>NC_140595.1:461626743-462826743 GCF_964204655.1 Triturus cristatus | reverse complement strand
GCTAGATACCGTCTTTGCAACAGAGAGGAGGTGTCTTCACAGATGCCACTGAGAGATTGCAGTGCTGAGTCTTGGTGGTGCCTGGCTAGAAGCAGTCAGTGTGCTCAACTGTGCTCTAATGGCAGTCTCTGCCTCTTACCAGATTGCAGTGTGGTCTCTATGCAAGGCGGGACATGTAGAACCAATTTAAAAAGTATTATGATGCACTTTCTTAGGTGGAAATGCTTTAAATGACTCTCCTTAAAGCTTTAACCATGCCAGCAGACAAGAGACAGGTCACCTAACAAGAAAGGATGAAAATAAGGGGGGGGGGGGGGGATTTAAAAAGTACCACTAAAATTACAGTGTAAGAGGCCTCTCACTGGAAAGTGACATTTCCCTTCAAAGGGTCCCACATACAAACCATGAGTGATTCGGACTCTGAGAAATTGAGAAAGGTTGTGCCTGTGCTGCTGGCAAGGAGCTGGCAGCAGAAAGAATGAGGGATGCGTGGGGCGATGCTGCTTTGAGTAACAGTAGGAAACACACACTGCAAACGCTCACCCACTCCCCAGGCGTTTGTAAATCACTGATGCCCCTAGCAAACTACATCCAAGGTTCCCTCCAAAGTCTGCAACCCTTTCTCGCTCTTCCACATGCTCTCCCTTCCAAATAACTAGATACCATTTTGTTTTCGATGCTTCACATAAAAACACCTCACTAAATCACTCAATGCCAAAGGAGGTCAAGTTACCACAGAAAGAGGGGGATGGGCTTGGGAATTGTGAGTTTGTGCGCGCGCACGTGTGGCTGTCTATATCCCACGTCAATTTAGAACTACATTAATAACAAGACAACAACATGGAGGGCTAACATCCTTCTAGATGGTTCCAGTGTTACCACTGTCATAATTATATGTTAAACAACACAAGTTCTAATAAATACACAACACTGTCTTTATACCAGATCATTTTGCAATGAATCAATTGCTACCAATGAGATTTGGAAGGGTGCTTTACCACTCAGGTTTCAGGAGGCCTGATGGTGTTAAAAGGCATTTACAAGTGATGGCGCTAAGGATGGATTATACTCTAGTATATATTTCCCAATTTGAGCCTCGCTGTTGGAGTATCCACTGGAGCCCGCTAACCTTATATGCACGTCTCTGTACAAAATTGGGAGATTTTCATGCATCGTAAGTCGCGCTTTGCTTTTTTTTTTTTTAATTGCATAGATCAACAAGTATCTCATTCCATAGCTGGCTGGAACAGCTACCTTTTCTTTTCCAGCAGGCAGCAGTGTCTTATAAATTTGCTGATGCATCAGAAAGTCAGAACAAGATGTATTGCAGCACTACTCTGGGATTAAAATCAGCCAAGCAGCCGCATAGGGACGTCATAAATTATTAGATTTATAAAGGGTTTTGCTAACTCAACAAGGGGAAGGCGGGCGTGGTCTGCCTTGGAGCACTGTTGTTACATAACGTAGGGTGTGCTACATAATACGTCAACCGCCTTTGCATATTTAGGTATCACAGGCACTAGTCGTCTGTTCATATGTGGGAAGAACAGAGGCTGCTGACGTCCACATCGTTGCAAACTCCCCCCTCATCCATGGGTGCATTGGGGTTGACTGCTTTTAGAGGGTCAGTCCTCAACAGCATATTTCATTTAATTTCCACCCCCAATGAAGAGATAGAAATGAAATAGCTATTGATAATTATCACTCATACAGCACAATGCACACAGTGCAGTACCGATCTGCACATTCCTCTTCATCACAATTCACCACATACAGGCAACAATAGGCAGTGGTGCTGCACGCCTCTGAGAACGGTTGGATCACTTACCGACAATCTTCATGAGACAGTCTCCCTTCCTCATTCCAGTATTTAAGCTATTGAATAGCAATAGGTTCAATTGTGACAGATCAACAATGCTCTGCTCAACATTTTTACCGATCAAACACCAGTTTATGGTGTGGGACAACTTGGCACAAGTCCACAATATAGGCTACTCCCCACTCCGCCTAATGTTACGTTATGTTATGTTAACAACTTTTAGAGCGCACAAATACCCATGGGTGTCACAGCGCTATGGACTGTAAGGATTAGCGGAGGGCTGGCCACTTATTGCTCAAAGAGCCAAGTTTTTACTTGTTTTCTGAATGGTCTGGTCTTAATTTGTAGGGGGAGCAAATTCCATAGTTTAGCTGTGGCCACTATAAATCTTCTATCACCCCAGTTGGCTTTCTTGGTTATGGGGACGATCAGAAGGTTGGCATCTGCTGAGCGTAGGGCTCTGCTGGGTGTGTATGCCAGAAAAGCTTTTTTTTAGGTATTCAGGTCCTAAATTGTGAACTGCCTTGTAGGCAATACATAGTGCTTTAAATGTAGCTCTACTTTTTATGGGCAGCCAGTAGGGCTGGAGCACCGCATTAGAAATTGACTTAAACTTTGGAGTACCTGACAGAATCCTGGCGGCTGCATTCTGTATCAGTTGCAGCCTCCTCAGAACTTTTTCTTGGGCATTGATTACAAGGCCACTGCAGTAGTCAAACTTTGACATAACCAGGGCACTGATGAGTTTTTTTCCAGTACTAATTGGGAGGAAAGGTAGCAATTTCTTTATCATCCTTAAGACATAAAAGGATGAGGAGACCACTACGTTGACATGTTGTTTAAAAGATAAGCTCTCATCAAATATAATACCTAAGTTTCTGGCCTCATTAACAGGAGTGGGGAGTTATCCCAACTCAGCTGGCCACCAGGTCGGAGACAATCCTGAGGCAAGCTTACCAAAGACCATTACTTATCTGAGTTTAATTTAAGGCAGTTACTTGCCATCCATGAGCTAATGGTCAACATGCCATCATGAAAGCTAGCCGCCACTGCCTCTCCGTCTTTGTGCATCGCATGCACCAGTTGCGTGTCGTCAGTATAAGATGCGAGACCCATCCCAAAGGATTTGATTACTCGTGCTCAGTCCGTCACATATATATAGTGAAGAAAGTTGGACTTGGCGACAATCCTTGCGGAACTCCACAAGGGAGAGAAAAAACTGAGGAGTCAAAATCACCCATACTGACTGACTGGGTCCGATTAGAGAGGAAAGAGGACAGAAGGGCTTTGGCCTTTCGTTCGATGCCAATGGCTGAGACACGGTTGATCAGAGTAGCATGATCAACCGTGTCAAAAGTTGCTGATAGATCCAGAAGCACCAAGACTGCGGCACCTCCTCTATCAAGCACCATTCTAATTTCATCCGATGCTTTGATGAGTGCTGTCTCCATGCCTTGGCCTTTCCTAAAGCCAAATTGTGTGTCATCTAATAGCTTATTCTCTTCAATAAACTGCGCCAGCTGGATGTTCTTAATTTTTTCAATAATTTTTGCTGGAAATGGTAGACGCGCAATTGGCCTATAGTTTTTGGTCTCTCCTGGGTCGAGATTGTTTTTCTTTAACAATGGCTGAATGATGGTAGGTGCCTGAGCAAAACATAGAATTACAAATGCTCGCTAGATTAGCGCCTATCAAATCAGCCTGAGGAGCCTGATTTGACTGTGTTGACCAGGTCAATGATCTGTTCCACCGACACTGGCCTAAATTCCATGAAGCTGGGGGTGTCTCTACTCCTACTGTTATCAGCCAGTTGATTCCAGCCCCCTGTAGGAGTGGTAAAATTGGAATAAATTTGGCCCATCTTGTCTTGAAAATAGCTAAGGAATCACAGAGAGATTGAGACGCCTCCTTAGTGGAATTCACCACTGGCCCTACCAGATTGGATACTTCCTGAAACAGCTGTTTAGTGTACTTTTGTGCTGTTTCGATTTTTTCTAGTAGAATAGTTACTTTTTTCTATAATTATAAGACATTTATACTTTGCCAGAGCCACCTTGTAACGTGTTTTTTGTGTTTTCATATTCTTGGCGTCTTTCTTGATTCCTACAGTTTTGTTTCTCCAGTCTAAGTGTCTCAGTAAACCATGGCGCCGAGGGAGTCCTCCTGTTTTTGTAGACTGTTTTGTATGGTACTAATCTGCTAAATGCATTTTGGAGCCATTCTGTATAATTAGTAGAGGCCAGTTCCGGGTCTGGTACAACTTCCGGTTGGGAGTCTATTAAATGTTGTTTAAGATAGGCTTGATTAATGCCACTCCAAGCCCTGAATTGTTTAGAGAGGATTGAGCTGGTGTGCATAGAAGTGGGCTGTAGTATCCTGATGTCAAATAATACCGCACAGTGATCAGATCACGTTAAGGGAAGAATCTTCCTTATTGAAATATGATCATTGTTTGAGAACAGACCATCTAGTGTGTGCCCAGCCGAGTGAGTAGGCATCACTTTTTGGGAGAGTCCTAATACCTCTAGTTCCGTGATGAGGGCTATCGTTTCTCTATCTATGAGGGCTTCCAGGATCGTGAAATTGGATTCGCCCGCCACAGGTTCCAGTAGATTGCCTATTGCTGATAGAAAATCTCCCCTGGGGCCTGGTGGACGGTAGAAGAGGGTCTCCCTGAAGGACTGGTGTTTAGTGAGCATTATAATAAAATTAAATGCCTCACAGACCGCGGAGGTAATCACCTCTGTCCTGACTGAAAACTCGTCTCGATAGAGGAGTGCCAATCCTCCTCCTCTCTTCAGGGTTCTATATACCGAGAAGCCTTCAGGAGTAGCGGTAGAGAAATCTGGGCCAGCTGAAGGGTCAGCCCATGTTTCCGTAATAGAAGATCCAAGTCATATTTATCTAATAATTCTAAGAAACAGTCATCCTTCTGGTGGATCCAACATGGATGAATCCTAGAACCTCTGGACCAGTCCGATTACAAACTGAAGAAATCTCTATCTTTGTCCAACAACTCAATGCAGACACTGAGGATTAGTAACTGTTTTGTTGTGCCAAGATTAACAACTAGGCTTTCCACTGGTCTATATTCAGCAGATGTATTCGTGTAATTCATCCCTGCCCTTACTACACCCAATAACTGGAACTGAATTTCACATTCACGTATCAAATTAGAACACAATATGGTAAGAATTACTTCCAACCCTTACTGTGAAATGCGGAATGAAACTTTAGAATAAATCCTGAACCCAATCTTAGCACCAGATGGTCCTAAAAACCGTCAAGTACGTTGGACGAAAGTTCAACGAGCTTAACTCTCCTAAACAGTGACCTGTAGTCACTGCTACTAGGAAAAAAAAAAAATTATAAAACAATTTCTGATACTACTTCCAAGATGTCAAAGTGAGGGGGCTTGCAGTGACTTCAAGACCAGTAGAAGATCCTGAGCCAGAACAAAACTTCAAACTTTTGGTCTTTGTAAAGAAAAACTATTAAATAAATGTGATATTAAATGCTTTATTAATGATAGACCACACCACGGAGGTGTAAAGGTTTGATTTGTTGCCCATTGCAATTTTAAGTTAAAGACAGCTAAATGACCGTCAAAACATAACTGTACAAATTGTAAAATTAACGCTGGTATGGCAATACTTCAGATAAACCCTTAGAAAACACAATTTAGCAAAAGAGGTCCAATGATGGCCACATGACCTCCTTAAAAAGTCTCTCCTCGAAGCTTGAATTGTCAGGGAACCTGCCAGACTCTATTTAAGGGGGGCACAGGGCAGCAAAAGCAAATCCTATGCTGGATTCACATGAAGTTTTGCAGCAGCAGTATCAGGCCTTCGAGCGTTGTGGTGGTACCAGACAGCAGCATGTAGGTATTTCAAATGTATGATTACTGTACATTGTCAAGTGGGGGAGCCATGATCTAAGACGCCCTTCACAACATGGGTTGGCCCAGGCTGCACTCCCAGGGGTAGTCCGCATCCTTCTTGGAATTCTGCACAGTGTGTGTACAGCTGGTTCTCCTCCAGGGCTGACCCTTCTCCTGATGGGCCAGGCACCCTCCTTGCCTCTAACAGTAGCCAGGCTTCTAGGTGCTAGGCAGACCGTCAGCTTTTCCAGCAAGCTGTGCAGACCTCAGATGAGGTTCACTCACCTCTGGGAGAAAGGCTGTTGGTCAGAAAACTGGCCTGTATCTCAGCAGCTCTTTAAACACTCCCTTCCTTGATCATGAAGATCTTGGAACAAGTGGGATAGTATAGATACCACATTTACAAATATTTCCTAGAAAGAGTGTGGATCCACGATCTCAAACTTCAGAACTGGTTTGAAATGTGTGAGACCAGTCTTCCCCCAAACGTTTTGCCTTACTCCTCAATTTTCAATGATCTTGTTTTTGTTGTACTTAGAACTCTGTGTACTTTACCACTGCTAATCAGTGCTAAAGTGTGGGTACTCAGTCCCTAAAACATGGTAAAAATTGTAAAATTGCCTTACACCCAATTAGCACATTTAATTTACTTGTAAGTCCCTAGGAAAATGGTACTACATGTACCCAGGATCTGTAAATTAAATGCTTCTAGTGGACCTGCAGCACTGATTGTGCCACCCACTTAAATAGTCCTTTAAAAACATTTCTCAGGCCTGCTATTGTAGCCTGTGTGTGTAGTTTAAACTGTCATTTCGACCTGGCAAAATGTGTCTTTTGCCAGGTCTAAACCATCCTTTTTAGTACATATAAGTTACCCCTATGGTAGGAGCAACACAGCTCATAGGACAGGATGCAGTGGGTGGTTTCTGTGGACAGACAACAGTCCCCCTGCTTGTTTCACAACTAGGAGCACTGAAAGCAGCAGGGTTGGAAATGGGGTGCCCTGGGCCAACACCCACCAGAACCTCCGCCTTGTGTCTCAGAATGGACGTGGAAACCTTTTACTGCTCCCTTATTCTGAGACCTGTCTGGGTCTCCCTTTGCTTTGGGGAACCTGAACCACCCTTCTTGGGGTCTGTTGGAAATGGGTAGCGTGGTGCAGAGCGCGTGGGCCAATCTCCAGAGGAAATGTGCAAAGCATCCACGCAGTACACACAGGCGACACACAAGGCACACTTCAAAAAGAGACGCTACACAAGATTGTGCAAGAATAACTTTTGTATTGTAGAAACACAAGATAGTAATCACAGTAATCTCTACACTGCACCAACTGGCGCCAAATCAATATTTACAGGGGGGATTATATACATGGCAGGGCCAATCGGGCCGCTGCCAGAACCATTGAGAAGTACAAAGAATAAAGGTAAGTCCATCAGCCTCAATCCTGCAATAAAAACATCATGGCATCACAGTATATAATAACATGTGAGAATAAAGGTATCGTCCCATTAGCATTAGGACACATCAGCATCAGACCTGAAAGGAAAAACAAGATTCCAGGCCAGGAGGCCTCACCTTAGGCATAATAACGTCGACAGGCCTTGGGGGGAAACATCGTCATTATCATAGAGCATTAGGCCTAAACAGGTTAACATTGGCAACATTACCATACAACCGAAAGCATTATCTGCAGGCACAAACCTGTGACCATAAATCAAATTAGGTTCGGCATAACATCAGCAGAAGGCACATTGGCATTAGCCTAATCACATTAGCATAGTGCATACACATAGTAGCATTTGGCATCTTGTTAGCCCAAGAACTTTAGCTTAGGCATGGAATGAAAGCCTCATAGCATGACATTATATCCGGCCTAAACCAATCATGCATGCATCCTGGCATCAAATCAGGAGCCTGGGGCATCAACCTTAATTAGCATTAGGCATAAACCTGTACATTAGGGGAGAGTCGTGAGTAACACCAGTTCCGGTCACGTTGGAGTCCCCCCCCTCTCCCGGGGCTCTCAAGTTCAGCAATGCCCAATTCGTTGCACAAATAAAGGGACTCTGGGCCCCCCTCCCCCCAGGACTCGATCCAAATATGCCCCAAGTTGCGGTGTTGCCACAATCGTTGCAGTTGCCCTCTGTCCCGTGGGGGCAGCTGAAGGAAAAAGGCCGGCACGGACACTCTCTGTGTCTCCTGGGAAGGACCAACGGGGGCGAGCACCGACACTGTGCCCCGCTACCCCCCCCTCTGCCAACAACAGTCCCCCACTGAGGCCCTCACTCACCGGGACTGTTCTCCGCTGTTGCTCTGGACATGCGGGGCTCTCCTCTCCAGCACGGGAGCCCCGCCAGCAGCAGCACCTTCCGGACGGTTCTTCTGGGCTTCTCCTGCTGCAGGCAGCAACCCCTCTTCACCCGGGTCCCGCTCCTGGGGGCTCGGGACTTCGCAGACGGCCCTCTCTTCCACCTGGGAGCCCTGCGAATCACTTGCGGTACTTCTCTGCTGGTGGAGGCGGGGTAGGCTCCCGTCCTCCTAGGCCGGGACGGCTCCGGGCACCCTGCCACTCCTTTTCCCGGGAGCCAATCCGAGCGCGGCTTCCTGGGGGCGCGGCTGATGACGCGACTGGCTCCCTGGTTGCCTGGAAACACTCCTCTTCATGCCACCGGCCCAGCGCAGCCGTAACTGTAACCGCGAAGGCCTTCACCTCACTTTAGGGGTCGCAGCGGTGATCTTGGGCGCAGCGTCTCTCCTTCCAGCGGCGCGGGGGCCGCGGCATTGATCTTGGTGAGTTCCGTCCTGCGGGGGCAATACAGGATAGGCTCCCGTTTCCAATAAATCCCACAGTGGGGTGGGCACCCACTCTTGGCGTGCTCGGCGGCGCGTCCTCTCCCCGGGCCGCGCGGTGCTTTCTCCAGGCGGCAATCACGCGGGGGTGAGCACCCACTTAATTTCACAATGCGCAGAGTGTCGCCATTACGCGGGGTTGGCTCCCGTGGCGCTTTCAAATAAAACAGTTCTTCCTGGCCACACAGTGCTACTGGGTCACGAAGTATAATACTTAACAGGCGCTAGGCAACCCCCCCCCCCCCCCCCCCCCAACTTCAGGGGCAGAAGACAGTGCTCCTCTTCTCCTGGGCAATCAGTACATAGCGCCGCCCTCACCAACCGCTAGACAGCAGGCAGGATACCGTCCATCCAAGCATAGCGCCCACTAAATATAGCGCTCACCTTATGCAGGGCATGCAGACAGTGTCCCACGAGGCGCTAGGGTGCAGGCAGGGAGCACAGGCCAATCCAATATAGCGCTCTCCTTCCTCAGGCGCTAGTCAGCAGAGCAGCAGGCACTCGGGAGTTGGTTCCCTGGGTTTCCCCCTCACTGGGCAAGATCAGCAGGCTGGCAGAGTCCCTCATCTAACTTGGGTACAGCAGGGCCTAAGCTCAGTCAGTCCCAGTAGTGTAGGTTCTTCCCCTAGGCCCAACCGCCTATACTCCGGCAGAGGGTCCAGTAGTGCCCCAACTATGGCTGTCCCTCGTCCTGTGGACAGCAGAGGGGTGCAGATAAGCTCAGGAGCCAGTACACAGGCCCATGTGGCAGTACCTCCTGGCAGCAGGTCCCCTCTCATCCAGGTCCGCGCTCTGACTGAGCACATGGCAGCACAGCTCCACTTTTTATATGCCCCTCACCCCACCTACCAGACAGTGCCAGAAACTGGTTCTAACTGGCCTAGTGGGAGGTGTCCAGCAGCCTGTCTGCCAGGCTGCCCTCCGAAAGCTGGGGTTGCTGGGAAATAACAACTAGACTGGCAACCCAGCTTCGGCAGACAGGCACAAGCACTCAGCAATGGCGTCCATTTTAAAAGTGAATTGTGTAAATAATGAAAGTCAGTCTGCGCACGCCATTGCACAGCACGTCTTATGGCATCTCACACCACACATGGCCTATACATTTCTCTACCATGGGGAGATAAAGGTGCGTACACCATTGCACAACATTTAACATTTGCATTTAATATGCATTCACATAACATGTTGCTTCCCATAAAAGCGAAAAAATTCAGGGAAAAGGGCCAAGTCCAACAGGGTCACTCCCAGGTACCTTCTTATGGACCCTGGTGCTGAGCCAATACTTGTCTCGGGTAAGGCCATACTTCCCAACAAGGGCTTTCTTTATGAGGGGATACCTCATCCTGTACCCCTTCTCTAAGGCCAGTAGGGTGCCTCTCCCCTAGTTGGGGATATGTTTCCACAGACTAGCCCCCCAATCCTCCTCAGTGATACGGTGCATCTGTAAAGCCACCTCATAAACTTCAAACCATTTGTCAATGTCATCCCTCACAACATAATCAGGCACCAGACCTTTAGGGATTTGCACCCTCTTGCCTTCAGAGGGCACTGTTGCTGCCACCATTATTGCTGACTCCATCTGCTTAGTTATGATGCAGCTCCCTGAGACACAGTTCATGGGACATACTCCTTTCCTCCACAGCTTGCCTCCTCTCATCCAAGGCTCTCTCAGCCTTCTCCTTTGCTAAGGCCCTCTCAGCCCCAGCCTTCTCTTTTTCTGCCTTCATGGTCAGTTTATTTTCCTCCATCCTGAGGCTGGCTATCTCCAGCCTGAACACACCCTCCTCCCTCTTTTCTGCCATCTACTCTGAGGACAGGATACAGGAAGACACACTGCTCCCTGCCCTGGCAGCTGCTTCTACTTCAATGGCCAGGTGATCCCTGCAGCTGAAGGCTGGGTGTCAGGGAGGCCTTCTCCTGTCCTTCCTTCACATCACCCCCTTCTGTGGTTTCCACCACTGACGGATGAGCTTCTGCCCAGGCCCTCAGCATCTTTTGGAGCGCCACCTTCCTGGTGGCACTCCTTGCTGGAAGTCCCCTCTCGTTGCAGAACGCCTTGAGGTGGTCCACAGTGTATAGACATCCATGCTGTCCAGCTCAAATTCTATCCTTGCAGGTGTTGTTTTCAGATGCACAACAAGTCAGGGAAAGACTTTGGAAAAACAAAGAAGCCAATCAAGGAGAATTTACACTCAAACTGATCTTAGATAAGGGATAGTAGCATATACCAAATCCCTGTATGGCACTGCACAAACACAAGTCCTGATCTGCTGATCACCAATGTGAGAAATTGGGCTACTGATTGAATGGGGTATGAGCCCTGGTCAAGCAGCAACCACAATCCCTGTCAGGGTAAGGCACAAGTAGACCCCAAATTAACCTGTGACAACCCCCTGGTGGCTTGGCACAGAGCAGTCATGCTTAAATTAGAGGCAGTGTGTAAGAGGTATTTGTACAACACTTCAAACAGTAACACAGAGAAAACCCCACACAAAAAGGATCCCACGCCAAGGTAGAAAAATAGAACTTTCTTTAATAAATAAAAGAAGACCAAAATGACAACCATCCAATCAGTAGAACCAGAGAGATGCAGATTTTAGTGAAAAACGTGCTAAAAAGCACAAAGTGCCAACTGTGGATATCTGGTCGCGCCTGACCAGGACAAAGTCACAAGTTCAGACCGACTGTGATGGTGCGTGGTTCCCTACAGGGACCCAGTAAGGCCCACTGAACAGAGTACCTAAATCCTGCTTTGCGGAGCATTGTGTGGGTTTGTGTCAAAGAAGCGTCGCACAGTTGCAGTAATGCGTTGGTTCCAAGATGCAGCAAGGTTGCAATGGGAGGGCTTGCATCGTTGTTGAGGATTCTGTCGCAAGGCTTGCGATGCAAAGTCTGGAGTCAGGGATGAGGTGCACCATCTGGTCACTGTGTCGGTTCTGAGGAGCTGTGAGACTGCGATGCGGAGTCTGGCGTCGAGGCTGCCGTTGATGAGAGATGCGAGGGCCTGCATATGGGATGCATCAAGCATTAGTGGTTCCTATGCGCTGCAGCATTAGCGGTTCCTATGCGCTGCGATGCAGGTCTTTGCAATGGGTCTTATTCACTTAGCAGCAGCAATGCAGTGGTTCTGCTCAGTTTGTGCTACACAGCAGAGGAGATGTGTCAGTTCCTGCTGGATCCACAGAGGCTGTCCAAGCACCTTAAGCCCACTTCCGAAGGGCCAGGACTGTGCTGGCACCAGTTGGCAGAGTAGACACACAGATGGCCAAGTCCAGGTGCAGGTGCAAGGTAGTTGGAAGCCTGTTGTGTCCCACCTGTTTTGTCCCAGAGGTTTCAGATCAGGAAGACAGCCAACTAGCCCACGGAGTTCAAGGGGGCAGGTTCAGTACTTCTCACCCAGGCAAGAGGGCAGCAGGTGAGCACAGCAGGGCAGCAGTACTTCAGAGAAGCAGTCCAGCAGACCTTGAAGCAGCATAGCAGTAATTCCTCCTGGCAGATTATCCACAGGTCCAGCTGTATACTAAAGAGCCGGTGTCTGAGCTCCATATATTTATACCAAGTTGTGCCTTTGAAGTGGGGAGAAGCCACTAGAGGCATGCCTTTGAAGTGCACAGGTGCCCTGCCTTCCTGGCCCTGGCTGCAGACTAACTACAAGGGGTATGTAGCCCTTTGTGTGGAGACAGGACACAGCCTATTCAAGTTTAAGTGGGGCTGGGCCCAGCTCCTTCCTCCCATCATGCCAGTGATAGCCACACACAATTGGGAGCTTAGGTGTGACCATCTACAAGGAATACACAAAGCCTAACTGCCAACTACATCCAGTCATGGGGCGCAGATACTGGCTGCAGGCACAAAATGGCTGAGACAGGAAAATGTCAACTTCCTAAAAGTGTCATTTTCAAAATTGTAATTTAAAATCTGACTTCACCATAAATCAGGATTTTTCATTACAATTCAAAGACACCAAACATGAACTGGTCACCTGTTCCCATTTGGAAATTACAGCTTATTAAATGTAATAAGGTAACTCCAATGTTATCCTATGGGAGTAGGCCTTGCAGTAGTGAAAAACGAGTTCAAGATTTTTTCGGTACTAGGACATGTAAAACTTGAAAATGTACATGCCCTACTTTTTAAATACATTGCACCCTGCCCTCTGGGCTGTCCTGGCCCTACCTTAGGGGTGAGGTACATGTATTAAAAAGGAAGGTTTGGGCTGGTAAAAAGGTTATGTTGCCAGGTAAAAATACCAGTTTAAAACTGCACACATACAGGCTGCAATGGCAGGCCTGAAAAATGTTTAAAATGCTACTTACGTGGGTGGCACAATCAGTGATGCAAGCCAACTAGTAGTATTAAATGTACATGCCGTGTAAATCATCATCTGTCCCTGTATTTGGAGCAGAATGCAGTCTTGCATTCCATCCAGACTGGGTTTCGCCCTCAGCACAACACTGATACCACTCTGTTAGCTGTAGTTGAGTAGCTTATGATGCTGCTGGATAAGGGAGGTTCCGCCGCACTCATACTCCTCAACTTAGTGCTGCGTTCGACAGAGTAGATCACAGAATCCTTACTCAAAAAATTAGTAATGCTGGAATTAAAGACAATGTGTTAAAATGGCTTACATCATTTTTAGAAGAAAGGACTCTTCAGGAATGCGATAAAACCAATTATTCTGACACTCTATCCCCGAAATGCAGAGTACTTCAGGGCTCTGCACTTAGTCCTACATTATTTCATCTTTACATGCACCCTCTTGTCGAGATTGTTTTTGTATTCTGATTGTCATTAGTTTCCCTCGCAGATGACACTCAATTAGTGTTCTCTATTTCACCTGAGCATAGTTCACAGTTTCAACAACTGGGCCATTGCCTTGAGAGAAGGTATATAACTGGATGGCTAGCTGCTGCCTTAAGCTCAATGGAGACAAGACTGAGATCATGATACTGGGCAACAATCCGAACATTCAGTATCCATTAGGATGGCCTGAATGGCGATGTACTGCTACCCCCCCCCCCCCACCCTCCCCCCCGACATACACAAAACCACTATAAAAAGTTGGGGGATGTGGCTAGATAACTCTCTTTCAATGGAAGCCCAAGTGAGGAAAACTCTCAGCCATCTGCTATGGTCTTCTTAGAATGCTTCGAAAATGTTAAGATCTGCTCCCCCTCCTATCTAGAAGGATTATTGTACAGGCCCATATACTGTCACATCTGAATTATGGGAACTCAATCAACCAGGGGGCTCTGCAAAATGTGACCAGAAGGTTGCAAGTCATCCAAAATGCTGCAGCTCACCTTCTGATCAATAGTCCAAGACATTCTTCAGCTCTGAGTGCCCTGGTCACTCTTAACTGTCTTCCTGATGATCAGTGAGTAACGTTTAAGGTTCTATGCATTGCACACAGACCTCCATGCAAACGAACCTCCTCTATTACGGGTTCTTAGGCGACAACACTCTCCAAGTAGGATTTGGAGATTGACCAATGCCCGACTCATGATCGTACCTCAAATATGCAGGATGAGATGGGTTGGGTTGGGTTTCCTACTCTGTCTCTAAGCTTTGGGATTCTATACCTATTAGCCTATGTATGATCAAGAATGAACCCACATTTAGGAAGCCCTTGAAAGCATGGCTCTAAGTAGTTTAGTCTTTACTCAATAGGATGTCCTGATGAACATTGATTGTTCAACTGTGTTGTGGACACTAGCACTGGGAAGCCTCTGGGTAGCCATGCACTCTATAAATCCCCATAACCTCCAAAAAACCTTACAGTTAAATTAGATTTTCAAATTGGGTATAAGCCGATCTTACCATATTTAAAGGAGAAAGCTCAAGCACTTTAGCGCTGGTTAGCAGTGGTAAAGTGCGCAGAGTCCTAAAAGCCTAAAAAATTGGGTTCAGAAAACAGGAGGGTGAAGGCAAAAAGTTTGGGGATGACCCTGCAGAAAGAGCAAAGTAGAACAGATGTTAAAAAGAAAAGTGTCCCACATTTATAAATCAAGCAACTTTTAACTTCTTAAGGCATGCTATCTGTGAGGAGTGGGGGACATCACCTATTGCTTGATGAAGGCAATGATGTTTGTGGTGTGAACATCTTTAGGAAATGCAACAATTAATTTACTTTGTCCCTTCCCCAACAAAAAGATAACAAATATTGACACATCAGTGATGCTCTACTCACAAAGTAATATTGTTCAGTTTACGTTGCCTTCGATTAGATAATAGTATCCACAACACCGCTTCCTCACACCCTCGGTCTTATCCCTACTCCTTTCTTCTCTCCAAGCTCCACCTTTCTACCTTCACTGTACCCGCTTCAGACCTTTAGGAAACTACACCATCTTATTTTCGATTAAAAAATGTGATTGGCAGGTTACACACCGAGCTTTGCAGGTGGTACATTAACCCTCTTAGGCATTTTATGATTATTCAAACTTGCAAGCAGCAGATTACACACAGATCTGGTTATTAAGAGCATTAACAACTTGAGCAGTATATTGGAAACACTATCCCAGGAAGGGCTGGATGTACACAGATCACCTTTGCAGCAGGTGCCTATAACCCCTAACCCTGATTGTCAGTAGATATCCTTGCTTATTATATATAGCTGGTACCTTGGTGATCAATGCCCCTATTGTGGGTAAGGCAGAGCAGCAAGATGGTGACGGGCTTGAATAGTGTTGCTGCAAACTCTGCCTTTAGTTTTTAAAGGTAAATAAAAGAACACCAGTTTGATGGGTACTGTTAAATCTTATTAATATTGCACCTACACTGCACACCTTTGATAACACACAGTGAAAAGAAACAGAAGTAAAGGTAGGTAAGAGTGTGCGTGTGTTTGTTTACATATGACTTGACTTTTATAATAAAAAAAGGATGATTGAAAGGAGCGAGTCACTTTCAGCTGTGTTGAGCTTAAGCTCTAGGATCTGCTTGCAGAAAAAGTATCAAATCTGACAACACTACAGGGGAGGCAGCAGAGAGCCTTCAGCGCAGGTGTGATGTGGTCATGTTGTTTCAGGACAAAGAGGAGCCAGTCAAGATGGTTCTATACTTCTGGCAGTTTGACTATTAATTTGTTAGGGAGTCCAGAAAAGAGGTTATTGCACTAGTAGTGAATGTAAGCAAATGGCTAATACAGAGCTGGGGAATGTTTCTTCCACTAAACAATGAAGAGTATTTATTCAAAGCATGTAAGCACTATGAAAGGAAGACATTGCATATTAAATCAACAACTTTGTAGTCCTGTTTAGCAACGCCTCACTATGTGTAATGAATGTGCCATTTATGTGGATAAATAGCCTGCTAATGACCATCGCCCATCACCATCTCAGTCTTATTTAGCATATTATAACATAATATAGTGATGTGTAGGCCTGCCTAGTAAGAATAAGCTACGAAGTAGGGCTTGATTATGTCTCTTTCCGATTCTGACTTTATCTTGCTTAACGGCAGTGCTTGCTATTGGCTTTGGCCTGATTTTATGTCTTCTTGCATACTAATTTTGCTCTTTTGCGTGAATAGAGGCTTATGCTTGAGTGACTCCATTTTCTGAGCTGTCACCATTTTCTGAGCTTCACTAGGTGAGAAGGGCATGTTTTCCTTTTCACTTGTTTTTTGCACTTTACTGACCAGAAATAACTGGATTTTGTCAGAGGAATGTTCTCGCTCTGCTCTGAAGCAATAACAGACGTCTGGCCAGCTGAAGCTGTGGCCTTGGTGCGGAGTGGTACGGACTCTGATGGGAAAAGGGGGCGAGGCTCACGAGGAGCTTCGTCTTACGTCTCCACTTGTACTAAGGGAGGTGTCTGGGTTCTGTTCGGTGGAAGTTCATCACAGGGCAGACGTGCAGCTGTGGCAGTGGGGCGTTTAGTGTCACTAGTGTCTCCTGTTTCGGCCGAAGAACCGGACTCCCCTTTGGCGAAGTGGAAACGGGATGGACAGACAGCTGGTTAGGTGTTCCACTAATTTCTAGTTTTCCTACTGTTCTTGCTTACTATAACTTTATTTTCAGGTTCCATACATTTATATACATGTATATATTTCTACATATATGTTTGCCTTGATTGTGTTTCAATCATACTATTGATATGTTAGAGTCTGCTATGATAGGTACATTTGGCTTACCGTGTGGTGCTATTTACTAATAAATATATCCCAGATATACCAATTCGCCTTTTCCTTGTAGCAGGAGGAGTGGACTATTCTTGGCCAAGTATTCTGTTGTAGAAGGATGGGTGAATTCCCTTCTAGCAGGTAATTGTGTTATAGGAAGTTGTTCTACTCCTGGCAAGTGATGTGCAAAGTATATCACGCTCTAGAGAAGTGTTGTGCGTGTTACCTTGGTCTAGAGGAGACTCATGTGCTGTGTATAAGTTAGACCTTTCATTACATTTTGGCGTAGTCGGTTGCAGGATTTGAACGTTGATTTAAAAGGGGAAGAAATATGTTTTCTAGAAATTAAAAGCGGACTATTAGGTACCAATTGATTTATTTGAATGGGGGTAGCCCATATGGTGTGCTGGCTCGTGAAGTGAGCTAATTGTGCTGGGTTGAGTGAGAATTGGTGTTTGTGTGTTTAAGTGTGTTTTGTAAAAAGTGCTTATAAATAGCTTGCTACGTTAGGCAGAAAGGGCTGGATCCCTTTCAAGTGTTTGTTAAGGAATGCATATAAAATGTTTTCAGTTGCAAAGTGAATGTAAAATATCAGAGCATAACCCTGAAACGTGGGACTCCTCCGAGGTTACAGACTCCAGAGTTGCGATAAAGGGCGTTAATCAGCAGGAGATTAATGACATTTTAGACAGAGGTGTTATTCTGAATGTGTTGTTGTTTAATATGCATCAAAAATGTGAGCATTTACAAAAAGAACGTAGTGAGTTGAAAACAGAGCTAGTTGATGCCCAGTTTGAAAATATATCTTTGAAGACAGAATTAAACGTGTACCAGGCTCTAAAACCGTTTGTTTTGCCCAGCTATTCCACTAGCCAGGATAATTCAGATATGAAAAATGTGACAGAGAACCCAGTCAGGCTACAAGCTGCACAGACGGTCCCAATTAATTCTTTTGAGCAGCCAGAAAGAAATGTACAGGGAGATAAACAGACCAGTGTTTTAGACTTAAAGATCACCGGTTGCGAATATAAATCAGACATGACAGTGAACAATATATTTTGCTTCAAAAGAGAAATGCAACAACATGATTTTGAATGTGAACAACAGCAGATTGTGTACAATAATTCTGATATGTGGTCAATTCAGAAATATGAAAATGTATTTTGTGAGTTAATTCAAGAGCAATGTGCCCTTTTTATTTACAGGGAAGTGCAGGGAAAGAAGAGGTCACTTTTAAATTCAGATGCTGGACAAATGCAGATGATGCTGTGCTTTTGCGCACTAAAAGATACTGGACAGAACAGTGTGAGAGAACATGTGATTTGCCTATGGGAGGAAGCAATGGTTATTAAGTGGCATGTACAGACAGAAAAACAGTTTGCACAGGATTTCATAGAAGGTCCAGAGGTGGAGTTTGAAACACAAGATTCCCCAGTGAACGTGCCCCATGTTACAAAGGAAATTCATTTGAAACAGTACAGAATGCCAGATGGGCGTGAAAGGATCAGTGAGATCATACAGGGCTTGACAGATGCAGAAGTGGTGACCCCAATCACAAATGCTTGAAATGATTTTGTGTAGCCTGTGTGCAAATGTGATAATTCTTGGCGCATGACAGTTGATTATTGTGAACTGAACAAACATATACCTTCTTTGACTGATGCTGTCCCAGATATTGTTACAGAAGTAGCATGGGACTTGGTATGTGACTTTTGATGTTGCCAACGCTTTTTTCTTTTTGATATCAATAGCCCCTGAGTGCCAAGAATACTTTAGTTTTTTTTTTCATGAGGTGGTAGACTAATGACAGTTAAGAATTTGCTTGAATTAGTTAGACAGAATGGTGGAGCATTTTCAGATTAAAGAATGTGAAGTCTTGCTGGAGGTCAGGAGGGGTTAAAGCTGCTTTTCCTCTCAGACATGAAGAGTTGTTCTGGGAGTGGGTGCACGTAGAAATCTGGCACACGGGAAGAAATGAAATACACTGTTGGTGCTTCATTTGAAAGCTTCTTTGAGATAGATGTTCGGGAGGCTTGCAAATAGTAGCTGCTTTCCCTCCTCCCCTCTGCAAAAGAAGAGGGAGGGGTTGAGAGGAACAGGGCAGACAGGAGAGAGTTTGTTGCTGGCTTGCCATGACCTTGGTGTGATAAGATGGCATTCCACAGCGTCTATGGAGACTTTGTAAAGGAGGGGCCAGGTCAGGGAGCAGAGAGAGAGCTCTGCTTGTTATTTTTGGCAAGGGACCAGTTAGTGTCCGCAGAGATTTTGTGAAGGCGGGGCAGCACCTGTGAGGGGTGCAGTAAATGAAGGAGACTGCCCCAGACCTTCTTGTTGTGTAAAGAAAAAGAGAGATTTTACCAAGAATTCAGAGGCTAGAGCGTTGGTAGAATTCTTAGACAATTCCCCAGAGCTAGAGGAGAGCTATGTAGACAGAAATGATAATGTTGTACTTTAAGAAATGCAAGACAGAAAAAGTGTGCTTTTGAAAAATGTTTTTTGCAAGAAGAGTGATGCTTGTTTCTTTTTCAGATTCTGCCAGTCCCCCCGTAGAAGTGAGACTCCCTTCCCCCATGTGAGTGGGACTCCCTTCCCCCGTGTGAGTGGGTTCCCCTCCCCTTCCCCCCCATCCCTCCCCCCCACAAGCCTGGAGTGATCGCCAGACCAGACAATGGCGGCTGATGTCATGTGGCTGATGGAGGCTGATGTCCTGTGGCTGGCTGACCGGACCGGATGGGGTCCTCTTGTGGCTGATCGGACTTGATGGGGTCCTCCTTTGTCAAGGAGATACAGATGAAGATAGATGCTGGAGAGCTGTGTCCTACACAGATGGACTGCTTCTTTCCAAGCGAAGAGGAATCAGCAGAGTGTGCTGTGATTGGAACTGTTTCCTTCACATGAGGCCGACTTTACATGCATGAAGGCTGTGTGTCTTTCACACAGGGTAACTGCTTGTGTACAAGTGAAGAAAAAAACTAGGAAACTACAGGATGTGCTATGCCAGAACTGTGAACTGTTTTATCAACGTGAAGTTCAGATGCGATGGGAGAAGGATGTGTGTTTTTTCACACAGAAGTACTGTTTTTGTTTTTAGGGATGGAGACCAATAGAGACGCGTTGCTGCAATTAGAGTAGATATTTTCGAGTTAAAGACTGAAGAGAAACACCTGTTGTACAATATATGAGTTTGGCAGTAGAGTTTTCATTTTAACCATTAGAGGCATTAGGAGCATTCAAAAGCTTGATTCATTTATTTTGTGTATCCATTCAACATATATCCAGATATCTGTGTGCTATTTCTAGATGCACCTGAGTTATTGCTTTTACATGTATTTAGGTAATGCAGTCTTTGCTTGCTCTATAGTGATTATCATATCTTTTGCTATGTTTTTTCAGTTATGTGATGTAGTTTTTTAAACATAGTCAGTCATGATATGCTTTGAATTATATGTTTTGTGTAGCCACTTCAGCTCAAGAGTTTCTGTTTCAACATGTGCTTTTTAGTAGTTGTGTCTTTCAATTTAGAAATGTGGTTTTAAATGGTTTTGCTTTCAATTGAGACATGCAGTGCTTCAATGATAGTTTTGTTTTTCAGTTATGATGTGCAGTTTGTTTGCTTTGCAATAATTCGATTTTGCAGTTAAGAGATGCAGTGCTTCATTCATAGTTGTGCCTTTAGTTAAGAGATTTTGTTTTTGACATATGTGAATGGTGATGATCGAGGGTCATTGGGTGCAATGTAGTGAATGAGCCACTTTTGTGGTCTGACACCCTATGATGACCCTCAACCACCACCATGTTAACTGATTTTAGTGTGTTATGTTAGCCTAGCCTTAATGTAGGATGGTCTAGCATATGCCTGCTTGTCTTCTGTTCTATAATCTTGCTGTCTTTCAGTAGAATAGTCTTGCCAAGAATAAAGGGTGGTGGGACTGGTTTTTTGGGTGGCTACCAGATTTTGGTATGCTACGTTCTATCTTGGGTGGTGCACTCTTAGTTATTTGTTTTTTAGTTGCATTATGTTGTTGCATTCAATGCGTGTAGTCTATACGTTATGTTTATTATTATTCCGAAGATGGTTTGCATATTGTTTAAAGTTTTTGTATGTTTGATGGGGTTGGACGATGGTCATGGGTGGAATGTAATGAATGTGCCATTTATGTGGATAAATAGCCTGATAATGCCCATCACCATCTCAGTCTTATTTACCATATTATAACATAATATAGTGATGTGTCGGCCTGCCTAGTAAGAATAAGCTACGAAGTAGGGCTTGATTATGTCTCTTTCAGATTCTGACTTTATCTTGCTTAACGGCAGTGCTTGCTATTGGCTTTGGCCTGATCTTATGTCATTTTGCATTCTAATTTTGCTCTTTTGCGTTAATAGAGGCTTATGCTTGAGTGACTCCATTTTCTGAGCTGGCGCCATTTTCTGAGCTTCACTAGGTGAGAAGGGCATGTTTTCCTTTTCACTTGTTTTTTGCACTTTACTGACCTGAAAGAACTGGATCTTGTCAGAGGAATGTTCTCGCTCTGCTCTGAAGCCATAACAGACGCCTGGCCAGCTGTGGCCTTGGTGCGGAGTGGTACGGACTCTGATGGGAAAAGGGGGCAAGGCTCACCAGGAGCTTCGTCTTACGTCTCCACTTGTACTAAGGGAGGTGTCTGGGTTCTGTTCGGTGGAAGTTCATCACAGGGCTGACGTGCAGGTGTGGCAGTGGGGTGTATAGTGTCACTACTGTCTCCTGTTTCGGCCGAAGAACCGTACTCCCCTTTAGCGAAGTGGAAACGGGATAGACAGACAGTTGGTGAGGTGTTCCACTAATTTCTAGTTTTCCTACTGTTCTTGCTTACTATAACTTTATTTTCAGGTTCCATACATTTATATACATATATATATATATATATTTCTACATATATGTTTGACTTGATTGTGTTTCAATCATACTATTGATATGTTAGAGTCTGCTATGATAGGTACATTTGGCTTACCGTGTGGTGCTATTTACTAATAAATATATCCCAGATATACCAATTCGTCTTTTCCTTGAAGCAGGAGGTGTGGACTCTTCTTGGCCAAGTATTCTGTTGTAGAAGGATGGGTGAATTCCCTTCTAGCAGGTAATTGTGTTATAGGAAGTTGTTCTACTCCTGGCAAGTGATGTGCAAAGTATATCTCGCTCTAGAGAAGTGTTGTGTGTGTTACCTTGGTCTAGAGGAGACTCATGTGCTGTGTATATGTTAAGACCTTTCATTACACTATGTCAGACATCCACATACAATACTAAGTGATAGAAGCTGCCAGGCAGTCAGCACCTCTCACCTATGTAGAATGTTTGCTGCTAAGGCAATCAATCATGGGCCATTAGCCCACCTGGCACACCCATCCATAGCCAAAGAATGTTCTGCTACTGGCACTTCATTCAGGTGGTATCGGGCAATGGGCATCCATTGGCGCATTCAGCACCTGCTTGACTAGGGGCAGAAAAGAGTTGGAGTTGGTAACGTCAGGAAGGTGCGTGTGCAGCAGCCATGGTGGGTGGGTGACACTTAAATCACAAGAAAACCAATGCCTTCCTGAATGAAATGATACAGTCCCTTCCATACCGAGTTAGATGCCCAGCCCACGCTGCTCTGTGCCTCCAGTGCAACCCACTATCACCTGCACATTGCTTCCTGCTTCTGCTTTCTAGTCATTCTGAAAAGATATTCATAACACCAGCCCACACACAGTCCAAAAACTGGCTTACCACAAAATCGGCCACCACACGTCAACAAAATTGGTGCACTCACTGGCCTGCTAGACAGACCCTTCTGACACAGTCAGGCCAGTACAACCCCGAATTATACTGATATGCGCAGATAGAAAGCTTGAAAGCATTTCTGACTTTCTTCTTTGGCTTTTAAAACCGCATTCTTGTTGGAACAACTTTTGAAAGAGCGCGACACGTTTTGATACCAAGCAAGAACTTGAATGCATACAAGAGTTTTCTTTTGTGCCTTTGATACAAGCGAAGGCCAAACTGTAAGAAAGGTTTTTACCAGCACAGCTGTGCCATGAAACAGCAGCTGATACTATTGTCACACTCAAAGGCCTAAGACGGGCTACAGTCTGCGCAGGTTTATCAGGAATGGAACTGGGTTCTCATTTCGCAACCTACTGAGCTGCCTTGCTGTCTACCAAGATTACAGTGTCACAAGTAAAAGTTCAGAAGAGGGGAATTACTTCCATATCCAGGGACCACCTCATGTCTCATGGGATATCATATGACAACCTAAGCTCAAGGACAGCCTGGGGACATATAGAACCATCAGAAGGAGTTCTAAGTCAGACACCAGAATAAGGAGAATACATGTCTTTAGCACTGGGTTGTAGATTCACAGGCCAGGCCTGGAGCATTGTGCCTTAGGGATACCGAGTCATCTGTTGACCAGAGCACTGATCCATCAGTCATGTGTATGCCACACCTTCCAACTCTGACACTGCTGCTGGCGACGAGACTTTAGAACACGGTGAACACCAAGGCGTGCTAAAAACCCTTAGGCACAGTGGGTTTTCATCTCCTGTGCGGATCTTTGGCACTGTCCAAATCCAGAGAGGATCTTACACTTTCACGGAACATAACAAGTGTTCCTGATAGCTTTGCTTTTGTTGTTGGAGAGTGTGTGTCCTGTGCACCTGCTCAGCTGTTGACAGTGCTCTGGACGCTTCCTGTATGTTTGTGCCTTTCGAAAGTAGCCGTATTTCAAAGCTTCCCATGAAAATCATGGAGGAGAATATAATTGTGGCCAGATAATCGAGGACAGGAAGATCCGCTAGTAGAATACCAGGCCTTGAATACTTCAGTAAAGTGATTTACAGGGACCACCTTGCCTTAATCTCAGAAAGAAGAGCGAGGGAATAAGCAGACGCATCGGTGCACATATGAAACTGCGTTTCCATGCTCAGTAAAGATGGAAAGGTAAGTAGCTTCGAAGTATGGACCAGGATCAGCCTTAAGCCACAGGGCCAGGCCCAATCCTAGGCCTTCTCCACTGCTGCAGGAGCACAAGGTGGAAATGATCCTAGTTCGTTAGTTCTGCTGATTGGCCCCATGACGATCAGGGCTTTCATCCTGCTAGTGTTCACACAGCCTTCTAGAGTTCTGAAGTGGTCATCAGGCCTCACATCCAGCATGATACAAAATTCCCTAAATACCTAAATGTAGGTTACAGGAAGGTGGCGACAGAGAAACAGTCCCCAGATCCAAGGATGATATTCCAGGTAGTCACTCCTTTTTAAACAACAAGGGAGACCCAAATAAAGTCTGCCTGGGACCTTGGGAATCAGTTATTCTAAGCAACAATGGACCCTAGGAAAGGGTGAACAAAACTGATAAATACAGACCCAGTCAGTGCTGTATTAGTTAAACGTGTCCAGCCGGACAGAGGTTCAATGTTTAATTTTTCAGCAATTCTTGGAGATATGTACAAGACAATATACTGAGAGTGGGACACAAACCTGCATTCCACTACAGAAACGTAGAAACATACAAAACATATAGTCTGGAAAACATTTAAGCAAGGCTCAGGCAATGCTCACGGTTTATTCTCAGGAGAAAAATTCAGTTATAGGTAAACAAATCGCAAGGAACACCTCTACATGACAAATAGTAACATCATGGTGTATGTTCGAAAGTAGCCGTATTTCAAAGCTTCCCATGAAAATCATGGAGGGGAATATAATTGTGGCTAGATAATCGAGGACAGGAAAATGCGCTAGTAGAGTACCAGGCCTTGAATACTTCAGTAAAGTGAATTACACAGGGACCACCTTGCCTTAATCTCAGAAAGAAGAGCAAGGGAATAAGCAGGCGTATCGGTGCACAAATGAAACTGCGTTTCCATGCTCAGTAAAGATGGAAAGGTAAGTAGCTTCGAAGTATGGACCAGGAGCAGCCTCAAGGCACAGGGCCAGGCCCAATCCCAGGCCGTCTCCACTGCTGCAGGAGCACAAGGTGGAAATGATCCTAGTTTGTTAGTTCTGCTGATTGGCCCCATGACGATCAGGGCTATCATCCTGCTAATGTTCACACAGCCTTTTAGAGTTCTGAAGTAGTCACCAGGCCTCACATCCAGCATGATACAAAATTCCCTAAATACCTAAATGTAGGCTACAGGAGGGTGGCGACAGAGAAACAGACCCCAGATCCAAGGATGATATTCCAGGTAGTCACAGCACTCCTGAGACGGGGGTTCCTGAAGCAACTTAGTTCCACTCAACTTGGTTAAGAAGTGGGGCAGCCAAGGGACACGCTTCATATTCATTACTTTGTTTCCAGTATTCTTTCATGGTCCTTGTGCTCCTTATCACTTGCTTTCCAGTAAAAGGGTCAAGTCAGTTACCTCTATGATTTCCCTTTCATACGGTTTTCGCTTCACTTGTTGGTGAACCGCCCTTCCTGTGCATGCGTTCATTGAATCTCCTGTCTTGAAGTAACCTCAGCATTCTCCTTCTGTGGACAAGATCTATTATCACCTTCCCTGTCCTGATTTAGTTGCCTGGAGTCTTACCTTTAAAAGGCTAGATTAACCGCTACTACAGCATCTCCTCCCCTGGTGACCTTGCAGGCCTCTACACCCGTTCCTAGTATGCGGGAGACAAGACATGTTAGGGTAAAGGTCAGGGAGGCGGGATCACAGGGAAGGCAAGAGCTCAGAGTGCTGATCTAGGTGCAGGCAGAGTGTACTCCAGAGAGAAAGCACTGCAGAAACGAGGTGAGGGTGAGCCTCCTACAGAGACCTTCTCCGTGCGAGTAGGGCTTGGGAGTGACAGAGCATGCAGGGAGGTAGGTTGTGGGACCAATCTCTGAAGGCTCCGGGGTACTACCCACAGGGAGGTAGAAAGCAGAGACACCCCTGCAGGGCCAGCTTTAGGGCAGTGCGACTGGTGAAGCCGCACTGGGTGCTGACCTGTAGAGGGGGCACCGCGTCAGGGGGGGCGCTGTGTTTAGCAATAACTTATGATTGGAGAGATGAGGGGCATCTGTGCCTGGTGGTAGTGAGAGAATCCGAGGAGGCGGTAATGGGGTGTAGGGGCGCCAAAATCGATTGTCGCACTGGGCGCCACCAGCTCTAAAGCCTTTTAAACTAGAGAATGTTAGGGTGTGTGAATTCAAAAAATAATTACGAAAATACACTTTGGCAAATAAATGGATTTGGGTGTATTTATTCCACCAATCTTAATTAGATAATTTTTGACAAAAACACGATCAACATTTATGTCATGTCAAACATGAAAAAACACTCAATTAGAAAATTCAAAAAAACATGAGGAACAGAAAAACATTAGACAATTAACAAGTACAGAACCAATAAAATGACCATACATGTATAACAAACAATGACCAGTCCAAGTTTGTAAACAGGTGGCGGCAAAAAATTATTTACAACATTTCAAAAATGCAGCCTGCCACAACAAGATAGCATGAGGTGGAAACAGTGCAACAGACTGATTGCCTTGTTTGCACACAGAATTACTCTGTGTGATCAATGGGTATTGTAGCTAGCTGGTAAAGGTAGACGCGTTTCTGAACCCTTAATCTCTTTGGGGTTCTCCTCAGGACCGGGACTTGGTCAGACTCATTCAAATGTTAAGGGGAGCACCATGGCGGTTACCACACGGTGGAGTCAAGGCCCACAAGTGTGTTCAATTGTGCTCAGTCAAGAAGGAGCGAAGGTTCGACCAGCGTGATTTATTTCTTAGCCTTTGAAGACCTTTGGGGTGGCTTGGGGCAGGTCGGGTCTTGTTCTGTGTCTGAAATAATTACAGCATGAAGGTGAATACATCACGAGCTGGATCCTGTGTTTAGCAGCTTTCAAAGTTTCAGCGTCCAGCACATTCTCAGCATTCACGGCATTTTGGCACTGGCGGAAGCTCTAAAGCTGGCCCTGCACCGCCAAAGACCAAGAGGAGGATGCAAAACTGGCTAGCAAGATGAGCCGCACAGTTGTCGGCTGCTATGACATGATGGGGATGACCAAGAGGAGGATGCGAAACTGGCTAGCAAGATGAGCCGCAGAGTTGTCGGCTGCTATGACATGATGGGGATGACCAAGAGGAGGATGCGAAACTGGCTAGCAAGATGAGCCGCAGAGTTGTCGGCTGCTATGACATGATGGGGATGACCAAGAGGTGGATGCGAAACTGGCTAGCAAGATGAGCCGCAGAGTTGTCGGCTGCTATGACATGATGGGGATGACCAAGAGGAGAATGCGAAACTGGCTAGCAAGATAAGCCGCAGAGTTGTCGGCTGCTATGACATGATGGGGATGGCAACTTTGGGGACTTCTATATACAATACATATTTACGTCCCAAATAATGCAAGTGATACCTAGAGCATATTCATCTTTCTGCAACAAACCGCGATACAATAAGGTTGTGGGCACTACACAGCCCTGATATCAGGCGCAGCGCAGCGCCCCTGCCTCGCAGGAAGATGGGGATCTTGGACACACAATGGGCTCTGAAATGTGCCAGCAGCAGGCCATTTGCAGACAAGGTATTTTCTAAATGTAATTGCTTAGGGGAGTTGTCCTGACAGCACGAGGAGTGGAGATGAGAAAGTGCTGATAAAATAAACCTTCGGAGATATCCTCCGCGAAATGGCGCCTGACATCTCGCGGGCAGGAAGAGGCTGGAGGTCCTTACAGTAATGGCGCTGTCAGGTGCTCGATCTATTTCAGCGCGAGGGCCCGAGCACGAATCAATAACGCAGACCCAAATCAAATCATTAAATCATCAGAATGGAATACGATTCTGGCGAGAAGGTTAATTTTGCTCACTGAAGTGGGTGATAAGAGTGAAATTGAATCTATAGCATTAACCTTGGAGCTCGAAGCAAGAGCGGCATTTTCTGATTGATTTGAATAAGATCGCTGGGTGGGAAATGTAAATACACCGGCTCGGCTGCCACCGGACTGATAAAAGGCAGAGCAAACGAAAGCCGCGCCGCTCGGCCTTTCACCCAGATGCAGGAAACTAAGATGATTCTTCGAGGTGTGCGTTTAGGCCTAGAGTTAGCACCAGCATTCGCGAAATGGGATTAGTGCCTCGTGGTAGGGCTAAATATTTGCGTAGATGCAATCCTAAACATAGACCACTTCATGCTGATTTATGACAAGGTTCAACAATACAGTCGAATCAACAATAATAATGACAGCTGCAACAATAATACTAATAATCATAGCAATAATAATAAAAATACTGATAATAATAAGGAATTATAGATGGGTTGCAGCGAATAACAGGGATGCTTTGCACCAAGGGGTTCTGAGTGATCATATAGACAAGGACAGCGAAGCTTAAGTTGTCTATGGTGTCACTCGCAACCCGAGGTGAAAATCATCCCCGTTATTTACTTTTTGCCCAGCTATAATTTTATGTTAAGTATGGTTCTCATCCATGTCCCAAATGAATTAAAAAAACAAATGCCTGGCCTCATGCAGCCCACACCCACCACACTAGGGGCCACATGTTCTAAGAATTTTAACTGCTGCAATTTCTTCATGTGCAACAGTTAAATTGCGTTTCCTTATGCACTAATCCCATTTTAGGAGTCATACAAGATTTCCGACGCCTAGGTATTGCAAATGGATACCGATTTGGTATCTGGAAAGGGTGTGTTGTAGGCATCCCTTCCAAATACTGAATCGATATCTTTTGTAGCAATGTTTTTGGAGCAAAATACGATGGCAAAATATTGAACTTTTCACTTAACACCCCCCAGGGGCTCACTGTCAACAATTAAACAAAACAAAACAAAAAAAACTTTTCTTTTTAAACACATCCTGTTTCCTTTCAGGAAAATGGGCCACACTGAAGCATGCTTTACTGAAAAGCAATCACAGGCAGGGTGGTCTGCTGACCCCTACGACAGACAGAACAGCAAGGTGGAATAAGAAGTTTGCAGTGCCTTTAGGGAGAAAGAAGAGCATTTCTATTTTGGGTCTTTCTATTTCTACAAGTGTATTGCCACCCTTGACTCCTTTGCAGTGAGTTAAGTTTCTACAGACATATATAGTAACAATAAATGCCAGTCTAGAAGGTCAGGAATTGGGCTACACACAACTGATTAATGTTCCTTTCTGTGAGGTGGGCTGCTTAAATAAAACTCTTGGGCGCAACAGGCTTTAGCAGAAGTAGAAATCCATATAAAACAAATAATTTATCATAAGTGCCTTAGATTCAAAAGGGCGTTTCTAGACATTGTGCAGAGGGCCCTTATTTTTGGATCCATATTGGGATCCTTGGTAGTATTTTCTAATACAGGATATAGCACCTAGCATGAAAGTAGCTAGATAAATGCAGGAGGGCGGAGCCAAGTGTTGAGGGTTAGGAGTGGTGTTCCCCAGTAATCTACCTATTCTCATCTAACTAAGTTATTCATTCAGCCAACAAGAAGCGGACCACAGACCTAGAACTGATACACTGGGGGAGGGAACAAAATGTTCCTCTGCATATTTCAGTGGGTTTTACACTCTGAAAATTACCAGTCTGTATTAGGTAGCAAACAAATATGTCATTTCTTTCCTCCTGTTGGTCATTAAAGCATGTACATGCATTGGGATAGTGCAATGATTTGAAGTCTGCGGGCAAAACTAGCTTTTTGGTAGCTGAAAAGCGCATCAGATAATAAACAAGCATTGGCATAGCCAATAGGTCTCGCCTTTGGGACCTTATAAGTGTTTAGCCATGCAACAGTGGCATAACTAAATACTTATAATGTCCCAAAAGCGAGACCTATTGGCTATGCCAAGCGGCCGCGAAAGTGAAAGTGATTGCGATCAAACATCAAAGCGGCTGTGCGGCCGCAAAAGTGAAAGTAATTGCGGTAAAGCGTGGCGCGCGCGCCAGCGCACATGCACTGTACCTCTAGGCTGGCCTGGTAGCACTTTTTGGAGCCCTCACAAAATGTCTCGCTAGACCAGCGCATGCGCTGGGTCAGGCGAGACCTAAAAAGGCATTTTTTTGTGCATTTGGGGTAATCTGGGTTCCCACTAAATAGCACCCCAAGACTGCTGTCCTACCTTGACTGATTGAAGCACTGGCCCCTGTATCCCCACAAACACATGGTGCGCAGTTCTTCACGGACTCGCTCACAGTTCCCGCACCCATAGCAGGGGCGGCCTCTCAGCCAAACAAAAACAAGTTGTCACAGAAAACTAGTGTGTCATTTGTATACATTTGGGATCATGTTTAGGCCCCCTTAAAACAGTAGGTGGTACTTGATGCAGAGAGAGAAAGGGGGAAAAGGGTGGTTTATGTAAATAGCCCTCATAAGACCCTCAACCCCAACCTGAGATCAGCCCAGGATTTACAACTGGCCATAAGCCATTCCCTAAGAATGCTAGCAGTACAATTTTGTTTTGGCTGCATTCCTGGTTACGACATTGGCACTTCAAGAACTTTCACATCAAAGATTATCTACATCTGAATATGTTCCTAATCCCATGCAGCTCACCTACATGTAGAATCTGGAAGTTCCTGATCATTAGAGGATCATCGGGAGGTATTCAGGGCCCAAACAAGAAAAGAATCATCTCTCAACATGTGCCACTTGATGCACAATGCAATGCTCCCTCTGCTCAATACAACTGAGGGGCTTCATTTTTGTTTTCACACTTCTTCATACTTGGTAGTGTCTCAGAGCACTCTAAAATCACTGTAAGGCAACATATGCTAACCATAAACAGACAAACAAACAAACGCCAACTAATCTGGATTTCATCTCTTGGAATTTTTTAATTTTTTTTAAATCTAGGACTGTGATTTCATTTTCAATGTTGCATAAAATAGCTTATTCGAATATCTATGCTTTCTTCTACCAGTAGTTCAGCTGGCATTTGGGAAGTGACCAACGGTAGTAAGAGGTAATTAGAGGGCTATATGGATTAGAAGTAGTGCACATTGGTTCAAGGCTTTGTGAAGTAAGTAATACATTCCTCATTAAGTCTCCAACGAGTTCCATAGCCATATAGTGGAACGAGGCTGAAGGCTGAGTTATTTTACAAAGTTATGGAACTCCGAAGTGATTTGCAAATCCTTACAATATACAGCAGGGGGGTACTTTATTCCATATAATACATAGGCACACCATCACCGTTTCCACAAACCAATTATAACCTTGGTGGGTAGCTCTTAGATATGGAGGAAAGAGCATGTTTGCAAACTTAAAGAACAAAAACATAACCTCTAGTGGAAAATTAAACACATCAAAAACCTGGTAGATATTTGTTCCAAAAATATTTTAAAACATTGAAGTCAGTTTTCTTTGTAAAAAAAAGCTGCAGTACTTCAAAATATGTAGAAAAATGCAAACATTCAAAAGTTTTCATAAATATCTAAGGAGTGCAAAAAATAAACATGTTTTTTCTGCTTGTCACTGTAACCTAGAATAATAAAGCATAAGAAGGTAAAAGGAATGTTTTTATTTTCACTGCTTTAAACAGGTGCTCCGTGACATGAGCTGCCTTTCACCTTGGCTGCTGGCAGCAGACATTGTGACGCCGGAACTGGACTGTAATAACTTATTACATTGGAGTTCTGACATCTTTTCTTTATAGCTGGCGACAAGATTATACAGAAATTTCAGACAGGCATTTATAGAGGAATGGCAGAATCCCATGTATTTTTGTCCTATACAAGCGATACAAAGTTGCTGACAGTTTTGTGAGCCGCAAGTAACAGTCGCATAACATATGTCCCTGCAGCCTCTGTGGTGCGGGGCCCCTCCCTCAGCAAAAATGGTAGGCCTCCACCATGTATTTTGCAGGTGGGGCCCTCAAGTTTTGTTACACCACTGGCAAGTAACTGCTTACACTTGTAATTAACCATATGTTGCATTAGCAAATGTTGCAAATAACCATCGTTTTAACTGGAACAGAGGGCTGCATTTGAGGTGCAGTGGGGAAACCAAACAGTGGAAAATAAAAGGAAAGATTCAGTGCAGTGGTGATTTTGGGACAGGGTGGTTGCGGCTCGGTTTCTTATTGAGGGATTGTGACATTCATAGTTTCCATCCACCTTTTCCTGCAATCATCCCCCTACACCCGCAATTATTGAAAAGCTCTAATCTGTGAAGCCGCACTTTATATCTATGCAAATCAGAACCTAAGTCTACAGTCAAATACTGCTAAATGCAGCTTGTTTGTGAATTCTCTGCGGAAAACTGGCAACTTCTTTGCTTTAAAGGGTATCTGAGGTGAAAATAACGTATTTGGCAAAAGTTTTAACAGCCAAGCAAGGGCTAATAAAAGTAAAATATCCCTTCCCAAAGGGAAATAAATTAGAGTCTGAATACGGTCCAGAGGTCTGTGCTCGCAGAATCAAAATTTAGTGTTCACTGTATGTATTTCTTTCATCAAGTTGCTCCTATAACTCATGGAAATGAAACATCACTCGACTACAGTCTGTAAATTTGTCTGCACAGTATTCCGTATGAATCAACATATTGGCTTCACATCATACAGAATGACCTCTAGTATCAACGGCCCAATTTATGTTCTCGGAGAGCTTAACACTGGAAGAAGCAAGAAGCATGCATGCCATGGACAAATGGGGAGAAAGAATATGAGAGCGATGATGGAGCCAGCAAATGGGAACCCTATCAGCGGGCTGAAGCCCACAATGTGTATATAGAACATGTCTCGTCAAGACAGCGCATTCACTGTCTAGAGCCAAGACCTTATCTATCTATCTATCTATCTATATATCTATCTATCTATCTATCTATCTGCTGGCTTCACTGAGAGTGAAAGCATTCTGCTCTTTCACAAAGAGCATTTCGACACACAAAGTAGTTTTGTTCAGTGTCAGGAACTACTGCGGGAATGTGTGCTTTTTGAGAACACAAAATAATTTTGCTTTTTGCCAATGTGTCTTATGATGGTGAAGGCCCTGCAGCTCCCACAACAATACCTTTTTACAAAAACCATTTCAAAACGAGACACGTATTGACAAAACCAAAAGGTGACCACCAATATCAAATCTATTGGCTTTGACAATGCTTGTTTGTTTTCAAGCTTCTCATAATCTTGTTGAAACTGGTTACACAATTTTCCATTGTGAATATTTTTTGGTAATACTAGCATGCATCAAAACCTTTAACTAAATGATGCTACACAGAAATGGTTCCAAAAATTTCACAGTAGTTTAGCAAAACGTTGTTTCCTAGTTGCATTTTTTTGTAACCATTTTATTTTGAAAGCAACCTGCTTTCAAACTTCTACAAATATTTGCAGAAAACCTGAGAGCAATCTGGGTGCATTATACCTAGCCTCATATTGTTAAACTTTGCAAACATATGTTCACATTTTTATACTGGAACGACTGCCAGTATTGCAGTCCAAGCTTACAACATTGCCACAGAGCCCTCACCATAATATTAAAGGCCTTGCATTAATGAACCATAAATACAAGTTCAAACAGCATTAACATATGGAAATCAATATTACCTTAACTGCAGCCAATGCCCTTCCCTGATCCCCAATGTGGTACTGTAAGCTGGCAGCCAAAGAGTTTGTGCTGCAGAGGGTTGGGCCTACTTGTCACATGGACAAAATAAACATGAACACTTGTTTTCATTGACTCCAAACAATTTGTCCTCTGCATTGGGCTATAGGAATCCCACACCCCAGACCAGACAGTATGACTCAAAAGGCTTACAAGAGCATTAATCAGTATCCTGCAGCCTTAAAGGGATCGGCCAGTGAGAAGGAGTACAATTTTTAAGTGAATCTAGTGTATAGGCACCAACCTGTGGGGGTCGTGTAGATCAAACTAATAAAGGGTCGATAATGAATTAGTGGTTATGATTATTCAAGAATTTAGGATATTTAAAGCTAACAATAAAGCAAAAACAAGGGAAAAGGGTGCCTATCTATGTGCTACATGTGCAAGCAAATGATTAACATGCAGGGGCCATGGTTGAAAAGTATGAAAATAGCATGCTGTAGGTATAGAAGCATATCAGAGCCTACACACGGTGTGGCAGACAACTATTTTATACAGGTCTATAAGAGTCAAGAACAAGAAGAGCACAGGCTTCTAGCGTGACAAGAATTAGGCATGCAGCAAGTATAAAGCATGGTATGGCATTATCAATATTGTACATAATAAAGGGAAAAAACATTTCCATAGGAGGTTAAAAAAGGCAAAGTGAACCATATGTGCAGACTCCCATTACATCACAGTGTTCAAGAAAGCATACAGGTAAGACGCTTCTAAAGATGCTTCAAATGTGCAAACTTGGCACCTTACCAGGTGCATATGGCAGCATGAAGGTACTCCTTGGTGGCTAATCTAACTTCAACTCTACATACAAGTATATAAGGATAGTAGGAAGTCTGCATAGGGTGCAACAGCAAGTCTTTACTGAGAAGAGCAAAGCACACTAGGGATTATGTTAAAGCCTAAAGTAAACGATAACAATTCAGCAAGTGAGTGGGACATGTGCTTAGGTTGTTAAACATTTTCCAGTGAGCTTGGAAAGTTAAAGGGTAGTAATCATCAACTTATGGCATTAGTAATGTCGCAGGTTTCTAAAATACAACAAGAGTTTGTGCTGATTAAACAGGAGATTTGCGATATGCCGGATAATCTAAGCAATTGAGGTGAACATGAACAAAATGAGTCAAACAAATGGTTGTTCTACCTGCCTTTGCAAAGAAACAAACAGGTGGTTTATGGATCTGTGTGGACTTATGTCCCTGAATGAAAATGCCATTCCTTCCTAATAAGGCAGGGAAGTACACTATGTTGGATATTTCTTTGTCAAACAGGTACGCTGAAACTAGACATGGGGTCACTTAAGAGCAGTTATTATTCAGGCAAGATCATATTTATTGTTTCAAATGCCCACTGTCCTTGCTTCTTCATTTTCTGTCTTCCAGGAGTGATGCATACTCTCTTTCACAATGAATGCAAGAGTTTAGAACCAGGATGGTATCTTGGTTTTCTTGAAAGATTATAAATCACGTCAAGGCACTTGAGTGAGTACTAGGCATAATGTATAAGTAGACTTTAATCTTAAAATCTGAAAAATGTGTAGGCTAATGGAGAATGTAGCATCTGAGATTTTTAATTACTGCAAGAAGCATTTATTCCAAGGTAAACCTTGCAATAGCAATTCAGTAAGTGCTACATTCAGAAAACACGAAGGAGTGCACCTCCATTTTTAAATTATGTTCAACAAATGTGCTGAAATGTAAGTTAAATTGCATGCTTTGAGATTTTTAATGAAAAATGCGAAGACAACAAGAGCATTTAACAACATAAAACTTCGCAAAAAGGAAAGAAAATACGCTTTTTGCTGAAGCCAGCTCACGTGGTTTGTGAGCAGTAACCACTTTTGCAGTAGAGAATATATATAGTTGGTATCCATCTTGAGCATGATAACCATGGGCAATAATTCCTAGGTACACAAGTAGAGTGCACAGTTTCTGGAAGAAACAGATAGCAAACCATTTTAACCGAAATTGTTTGCTGGAGGATAAATATATTTTCATATCACCCAGAATGACCAGGCTACAGAATTGAACACATGCAGGGAAAGGTGAATGGTGAATGTAAGTTCAGAATTATTGTCACAGCCACCAGTGAATGGAGAGTATAGTATTTGGGAGTAGGAAAAGGAACAAACGGTAGCATGCACCCATGATGTGCGTCAATTAGAATCTATAATTTAAATGGAAAGCAAGAAACTAGAAGTATACTGTGTCAACAATTTAAGGCAGTTAATTAATAAATGGTGGGGATTAGCATACAAAAATGTTCTTTAAGTAATTTAGCTATGTTGACGGTGACTTACAATATGAGAATGTAAATGGTTGGAGATGCATTATGTAAGGATACTGACACCCACAAATTTAGGAAGATGAATAATTTGGAAGCGCATAAAGGATGTTTGGGGTGAATTTAACACAGTGTAAGGTGAAAGAAATTTACGAGTGGTCCAATGTGGACAAAATATGAAGAAGATATGGTTGGCCTTGTGTGAAACAAAAGTGTATGGCATTATACAAATTGTTGAGCAATACTTCGGTACAAAGAAAGCCTCAACAGAATGTTAATGGAGTTGATTCTGTTGTCTAATTAAATTGTGTCATATCATTTAGTCATATTGTACCACTCCAAATTCTTGAATATGAAAGGCATCTTTCTAGGTGGTGATGGTATGCCTACCAGCAAAGGTAATGTATACTGAGTGGGTTTGTTGCTGATGGGGTCACTGCAGAAATTACAAACATGCTCCCTGATAGTAGGTTAAGCTAAAATTCACTAAATTGTTTATTAGAGGGCAGGATAATAAACCTAACCAGTTTTCATTTACACTAAAGTACTCTCCTTCACATTTGCATTACTGATTGAACCCCTGCAAACACCAAGCTAATATTAGCTCATTTTTGCACCAATGTACAACTATTAAAGTGCACAATATAATACTGAGGAAAAACAAAACGATACAGCTGTTAACTAGTGCTACATTACAAACCAGATGTTAATCAATCAACAGTGGACATGCCACATCATTACAAACTATACTTAAGGCTGCTGGCTCTGCCAGTATGAAGCAAGAAGCCTTTGGTTTGCCTGAATCATGTATATGTCAGTGCCCCAAAGGGCCTGTGTAGTGAGGATGAAGAGATATAAAGCACAACAACAGAAGAAAATGAACATTCCAACAACATATACCAAAATATTCCCGAATAGCGAGAAAGACAAACACCAACAAAAACAAGAAATGTCGTCAAAGATTACAAACTCAGCAGCAACTACGGCTAAAAAGTGCCAGTAATGTCTTCTCTTGAAATCAGGTGATGTTCCAAAGAGAACAAACATACTTAAGCAAAACTTAAAATAAATGCATACTTGTTTTATACCACATAGTATTCATAAGAGTAACATTGTCATGATTCTACAGTCAATAAATTGAAAGCAAACAAAGGCTTGACGCTATTTACACAATATTCACATTCAGCAAATTTGAGCAGACATTGAAGACTAGATAGTGGAAATACGTTGCTGTGCAGTAGACTTGGAGAACCATCAGTAGGAGGCGCTCTACTCACCCGGCACGTATTTTCAGCATGCCACTGAAGAGCTCCGGAGTGTTTGAGATGATCCAGCCGATGTGAATCACCAGCTCCTGCTGTAGCACGGCCTCCCGCTCGTCATGGGGGCTGCACTTGTTGTAGATGATATCCTTGATTACGCCGGGGGACAAGGGATTCGAGATCACCGCTTCTTCATGGCCAAATACCCCAAGGGTCACCTGTCAATCCCAGATGCAACGTGTCAAAATTTCAAGGCAAACAAGTGCAGAGCTGAGCCACAAGAATTATTAATATGCCACTATCATCTCCGTAATCAGAGGATGAACAAGCACAGCAAGGCAGCAGCCATTGCGTCATTCCACCTTGCCCCTCCCAATTCACATGAAATATAGGTAATACATTTTGATTAATTTACTACTGTATGGAACTAATTACAGAGGCTTAGATGTTTTCTTTTTTGTCAGCACGGAAAGGTCAGAATAATTGTATATCAGTCAGAGAGACACTAGCCTCCTGAGATAGAGGAAGGCTTTGTAGATGTCCAGATAGGATCTGCTGCGAATAGGGCATATATCAATTAGTTTGGTTTATATCCCTCCATAAGCAGCAACTTCAAAATCTACGCATCTCTCTTTGCTATCAAATCCATGAGATGTTTTTTCTTTCTCAGGTTTTGTTTAAATTGTTCATAAATAACCAAATAAGCATTTTAACAGTACTGTGTGAGGACAGAAGTACACAACTCCAGCAGAAGCACCACAATCAACACCTGTTATGCTTAATGTGATGTAGTAAAAGCACGTGAGCAGATACACTCTATGATGTTGTGCATGGACGCTAAAAAGAAAACATGCACCAGGGATGCAGGCTAACTGAAAGCAGTATGATAAGCAGCGCTACCACCAAAAAACAAAATTTCCCAAGAATGTTGCCAATTGGTATGTGAACCCCAAATCGTTTTTAAGTTAACAATTCATTTGAACACACGTTCCGCCAGCTTGCACGCTAAAGTCCACCAGTGTGAGTTAAGTACGGGGTGGTTTCTAGCAGATGCCTGTACATGTCTATATAAACCATTACCAATGTAACATATACACCCTGGGCAGGGCTAGAAGAACAAAAACATAGGTGTCCTATTTTAAATCCCCAAAGTATATATTAATGGAAAAACCTTAACTTGGATTTGATATTAATGAAAAGAGGTCATAGCTCAAGACCAAGTAAGGGTCAACTTGAAGTCAAGAAACACAATTTTCTTGGGGCACATTTTTGGTGGTACTACTGTTAGCCAATGGTTTTGCCAGGGCACACTGAGTATCTTGAAAATGGGATAATTCCAACACAAGCATAAAGCTAACTGACTACACTCAGCAGTTTTGGTATGTCCTTTATTCTCGGGGAGTCCCCTATTTGCAGCTGGAACTTGTTCTCTTGGAAGGCACAAACACATTCAAAGGCCTCTATTTTATCTGTTCCTTTTGCATAAAAAGTTAGTCGCCCTATAAAAAAGGATACTGGTAACCTATTTCATACATTCCCCCTAACTTCTAAGGTGTACTGGAGCCAGATAAATGTTATTGTGCTTTCACGCTCATGACTTCCAATCCAAAATCATGTCTAACAGCTCTTGGGCTACTGAATTAGAAAAACAACAGTCACTAGTCATTGCTCAATGTATTAAATCATTCACATTGATATGTCAGACACGCAAAGTGCCTAGAATTCCTCATGATCATTCCTACATGTAAAAATAGATTCTGGAAGAAATGCAGACTCACCTGTTTTCCCTGAACTAAAACATTTGTGATGGATGGCGCAAGGCTGTCCACTAGTTTACCTAATAGGCTGGCTGCAAAGCGCACCACAGACCTACGGGCAAAAAACAGAGCAATGCCACCGAGGGTTAAATTCTGGCTCAAGATCCTGTTACCACATGTGCACCAGCTTAGACATTTACAATGTGCTTAAATGCAAACAGTTACTTCTTGACTTGTCATAAGTGGTATGGGGCACAAGTATAAAGGTCCTTCATGGAGCTTCTATGATCTCTAAGGAGTAAAAAGGCAGGATTCTAAATAAACCGCTACACCTGGTACATAGCCAGCTGTGTTTTAATCTGCTGGTTGCCTCTGGCACAATCAATCCTATTAACAAGGTACAACAAAGTCATTATTAAGAAAAGTCTTAGCTCTTTTCTGATGTCAGTCAATGTAAAACCTTCACTCAGCGCGTAAGGTGACTGAAAGCACTTATGCTTTGTTCTCCTTTACTCTTTGCATAACATTCTATTACTTCTTTGTTGAAGAGAAGAAAAAAAACACAAATATTAACTTCAAAATGTCTTTCTACTGTATAGATATTTTTAAAGCCAAGCAAAGTTTTATTTCATCAATGCCTTCTCTCTTCTCCGGATGATGGTAGGTATTCATTTCATTAAGTAACATCACCTTGCCTGTGAAGTAACAGCCAGGACATGTCATATGGAAAAGCTTGCATTGGTAAAATGGGGAGGCAATTTAAGTACATGGAGACAAAGCATATCAATATTTTAAAAAACAAAAGTAATGATACAGGAAAAAATGCTAAAAAAATTTGTCCGTGAAAGCACTAACTATTTAGAAGTAAATTTGTCCTAGCCATCAACTGAAAAAGGAACTCCATGAAGAGCTTCTGAAAAGGGCTCTAGGGACTGCATGCTATCAAGACTCTTTGAGATCCTGCAAAAATACTACTTAAAAAAGAAAGCTCCACTAAACTACATGTGATTGATTGAACCCCAAGCTACTAAATGCCACTTTTTAATTATCCAGGTGGGGGGTTAAAATCTAGATTTTACACAGCTTGTTCCTTTCTTTTTCTAATACATTATAATTTCTACAAAGTCAAACTATATTGACTTGCACGTAAACTCATAACAATAATGCAGTTTAACAGAGGAGAATAATTTTTTCACCTCATCAACAGAAAATATACTTGATGACTGATGACAACTTCAATGTAAGCATATGTGCAAAACCAAGTGCAAAGCTTTTTCACACAGCGATAGCTACAAGCAGGAAGGCGGACACACATCACACATTCACCAGGATGGACAGCTGGGCACGTTACCTGCTTCCCATGTACCAGCAAAGTGGTAATATGTGGGGCTATGGAAGAAGCACATTTCTGGGTGATCGCAGCTGTGTGGCGTACCACCAACCTGAGGCAGCCATGACAGTCATAGGAGAAAAATACAAGATTGACAGACATTGGTATACTTTCATGGTTAGAGAAGTCAGACAACTCGACTGAGGACAGCAGTACTTCCACCATAGGTTTCTGAAATCGTACAGCGGGATTAATTTACTGCTAGGGAAGAATGGCTACTTCAGTACATCAACTGTCCTATTAGCAGGTTTTAGGGGTGCTCACGGCCCAACTAATAGTAAACTTTTCTATTACAAAATTACAACATGGTCCCGATAAGCAGCACCCCATTTCTGACCATTGGCACCATTTCTTGTGCCCTACCCCGATGCGATTATTTGTTTTACTGCTCACCAACAATCTACCACTTCTGCATGCTGTCAGTTGATTTGCTGGACACAAGCGGAAGCTAAACTGACCCCCACAAACTGACCTATGACAAAGTGTGATGGGAAAGAGGTAACTCCTTGGCACTGGTGTCTATTGGCACAGTTCTGTAGTGTGCCCTGCCGGTACGCCCTCTTACAAACCTCTTTTTTGGACCCAGTCCCATTGGCTTTGCCACTAGGTTCCTGCTGTATGGATCCCACACAGACGTAGGCTGTATTCTTCAATCTGGCTGTGATCACATTCATAGTCAGAAGTTGACCAAATCAAAATCTATCCGTACTTCCATTTTACACAATTTCATGGTGACAGATGCATATTTATGAATATTTTAAATCACTAAAAGATCCTCACTTCTTGTACCTCCAATTGCTATAGGTTTGGGTATAGCATACTGGCTACTGGATTATGATACAGGGAAAGCCTGGCACATCCCAAATATTGAATTCCTAAATGGAAAATGTATACCAGACTAAAGACTGGCACCCTGCTAACATAGTCACACATATTAATCCAAGCAATCCTCTTATTTTGGGGTTTTGGCATTTATACAACACACAGTCCATGTGTTAAAACTAGGTTATACTTTTGCTTGAAAAAGCATGCCAGCACAAGCGTGTTACTAAAATCTTACTAAAAGAGCTCATGTATTTTATTCTGCGCCCCTGCGGCGTGCCTTGCCGAATGTGACGCGGCTGGTGTTTCAGGTCTGGAGACAGGCGTTGCGGCGGATGGGCTGGTGGAATCGTCTGACGTGTGAGACGCCGCTTTGGCAAAATGGGCGCCTGCCGCAGTTGGCGGCCTTGCCGGGCTTCCATGACTGGGATGCGATTGGGATCTCTACTTTGGGAGATGTCCTGAGGGGATCTATCCTGAAGTCGTTCCAGGACTTGCAAAAGGAATTCCACATGCCGCGCACCCAATTTTTAAAATATCTGCAGTTCCGGCATGCACTTTCCCCTAGTTTGGTGGGCCTGGCGGAGGTGGCGGACTTCAGTCCAGTGAAGGCAAACATTTTTATGGGGGACCTGCAGGACAACAAGATATCGAGGATCTACCAGTCCCTAGTAACACACTGCTCCCCATCATTGCAGCGTCTTCGTGCGGCTTGGGAGGAGGACGTGGGCACACTTGAGGAGGAGGATTGGGTGGAGGCTTTGGCCTCCACCCAATCCTCACTGTGACGATCAGAATAAATTTGTACAAGGGGACGATGATCTGATTTTACCATAAAAGGAATTCCCCATAAGTAAAATTTAAAATGCTGTATCGCCCAATACACACTTAACGCCTCCCTTTCAATGCAAGAATAATTAATCTCCGCATCCCTAAGGGCCCTAGAAGCAAAAGCTACTACCTTTTCTTCCCCATCAACAACCTGAGAAAGTACAGCCCCCAGACCCTTGAGACTGGCATCAGTTGTGAGAACAGTCTTTAATCTGGTGTCAAAATGACCCAGCGTTGGCATCCTCCCAATCTCAGACTTAACCAAATTAAAAGCCTTCTCACAATCTGGCGTCCAAACAAACAGTGATCCTTTTTTTAAGAGCACTCTGATCGGCTCTACCACTCCAGCAAACCCTTTTACAAATTTGGAATAAAATTCGGCCATTCCTAGAAAAGACCTAACCTGTTCCTTGTCCTGAGGTGCTGGAGCACCAATTATACTCTCTGCAAGCTGCACCTTGGGCTGTATACCCTTCCCCGAAATGACATGTCCTAGATAGGTTACAGACTCCAGACCAATACGGCACTTATCCTTTCTAAGAGTGAGACCTCTCTCCCTCAATTTACCCAAAACAGATCTTAAAACTGTCTCATGCTCACCCTCACCCTTCCCATAAACCAATATATCATCTTGAAAAAACAAGACATTGGGAAGATCCCCAAGTACCGTCTTCATGATCCTTTGAAAACAAGCTGCAGCCGAAGCCAAACCAAACGGCATCCTCAAAAATCGATACGCCCCCAAAGGAGTGACAAAGGACGTCCGATGTCTGGAGTCCTTGTGAAGTCTCACTTGATGATAAGCGGACGATAAATCCAGAACACTAAATATTTTAGCCCCCTTCAATAAACTTAAACATTCTGAAATATTTGGAAGAGGTTGGCGATCCACCCAAATCCACTCATTCAACCCACGCAAGTCAACACACATCCTCACCGCCAATCCTCCATCCTTGGGTGCTAAAACCACCGGAGACAACCACTCCGAAGCCTCTATCTCTTCAATCACTCCTAGTTTGAGTAACCTCTCAAGTTCCTGCTTTAACGGTTCAACCATTAAATTTGGCACCCTCCGTACCTTATGCACATACGGCTTGGCTGAATCCTTCAGGATTATCCGATGCTCAAACCCTTTCAGACAACCCAGAGAATCAGTAAATACCTCAGGATAATCTTCAATATACCTTTCCACACTCACTCCATCTACAGCTAATATCTTACCAGCTGAGCCCATACGTATCTCCTCCATCAACATAACCTGGTCTTCTGGGTTGGTAGCACTAGGATTAAGAATTATGCCTAAATCACGCTGATGTCTCCAACCCAACAAATTATCACCTCTCACAGCCACATAAACCTTCCCTATGGTCTCTTTCTGTTTGAACACAATTTTTGCAGTTATGTATCCCAGAATATCCACCCTTGTACCTCCATAACTGAAAGGTGAAATGTCTGGAGATTGAAGCTTTACATTCTCCAATCCAACTACCTCATCCCATATCTTATTTCCAATCAACGTGAAAGGAGACCCCGAGTCAGCCAAAACGGTAAATTCATCACTATTCACCATAATGTTACAAAATGGCATAGTAATCTTGTCCGAATCCACCTTATTCTCTTCTTCCGAAATACTTGAAATGACCACTGTATGAATATTGTCCGAGGAATTTCCCATGTTGCGATCCTTTTTGGCCGACTTGCAAACTCTAGCATAATGCCCCTTTACTCCACAATTCATACACACACATTCCCTTGCATAACAATTTGGAAAGTTTGACGAATGGGAGAAACTTCCACATCTGTAGCATCTCATCTTCTGTTTGTCACTGTTACTTTTTTCACGGTCAAAGGAACGCTGTTGTCGAGGATCTCGTTCACTAGATTGTTGAGTATCTTTAAAAGCCACACGAGATTGAGTGTTCTTTGCAACCGCTTAAACTCTTGACCCTGAAGACACTTTGGCAATACTTTCAAATGACTCATCCTCAACATCACGCTCCAACATGGAATGGACACTTTCTTGGTTTTTCTTTACACCTTCACTATTCCCTTGGTCATTATCATCGCGATTCTTCCTTATTTCCTTCACCCACGAGGAGGTATTTTCAACACCCTCAACAATCGCAATAGCCTCTGTTAACGATGGATTCTTGGACAACAGTTTACCTTGTACCCTTGAACTGTTCGTGTATCTGACTAATTGGTCCCTCACTAGAGAGTCAGACAACTCCCCAAATTCGCACGTGCGTGCTAACGTTTTCAGTGAAGCAATATAAGTTCCCACACGTTCTGTTTGACCTTGAACCCTGGTGAAAAACCTGTGACGTTCTAAAACAACGTTTATCCGTGGACCAAAATAACGCTCAAGCATAGTCATAGACATCTCATATACATCTGTAGGTTCCCCATCACCACCTCCAATGATGATGGGGTCCATGCTATCGTAGGTGTTCCTGCCTTCAACTCCTAAATTGTGTAGTAATATAGCTTGTTTCCTTGTAGCTGAAAATTTCTCGCCCCCAATAGCCACCAAATATGAATCAAACAAATTCCTCCACCTCTTCCAAGGAAGAATAGGTTCTCCTTTTTCTGACAGAAAAGCAGGAGGTTGTGACATACTAGAAGCCGTTGCCATGACGCTAAAAATTGTCAATGTCTCAAAACAAACTAAAATGCAATGTCAAGAAAATGACTTTGTTCTCTTCCTTCTTTTTTTTTAAAAAAAAAAAACGTGAGAGAAAAGAATAAAACAAATCAAAACAAGAATTCCTCACCATGAACGAGTAGTTATAGTCTTCAAAGCCCAGAGTCACGCGTCGCTGTCACCGAGAGATCAACAGCAAGGCTTAAAACTGAAACACGAGTGATCTTCTTAATATCCCAATTCAAAATGGCCGCCACATAAGATCATTCTCATATCCCAAGGCAAAATGGCCGCCGCGTAGGATAACGTGATGCATGTGACGCGCTGCGTGTGATGTCACAAGCAGTCACTCAGCTTCCAAGAAACTCAGGATTCGGTTCTCCGCGAGCAGAGCAGAGCGTGCAGGATCCAGTTTGAAAGTAAGCGTGACGGTTACTCCTTTACCTTACTTTTGTCTTCAACACAACGAAAGAGTATTTTTTTCACAAGTGTCCAGAAATCTCAAAATCCAAGATCCGGGTGACCGAGAATCACCAAATCCAAGTCCAATTCTGTGAGATTTTCACAATCTCAAAGCCATAGTTTCATCGTTAAAATCCAATCCATCCAATCATGCGGGTTCGCAGGGGAATTGATGGTTGCCGCTTGTCCCCAATCAAGCACAACTCGTCGCCAGTATTAAAAGCCTGTACACAACTTGAGATCCAGAAGTAGGCTTTATTATCGCAACCACCAACATTAACCAACTCCTCTTCCCAGCGTCTCTCAGCCTGAATGCCTGTCTCACCAGAACATTCACATTCTATCACCCAGACAACAGGGATTCCACAATCCAACCATAAGTAGATTACAACAGCCTCCCCACGGGGAGCGGCCATTGCTGTGAGCCTTCGCCTGATTCAGTTTAAATACCTGCATAGAGTATATTTCACTAGGGTCAGACTGTATAGGGCGGGCCTGGTGGAGTCTCCGAACTGCCTTCGCTGCCTGCGCGATGAGGGGACTCTGCTGCATAACATATGGGAATGTACAGCGTTGTCTAGGTTTTGGCGGGGTGTTTTGGCGTGCCTCTCGGAGGTCCTCGGCTGGGATCTCCCTCGGTCTCCTAAATTAGTACTACTGCATGTCATGGATGATATAGGGGGCAATGTTTACAAACGCCATTTGATGCTCCTGGGTCTTACCATTGCCAAACGTGACATTGCAAGGGCCTGGAAGGCGACGGCCGCACCCTCCGTTTCGGTGTGGAAGGCAGAATTAGATTTCTGTATGGGTCTAGAGGCCCCCATTTTCCTGGCACGCGGCTGCCCGCGCAAACATTACAAAATCTGGAAGCGCTGGGCGGACTACAGGGGATTAGATCTAGAACCTATCTCAGAATAAGTTTGAATGGCTGGTGGTATTCTCCTCTCTTGTCTGGAAGGGGCATGTAACACATGCGCATTGGATGGCATGGTGTCGAATGGACATGTGTCATGGCGAGAGTAGAGCTGCAGCTCTGATCATACCTGCTGATGTTACTGGACTGGTCGTGCGATGGGGTCTGGGGTGGTGGGAGGGGTTTGGGGGGGATTTGTTCAATTGGGCTTTATTTCATATGCATGGCCCTCTGTATTTTTTTTTTGTTATAATATGGAAAAATGGTCAGTCAGAATTTGGTTCATGGATGCTACGGATGCTTCTGGGGTACAGAGCTCCGCTGATTGTACATTTGACTAATAAAATTTGTTTACAAAAAAAAAAAAGAGCTCATGTATGCAGAAAACTCCAATCCTGTTTGAATTTAGACAGTACTGCTCCTTTAAGACCTTCATCGAGACGCGAAACTAGAGCCGACTTCTATCTGAGGGTTTTCAGACCCTTTGCTATGAACACACAGAATCGGCCTGTAATCATTGCGCCTGATGTTTTATTGATTCATAATTTTAAGCTAGAATGCCTTTCCTAAATGACAAGCCACGTGAAGCAGGGAATGTAATGATTCTGCTTCGCCACATTCATCTTTTTTTGTTGCTTTGCGAATAATGACTTCACTGTTGGACCTTCCAGCAGAAGGGTTATTCGGGAGCACCACTACACTATGACATTATCATGCACAGGAAAACAACACAATCCAGGGGATAAAACAGACATGCATTAACTCAATTCAAGTATTGAACAACAACTTGGAAATGCAACACAACTATGGAAAGACTGGGATTTTTCTCCAGCTTGTCCCAAGTTTGCAGGAAGAATGACCTGCGGAAAAAATAATAAATGTACTTTTATGTAAAAAAAAAATACCACTTGCAAACTCTGCTCCAAGGTCCATGATTAAGTCTTCAGTCTCAAGCCATAAATACTATCTCACTATGGCTAATGAAAGCTGAATCCACTTTCGTGCACACTGCCCCCTGTGTCAACTAAGTCGAGGATCCTAAAAAATTGTCTGTCAATTATTTATTAAGGTTCAGACATCCACCTTCCTTCTTGGTCCTAGCTGTGCCCAGCCATTTACATTTTCAAAGTTACAGATGACCTCAAAGGGAACATTTAGGGCTCTGAATGTGACTTGGTAGGTCATTATACACAATATACAGAAGTGTAACAAAAGCTAAATGGCTGAATCGTAATGTCAGCGCATTGAAAAACAATCATATTTTATAAAAGGAGACCATGACTGAAAGAAATGATCATTAGTAACTCCGGATGATGAATATAATCTAAACCAATTCACAGCAATTTAACTGGCTGTACAACTCACATCGCATCACAAAAAAAAAAGACATGACAAATTCTGCTTTGCTGAACTCCTGCACACAGAAGGAATTATCACTCAGCTAGGCTTATGCATTTTAATATCATCAGCAACGGTACAGTAAAGGAGGTATTTCTCAAACACCACCAGGAATCAAGATATACCTCACTGACGCGGCCTAAGAATGCCAAAAGCGGTATGGGGTTGTTAGTGATCCTGTTTGGAAGGGCCTGGCCCAGCAGTTCAGGCTGGACAGCTCCTACAGGAGCTGGAAAAGATCTGGTTTGCAGATGGCAAATCTCTGTCTACTGTGGCCGGAATCACCAGTGGCTGAGATTAAGTCAAACATTCTATCCTTCAACTTGTTGTTTGCTGCAGTTGGCATCCTAAGTGTGACGGACATGCTCTGATATGAGTCCTACGCTCACTATGCAACAGGATTCAAGACATATCTCACTGAGGAGGCTTTAGCAGGCCAAAACCGTGTTGGGTTGCCCTACTGAGTACACTGAATGGCAGTTCCCACTGGAGCAGGATGAAGACATATTTCCATATGGCAAGTCTCTGACTGGAGTGGCATAGTGGGTAAAACAATGGAGTGGAATGCAGTCCTCAGTGATTGCCAGTGACTGAGATTAATTCAATTATTCCTTCTATCACTTATTGTTTATTGCCTCAAATCTTGGATTCCCCTTACTTCTACTTCTGACTGTATGGATGGGTGAGCTTTAGGCATTGTGGGTTTTCAACCCAGGCAAACTGATTGGCATAAAACACATGAGTTTCAGTGCCCAACACTGTGTTTACCCAGGCATAATACCCGCTCTTCTATAAGGCCCTTTGGATCGTTGCTGTGACAGCTGATACAGTTCAGTACTTGTCGCCCTTAGTGCTCTGTCATTGGGGAAGTAGCTTGCCTCAGACAAGTATTTGTTTTTCTGCCAAGAGACACTTAAGTAGCTTTCTAAAAATACAGATGCACTGTAGTATACTTAACATCCATATTACATTTATTTTCACCAAAGGCAGAACTGCAGTTGGCTTCACTTCATGGAAAATACTGGATTATTTTCCTAGTCCTTCTTTGAACTCTCCCTCTAGAGTACGGTGAGGCATATTTCTAGTTTCCCGAGCAAATACTCAGTGGTTCTTGCTTTCCGCCCTTCTTTCTTTAGGTCATTCCACTTGTTTCGTAGAGGCATGTGGGAAGGAACACTGAGTTTTGCCCTTATATAAAGGTGAAATCCATCACTCTCCACCTCCCTTTCCAAGGACCCAACTTCCTCCAGGCATCTCTCTGTAAACCTCACCACTCCATCCCCAGAAACCATGGACAGTACTTCTAAGGGAAACACCACTGCAGTGTTTGCATCACTTTCCATTGCCATTAAAGGCATGTATCTATAGGTAGACATGATTCCAAAAGCATCCCACCCATTCCCACATTGCTCCCAATTACCTTCATCTGGTTTTCACAGATTTTAGGGCAATTTGTAATATCACAAGGCAGAGATTTTAAGGGGCACCATTTCCCCCCCATGTACTGCTGCATGTTTCACCAATCCAATTAGGAGTTGCACAGTACTGGGGTGGATTGATTGCATGCAAATTTACTCTAACATGCGGTAAATCCACCCAATACTGCGCAATACAAGTTAAAAATCATGGAACAGGGAATGAACGTACAGGTCTGGGGTTTCCCGCCTAAAACCAAATCGAATTTCGAGTTTCACTAGCTTTAGTGTATGCATGCACGATTTGCATGTACCATTTGTTCGGACCACTTGGTAAATTTATTAATTTATTCAAAGAGTTTTATAAAGCGCTCACATGACCCAAAGGTATGAGAGCGCTGTACACAAAAAAGGTTGTTTCAGTTACATATTTATATAAGCTTAATATAACTTTTTCACTTTCACCATCATCATAAAATGAGACAGACCTTGTATCAATTTTATCAGGCTATGCTGCGGGCTCTGTGTAGGGTGGGGCGGGAGGGAAGTGGAGGGAAAGAAAAACATTTTTCAATCAAGGGTGGAAAAATAAAAAAAGGGAATGAGACTTGGCTGCTGCGCCAGCTCAACTCTCACAGTTTTTTCAGCCGATAGAATCTAGGTAGGTTCTTCCACACTCCTAAAAAACGGAAGAGGAAAAACAATTAAGAATCAGGGGAACGAAATTAATGAGGGAAAGTATGCGTTAATTTTGTAATTGATGGGGCACTAAGTGTGGCCAGAACAGGGGTGTAGCTACCACTGGTGCAGCAGGTGCAGTGGGACTGGGATTTAGAGTTCTGAGGGTCCCGCTAAACCCTGGTAGGACTGTATTTTACCACCCCTATAGCAGAGAAAGGGGGCATTTTCCTGCTCATGGCATCCATGCTACAATACTGCGCCACAAGACAATGTTTGAGTGAGTCCCCAAATAGCCAATAAATACAATGTAACAAGATGGCTTACCCATCAAGCGGCCAAGAGTCCGCGTAAAACGATGGTTGAAGCCTGCACGTTGAGGTAAAACCGACAAAGCGCTGCAGCAAGCATCACTCTTCCGCCGGCGTAAAGGGAATAACCCACACAGCTCTGAGATGACCCGCAAGGGGGTTTAGGCGCCTTTCTGCTTCCTTTGAGAGGCATTAATAATTCCTTGGCAAGAGCTTCTCTATCTTAGAGGAAAATCAACATAAATCATGATAATGAAAAGAGAGTGATCATACCAGAGTTTTTTGCTGCCGGCTCTTCTGTAGATCCTTTCAATATGATCAAGAACAGTACCTGGATTTAGGATGTAAGGAATGTTGGCATTAAAAGCAAATTGAAGAAAAAAAGACCGTTCTGCGCCTGTAAAAGCAACTTGAGATGAAGCCCTGAAGCTGCAAAATGGGAGTCTGAGGTTTGCAAACTGTAAAACCCAAATAGTCTATTACTCAGCTGCTCATACTTACCATAAAACTCCATGTATGGGGGTGTGTGGGTGTATCAGAATTTCTAAGTACCCTTCCCTCTAGGTCATTTTCAGGACACACATATCACAAGAAGGCAAATTTCTTCACATTGCTGGTTCCTTAATGCAAATATTATTACATGTGTTTTTCACAGATTAAATGACATTCACTTTTTCCTACAAATTATTATTATTATTTTTTTAAACTTGTGGGATTTTTTGACAATTATTTGCACACGAGGTTGCTCATCAAGCAGGCTTACGTTGGCTCTTTTGTTAATAGGAGACTGTAATTTTCCTTCACTAGACATACAAACGAATTTCTTTTTACTTATATTTACAGGAGGCTTCTCCCCCAGAACCCCCCCCCCCCCCCATACTGTTTTCTTTTTTACTTAGGCTTTTATTGTTCTCTCAATAAGAATGTGTTGGTTCTCTGTACTATGGCAAAGGCTCATAGCTTTTCAAATTAGCCACTACATTAAAATATATGTATCTAATATGAAGGCCACAGATGGTGTTGGTGACTCCACGCAGCCTGCTGTAACCTGCACAGCAAACTTAACATGCGCTGGCAAAGCCAACAGGTCTTGCTGTTGGACCTACTGACCATGCTGTACAGCATTGGCAAAAGAAAGTAAAAAGGCATGATAACGCAGCCGCATGATATTTTAGATGCACAAATGAACGTTGACATTTGTGGGTGCATTTCTAGCAGGTAAGGAGGAGAATGTTGGTGTGGAATTCAGTAATTTACCTTATAATCTTCCAAACGATTCACCCCAAACCAGGACAGACAGAATTATCATTCCCCAACCAGTTCAAGGGTACTCAAACTAATGTCAAATGTGTAGTCTGAAGGGCAGCCCCTGATGCCTGAGTGGACTAATGCAGATGCTCAAGTCCCAGCAGTTCTACTCAGCCTTTCATCCTTCACTAAAAATGGGAACCATTGAGTTGGCTAACAACAAACATCTGTTATTGAGCACCAAGACGACCAAAGGGGTGAACATACACTTTACAAGTACATATAATGGTGTACGATAGGTTAGTGACACCAACACTCTCCATCACTCTACTTTAGTTCACTCAAAATACTGTCTATTAATCCATGAACCAGAAGGAATCTAGTCACAAAAAAAAAAAAATAAACACCAATACGCCACTCGCAGTGAGAAACAGGGAACTAAGTTGCTAAGGAGCCAAGTGTTGCATACACATTGCAAGACATCTTGATTATTGGTTTTCATAAAAAATAGAAATAGTGACTGCATGCAGAGTAAAGACTACTAGTGTTAGTGACTTTTTACAAGTCTTATGTTTACCTTGTGGAAGATAAAGCTATTGATTGTGTGCAACTGTTCATCAGGTTTATAAAATAAGGTCTGATAGACCCTACCTCCTGGAGTGGGTGTTTTTATCTATGGTTTGGGGTCGTAATGCCGGTCCAAGTACAGCATATAAGCAAAGAAACAACAAGGTGGGTGGAATCACTATAAACTCAGAGTAAAGTCTAAAAAGAAAATGGAAACACGAGTTGGCAAAACCAATAGATCTCGCTTTTAAAAAGGCGAGTCCCGCCAGCTTGGATTTGCTGAAGCTACTTGCTTCATTTTTAGGTTGAGCCTGGGCAGCGCATACGCTGCTCTGCGAGGCATGGTGTTTTGGAGTATGGACTTGAAGCTCTGCCCACTTTCAGCCCATATTTTTCATTGGCTTGTGTCATTGTCCTTTGTAAATGCTGGCTTCTGATTCGTTAATAGGCTTGTTAGTCCCTCCTTAGTACCCCCATGTCTTCATTTGTAACCTCCCATGGTAGAGGAGAAGTGTGAGCACAAATAGGGAACGTAGAAACAGTGAGACTTCAAGATAAAAAAAATTATAATAATGCATGTGGGTGTGTGCGTGCGCTGCCTGACTGGATGTCATCACCCTCTGTGGCTTGTGGTGGTGCATAGTGTGTAGACACCATGGTGTCACAGAAAGTCAAAAGAGAGAAATTCGTAGGTAGGAAAGAAAGCATTTTGACAAGTCAATGGAAACCACACCCACTAGTCACACAATATGGCGAAAGCAAGGGTGTATGATATGTATCATGACCAAAACACAGCTGAAAAATGCATGCCTAGGCCGATGAGGCGAGAGGGGGAGGCTAGTGCCTTTGTTAGACTTTCGATAGTCGAGGGGAACGCCCGTTGAATATGGGCTGGTTATTGGGAAACCATTAGCGGGGGCAGGCGAGGAGCTTCCGTTGGGGTCCGCAAGCCACCTCCGCAGATACTTCAGCAGTTTTGATGTATGGGGGAGGGGGGAAGTTGGAGAACATATGTTGTTTATTTGCGCTGCATCACTGCCCTACATGGCCACTACTCCCATAATGGATGATAATCGTCCCACATACTAGAGTTTCCGGGTCTACCAGTGGCGGTCCCGATAGATAAGGTGTTGGCCACGTGGCCAACCTTCGAATAGTGAGTTGGAACATCAGAGGGGCGCCTGACAAAGTAAAAAGAGGGGCTATACTCCAGCAAGCCAAACGTTATTATGCAGACATCCTGATGCTCCAGGAGACGCATCTAATGGGAACTAAAGCATTGTGTCTTCTCAGATATGGCTACATTGAAGTGTTCCACTCCGGCTTCACTAGGGGGTTTCGGGGGGGTCGCAATCGTAAGCTCCCATACAAACACGTTAAGACATGGACAGACACTCAGGGGAGATACATCTTCATTATGGGCTCCATATACGAGGAACTGGTGGTGTTGGGTTGTGTGTATGCCACCCCGCCACTGTCGTGGGCCCTAGTTGAGCGCCTTATGACCCTGTGGTCTAACATACCGGAAGGATTAGCGTTACGATGAGGGGGGGGGGACTGGAACGATGTGACGGATCTGGCTAGAGATAGATGGAGAGCTGGGGGCTACTCTAATGCTCACCAAGTCACTAAACTGAACCCCCTGGTGACGGTGTTGGGCTGGACAGATCCGTAGAGGCGGGAGGAACAGGGTTACACTTATCTCTCGACGACGCATGACTCCTACTCCCGCCTAGATTATATATTCATACCTTCAGGTGTCGCCAGTAGGGCGAGGGCTGTTGAGATCCTCCACAGGGGTTTGTCGGATCACACCCCGGTGGTCTTTATGTTACAGATAGGCCCCGAGAAACAGGCCTTTTGTTGGCGTCTCTCCCCCTGGCACTTGCAAGATGAGAAATATCGGGCGCATATGAAGCAGGCAATAGAGCAATACTTAGACATTATTGTGGAATCGGTAGCACAGGCAAAATCCTGTGGGAGACCATAAAGCCAACTCTATCGGGAGTTGACATTTCCTATTGCACGGCGGCGCATAAACTCCATCGGGAATCGCTTCTGAGATATGAGGCCCAAATGATAGAACTTGAGCAGTGTAGTAAGGGGGAGGCAGGGGGCCTTCTGTGCCGTCAGCTGTTTCTGGCACAGCAAACTAAAGCGAATATTCTGATGGATGAGGCCTTTCTGGCATGGCTGGCATCCCGTAGCAGAATTTATCAATGGGGCGACAAGTCCAGTAAACTTCTGCGTAGATTGTGTCAAGGGGCCTTGCACCCCCAGGTTCTCCCTAGTATACCGGGCCCAAATGGAAGGACTCTCAGTGAACCCTCCTTAATAGCAGAGAGTTTCGCAAGCTATTTCGCAGAGCTATACATCCCTAAGGAACTCCTGCAGGAAGGCACGATACAATGCTTCATAGACGACCTACCAACCCGGGCCCTTTCAGATGAGGCGAGGAAGGACCTTGATGCCCCACTCACCACGGAAGAGCTTGCATGGCACTGGGGGATTTGAATTCTAGTAAGGCTCCAGGTCCTAATAGATTCCCGTGCAAATAAAAAAAAAATACTTCTCCAAATTGAGGCCCTGTTTTCTCAGGGTAGTAGACGAGGCAAGGCACCAGGGTCGCCTTCCACAAGAATGGAGACACGCTGAGGTGGTCGTCTTTCATAAACCCGGCCGACCTCCGGAACAACATGCATCATAATGCCCCATTACGCTTTTGAACGTTGAGGCCAAAATCTTGGCCAAAGCGTTGGCTAATTGCCTCCAGTCCCATATAACAAACCTGATCCACCCCGATCAGACGGGCTTAATGCATCAGAGAGCTACGCGCCATAATATCCGATGTGCACACATTGCCATAGCCTTCATGTAAGAAGTCGGGGAACAGGCCGCCCTGTTGCTGGCAGATATGGATAGGGCGTTTGATTCCCTCAGTTAGATGTACCTATTCACACTACTAGACCGCCTCAATATTGGCCCACGATTCTGGTCATACTTAAAGTTGCTGTATACATATCTTACAGCATCTGTACGAGTTTCAGGGTCCACCTCCTACGCATTTCCAATTGGAAAGGGCACCCGCCAGGGGTGCCACTTGTCACCGTATTGGTTTGACTTAGCAATGGAGCCCTTGGCGGTATGGGTGCGGCAGGATGCACAGGTAAAGGGCTTTGAGTGGGCTCACAGCCTCTCAGAGTGCATTGCACTATATGCTGAAGATGTTTTATTCTTCTTAATGGACATCAACAGCATGGGGCCGAGATTGCTCCGTAATATGCAAATCTTTGGGAAGTCATCGGGCCTATTTATGAATCCCCGTAAGTCTACCTTATGGGTATTGGGGGGGTTGGCTGGATTGGGGACCTGGGCATCAGCGGTACAGGTAACAACGGAGGGAGTAAAGTACCTAGGAGTCTTCATGTGGGATGCACCGCGCGTAGCATGGGACAGAAATATTGCTCGGATATGGGCGCAGGTATGGGAGAAGATAAAAACTTGGTCACACATGCCCCTCTCCATTTATGGTAGGTCGGCTATCTTTAAAATGGTATCGTTGCCGCGCTTGCTCTACCAATTGCAGAACCATCCATACCGGATTCTTCCCACTTGGTTTCGCCAGGTCAATGTGGCGTTGGGCCAGTTTCTGTGGACGGGGGGGGGGCTTCCAAAGTCATGCTGCTGACTTGCTGCATGGGATTGGAGATACCAATATTTAAGGCCAGGGGATGCCCGCAAAACCACCCCAAGATTTGGACTACCATGGGGAAGGGGGGGTCATCGAGTGAGGGACCAATTATATAGCTATGAGAATCATTTGTTGGAGTGGGCGATGTGGTGGCAAAAGAGACACAGCAGTGGAACAGTGCAAAGGGGGGGGGGACAATAAGTTTATGTTGTTTTGTTCTGTATACTCTATCTCGATTATATGTAAACTAAATGTCAATGACCATGCTTGCAATATATAATATGGCAGATGCCGTCTGTATTAAATGGCTCTGCCCTGTGTTGGACTATTGACACAATAAAATTTGTTTCTAAAAAAAAAAAACCAGCTGATAAAAATTAAAGTAAAAAAAAACAACTAATTTGACAGATAGAACCATTAAAAACGAGCATTGTTAAATCCAATAGGTTTTGGCTATGCAAAAACTATTGGCTTTGTCAAATTTTTTTTAGAGATGTTGCACAGAAGCGCGGGCATGCTGTTCAACAAGGCCTAAAATAAATTTAAAAACCACTATAATGCGGCCAGCGTTGACTGCATCAAAGCACTTATGTTTTTTCTTTAAGCCATGTTGCACAGCAGCCTGCACTGCTGTGCATTATGTCTAATAACGTGTGGAGGAAAGCAAGCAACACAATGTAAGTGTTGAATGGAGGGAAGGAACAGAAGCAACAGACAGCGGGTAGGGGGAAAGCAACAGCAGGGTGGTGTGTAGGAAGAAGAAGAGAGCTGCAAAGGACAACAGGCAGAGGGCGCAGGGGGAAGAAAGCAACACAAGGAAGCTGAGTGGGTGAGATCATAAAATGCCATGCACTCTCAGAGTGCAAGCCAAAAAGTAAAAAAAAAAAAAAAAAAGTACCTTGAGGAACGCGCGTCCAGTGGTGGGACACTGGCCGCAAACAGGAAGCTGTGCTAGGTCCATGCTCCATGGCAGGGACAGTAGTCCCAGGACAAAGCAGGAGGAGGCAAACAGATGGGAGGAAGCAGGAGGCGTGACCAATAAGAAGCATGGAACAGACAGTGACACGGAAGCCAATCAATGTACTGATAAGTAATGGGCGGGCTCTAAGCCTGTTTTAAGCTATTTTTGTTTAACATAAGATTTTGCCAACGGCACATGCGTGCTGTCTCAGGCAAAACCTTAAAACATAACTAAAAATGTTTGCTTCAAGTGTTTGAATCAACTGCGCATGTCTGGCTGCTCTGAAGTAAAACCAGGATGAAATAATAATTCGAGTGTTTGATGTGTACTAGGCATTGGAAAATTAGAGGCGGTGACTGAAAAATCACATTGTCTGTGTCGTCTAACACAGCTAAACCTTGTCACGCAATGAACTTAACTTTTTTCAATAACAACGTAATAAAAAATATATCAACCCTCGTAAAGAGTCATAATTAGATAATTCTAATAAATAAACATGTTAAAGGGAGCGCTTATATTCAACAGCCGCTGCTACTTCAAGGACTGTGCGTTAACTTGCCATTTCAACCCTGTTGATGTCATTTCCTACATAGCAAGTGTCTACCTGACATTGTATATGTGTATTGATTTCATGGCAACATTGTGCGCTGTAAGAGGGGGTGACAAAAGGACAAACTCACCTTCCTTGGTGATAAAATTGGGTCCTTCTCGTCTGTACAAAATACTCAACAGGATGGCTTGACTTGCTAGACAGCTGCAGTCCTGTGAAGGCAAAGTGTTATGTTTAGCAATAATAACTGCTGTTCTGCTAAAGGTAAGTAAGTGGAAAGTGGGGTAAACACGTGCCTAACAGAAGTTAAAATGTACATTACTCGGTGCTGCTTAAGAACTACTGAGGCTAGTAAAACTGCTGCAGCAATTCTAGTTAAGAACATTTTGTGTAGCAAACAGTTTCTCCATTCACTAGGGCATCTAGTACATACCATTACCATTCCCTGTCATTAAATTGTGCAGTAGAGATTTTTACTATTATGTATCACCTGCCGCCACATTGACCCTTATTCTTTAATATTATTCCTTCATAGGTTTTTCAAAATGTACTACTTATATTATTTTACTAAAGTTTTAATGGCATATATGTGTGTTTTGTTACATCACATGGACAACCGTAATGGCCTGGGGAATTATTACATTCTTGGGTCGCAGGGTTTACAGCGTAATTATGGATATAATACGCCATGCCACATACTTTGCAAATTTCAACATAGTTGTTTATAACTCAAATGAATCAATATAATACTGACCGAGAGTGTGTTGCATAAAGAGGCATAATTTGCTTTTTCATACTGCACAATTTAGATAACAGTGACACATAATTTGGTCCTCCAGTACTGCTTAATACTGTGGCTCCGCAGAGTGATTTTTGACTGTGATTATGATGACAAAACTCATGTTTCACAGGGAACCGAGAAGTCAATGTTATATTTATATCACTTCATTTTATGGATTAAAAGCACACACATATGTAATATAAATACAGTTGCCACTACGAGGATTATGCACTGTTGAGGGCCATATTAAGTGTTAAATAGTTTTTAACCCCTCGCGTGCGTGTGTCGGCCAACGGCCGTCACGAGCATTACCTCCGTAGCGCTGCGCACGTCCATTGGCCGACGCGGCCCCGCCCGCGCAATAAATCACTCGCACCGCGGCGGAATTAACATTGCAGTTAACGGGTTAAATATACAGCAAGAAAGCCAAATTACGCAGCACATTCTCAAGCAGTGTTATTTTCATGCATTTGAGTAAAAAAAACTAACTTTTGGGTGAAATGTGCAAATGATGTGGCAAAATATGTGGCAAATGTAGACTTGCATAAATCTACTGACCATCTCTATTGTGCATTATTGTATCCATATTTTATTGAAGAAATGTGAACAAAACCAAAATTATTTACTTCAATTAGTGCCCATTGTTAACTGTACTTTGAAGTTAACTGTTTTTTCAAGTTAACAACCCCAAAATAAACATGTAATATTAAAAAATATATAATTGCTCCTGGTGTCATGGATTTAATGACTCAAGACACTTACTTTTTTTTTAATGTTGCTGTGGGGCTGCTTCAATTCAGGTAGCTCCCCACAGCATTACAAAAATACTTGGTGGTACCCCACTCCCTTGTAGGGGCACCACAATAAAACAATGTATATTCAAATTCCCTAGAGCATTATCAGGCGCTCCTTCCTAGTAGCAGTGAATAATACATGAGCGGCTTCAGCTGCTCATTTATTATTCCCATTTAAAACATTTGTATTTTTGGTGTCCCGGCACCCACTTGGGGTAAATATATACATATATATACATATGTACATATATACATACATATATATTTTTTTTAATGGGAGGAGAGGGCACGTGCCCCCTCCCCCCCCTCCTTGAGCCTTTGCAAGTCTTGGGGACCCCAGCCCTTGTGGGCACATTATTTTTCTTTTTTTTAAGAGGAGGACGGCGCATGGCCAGCCTCCCCAAGCAACTAGGAGCCTGGGCACCTGATATCCCAGGGCCTCAGGTGGGTGCCCCGGTGCTCACCCATGGCAGCCACTAAACACTACTTTGGGGGCCTGCTGCACTAGTCGGCTTCCCAATCAGCCCCATATTGGGTGCTTTACTTTGCTCCTGCCCAGGCAGGCGTAGGACATTTTTTACTGCTCCCACCAGGCACGAGCAAAGTGGAGTTACTAGCCCGGGAGAGCGCGGGCAGGGTGCGACGACACTCTCCTGGGCCGGGAACCAGTGTTGCGGGGGTTGGCTACTGGACATACTGCGTTGTATCACAGATAATACCATAGTCATATGCAGCATAGAGTTACTGAGTGTACACATGTTGGTTTATAGCAAATAAATAGTTTAAGCCTATGATGCAAGTTTAACTGTCCATGTTGAACTTGTATGGTGCTCCGTTTACAAATCACTAAAGTTTGGGGTGGAAGTAGTACTCCCCAAGACGCTTTAAGGCATTGGCAAAGAAGGCAATTGCCCAGAGCCCCACCTTTTGAGGGGCTTCCTTGCAAAGTGAACTTTCTGTCTATGACCTCCATCTATTCTATTACCTCTGACTCTGTCTCACTACAGAAGTATAATCTTAAGGATTTTTCAGGTTCCAGGCAAGAACTATTTCATACTTTTTTGTGTGAGTGTTGATGTTTAATATGTCATTTCTTATTGTTTGGTATCAAGCGGGCTTGAATAAACTGGAAATGGGTTATAAAATTTCAAATATGTTCTGTACCATGGCCCCTTAAATATGTCTTCCCCGAGGCACCCAAAATCCTTATGATGACATTGAGTATTGCATGTTAAATAGGGTAACGGCTGAGCACACATGATTTGAGTTACAGAGGTATATCTGAAAGTAGGTTGTGGCTTAAAGCAAAAACCTGCATCTGTGAAAAGGCCAACACTGCTGTTGACAACAGATTATCCAAAAGTAGATACTTTGCAATGTGACATATGTTAAACAATTGAAATATGGTGGCATACACAGATTCTATGGATTAACAACGTTTATAAGGTGTGGATGTTTATTTCCAGAACTATACTGAACATTTTGAGGAATTGCAGATTGTAGAATAATAGAAAATGTAGGGGTGTCACACTTAGACATGTTTTATTTTACACTGGTGTTGTAATCATGGCTCTAAACTTGTACACCATTGTGCCCATCTAAGGAACGAGTGTAGTGTATTTTTCTAAACTACGACAGGTTGGTCATAGAAACTCAGAGAAGGTGTCTTTTCAGTGGCAAATGTATATCTGTCAAAACTTGACTTAAAATTTCTTGCCATGTGAAGTCTTTAAGAGGGTAATCCCATTAAGACAAATAGAAAATTGTCCACAGGTTTAGTATGTTGAATTACTTCAAGTTCACAAACCCTATAGGATGGTGTTACAAATATTATAAGATGTTATCAGTGATGTCATCAATGATGTCATTTGGGATGTCGTGTGTGCTGTAATATATGAGATCATAGGTAATACATGGCGGGGAACGAGTTTCAGGAAGCTCAGTAAACTAAAACTGGTGAATTGCAATTTTTAGGTTTGTTTCTTAACACTAGTTTTAAAAACTCATTTCTATAACTAACTATAAACTCACATTAACCCAGTGAATTTCTAGTTTTTTTTAATGTAAGCTACGATATTATTACTATACCTAAATATAAAGTCACTTTAACCTTGTTTGTTTCCATGAGTTTCAATTTTTTTAAATCATATTCAGCCAACTGCCTCATTGCACCCATCTGTGCACAGGGAAGGGTCGGCTGCAGACCAACCTCCTGCATACTGACTGCTGCATGAGTCTTGAGCAAGACGCAGCGTCCGGCACCCCCGTGGTTGCCTAACCCATGCAGCGCAAGGACAAGAAGAGGTTTAGTGGCACTGGCCAGGCCCTGGGCCAACTACCCCATGGGGAGCCAACTCATCACAGGTGGCCTTCGGCTGTGCTCAATGGAGTTTGGCCACAGGGCTGGCCTCTAGCCAGACTCTGCACCCAAACCACACATCCACCCACAAATTCTCAACTCATTTTATTTTTAAGTCCTTTTTTGTCACTACACCAGCGCCCAAGCTTCAACTCCATGGGCTCATGGTAACCGTGCAAGCTTCCCTACGTGAAGGTACAATAGTATCATGGAGGTGAAGCTTGTGCAGCTGCTCCCGCAGGAGCATCTTGTTACCTTACAGGAGGGCCGTGCGGAGTCCGGCAGGAGTACCAAAGTACTGGCAGCACAATTTTATTTTTATTTTGTGACCTTTGGGGTGTCTTTATTCTCCCCAGCCCCTATACTGCCCCCTTATACCTTTTTTAGAAAAAATATTTCTGGGACATGGAGACAGAATCTCCAAGTCCTATAATGGTGGCTGCAAAATGTTTCTCAGGATTTCAGCCAGTCAATCAAATTTTACAGCGAGACAGGTGTAGGTCCTGTAGTTCTAAAATAGCAGATGGGACAAAAAGTTCTCTCGGCCAATCTTTCAACCCCATTCCTTATTTGCATAGAGGAAGTGGCGTGAATAGCACCCCTTCTCCGAGTTCAGTACCCATTTGTTGGCACCCTTTGAGAGTAAAAGAAGGAACTCTTGCATCACGATTACAGAGCGCTCCTTTGAAATTAGCTCTGGTGTAGGAGGAAAGTGGGGTGATGTGCCAGATCTCCAGCTGGGGAGCAAATGTTATATTCTGATTACCACCAGCCCCCATGAGTTACTAAGGGCATACTAAAGCTGCTTGGGAGCCGCAGCAGCATGGGGGAACACATTAGAAGGACTGCAGTCTCTGCTAGCCTGTACAAAATTCCTATCAGCAACACATCCACAGTCTTGAAAGGATGGATTGGCTGGTGCAGAATGGTTGAGAGGGCTGGCATTTTTGATGCTCCGTCCATCACCACCCCCTTTTGTACCGCTTTGTTCGCCATAAGTTGGCGGGTATGCTCAGAAGTGAGTCCCTTGCTCACTTTGCCACTGGATTCAAGCAAGCCTGGCTGAAGACGGCTGAAATGCCAGAAACCGGTCCTAGGAAGCTTGTTTCCGGTCCAGGGAAGGCATGGCTTGGCAGTTCGGGCTGGACTGTTCCCATGAGGCACAGGGTCAGACTGATTTGCATATGGCCATGTCTGAACTGGGGTGGCAGAGTGGGCTAAAGAACGGTGATGGATCAAACCCAGATCTGTTGACTGGGTGTGAGTGTTTGATTGGTTCTGATGCTCCGTCCATCACCACCCCCTTTTGTACCGCTTTGTTCGCCATAAGTTGGCAGGGTATGCTCAGACATGAGTCCCTTGCTCACTTTGCCACTGGATTCAAGCAAGCCTGGCTGAAGATGGCTGAAATGCCAGAAACCGGTCCTAGGAAGCTTGTTTCCGGTCCAGGTGAGGCATGGCTTGGCAGTTCAGGCTGGACTGTTCCTATGAGGCACAGGGTCAGACTGATTTGCATATGGCCATGTCTGAACTGGGGTGGCAGAGTGAGCTAAAGAACGGTGATGGATCAAACCCAGATCTGTTGACTGGGTGTGAGTGTTTGATTGGTTCTGATGCTCCGTCCATCACCACCCCCTTTTGTACTGCTGTGTCTTTATTCTCCCCATCCCCTATACTGCCCCCTTATACCTTTTTTAGAAAAAATATTTCTAGGACATGGAGACAGAATCTCCAAGTCCTATAATGGTGGCTGCAAAATGTTTCTCAGGATTTCAGCCAGTCAATCAAATTTTACAGCGAGACAGGTGTAGGTCCTGCAGATCTAAAATAACAGATGGGACAAAAAGCTCTCTCGGCCAATCTTTCAACCCCATTCCTTATTTGCATAGAGGAAGTAGCGTGAATAGCACCCCTTCTCTTTCTCAGAGTTCAGTACCCATTTGTTGGCACCCTTTGAGAGTAAAAGAAGGAACTCTTGCATCACGATTACAGAGCGCTCCTTTGAAATTAACTCTGGTGTAGAAGGAAAGTGGGGTGGGGAGGAAATGAAGGGAAGGGGGTATCTCTTTTAAACAGTCTGATGTGCCAGATCTCCAGCTGGGGAGCAAATGTTATATTCTGATTACCACCAGCCCCTATGAGCTACTAAGGGCATACTAAAGCTGCTTGGGAGCCGCAGCAGCATGGGGGAACACATTAGAAGGACTGCAGTCTCTGCTAGCCTGTACAAAATTCCTATCAGCACCACATCCACAGTCTTGAAAGGATGGATTGGCTGATGCAGAATGGTTGAGAGGGCTGGCATTTTTACCTGTATGCTAGACCCCTGAATTAACCTCTGAATTCACTGAATTGGTGTGGAAATTGTTTTGCAGTAAGGTTTCTATTACTTATCAGTAATCACATTACTCCTAGTCCTACTCTCGCTTATCTCCGTTACGCAATGAGGCCCCTGCGCCTCGTAGACACACCCCCTACTAAAATAAAAAGGACTGCCCCTCCACAATACCTGTACGTACCAAGCCACCGTAGACAGTTGGCCGGGCCACCGGGTTGGAGGGTGGGCCATAATGGAGAAAAGCGAGTAGGATTAGGGGTAATGTGATTACCGGTAAGAGAAACATTGCCTCCACGTCTCTCTCGCTTATCTCCATTACGCGATGAGACATACCAAGCCAAAGAAAAAACCAGGCCAACTGTCAAAGCACAAGCCCAGAACATCGGTAGAAAATGCACCAAAGAAGGGCAAACAAACAGGAAAGACAAGCCAGACTCAACACAGCCGACCGCATCCCAGAGGCAAGCCCAGACCCAAACACAGCCAAGAAAGAATACCCACAAAACAAGGTGCTGAGTACCCCCCAAGCCAGCACGCCGACACAACAGGAAGAAAAAACAGCAAAGGCAGAAGTGGCAACCCCCACAGAGGAAAGAAAAAGGGGAACACCAGAGAGCCCGCCAAACAGGAGGAAAAGCCCCAAGAGGGACACATCCATCAAGGGAAGGACCACCCCACAAAGAACCAGGAGACCAGACTGACCTGCAACGGGACCGCAAAGCCCTGAAAGGCCAGCCTGGAGCACCAGAGGCAGAGAAACAGCAAAGGGGACTACGTGCGCACGAGCACACCAAGCCCCCAACCAACAGCCAATGCAGAGCACAAGGAGACCAGGCAGACCCCAAAAAGCACTCGCACAGAAGAGGCGACCGAGGACGAGAGACCAAGGCATCGCCAGCCACCAAGTCCCAACAGCAAGATGCCCACCCTGGAAACGCCAGAGAAGGCACCAGGAAGAAACGAAACCACCAGGCCACAGAACCGGAGAATCCAGACACACACCAGTTCCAACAACAGAGGAACCAAACTAAGAGAACAGGCAGGAGGTCCCAGAAAAAAAAAAAAGACTCCCAACCCACCGAACCAGGACCTTGGAACAAGGCCAACAGAGGAAAGCCAGCAAGAGGCCCACAGGTCAAGGAATCCACAGGGTAACCAACCCCAAACCGACACCCCCTAACATCCCCAAACCGAACCGGGAAGCAGCGGAAGGAGGACCCCGAACAGCCACCAGGGCAACCCACATCCAGGCCCCACAGCAAATATCCCAGAGCCCAAACTGCAGGAACAGTAAAGGCCCAGACAGAACAGCAAACCCCAAAAACCGCAGAAGACACGGACAAACGGGGACGTGCAGGAACGCAACCCGCAAAAAGAAAGCAGGCAAGAACGCCCCATAGTCAAAAGGCAAACACCTCACCAGGAAGAACCACCTCAACCAACCAGCCGAAGGACAGGCGTACACTGAACAACCCAAGCCAGGAGCACAGCCTGAGGGACTTGCAGAACAGCGGAAACCAGGCGCCAATCCCATCCAGGCCGAATTGGCCCACAGAAGGAAGAGGAGTGGGGAACATCAAACTGGAAAAATCCAGGGGACCCAGGCAGGAACACGGGGCAGCCACAACAGCCCACCAGCAGCCAAAAGGACCCAGCAGGCCAGGACAGCAGAGGAGGCCTCTACTGGCACCCAAGGACAGAAAGAATCAGTGGCCACAAGAGGTGCCAAAAAGGAACTAATCAGAACGCACAGGGCCACAGTGCCACCCCCAACCACCCAGAAACGGGAGAAGGAGCAGCCAGAGAACACTGCCCTACCATGGAACCGAAGAGGGCGAAGCCCAAACCAGACCACACAAAGCCACAAAGCACAGACCAGGAGAGCCAAGCCCACAGCACCCGGCATACCCAGTTGGGCACCCATCCAGGCACGAATCAGGCCTGACCCTGCAAACCCCGGAGAGCAAATGAGAACAGGCGTTTCACAGAGGCACGGCCATTGGCAGAGGAGGCAGCGAAGCCCACAGCACCCGGCAAAGCCAGACAGACAACCAGGAACAAACCAGGGCCGACGCCGCCAAACGCCTGGGAAAAGATTATGGGCAAGAGCCACCAGGGCCAAATGGCCGCAGGACACAGACACCCCCAACCAGAACAGCAGACGCAACACCCTGGAAGACCACAGGTACACACGTCCCCCCTGGCACAACAAGGCTGGCGAGGCCAAATCCAGAAGCCAGCAAAAGACTGACAAGCCACCACAACCCGGCAAACCACCGGAACACCAGGCAAAGAGCCCCAGCACAAGAAACAGTCAACAGGCGGAAACAAGACCGAACACCCAGGCAGGAAGAAGCAACCACGGCACTCCACCAAACAGGGGAAGCCGAAGAGAAAGACCACCGCCATACACAAGGGGGAGAAACTGCACAACAGAGGAGCCCCCCCGAGCGATGAGCAACAGCCCAAACAGACACCGAAGCCGAAAACATAGACCCCAGCAGGAGAGCACCCCTCTCCGAAGGCACCCACCGCCACAGCCCACAGGAAGAGGAAAACAGAGGAAGCACATAAACACAGGGGAAGGCCAGCACAAATCCCCGCCCAGCAGACAACACGGATGCTCGGCAGCCTGGGGGACACCCCCAGCAAAAACAGCGCCAGGCCTACAAGCACCGCAACGCAGACACTGAGGCAGAATACAGGAAAACCCACAAGCAACGGGAAAAGGACAGCCCACCTGTCAAGAAACAACCCAACAACAAAAGACATAGCACCGCTACACATAAAACAAAAAAGGACATCCAACTCGAATTGTTGGAGGGGCAAAGGGAAAGGAGCACCGCATCCACCAACAGACCCCCTCCTCAGAGGCCGAGAGGCCCAGCACCCGAAAAAGAAGGGCCAAAAATAGCAACAGCACCGAGGGGCCCAACAAGTCACAGCGACAGCCAGAGCACCTCTCCGAAGTGCAGCAACAAGTCCAGGGACAAACGCAGGCGAAGGATGCCCCAAAACCCAGGAACCACGGCAGAGCCAAACCCGCACGTGGAACAGAGTATCGTCAGACAGGACCACCAGGACGTAGGGAAGCTCCCGCAGCCACTGCCAGAGGACAAGCACCCACAAGGAAGGAAAGTGTCGAAACCCAGAAGAAAAGGCCAGGCAGACAAGGAAAGCCACAAAGACGACCCGGCAAGACACAAGGTCCAAAGCAGCAAAGCGACCCCATCCGAGAACAGATAAGAGCAGGGGAGCCAGGGGGGACCATCCGTAGGCTCAGGCACCCACTGCCAGAGGCCACAGCCAAAGACCAGAGGCTGACCAACCCGCGCAGGAGCAGTCCCGCAACAACCCCCGAGGCAGGACCGGGACCCCTTGCCCAAACGCCAAGCAAGAGACAGGTGCCAGGCCCATGGAGCCCGCATGAGGACGCTGCACCGTCAACAAAAGCATCACACAAAGGTATATCAAAGGGAATCAAGCCAGAGACAGCCCAATCACCCTGCGAACACCACAGAGAGAGAAACCGTCTCCAGGGCACCACCGGAGACAGATACAGCAGACCACAGAGCCGGAGAACCAAACCAGCACGAACCAGGGACAAAAAAACCTGTTGCACCGTGAACAGGCATCGTCCCCCACATGGGCCACAGGAGAAACATGACGGCACCCCAGCCACACAACGAAAGGAGAGAGACAACCACCCCATGCATCCCAACCGGAATCCAACAGGCCAGGAGATGCTCAAACCCAGCATCCGCCCCCCCTTGCCGCAACGCTAGCACGATGAAAGAGGCGTGAGACAGGGCAACAAAGGAACATACCGTGTACGACAAACCCACACCAGAACTGCAAGCACAGCAATGCAGAGGGGGAGCCTCACGCCGGGCCAGGGGAGCCACAGCACCTGGGAAACCCAGGCCTAGTGCTGTCAAGGGGATATGGCGGGAGGCCCAACCAACAACCAGCCACCCTGACACAAACACCCACCGGCCGGAGAAATGTCCAGCAAACCTCTGGCTGGCGGAAACCTGCCAAAGCCACAGGCCACGCCCACCACGACCCGAGGAAGGCACTGCCTACCACTGACCAGGGAGAGAAACCAAGCAGAGAGACACACACCAGCCGGAGGAAAAGCACAGCAAATCTCCGTCTGGTGGAAACTAGCCCCGGCACTAGGCCACGCCCACCCCAACCAGAAGGAAGGCACCGCCAACCCCCGGCCAGGGAGACACACAAGCGGGACACCAAAGAGAGGAGGCCAACAGCAACTGGAACGCAGAGGCGAAACCCTAACCAGGCACAACCAGGTCCGACCAGAAGAACAGCAGAGCGCAGGAGCAAGCAAGGATACACACCCGACGCTGCAGGGGTGAAAGGGTCGGAAGCGAGAACAGAGACGCTGCCCACAAGTCGACGGAGGCAAGCATCGCAGACCTCCAGCCCGGTCAGAAAAAGGAAAAGAGGGAGGCGCCCAACGCCCACTCTCCCACCTTACCTGAAAGTCCCTCAAAGCACGCCATAAGATGCCGGAAAACAGAGAGGAGAACACGGAAGCCAGAGCACACGAACCTCACAGCAGGAAGCACAATGCCGGCATAGCCAAGCAAACAAAGAAACTCATGCTGGAGTGAGCGCACCGCACCCACCCTACTGTGCCTACAGACACAAAAGAACAGGTATTGTGGAGGGGACAGTGCCTTTTTATTTTGGTAGGGAATGTCTCTACGAGGTGCAGGGGCCTCATTGCGTAATGGAGATAAGCGAGAGGGACGTGGAGGTAATGAACAATTTCACAGATCGTGCAGTGGCACAATTGCCTATGAATTATACTAGCGGCGAATCAGCCTTTACTCCGAAGAGCATGGACACAAAGGTCATGACCATTAGGGATGTTTCCACATCAATAGAAAAGCTGGTTAGCCTCATCCAGTATCATCAGAGGATGATATTGGTTCCAATATTTCTGGCATGCAGTCAGTAGTATCAAGGACAGCCCGGAGTACATATTTTGCCACATACTGATTGTCATATACCATCTGGGACAGCAAAGTCCTGAGATCCTCTGGGACTACTGACAAGATCTCAGTGGCCAAGTACATGCCCAATAAACAAACTGCAATGATGGATCAAATGTTCGGGTTAGCTGATGAAAACATTATTTTCAAGAAAGTGTCAATTATTTTTGATTCCCTATTTAGGGGATTAAATCCGAAAGAATATCGATTGGCCTTCCTTGTTAAAGCCTCCCTAATCGGGTCTCTGCAAACAAGGCTCCTTCCTCTGTTGGTGTTCCATGTGGAGAGTCAAGCCCTGTTTCAGGATATGTATGTATCCCACTGGCACTTTGCAAGTCTATATGCAGTGCATTAAGAGGGGGGGGGGGCATTCCCATCAACAGTGTCACATGAGCAACCTACACTGGGTCAGAATCAGAACCAAAAAGAGAATGGAGTCGCTGCTGGTAGTGGCGTTGAGACAGAATCCTCAGATAAGGGTCCGGATGTATGACAATTGGCTGTGAATTAGCAGTTTCGTTGTGTGACATATGTCTAGATTGTACCAGCATTAGTTAATGATCTACGTTTGGCATCAGAACTATGGCCACTGGCACTGGTGAAGCTGGTGTCAGCATTACAGGAACCAGCGGAGACCTTGGCACCCGTGTGGAAGTCTCTTCCAGTTCAGTACACACCCAGTATTGATTGGAGACACCACAGCGCCATGGGGCACAAAATAATGCCAGAAGGAGCCAGAATCACACCAAATATCTGCATACTAGCCTCCTGGAAGGCCACAATCTGCTGCAGTGTTGATGATGGCCCAGGAAAATAAGAGCTGACCGAGACTAATTGCAGTTCAGATTGTAGGGATTTCATAAGGGTGCGATTTTTACCTTGATGCTCTCACGCCTTCTTATGGCACTTCAAGGTGCAGGATAGGGTCGAGTCTCATTTCCTCTTCCTATACTTGAACTTAGATTTCAATTTACTGGAAGGCTTGAGCTTGAAGTAGACCTCTCTATGGAGTAGCTTTGTGATAGAGACTGAGACTTGGCCCGCAACTTGGAGTGAGAAACCTATGATTTGATGGCAACTTTTTCTTGTGTTCAGCGACGTAGAGTTTCGCTTCTTGGTCTCGGATCACCTTCAGGGGCATGAGGGCACTCTTGTCGCACACCTTAAAGTCGTGCCTAGAGCCTAAGCACCAAAGCTATACCTCATGCACGTCTGTGACCAACATCTGCTGCTTTCGGTCTTGCTACAGCTTGAAGCCTGTCGTTTTCAGAAGGGACTTCATTCCATAACACAAAATGAAGGCAACGTAGTGCGGACTACATGAGGTGGTGCCCCCTTCTAGTATTACATCACCTTCAACCTTGTGGGTGATATGTAGGTGGTGTCCCTCGTCTTGCGAGAATTCAGCTTTCGCTGCCATCTCTATGTTATGGGCTAAGCATCGGCCCCGTCTGGAGCAGATCTTTTTATTTTTTAATAGACCATAGGCTGTGCAGTACTGCTCTTTGCGCTCCAGGAGCAAGCACAGTTACAGACGATGTGCTTGTATGAGTATGCATATTTAGTCCTAAATTGAGGGCATTCCTGAAAAAGTCTATCCTTTTTCACTTCTATTACCTGTAGCTGAATATTTTCTGCAGATTCCGGAAGCATGGTATGGTGTTGAATTCAACTGGAACTCAGATGATGTCTGAAAGCTTGGATCTGACCACTGCCGATGACGAGGCAAAGTTGGATTCGAGGAGTAAAAACCATTACTAGCCCAGTAGGCGTCTTAGGACACACATGCGTTGAAGATGCACGAGCTACGGCTCAATCCGTCCGAACCTGATGGTGGAAACAATCAATTGAACAATGGAGCATTTAGACATGCGCATTCTCTCGAAGAGGAGGAGATTCGACTCAGCAATAAAAATACTTCTTCGAGAAAAACAAGTTGTAAAGTCCAAGAACAACACTAGATGGCAGCAGTGTGCATAGCAGGTGTAACTGCAGCCAACACACCCTACGAATAAAATGTTTCTGAAGGCTTGAAAGGGTTAGATTATATTGGGGCCGTTAATTCGCAGAGGTGCCAAATCTGGATTCACGACCTTCGACAAACAAAAAATATAAAACAGTACTCAATATTCAGAACTGACTGGAAGAGGGAGCTTTATCCCACATCACTTCTTTCAGTTCCATAACCTAGAGCCAGGTCAGCTTGGGCTGAAGCGCTCTGATTGGCTAGCTGCAACATCATGAAAAATGTTGCTTTCGCCATTTCATGACGCGGGAACTCAGTACCTACTATCTGGAAACCTCTGTGAATAAATAGTAAAAAATAAAATAAATCATGCCAATTTTGCCACGGGGTTTGGAACCATGGGGCTGGGTTCACGTCCCTGAGAGTTATGAATCCTGACAAGGTGCTCTGAACCCAGTAAAAGCTTAGTGGGGGACTGTGGACACCGAACAAGCTTCATGAGCCAATGTTGGTGCCTTCTAGAGTTCTTCAAAACGCAAACCAGGGCTGTAGATCATATGTAAGGCACAATACAGGTCCATGAAGCATGCTGTGGGTTAGAGACCCATGGCCACGAAACTTGCTCTGGTTTGTAAACCCTACAACAGGGTTAGTGAAACCCCCAAAATTAAAAGAAAACAAGGGCCTGGCAGGCTCAGTGGCCAAACCCCACTGCCAAAGGCAGACCACAGCAGAGGTTGGCCAAGACCTGCTGCATCAAGGGTAAGTTTGGCGTAGGACCTGGCCTTCAGATATATATATATATATATATATATATATATATATATATATATATATATCCAACATCCAAAGTTTCCCACTTAGAAGAGCCAGCTTACAGGTAGGTTAAATCTTCGCTTTAATGTGCAGGAAAACAGCGCAGGGCAATGAAAACAGAGTCCAAAAGAATTTGTTGCCTGACGCGTTTCATGCTCCACGAGCATTTCTTCAGAGGCTTCTTTTAACGTTGCAAAGAGCAGCGCAGAGACTTTGAGACATTTTCCGTACCCACTGTGGTGTTTAACTTTAATGAAAACTGACATTGCATTTGAGCAGCTCACTGTAGCGTTATTGTGGCACTTCAATGACCAGCAGGCTCTGGGTGAGCCAACGCCCACTGGGGCAGGTGATAATCATTATAAAATGCCGGTGCTCTTTGCAACGTTAAAACAAGCCTCTGAAGAAATGCTCGTGGAGCATGAAACGCGTCAGGCAACAAATTCTTTTGGACTCTGTTTTCATTGCCCTGCGCTGTTTTCCTGCACATTAAAGCGAAGATTTAACCTACCTGTAAGCTGGCTCTTCTAAGTGGGAAACTTTGGATGTTGGATATAGATATATATATATATATATATATATATATTTTTTTTATTGGCCAGGTCTTGCGCCCAACTTGCCCAATATATCGTTTGAGATGTGTATATATATATATATATGTTAAACAAAATGCCCCAGCTTTCGAAGTCGCACTCAGGAACAGGCAAACACCGCGATTGCTCAGCAGTGTTCTTTATTTGAAAAGCCGGCGTTACATCCAGAGTATTGTACAAAAGCCCTACGCGTTTCGAAGTTCACTCTTCTTGTTCACGGGCATGTGCAATTGATTCAGGCAAGAGTGAAAGAGAGTCTCGAGTTGATTTTTATCGCCCTCTGGTGGGCCTATGTTAAAACCAGCCTTCTGGGACTCGTAGTCTCCTTCATTAGTGAAAACCATTAGTGGGTCCCGCCTTCAATTTATTTATGCAATTTTAAAATTACAGTAAGTCTCTGAAAGATGCCCCCGGTTTTTGGATTACTGTTCCTCCGATTGGCACACAGACAGTCTCCATGCCTCAGTCCATCAATTTCGTGGCGGTGCAACCTCCAGACCAGGACTGGCCGGTATATTTATGTTAAACAAAATGCCCCAGCTTTCGAAGTCGCACTCAGGAACAGGCAAACACCGCGATTGCTCAGCAGTGTTCTTTATTTGAAAAGCCGGCGTTACATCCAGAGTATTGTACAAAAGCCCTACGCGTTTCGAAGTTCACTCTTCTTGTTCACGGGCATGTGCAATTGATTCAGGCAAGAGTGAAAGAGAGTCTCGAGTTGATTTTTATCGCCCTCTGGTGGGCCTATGTTAAAACCAGCCTTCTGGGACTCGTAGTCTCCTTCATTAGTGGGTTCCGCCTTCAATTTATTTATGCAATTTTAAACTTACAGTAAGTCTCTGAAAGATGCCCCCGGTTTTTGGATTACTGTTCCTCCGATTGGCACACAGACAGTCTCCATGCCTCAGTCCATCAATTTCGTGGCGGTGCAACCTCCAGACCAGGACTGGCCGGTATATTTATGTTAAACAAAATGCCCCAGCTTTCGAAGTCGCACTCAGGAACAGGCAAACACCGCGATTGCTCAGCAGTGTTCTTTATTTGAAAAGCCGGCGTTACATCCAGAGTATTGTACAAAAGCCCTACGCGTTTCGAAGTTCACTCTTCTTGTTCACGGGCATGTGCAATTGATTCAGGCAAGAGTGAAAGAGAGTCTCGAGTTGATTTTTATCGCCCTCTGGTGGGCCTATGTTAAAACCAGCCTTCTGGGACTCGTAGTCTCCTTCATTAGTGAAAACCATTAGTGGGTCCCGCCTTCAATTTATTTATGCAATTTTAAACTTACAGTAAGTCTCTGAAAGATGCCCCCGGTTTTTGGATTACTGTTCCTCCGATTGGCACACAGACAGTCTCCATGCCACAGTCCATCAATTTCGTGGCGGTGCAACCTCCCGACCAGGACTGGCCGGTATATTTATGTTAAACAAAATGCCCCAGCTTTCGAAGTCGCACTCAGGAACAGGCAAACACCGCGATTGCTCAGCAGTGTTCTTTATTTGAAAAGCCGGCGTTACATCCAGAGTATTGTACAAAAGCCCTACGCGTTTCGAAGTTCACTCTTCTTGTTCACGGGCATGTGCAATTGATTCAGGCAAGAGTGAAAGAGAGTCTCGAGTTGATTTTTATCGCCCTCTGGTGGGCCTATGTTAAAACCAGCCTTCTGGGACTCGTAGTCTCCTTCATTAGTGAAAACCATTAGTGGGTCCCGCCTTCAATTTATTTATGCAATTTTAAACTTACAGTAAGTCTCTGAAAGATGCCCCCGGTTTTTGGATTACTGTTCCTCCGATTGGCACACAGACAGTCTCCATGCCTCAGTCCATCAATTTCGTGGCGGTGCAACCTCCCGACCAGGACTGGCCGGTATATTTATGTTAAACAAAATGCCCCAGCTTTCGAAGTCGCACTCAGGAACAGGCAAACACCGCGATTGCTCAGCAGTGTTCTTTATTTGAAAAGCCGGCGTTACATCCAGAGTATTGTACAAAAGCCCTACGCGTTTCGAAGTTCACTCTTCTTGTTCATGGGCATGTGCAATTGATTCAGGCAAGAGTGAAAGAGAGTCTCGAGTTGATTTTTATCGCCCTCTGGTGGGCCTATGTTAAAACCAGCCTTCTGGGACTCGTAGTCTCCTTCATTAGTGGGTTCCGCCTTCAATTTATTTATGCAATTTTAAACTTACAGTAAGTCTCTGAAAGATGCCCCCGGTTTTTGGATTACTGTTCCTCCGATTGGCACACAGACAGTCTCCATGCCTCAGTCCATCAATTTCGTGGCGGTGCAACCTCCAGACCAGGACTGGCCGGTATATTTATGTTAAACAAAATGCCCCAGCTTTCGAAGTCGCACTCAGGAACAGGCAAACACCGCGATTGCTCAGCAGTGTTCTTTATTTGAAAAGCCGGCGTTACATCCAGAGTATTGTACAAAAGCCCTACGCGTTTCGAAGTTCACTCTTCTTGTTCACGGGCATGTGCAATTGATTCAGGCAAGAGTGAAAGAGAGTCTCGAGTTGATTTTTATCGCCCTCTGGTGGGCCTATGTTAAAACCAGCCTTCTGGGACTCGTAGTCTCCTTCATTAGTGAAAACCATTAGTGGGTCCCGCCTTCAATTTATTTATGCAATTTTAAACTTACAGTAAGTCTCTGAAAGATGCCCCCGGTTTTTGGATTACTGTTCCTCCGATTGGCACACAGACAGTCTCCATGCCACAGTCCATCAATTTCGTGGCGGTGCAACCTCCCGACCAGGACTGGCCGGTATATTTATGTTAAACAAAATGCCCCAGCTTTCGAAGTCGCACTCAGGAACAGGCAAACACCGCGATTGCTCAGCAGTGTTCTTTATTTGAAAAGCCGGCGTTACATCCAGAGTATTGTACAAAAGCCCTACGCGTTTCGAAGTTCACTCTTCTTGTTCACGGGCATGTGCAATTGATTCAGGCAAGAGTGAAAGAGAGTCTCGAGTTGATTTTTATCGCCCTCTGGTGGGCCTATGTTAAAACCAGCCTTCTGGGACTCGTAGTCTCCTTCATTAGTGAAAACCATTAGTGGGTCCCGCCTTCAATTTATTTATGCAATTTTAAACTTACAGTAAGTCTCTGAAAGATGCCCCCGGTTTTTGGATTACTGTTCCTCCGATTGGCACACAGACAGTCTCCATGCCTCAGTCCATCAATTTCGTGGCGGTGCAACCTCCCGACCAGGACTGGCCGGTATATTTATGTTAAACAAAATGCCCCAGCTTTCGAAGTCGCACTCAGGAACAGGCAAACACCGCGATTGCTCAGCAGTGTTCTTTATTTGAAAAGCCGGCGTTACATCCAGAGTATTGTACAAAAGCCCTACGCGTTTCGAAGTTCACTCTTCTTGTTCATGGGCATGTGCAATTGATTCAGGCAAGAGTGAAAGAGAGTCTCGAGTTGATTTTTATCGCCCTCTGGTGGGCCTATGTTAAAACCAGCCTTCTGGGACTCGTAGTCTCCTTCATTAGTGAAAACCATTAGTGGATCCCGCCTTCAATTTATTTATGCAATTTTAAACTTACAGTAAGTCTCTGAAAGATGCCCCCGGTTTTTGGATTACTGTTCCTCCGATTGGCACACAGACAGTCTCCATGCCTCAGTCCATCAATTTCGTGGCGGTGCAACCTCCCACAAATTAATCGGGACTTTCAAGCAGATTGCAATGAAATGCCAGATGGTAGGAGCGCTGTCGAGTGCACTCTCGAAAGCTTTCGGGCGTTTTGGATTAATATATATATATATATATATATATATATATATATATATATATATATATATATATATATATATATATATATATATATATATATATATATATATATATATATATATATATATATATATATATATATATATATATATATATACCACCAATCCCGCTTTGTGGATAAAAACGGGTCTGACACATGCTTGAGTTGCAATTCAGAAATTTAATGCCGCCGTACAGCACTTTTTCAGTTACGCGATGTCCTCTCTCACAGCTCCTGGCAGACGCGTTTTGGCGGATGCCTTCATCAATGCCGGTTGTATGCTGGAAAGTTCAAAAATAAAAGACTTTCGCGGGCAGTTCATTTAAAAAGCCAGGTGAGTAATCCCATTGGACCATGGATGTTATCACAGAAAGAGGACCAGTAAAGTTCCGTAAGTAAGTACTTTTCCCCTCTCTGAGTCCAAGGTTCCTCAAGTGCACCATCACGCTTCAGGAGTAATGGACACTGGAATCGCGAGCCAGGTTAAGTAACCCGCTCGTGCATCCATTTGTGCACTGACAGAGTCAGCCCTCGAGCGCCATGCTCCTTGTAATTAGTGCGATTCATGGCGGATTTCATCGCCGAAGTGCAACTCACCAACAGTCCATCTGTTGCTCTTTCCCCAGTGCCTACACCAATATTTAGGCTGGTGGGGCGCCGCATTGTGCAGTTCATGCACAGAGTCCACTGGGTTGCCGGCGATATGCGGAGCACCAAACCAAGAGGCGTGTCAGTTAAAGCGGAGCCGACCGCCGCCTCAAATATACCACCAATCCCGCTTTGTGGTTAAAAACGGGTCTGACACATGCTTGAGTTGCAATTCAGAAATGTAATGCCGCCATACAGCACTTTTCCAGTTACGCGATGTCCTCTCTCACAGCTCCTGGCAGATGCGTTTCGGCGGATGCCTTCATCAATGCCGGTTGTATGCTGGAAAGTTCAAAAATAAAAGACTTTTGCGGGCAGTTCATTTAAAAAGCCAGGTGAGTAATCCCATTGGACCATGGATGTTATCATAGAAAGAGGACCAGGAAAGTTCCGTAAGTAAGTACTTTTCCCCTCTCTGAGTCCAAGGTTCCTCAAGTGCACCAATCACGCTTCAGGAGTAACGGACACTGGAATCGCGAGCCAGGTTCAGTAACCCGCTCGTGCATCCATTTGTGCACTGACAGAGTCAGCCCTCGAGCGCCATGCTCCTTGTAATTAGCGCGATTCATGGCGGATTTCATCGCCGAAGTGCAACTCATCAACAGTCCATCTGTTGCTCTTTCCCCAGTGCCTACACCAATATCTAGGCTGGGGGGGCGCCGCATTGTGCAGTTCATGCACAGAGTCCACTGGGTTGCCGGCGATATGCAGAGCACCAAACCAAGAGGCGTGTCAGTTAAAGCCGAGCCGACCGCCGCCTCAAATATACCAGCAATCCAGCTTTGTGGATAAAAACGGGTCTGACACATGCTTGAGTTGCAATTCAGAAATGTAATGCCGCCATACAGCACTTTTTCAGTTACGCAATGTCCTCTCTCACAGCTCCTGGCAGACGCGTTTCGGCGGATGCCTTCATCAATGCCGGTTGTATGCTGGAAAGTTAAAAAAAATAATAATATATATATATATATATATATATATATATATATATATATATATACACACACACCAGTACAAACAGTACGTTGCTAGCATAAACATAGCTGGCTGCTAAAAAGCTTTTTAAGAACCCTTTATCGAAGCAAGGTTTCTTAAAAAGAACCACGAACAACCAGATAATGCTCTGCCTGTGAATAAAATTGAAATATCATTGCATTTTGGTGGCTATTTGTTAGAATTTCCAGAGTATTTTTCTAAATATCAAGGCATTCTTGGATAAGCTTCTACCATGTTTAGTTACAACGGAGATGAGTAGTGTCCGGGGTGGTGAGCAAGGAGTACAATGGTTCTTTCCACATGAAAAAAAGAAATAACCTATTTCCACACATGCCTACCAGGTACAAGTGCATTCAACTGGAATCCACATATACCATAGTAGTGAGCAATCAATTATCACATCCCTCCAGCCTAATAACGGAAGAAGAGCTTGGGCGTTCACTTTCTGCTAAAAATTAAAGAACAGTAAATCACTAGAGCTAACTCAGCAAAAGTAAAGGTCTGTTAGATTTTACTTTTTTCCTATCTTTTGAAGGTGGCCAACTGTTTGTGACAAAGTGTTACTTTTGTTAATATATATGGGCAACTTCCAACAAAATTGAGATGCCATTTTATTTTGCTTTCTCAAATTTGAATGGAGTAATTTGATCAAATGACCCAGAAGACACAAGCTTACAACCTTCCTTATTCGAATCACAGCAGGACAAATTATTACACAACTTCAATGAAATCAAACGAAATTCAGGGGTATTCAATTCTTTCTTATGCCTCACATTCAACTTTTGCAGGATCTCAAAGGTGGACCTGTTCTTCCAGTCAATGATGTTGATCTCTGGTTGCTGCTCCAATTCAGAAGCATTGGGAGTACTTGTTTGTCTCTTGACTTTTGAATGCTTTGGAAGTTCAAGCTCCTCAAAGCTCTTGAATTCAGGAAGCCTACAAAGGAAACACACCAGTACAAAGATCTATCAATAGCAGAAAGATATTTTCGAAATAGGTTTATTTTCAGATCCATCACAGATAAAGTGCACATGAATGAATATTTTGCACTACACTGTAACTCAATAGATTCTATTGTGTTTGTGGACAAGTTTTAATTCTGAATTTACCATCACTGCAAGCTTTAACATGACACTTACTCTTCAGTTTCATTGATTCTAAGGAAGTCCAGTTGTTCAACCATTGCTCCAGATATCAGAGTCTGGAAAAAAACAAAATCAGATATTTAGATTTTACATTCAAGCTTCAGCACACTAATGGGACAACACACACCTCAGCTCCAATAGAAGCCTTCATCATATAGCTGGAGCTTAAACAACTTAGCACCTGCTTATCTCAACCAATGTAGGCATGCAGATCTTCATGCAGAAAACCTGAGGAGTACAGTCCAGAAACTAATAACCCCAACTCCAATCAACCTCAAAAGGGGTTTCCTGTTCAGCTCCATCGTTCACATTCTTTAACCAACTTCAAAATAAAGCTCTGAAGTCTTACCCTTTTCTGGACACAAGCTAAGAAGTAATGAAATAAATACAAATGGAAGAACAGCAAAATGAAAATGTTCCCCACATCACAAAGCAGGGGAAATGCCTTTGGCATCCGTAGCTTTAAAAACATGCATTCTGGTGACTGGTTACAGATTCTACAAAATTGAGTTTGAATGTCTGCTTTTAAAGCATTGTTTAAAACTAACAGCAAGAATACCAGCCCTTCCTCTGTTTTTCAGGGGGCAACTCTTTCTATATCCTTCAGAAGCAGTAGTAATATAATTTTGCAAAGGACAATATGGTCCTTAATTGGAGGTGTGGGGGCATACACTAAAGTGTGTTAGAGTCGAGTGGCATACAGTGGAATAGTGTACAGTAGAGTGACATACAGTAGAGTGGCAGAGTGGCGAGACATACAGTGGAGTGTTGTAGATTGGAGCGGAGAGGAGTAGAATAGAGTAGACTAGCCTATAATGGAGTGATGTACAGTGGAGTGTCAGAGTGTAGTGGCGTAGAGTGGAATAGCGCATTGTGGAGGGGTGTATAGTGGAGAAGCATAGAGTGGAACAGAGTAGAGTGCAGTGGTGAGAGTGGAGTTGCATACAGTGGAATGTAACAGAGGGGAGTAGCATTGAGTGCAGTGGTTTAGACTGTAGTGGCAATGAATAGAGTAGCATAGAGGGGAGTAGCATAGAGGGGAGTGGCACAGAGTGGAGTGGCACATATTGGAGTGGCACAGAGTGCAGTAACGTACAGTGAAATACTGTATATTAGAGAAGCGTACAGTGGAGTGGCATAGAATGGAAATAGCGTGGCGTGCCATATAGTAGAGTTGCGTACAGTGGAATAACACAGAGTGGAGTGGCGTGCAGTGGAGTGTTCTGGATTTGACTGGGATAGAGTGGCTGAGGTACAAAGTGGAGTGGCATAGAGCGGAGGGGCGTACACTGGAGTGGCATACAGTGGAATAGTGTACACTGGAGTGAGGTAGATTGGAGTGGCGTAGAGTGAAATAGTCTATAGTAGAGTGGTGTACAGTAGAGGGGCGTAGAGTGGAGTGAGTTACAGTGTGGTGATGTACAGTGGAATAGCAGATTAGAGTATCGCAAAGTGGTGTGGAGTGTGGTAGAGTGCAATACATTACAGTGGAGTGGGGTAGATTGTAGTGCCATACAGTGTAATAGCGTAGAGTGTAATGGTACAGAGTTTAGCGGTGTAGAGTGGTATACAATTGGATTAGTATACAGTGGAGAGGTGCGGAGTGGAATACCATTCAATGGTACTAGAGTACAGTGGAATAGTATACAGATGAGTGACGTAGAATAGAGTGTTGTACAGTGGAATACGGAAGAGTGGATTGGCATATAGTGAAGTGACGTACAGTGGAGTGGCGCACAGTGGAGATGCATGTAGTGGAGTGGCATAAAGTGGAATAGCACATAGTAGTGTGTCGTACAGTGGAACAGTGTAGAGTGAAATGGCGTACAGTGGAATTGCGTACAATAGAGTGGCATACAGTGTGGTGATGGAGTAAAGAGGCATACAGTGGAGATTTGTAGAATAGTGAGGTAGTGTAGTGGCATAGAGTGGAGTGGCATACAGTTGAATAGTGTACAGTGGAGTGCGGTGGAGTGGCAGAGTGGAGAGGAGTAGAGTGCAATAGCATAGAGTGGAGTGACGTACAGTGCAGTGGTGTAGATGGAGTATCAGAGTGGAATACCTAAGAGTGGAGTGTTATAGAGTGGAAAGGGGTACAGTGTAGTGGGATAGACTGTAGTGGCATACAGTGAAGTAACGTACAGTGGACTGTCGTAGAGTGGAGTGGCACAGAGTAAAGCTGGGTATTGTACAGTGTGGTAGAATAGAGTGGTGTATAGTGGAATAGTGTATATTAGAGTGGTGTACAGTGGAGTGGAGTGGCATCCTGTAGAGTAGCGTAGAGTAGAGGGGTGTGGAGTGGTGTAGAGTGGACTGGCAATTCTTGTCATACTGCATTGCCATTGAAATGGTGCACCAGGCCTTATTGTCAAGGCCTGCCCGTGGGGCGCCTTCACCAACCTTCATTAATAACATTTAAAATACATGGACCACAACAATGTCTTGAAGGTGGCCAAAACCAAGGGAGATGTGTTTTATGAATCAACAAGACTAATGATCTTTCCTCATTACTCTAGATGTGTTCAACAACTGTGTAAGACATTTGATGTCATTTTTAGGTATTAGCGCGGTACTCTGTAGAATTTTTACAGAAGATTTAAATGTTAAAAATGAAAAATACACTGTTGTACACCATATTTGTAAAATATAGGGTACTACAGTGTATTTATAATTTTTTCAACGCTTTTTTGTGTAATTTACTTTTGGTACTGTGGTACTCCTCTAGGCAGTACTGAGGGGCTCGGTACGTTTTTATAAAATATATAGGAACTTATCAAGATTTTTCCCTTTAATAAAGTGGTATTAGGTACAGGAAAAATATCAAACATAATAATTACCTACATCTAAGGGTGAAACATAGAACACCAGCAAAGTGCAACTAAAAGCAACATGGCTACCTTAGCTTTTGTAAAGACGGTCATTAGCCAATCACATAACGTCTTCTCATCGTTATGTACCACGGTAACTCCAATAAATACCAGGAGATTTTACAAAAATACTGTGGCCACAGATATCACTAAGTGAAAATGCCTTTAAAAAAAATAAAAAAAATTACTTACCTGTAGTACCCAAAAGGATCATCTGCACACTATGATGTCTTATCCTGCCAAATTTCATGTAATCCATTCAGCGGTTTTCTCGCATCGTGAGATACAGACTTTTATAGAGAATGCAATTGTGGAAAAACAGGTTTTGAGAAACCCTTTACCTTTGCACCCCCTTGACTGATCATCTCTAAACTTTTTGTCATCTGCCAAAGTAGAAGGAAGAATAGGCCTGCAAAGGTTTGTGAAGATTCGTAAAACGGGCGCAAAGTCATTAGCAACCAAAATTCAGAGCAATTTTTATACCTGAGAATCCTAACTACAGAGAGGCTACTGCCGCTCTGTAATATATGTTTGCTTTACAGTTCTACAACGGAAATGAGCATCTGCTGATCCTGGAGACCATATATGGTTTATTTTCCTGCTGGCTTAATACTGCTACGGAGGTGTGGACTTCGTATAGCATATGCCCTGGTGGTCTTGAGGGATACACATTATTCACTCCATTATTTTCATTTTATGATAGATTATGGTGTTAACTTAATTGATTGGGATGTGCTACAGTCTTCTTAGGTGGACACCTAAACCCATATACAGTACTCGGTGGGTTAGACTTCAGGATACTGAACATGTCTCAAAATGGTAGGTAAAAGTGATTGTTTCTATTGTCCTACACTCCACAACCTTTCATGCTTGCATGCAGCAATGCGCATTGCACTAGGTTTGGAGCATGGCTCCAAAGCTCATACACGTCACTAAAATATTTACCAAATAAGCCCAACTATATCCAAGTCCCAAACAACTATGCACTGGGAAAATGTCATCCAGAACTTGATGCTAACCGGATCACTTTGCAGCCATGTCAGCGGTATGAGGCACTATGAAAATGAAACACCACAATACAATACTATTGTGATGATTTCCATCCAGGCTATTATTAGCTAGGGTGAGTTTATGCCAGCTGCAAATCGGGCATTTTACCAAAATAAGCAGATATAACTTGATAGATTTACTGCTAGTCCAGGCTACTAGTTGCAACTCCAACGAGCCACTGGAGTCCATCTTTTTAAAAACATTTCCAGGAGCAGGCAGGAAAACATTAAGACATGATTTGACACTAAAGGTCTCAATCACCAGGTTCTGTGATGTAGGGTGAGAGGGTAGGAACACAATACCCTCAGGGGCAGACCTGTGATTCTTCCTTGCTGACTGAGGGGGTAGGAACGGGTTGCCCGAGGATACTATAGGTGTGAATAAGTCCTCCAAATTGCGGATCATTTTTCAACTGCACATTTCACCAGGTTTTTTTACTCGCAAACTTGATTTGAGTCATTACTCCAGTTATCGGCTGAATCACGATTAGGCCTAGACTCAGATTTACAGCATCTATGCCTCCATGGTAATAGTGATTCGCTTCTAATCTCCACCTGTGTTTCTTTTCCTTTAAAGGGTAATGGAATCTGTAAAGCCTCCATGGCAATTGTCACAACCAATGTAAAGACAAAATAATTCTCGTTAGGTCCAACATTTGAAATGGAGAATTCTGCAAACGTGTAAGTGCCCAGTGACATCTCAAAGAAGTAGAGGACTCGTGGTCAAGGAATGACATCAAGTGCCTCCTAGATTCTTAAATGTCACTGACCAGTTTGGTTACGTTTCTGCTCAGCAGAAGGGCAGAGCTGAAAAGCGGAGGGTCGTCTAGAATCACTTCTAACGATGCCAGAAACAGTATTTAGGGCTTCTTTCCAGGATAGCCGCTGATTGCAACACTGTATGTTGTGTCAGACCCATCTGCCAGGGTCAGACTGGTTCTAAAACATTTGCTTGGTGGTGTACACAGGGCAGGAGGGACCAGATACGCTCTTCAGAGACGGAGCAGCCTGCCACACTGGGATCGTCTTGAAGAGTGACCACATAGCATTGCAGAATTAATCTATTTGGCCCAGAAGACTATCAATGGGAGAAGAGGGCTATCTTCAGGGCCTCTAGGGTAAACTCTGGTTCTGTAGTAGAATCTGGGCCATTTTTCAGAAGCCAAATTTCCCTGTTGTTGCTTTTAACATTCAACATGAGCAAGATGAACGACTAACAGAAAGCACCTGTTTAGACAAGTAGTGTTTAGTTGGGGGGTCTCCAGTCTCAAGGGAAGCAAAAATGGCTCCCTTTATCCTGCCTATTTATGATTGTGTAAGACCTTCACTACCATTTCAATACTTTTTATAGATTAATTTACATGACATGCAGGCCTCCTTATTGTGTTCAGAATTAGACACCATGTGTAGAGTTATAATGGGTCTTATCATCAATACAAAACAAATGTAAGAAAAATCCATGTGGTGTGACAAAAAGTAGAGCTTCAGAGAGATGCAATCGACCCCACAAACGTTTATGAGGAAACCAACATTCTGCAGTTTTACATAGTGCAAACGTGGCCCAAGGGCATTAATGCTCTGTTTAAGAGTACCAGACTCATTACACTTTTTTAAGCAACATGGAGATTAAATGATTTGCCCAGAAACACACGATGTTGAACTGAAACCTGTCCTACTTATGGTAACAGAGAAATTCTGGAGCATTGTGTGTGTTGAAGCATAGGTCTTCTCTTGGGAATTTAAGTTAAATCTATAATTAGAAGGAGCAATTCAAAAAAGCAACTATATGTATCTAAACTGATGTTTAGATTTAGCACGATCCACAGTGTGGCTACTCACAAGAAAGACTAATTCAGCTTCTATTGTGTTGTAATCTTTTGTTAGTTTAAAAAAAACCCGAATTATAGTAATTTTTTAAACATTTAAGTCACAACTACGTAATACGAATCACATTTTTAACAATTTACCACTTTGGCTCAACATGCATGCACAGCGTTACATTGTCAGTATACATCTTGTACATGTTGCGCTATTTGACATCTCTGTTGCATACCTCGCCCTTTGTAGCACGATCCAATTCCAAACATATTTTCGTTGCTTTATGTAATGACATAACATACATGAGGTGGTTGTGTACATTTATGCACCATGTGGTGACGCTCTTCGCTCCTAGTTTGATTGTGTGGTCGTCCTGTTGCCATAGGTTTTCCCTCAATGGTTGCCATGTGTCTTTTGGGCGAGATGTCGGGGGCTGAAGCTCTGCGAATAACTCACTTGCGGTTTCACAGTGTATCATACTCTTAATCCAGCTTTTGACCGTGGGTTTCTGTTTACTGCCCCAGTGTATGACAATTTCACGCTTCGCCAGGAGCATTGCCATTGCTACGAATCTGTGCATACTTTCAGGAATCTCGTGTACATAACCCAGTAAGGCTATTAATGAGGAACGGTCCAGTTGCAACTCGGTCATCTGTTGCACTTCCCTAAATATGTCTTGCCAATATGAAGCTATTGCGGTGCATGCCCATGTCATGTGTGCGAATGAGTTCGCATGTAAGTTGCATTTGGGACAGTGCCCATGGCGCAACGTAGGGCATTCTTAGGATCTTAAAATGGAGCAATTTGTGTCTGTGGTTACAACAGTCTAGTTTCGTTTGTGTGCAGCAACTTTTAAAAATCTTGTCATTGAGAGGTTGCCCCAGGTTTACTGCCCAGGTGTCTCTTACCCTGGCATCGTGTTGTGCCATGAGCGCTAGACAGGCTTTGTATAATCGGGATGTGATGTGCTCGCCGCTGCGGTCTGCAATTACTAGTGTAAGTGGTGTGAATTCTTTAGGTTCAATGGGATAAGTGGGTATAGTGTCTCTAAGTGCTCCCTGCATACGGGTCAGGATAAAGTGGTCCCTGAATGAAGCTGTTGAGAATCGGGGGTCCTCTGTGCGGGAGAATGCATGCCCATTGGGGAAAAAGTCACCAATGTTATCTATATCCATGCGCTGAAGGGTGCGTTTTATTATTGTGTCCAGTGTGGGGAGAGCCGTCTTCTGTTAATTCAGGTGCTGTGTCTAAGCAGAGGTTAGAGGACTGATGCTGGGGAATGATTGATCCTGGTGTGTTTGTTACTTAAATCTCCCAGCCTCAATTAGAACCTTCACACCTGCACTGGTGTGGTCCTCACCAACATCAGTCACAAATATACAAACGATGTTGTCCTCTAAAAACACTTATCTTTCACTTCTTTTGTGCCAATGGAGACATGCACACTCTTTGCCAGCATCGCCCGACCATGCAATTATCCCTCCTTACAGATCTAAATTAAGTGCTCCTGGAGAAAACACACAGACAAATCTGTGCCTTCCCACCTTCCTGTCCCTTCTAAAACATACCGTATCACGAGATACCACACCATGCCATACTCCACCACAAAGTACTGTTCCATCAAATAACATAGCAATGTTTTACATAACATACAATACCATACCACAATCAGACATATTATAGCACATTTAATATATTAACGAAGCATAACATAACTCTAAACCAACCAAGATAACATAAAATAGCATAATATAGCTCACGACATCACAGGACAACATTCCATCCAAAGAACTTCACATTATATAACATGTTATGGCTGCCTTATATCTTCACAAAATGTAACATTTCATGTTTTCTTATATCATATAACATAGCATCATATCCCCTTAAATTATTTTTTTAATGCCACGCTCCCTAAAAAAATAAATGCAAACATGTCCTAACCTCACATGCTGCCTTCTCAAGCCTAAGACAACCCCTCCACTGAACACCTACTTCCCTTTCGATAATGCCAAATTGGACACATACCTCTATTCAAATTCCATGAGCTCTGCCCAGAGTAGTCTTTCCCTCCACTCCCCTGTAACTTGTAAAACTTCCCCTCTCTTTCTCTGTCTCTCTGGGCAAGCACTGACGTTCCTATGTCTTCAGGTAGCTCATTGACTAGGGTGCAGATGTACCAAATTCTAGATTTGGAGAAACGTGGCTATTTGGGATTCCAGAAGGTACGATGAGGGGGAGAGATGGGGGAGGGATGGGTGTGGGGCCTGTGTGTGAGAGTGTATCTGAATGCATGTGAGAGAGGGAGGGGAACAAGAGACTGTCAGCTAGCTGCAACTGGCATCTCTTTTCTCTGACATCCTGGATTGAAATGCCACCATGTCCCCTAAATTGCATTCCAGTGTATGTAGGCACAATCCTGGCTTGGCCTGGACAACTGGCAGGTCACTGGAGTAGTCACACTGGCAGACTAAAATCAAGGCGAGAGCGCTGATTGTGTAGGTCCTGGTGCCTTGGTAAGGCGAGGGCTAGGTGTTATCTCTCAACAACCAGATGATTGTAAATGTCTTGAAACCAGAAGCCCAAACATTTTAGTGAAATAAATAATTGGCACTCTCCTAGGGCCTCCTCCATTCAACTCTCTTTGCAACATTTTCTCTACAGATTAATTTGTTGCTCAGCAAGAGGGACTAAGGAGATCTGCCTGTGCTTTCAGGTAAATGTATCAATTTGTGCAAAGGAACAGCAAGGTCTCACTGACCCTGCAGTCGACCTGGGCAGAGTACTGAGAACACTTCACCCTTGATATATGCAACAGGCTCTCAACCATCCAGAGACAGGTGCAATAGGCCACTTGACCTCCTGGCTGAGAAACCCTTTCTTTTTCAGTTGAATTAGTTCACGTTTGCTGCGGTCAGTCGAGCTTCTTCTCACCTGTCATAGACAACAAAACTCTCCACTACTTAAAACTGTTTGCAGAGCTATCACTCTCCTGTCAGAAAGAACAAAGCTATCACTCACCTTTGGAAGATAAATCACTTCATCAGATCACTGACATTGTACTCTATGTAGACAACAAAACTATCCCTTCAAATGTCTCAGACAGCAGAGCAACCTTCCACCTATTGCAGACAGCAAAGCTATCCCATGCTGGCTACCAACAGCTGACCAATGCTTGTTTCACTGAGCTACTCCTGAATAGTTGTGCAACTGTTTGATTACCTATCTGCCTACTTGCCTGTTCTGCTTGTTAGTCTACATTGATTCACCTATCACAGGGAGCCTGGGATGTAAAACCTCAAGAACAAAGGCTCTTAAAGGACAGCAAGTCAGTATAGAGGAGGCCTTGAGGAAAGAGAACATCACAGAAAACTCTGGTAGAGAAGGAGCACCTCCAAGACAACTCAGTGCAGCGAACAAAACAAGGAGATACAGGTACAGGGGACACATGGGCATAGGGGCTCCCATAACAGCGTTATACTGGGCAGCGAAATATCTGACAACTTCAGGAAGGATGTAAAGAACATAAGAAACGGTGTTATATAGGTACACACCCATTCCAACTAAACGGTGACAGGATAACAGCAACCCAGGAAGCTAGGTTTCCATTAGAGCCTAGATCGAAACAATGCATTAGGTGAGAGAAAGAAGATCCAAAAGCATTGTACTGAACAGACTGTGACAGGCAAACACCAAGGCTGTTTAACAGGCACAAGATCTACTACACAACAACACTGTTAGACATGACATAGGTGTGGCAGATGACCTCAAAACCGGAAGCCCCACAATGAACCACCACACTGAGACACCTCACTACACTCTTGACATTCAAATGACTTAGGTGGTAAGGTTATGGTGTTTATTCTCCTAAAGGAACACCTCAGTGTGAATAACACACACCCTTTATCCCACCCACACCTATGTGATTTAGGAACGAAATGCCCCAGAGGAGAACCACAGCTGGATGACTCACAACTAAAAACAGCTGTTTGTACAAAGGACTAAGAGGCACAATAATTAGACAAGACTGTGCTTTGAAAAGATCAGTAACAACCTTTCATAACACAATGTAGGCTGACAACGCAGATCTTGTACCAGGGAGACGTGAGCCACGGCCTAGGAATGCATTCAGAGAAGTAAGATACTGATGGCAGAGGTAGAAATAGTTCTCAAAACAATGGCCACCTAGCTGCTGTACTGGCACCTATTTTGAATGAGCTGGATCTACCACAGGCAGATTCCTGACTGCAAGACATGCCATATACTCAAATTCTCCATCACACAACACAAATCTGTGTTAGCGGCACGTATAATTAACTGTAGTAAATGATTATGCATGCGATTTGACATCATAGAAAAAAGGAAAATAGTGGATAAAGAACTCTGGCATTGCCGGAGGGAGGGGTGGGTGGGGGAGTTTGGGGTTAAGTTTCAGGAATTTAATTTAACCCCTTCCATGCTCATGACGGAACGGTTCCGTCATGAGCCACGGTTGAGCTGTGCTCATGACGGAACCGTTCCGTCATGGTCCCGCCCGCGCTCGAACCCTTCAGCACCGCGGCGGAATTCGCCCAGCGCTGAAGGGGTTAAACCTTTTAAATTGATGCAATGAACCTAAATGAAGTTCTGAAGAGAAATAGAATTATCTTCTTTCAGTAACAGTGCAGCTTCACTATGTTCTTTTTACTGCTGTTCTAAATCAGAACCCTCTGTTTACATTTTTAGAGGGCAACTTTACCAAAATGTCCATTTTCTAAAGCAACTGTTAAAAAAACATACAGGCATGTCATCCTTGTTTGGGAAAAACCTATAGGCTCTCCAGAGGCACAAATAATCATAACTATGCACATTTTTAATTGAGCCTAGCATCTAGATACCAAGGGCCAGATCTACTATGGTGTTTTGCGGGTGCAAATGGTTTATAGACCCGTTTGTGCCCGCAAAAAACCTGTGGCCGATGTACTAATTCTATTTTGCGATTCGCAAATCAATTTGCGACTCGCAAAACAGGATTAGCGACTCGCTATTAGGAAGGGATATTCACTTCCTAATAGCAACTCCAAAAGCTATGTAAGAATGTTTTGCGACCGCAATTGCAGTCGTAAAACACTAGCAGTTTACCACCCTTCTCAGAAGGGTGGTAAAGCACTCGCAAACAGGAAGGGGTTCCCAGGGGACCTCTTCCCCCTTTGGGAATGCATGCGCAAACATTTTTAAGGGCAGGCAGTATTTCCAGGGATCACTGCCTGCCCTTAAAAAATGAAAAGTTACAGTTTTATTTTTTAAATGCATCCCGTTTTCCTTTAAGGAAAACGGCCTGCATTAAAATAAAAAAAATAACAGCTTTATTTAAAAGCGGTCCCAGACATGGAGATCCGCTGACCCCAGCAGGCCACCATCCCTGGGAGTGACAGCCGTTCCCAATGGGGTCGCAAATTGCGAGTGCCTCAATATGCATGAGGCATGCAATTTGTGACCCCATTGGGAATCGCAAACAGTGTCTCTGACACTGTTGTACATTGATGTTTGCGACTCTCAAATTGCAACTCGCAATTTGTGAGTCGCAAACATCAATGGTCATAAATCTGGCCCCAAATGCCTTTGGCCATGAGTGACATTAGATGGGGACTGCCCAGTGAGTGTCCCCAGTATGTGGGCTAGAGGTGTTTTAGTAAAAGGTGTGGTGCCCACATGATGTCAACAGCTGTGGACCGATTAGCTACAGCACCATTGTGCAACAGTTTTGCATATTTATGTGGATTGATGGTCAAATCCTAGATCCTACATCAAAACAGAGAAATGAGCCCTTCAGCACACTTCCTTTTTTCATGATGGGAGATAGCAACTTAATTCTTTTCATATATGACTGGCTGCACACAATTGGCATGCCCAGACAAGAGATAGTTGTTGATTGTACTGTTTTTGGAGTGATTTCAATGCAAATAAACATATTTACCCAAAAAAATGACTGGCTGCAGACAATAAAAGAAATGGGGGGCAAACTATAAGAAGCTTGTTCTGCCAATCAACAGTTTTTTTTTTAAGTTCCGTGCATTAGTATAATGAATGCCAGGATAATGTACAGGAGCAGTCCCAGTTATCTCTTTTCCCTGATCAATGCCTACAATCCTTCCAGAGTACTCAGATCTGGAGAAGCAGCGCTGGCAGTGATTCCCATAATACGCAGGGCACGACTGGGGGGTTTTGCTCCTTTGGTCTTCATGCAGCCAAGGTTTGGAACTCTTTGCCAGTCAACCTAAGACTTGAACAGTCAGAGGCAAGTTTCCGCAGATATCTGAAGACGTGGCTCTTTAGACAGAGCTAGAAGCACACCTGCTCCTGACTTTCCGGACTGATAAGATGCTACTGCTTGGCACTGGGACACTCTGTTCGGAGTAACCAGGCACTCTATAAATCCTAAATTCATTCATTCATACCCAGACGTGTGCCTTCTAGCTCGCTAAAGCAGAGGATGAAGTTGCACCTCACTGTTGAGGACCAGAAAGGGTTGAAAAATATTGATTCTACTGCTTCCCCACACCAAGTAAATGTAGTTTAGACTTCAGGCAGTAATGCCCCTTTTTTAGGCCTGCCAAGACTGGTTGGCATATGTTTGGTCTCTATCTACGGTAGCGTTGCGAGCTAAAAGTACTGGACTGAATGAGGCCCAAAGTAATTACCAGTAGCTGAGATTCATTTGTGAATTCCACCCATCACTTTTGTTTTTTTCTTAGTGAAGTCCTAAATGAGGCCGGTGTGGCCCGACGTGGTTCCAAGGGACTCAAACAGCTCCTCATTGATGAGGAAGAAGAAGGCTAAAGCGCGCCTGGGACTATGCGTGCAGTCAGGACATCTTCTGGTAGTTTCTGCTGACCTGTCCTTTTTGGGGCAGTCCAAGACTTATCTCCACGAGGTAGGTCCCTACCTGCAGTACATTGTGGAAATGTGGATTTTCCTGATCAGTTATGTCCCCTATCTTGGACCCCAACGGTTCTATATGCATGTTACAAGTACATGTATGTTCCCTCTAGTTCCAGTTTCTAAGACGCAAACATATGTGTGTCTACCGTCGACATGTTCTCTGTCAGATCCGCCATCGATGGGCTGGATATTCGATTCCTAAGTATGAAAGGCCACCGACTTTATATGGCTAAGTTACTCCATTTTTACAGTTCAGGCAAGTAGGCCCGATTCTGTCCTCAAAGCCTTTCCCTGCTCTCTGTCTTTGACAGCTTCAGCTTGAGCTCGCATCTGTATCCATGAACTTTGCCCTACTCCCTGTGCAGCTAACGGTGCCTGCCTCGGCCAGTTTTCGCCTGCCTGCCAAGAAGCTGTATTTCACCTTCGAATTATCTATTTTGCTCTTCAGCCGATGCATTCCTGTCTAGTGATTTAGGTAAACATTTCCTTTAGCTCACAAGCAAAGGACTCAGCCTTTCCGTCCTCCTGCAAGTGATTCATAGCCCTGCTGCCATGGAAAGTTTTCTGCCCCTCGCATCTCATATAGACACTTAGGCGTTTGTGCACGCACACAGTCAGTATAGACTAGATTCTGTCCGAGAGTCCTTCCTTGTGGATAACATAGTTCTTTAAACATAGGATGTTAGATATGATTTGGGATTAGGTTGACTTGACCCCCCAGACTTCTCGTCTCCACAAGTAGAGCTAAATGTCAAGTCCCCTTCACCCCCTAGTTGCACGTCAATCACACGTCATGCTGCTGCGCGCGCATCTATGCCAAGTATTATCTTATAGATCCACCTATGTCTGATAATCCTAACCAATCATGTTTCTTTTATTCCTTATTACGCCTAGTTTCGATTACGTACCTGTTTTGTCACTTTTCTTATCAAATGTTACGCCTTCTACATTCGTTTCATTGTAATGTACTTATTATAAAAATGCATGTCTGTCAATAAAGTATTGTACTTCACTTCCTGAACCCTCGTGGTGACGGAACCTGAAGGCCGCGACTCGAGTCGGCCATTTTTGATGGAATAAAGCCCATTTAGAAACTCTTATACCACGGATTCTGCCTCTTGTTATTCTGAGCTATTTTATTTTATTTCAAGATCCCGTATGAAATTCAGTCCGGTAAAGAAGATTTTTGTTTACCACATAATGGCGCCCGAACAGGGACACTTTCTCATCTCACGCGCCGGCGGTGCGTTGCAGGCCCGGTCTCCTGCCACAGCTGGACGGACCATAAACGCGTACCAGCAGGATTTCCTGTAAGCTCCCTCCGGTCAAGCGGGGGCGACTGAGGCTGCGATCAACCCAGACGAGGCGGTGAGAAGTGCGAAGTATCCCGACCAGAGCCTAGCTGAGAGAGCAAGATCCGAGGTATACAGAGGCCCACCAGTTATTTCGAAACCCCGATGTCCAGAGGGTCCGCTGTCCGCAGTCATCGAGTCCTGTCCATTCTCTGAGGCCTTCCGTTTCAAGGAGCTACTCGGTGAGTACCATCGCCGGGGAGGCGTGTTGACGCGCACATAGGTTGTGCCGGTCAAGACGGATTTGGGTACACAAATCCGGTCTGCACTGTTTAGCAGTGTATATGTACTGTTTAGCAGTATATCAAGTATTCCGAAGTATGCAGTTATTGTCAAGAATTCAGCGTGGTGATTAGTTAGGCAGACTGTCATCATTGTCGGTCGTTGTTAAAATGTTTAATGTTTAATGTTTAAAGTGTTCAAATATTGTGGTATGAATGAGTGTTCATTGTTCACTGTTCATTATTGTGTTTTTCGTATTAAGTGAGTTCAAGAGTAAGTATCAGATCAGTTGTCAATATGCCGCTCTTCTCGAAGTTAAGACAGATTACTACCAGAAAAGGGGTGCTTGAAGAAGCAGTTCCTATTCCTCCTAGGGACACTCCAGGGCATTTTATGTACCATAAGCATGGCTTAGATGCCATATTGTTTCTTGATCTATGGGTAGACTATACCAAGGGATTGCCGGAAAGTCAAAGGTGGCCCGTAGCGGGAACCTGGGATGCAGAGTGCATCATGAAAGTGGAGGAAGAGTTATGGAAAAGAAAGGTCAGACAGTCACAGAAAGACGCTGTTGAGTTATGGCGTAAAGAATCTCATAGACGAACAGAAAAAGCACGTAGACAAGAAGAGAGGAGTAAAGAAAGTTCAAATAAAGCTCAAGAAAGTCTATTAATTGAGGAAGGTATCCGAGTGAAATCAGAACAAGTAAATAGACAAAGAAATGCTCTTATGAATGGTATGTATCCCCTTCTAGCCGAAGGACTACCTAAGGCTGCTCCAGAAATGCCAAAAGACTTGCCACCCCCATTATTTCCAATTAAGGTACATCCAAAAGGGCATCCCAGAACCGCAGAAGATGTTTTTCTTTCCTCATATCTAGACGACGCAGCTCCCGAATATGCTAACGCCGCACCACATAGACCGTCTGGTGTAGGGGTTCAACGTCAGGATCAGGTATCTGTCCCCGTGCAACAGCAAGTCCCGACGCAAGCGTCAGCAAGCACATCTGTTTCCGCATCTGTCTCCGCAGTCGATTCTACAGGGGTATCGACACCCATAGTTGCTGTGTCACGTTCAACGAACCCATTCACACCCGACGCCCCAGATGGGGCCACGGGAGGTGCTAGCATTACCTTTACACCACCCAGAATAAATAAACTTGTTTTTCAAGAGTCAGCACATTCACGTACACCTAAATTCGTAAGTGAACGTACGCTTAAGGAACTCCTTGTAAATTGTAGATATGACCCAGTGGTTGGTAAAGAGGACGAAATGGTCCTGGCATCATTACGTATCAGGCGAGCCGCAGAGTATTTAGCAAGGTAACCAGGAATGACTACGCATCTAGATAACATATATCATTTTGTTCAAACAGGACGAGATCCAGGATGTATTAACAGAGCTATGGAATTCCAGAAAGTAGAAATACAGGGGGAACTGTTACGTTTCCTCATAAACTGTGTGATCAGAAATCAAGACCGCCCGGGGGTAGACCCGAATGCAATGCTTATTCTTACAAAATGGAGTCAGAATATATCAGAAGGGAGACACGATAAGCAAAATTGTATAATAGCCATGTGCCGAAAAATCCGTAAAGAAATAGAGCGTATTCATGAAGAGAGATTGGGAACAGACGAGTTTGAGCAAGATGAAATGTCCGAATTAGGGAATTCCGCAAGACAGTCAGAGACCATAGCTTATGTAGGCAGAGGAAGATCCTGTGAAAATACTAGATGTTTTTCTGATCCCATACACTCAGTATGCCCAAATAATAGCAGAACGTATCCGACGCCTATAATAAATCTGAAGTCTCCTGAACATTCGTTTCAAGCCGCAGATAAAATATTACGAGAACGAAGGGGTTACCACTTCCTCGATTCCATGGATGAGCAAGAGTTAGCCAGATCAGCCGTTCACTGGATTGACAGTCCTGAAAAATACGGTGATGAGACCGTAGCACACACGTTTTTTAATCTCAGTACAGATGAACAACGTTTAGCTGGAATCTATATGATTCAGCAACTCCTCATATTATATAAGAGCCAACATGCTGACCCTGGTCCTTTACCTGATATATTAACGGAACTACTCACAAACAGATGGAGAGGTTCTAGTAACAAGCTAATTAAAGAGATATTAGTGTCACGTAAGCAGTATGTCCTTTTTGTAAGTCCGGATTCTCTCTCGCTGCCCCGCAGAGAAAGAGCGCCGTACTATATGGATAGACAAAATCCCCTACGAGAAGTGCACCCAATAAAAGGCGAAGACAATGAGTTTCACCGTGTATTTGTTTACACACCCATATCAAAAATGGAATTATTGGAAATGAAGAAAGTAGTACCTAGTCATGACAAAGACCCAGCGGGTTTCCACCGAGAAATTAAAGACATGTTACTGATGGGAGAGTACACCTTTCCTGATATTATGACGATATTAAAGGTGCTTTTGCCTGCTGGCATTTATGAAAAACTGAAAGAAAAAGAGTGGGAAGTGGGTGACCAAAAGATAGACTGGACAGCATTAGCAGAGGAAGAAAGGGGCCGAACTGCAGGTTCAGGGCTCGGGGATAAAGTTAAACTGTTACCAGGTTTACTAGTACAGGTACTGCCACGTTTATTAACTACAAAAAAGGAAGATTGGGGTGCAATCACAGCCTGCAAACAAAAGCAAGATGAAGACACAAGCGATTATTATGCTCGATTTGAAAAATGTTTTGGTATAAATAGTGGTATAAAAGCAAGTAGTGACTCATATCCACATTTATTTGTGACAAAATTAGTGGAAAATGCATTGCCTCCAGTAAAGAATAGAATATTGAAATTCGAGAGTACCTGGCAAAGTAACACTCCGTCACAAATGCTACAAATGTTACAGTATCATCACAATAGAATTAGGGATGAACAAGAACACGAGCATAGACGCATGAAGGATACAAAAATGAAAATGCTAGTTTCTCAGACAGTACCAGCAGATGGTCACAAAAAGGGTGTGACACATTCTGGTGATTCTGCAGTTCCTGTAAAAGGAAGCTGCAATTACTGTAAACAACTGGGCCATTATGTACACGATTGTCCAGTTCTGAAACGTAATATAGCTACAGGTATTGCAAAGGAGAGACCACGATTAGTTAGACAAGATCAGAATGAACAAGGAGCTATGCAGCATGGACAGTCCATGCCAGTTCAACAACAGTCCATGCCAGCCTCACAGCAACCCATACAGTTTGTGCCAGCTGCACCGCCGTTGCCTGCTACTGCCACACAAACCACAACACGACAAATGTATCAGACTGCACAGTATGAATACCCTGAGTATCAGCGTTACGCATGAACAAGCCTAGAGAGGGAAGTTGACTTACCGCTTATCGAGATTCCTGTAGATCAAGAAGGACCTTATGTACATAGTGAATTATTAGGTCAAGATAGAAAATTCTTACTCGATACAGGGGCAAGTCGAACAACCATAAAACGTAGTGAAGTTCCAGGGGCACCCCTCTCAGGCTCTCAAAATATTTCCCTTGGTTTTTCAGGAAAACCTATTGTTAATGAAGTATCACAGCCTCTACCACTTACGATAGGACCTTTGACACGAACTACAGATTTATTGCTTACTAAATCATGCCCAGAAAATCTGTTAGGAATTAAAACTCTGAAAGCACTAGGAGCCATAATATGTTGTTCTCCGGAAGGAGTAAGGTTGTTTTTACGTGATTTTAAAGGTCACTATGTGTCTAGAGACATGGATCCCCGACTACAGACTTTACCAGTACATCTATGGGCACAAGGCCCTACGGATGTTGGCTGCATGAACATTACACCCTATCGAGTCACCCTGAAAGCAGGAGTGGTACTACCACGAATGCGACAATACAAGTTACCGCATGATGCTGTAGTGGCTTTGCTGAAAATCATTGATGAGCTGATTGTCCAGGGAGTAGTTGTAGAAACAGACTCCAATGTATGTAATTCACCGATAATTCCGATTCTTAAACGAACTGATCCTACTGCCCCACCAGTGTACCGATTGGTTATTGATTTGCGTGAACTAAACAAGTGCATTGTACCACAATTCCCTGTGGTCCCTGATATATCATCATTGTTGACAGCAATTGATTCCGAAGCAACATTCTTTACTGTAATCGATCTCAAGAATGCCTTTTTCAGCGTCCCAATAGATCCGGAAAGCCAATATTTGTTCGGATTCAGTTTAAATGGGCGCAGCTTTAAATTCTCACGCGCTCCCCAAGGATTCACAGAAAGCCCCAGCATCTACAGCCAAGCACTGAAGAGAGAACTTGACAGTATCCACATGCCAGTCAATACTGCACTGCTTCAATATGTCGATGATCTGCTGATCACAGCGAGAAGCGAGCCAGAATGTGAAAAAGCTTCTCTGACAGTTTTACATTTTCCTAGCCGACAAGGGGCACAAGGTGTCTCCTTCTAAGCTGCAATTCTGTGTCCAGCGAGTTATTTATCTTGGTCACTCGCTGTCCAAGGAGGGAAGGCAGCTTACACCAGATCGCATCCAGTTAATTGCTAACATGTCAATACCCCAGACACAAAAGGAGGTGCGAGCTTTCATAGGCCTCACTTCATATTGTAGGCAGTGGATCCCTCAGTACGCTTTTCTAGCAAAACCACTCATTCAGTTAACCACACAGGAGGCAGCCACATCGACTGTTCTCCCTTGGACTCAGGAACATACACAAGCTTTTGAAAGCTTAAAGAAAGCTTTATGTCAAGCACCTGTTTTAGCAACACCATGTTATAGCAAACATTTTACACTCTTTGTTACAGAACGCGAAGGTACTGCCTTGTCAGTACTCACTCAGGATCAAGCAGGATCACGCAAGCCATGTGCTTATTTTTCCAGTACATTAGATCCCGTAGCTCAGGCTTTGCCTGCATGTCTGAAATCAGTGGCAGCGACAGCTTTAGCAATCAGACAAAGCGATGCCATAGTATTAGGACATCCATTGACAGTACAAGTACCACATGCAGTAGAGGTTCTTGTGAACCGAACACAAACACAACACTTGACCATAGCAAGACTTACCGGTTATGAATTGACATTGTTTCAACCACACATAGAGATCCGACGGTGTAATACATTGAATCCTGCTACACTATTACCTGTAATTGGAACAGACCCACTAGCTCATGATTGTGTTGAAATCATTGAAATAAAGACGAAACCTAGACAAGACTTGACAGACGTTCCGTTGTTAGATCCAGACCTGACGTTGTATGTAGACGGATCGTGCATGAGAACAAGTACAGGAGATTTAGTGGCCGCGTATGCAGTCACAACAGACACTGAAGTTATTGAGACAAATTGTATAGATACTTTGTCCGCCCAAGCAGCAGAACTTATTGCTCTAACACAAGCCTGTATTCAAGCCACAAATAAGAAAGTTAATGTATACACTGACTCACGTTATGCATTCGGAGTTGTACACGACTTCGGCGTGTTGTGGCGAGAGAGAGGTTATTTAACTTCCCATGGTGCCCACATTCAGCACGGACCCCTCATTCATGCTTTGTTAAACGCAATACATCTACCCACTGCTATATCGATTATGAAATGTAAAGCACACACGAAGGTTACTGATATCATTTCTCAAGGCAATGATTTAGCTGACAGAACAGCTAAACAGACTGCTCAGAATCGCACATTAGACATGACAAAGCCAATAGTTCAGACACCAACACAGTGTATGACAATTAAGGATCCCGCACTTGACGTAATTGATATACAGACACATGCCACAGCAGAAGAAATAAAGAAGTGGACTGAACTAGGAGGGATCCAGACAGATCAAGGATGGATGACGAAGGAGAAATCTGTATGGTTTCTCCCTGATTCCATGGTTCAAGCCATTATAGCTACAGTTCACAGTCCAGCACATTTGGGAGAGAAGGCTATGCTAGACAGCATTCAGCACATTTGGTTCAACAAACATTTACGAGCAGCAGCTAAACAAAAGGTTCGTACCTGTATGATATGTTGTCAGTTTAATCCAGGAAAGAGTGTTCCCGTAGAGCAGGGTGGATTTCAGCCTCCTGACCATCCTTTTGAAGTCCTCCAGATGGATTATATTCAGATGGAACGTTGTCGAGGATTCAAATATGTTCTCGTAGTTGTCTGCGCTCTCTCCCGTTGGACAGAGGCGTATCCCGTATCAGATTACACTGCCCCGACTACTGCCAAGCAGCTAGTTCGAGAATTCTTCCCACGGTACGGTTTACCACGTGTTGTATATTCAGATAACGGCCAGCCTTTCTCATCCGAATTAATGAAACATGTCTCACTTTTGTTGGGATATCAGTGGAAATTCCACTGTGTCCGACACCCCGAGGCAGCAGGTCTCGTGGAACGACATAATCAACTTTTAAAAATCAGACTGTCTAAAATATGTCAGGAGAAAGGTGTGGACTGGATAGTAGCTTTACCAGTTGCGCTATTTTACATGAGGATGGTAGCACACTCTCGAACAGGGCTATCCCCTTATGAGGTGATCTTTGGTAGACCACCGAATATGTGGGGGACGCCTATACCCCGTAAAATAACTGATGTTGATTGTAATATGCTGACAGATTACCTGGCTTCCTTGATGTCTGCACTACAATCTTGTCGTTCACAGGTAGTCGCAGCTTTTCCCGACAACACCGAGGTGAAACCTCATGATGTAATTCCCGGCGATTATGTTCTCGTCAGGAATTTTGATCGGAAAACCCAACTGGAGCCAAGGTGGAGGCGTCCTAAGTTGGTCCTGCTGACGACCAGAACAGCTGTGAAGATCGAAGGGAGAAAAGGCTGGGTGCATTCCAGCCATATAAAGAAATTTCATGGACTTCCTCCTGACACAAACAGTACTCCCCGTGTGTCTTCCCCCATTGACTCAAAGCTACCTTTGGCTGAGGCCAGTAGCACCGAACTTTACAAGCAGAAACTCAGGTCCAGATCTAAACTGTCGGACGATTTGATTGTTTAAGTCCTCTCCAAGGTGAAGCGGTTGAATCTGTCCCGACATGTATCCCTTAGGTCTGAATCATGTAGAGTCCAGAATCATAATGAAACGACATGCTTATTGTAAATTACTGCGTAACCACTGTATTGTGACTTTATTAATTTTGTTTTTCTTGAGTTTTTTAGTTACTGCAAGTATATTGTTGCATATGTATTATCCTGTTTCTAAACGTGCTTTCAATATAACTGATGAACATTCTTTTAGTGAATTCCCCCCACATGAGTTGTCCTATAGACTTGCGCTGCGCAATAACACATTCATTAGTATGTTACATCATTCCCATCAGACTAGTAATGCCACCAATTGTTGGGTGTGTGGCCGACTCCCTCCCTATCAGAATAACAAAGGAGTTCTGCCTTTCTTTCCACATCCGTTCACACACAATGGCTCCTGTGGAGCATGGTTTAGTTTATTAAATTCCATAGACCCAGACACAGCAGTTTATCAACAACATTGGATATGGGGAAATCTGAATCTAGTTTTATTCAAAGTCTGTCACCCTAATAAGGAGGGTCACCCCAGTAGAACAGGAACTGATTTAGAAAATGAAGTGTATAAATTAGGTAATTTTACGCCTAATCTTATGATTTTGAATGTCAAATCCGAAGTTGAACTAATTCTGCCCACTATGTCAGTATTTCCAGTTAAGGGTGAATTATGTGTGAGAAAAGTTGGTTCCATACACATGGGCCATAGTCAATGCGTTACTACAGTAGAATATAGTGATCAAGGTAAATCTTCATTTAGAGCTTCTCGCCATTCTTACTTTATATGTGGTCAGACTGCATATATACGTTTGCCTCTAGATTGGGATGGTACCTGTTACATAGCATTCCTTCTGCCACCTGTTTTTCTAGCTCCCCCTGATTATTATCGAAATGTTCATTTAGTACACAATAGAGAGCGAAGAGATCTCCCAGTTGTCGATTATACTGAGACGGCATGGGACAAGTATGCAGATTTCAATAAAGGTATCTTTCCCTATATAGGTACAATATCAAATAGTAAGCTGATACGTAGACTCACCAAGACTCTTGAAGCTGTAGTAAATGAGACTATAGCCGCCCTAGGCAATCTGACAGAGGAACAATCAGTGATGAGAATTGTTGTTCTCCAGAATCGTCTTGTCCTTGACGTCATCCTGGCCGATAGGGGCGGAGCTTGCAGGGTCATCGGATCCAGCTGCTGCATATTCATACCAGAAAATTCGCCATCTGTATATAAAGCTATAACACGCCTTCATAAGATTGTAAGCCAGATACACGAAAATCCAGGCACTTGGACGTGGTCCGGGTGGTTTTGGAGTGTGATATCAGCCTGGGGATGGAGAGTTCTATCCTTCCTAGGTATTGGCCTTCTTATGCTCTTCAGTTGTTGTTTATGCCTGCAATGTGGACCAGCGATTTGTGGTCTGTGTGCCACATCATGCATTCCATATCACAGTTCTCGTTCAAAATGCCGGAAGAAGAAGGAAGAAGAAATGATGCTCCATGAGCAAATCGATGGAATGATGAAGATTGATATCTCTTGAAGGGCAAGTAGGGGACAAGGAGGGAATGTGGAAATGTGGATTTTCCTGATCAGTTATGTCCCCTATCTTGGACCCCAACGGTTCTATATGCATGTTACAAGTACATGTATGTTCCCTCTAGTTCCAGTTTCTAAGACGCAAACATATGTGTGTCTACCGTCGACATGTTCTCTGTCAGATCCGCCATCGATGGGCTGGATATTCGATTCCTAAGTATGAAAGGCCACCGACTTTATATGGCTAAGTTACTCCATTTTTACAGTTCAGGCAAGTAGGCCCGATTCTGTCCTCAAAGCCTTTCCCTGCTCTCTGTCTTTGACAGCTTCAGCTTGAGCTCGCATCTGTATCCATGAACTTTGCCCTACTCCCTGTGCAGCTAACGGTGCCTGCCTCGGCCAGTTTTCGCCTGCCTGCCAAGAAGCTGTATTTCACCTTCGAATTATCTATTTTGCTCTTCAGCCGATGCATTCCTGTCTAGTGATTTAGGTAAACATTTCCTTTAGCTCACAAGCAAAGGACTCAGCCTTTCCGTCCTCCTGCAAGTGATTCATAGCCCTGCTGCCATGGAAAGTTTTCTGCCCCTCGCATCTCATATAGACACTTAGGCGTTTGTGCACGCACACAGTCAGTATAGACTAGATTCTGTCCGAGAGTCCTTCCTTGTGGATAACATAGTTCTTTAAACATAGGATGTTAGATATGATTTGGGATTAGGTTGACTTGACCCCCCAGACTTCTCGTCTCCACAAGTAGAGCTAAATGTCAAGTCCCCTTCACCCCCTAGTTGCACGTCAATCACACGTCATGCTGCTGCGCGCGCATCTATGCCAAGTATTATCTTATAGATCCACCTATGTCTGATAATCCTAACCAATCATGTTTCTTTTATTCCTTATTACGCCTAGTTTCGATTACGTACCTGTTTTGTCACTTTTCTTATCAAATGTTACGCCTTCTACATTCGTTTCATTGTAATGTACTTATTATAAAAATGCATGTCTGTCAATAAAGTATTGTACTTCACTTCCTGAACCCTCGTGGTGACGGAACCTGAAGGCCGCGACTCGAGTCGGCCATTTTTGATGGAATAAAGCCCATTTAGAAACTCTTATACCACGGATTCTGCCTCTTGTTATTCTGAGCTATTTTATTTTATTTCAAGATCCCGTATGAAATTCAGTCCGGTAAAGAAGATTTTTGTTTACCACAACATGACTGAGCAAAGAAATTAACTGGTATTTGGCCTATAGAAATTAGAAGGTGCTGAAATTAATTCAACCATTCCATCCATCTCCTTTTTCTTCGTCGAACCTGGTGCTGAACTGTGCAATACATGAATCTGACACTCCATTAATGATCTGACATTACTCGGGCATTCATTCTATCATCTATGTAGTTTCACCCAGGGTGCTTTTTCATTGTAAATAAGGTTCCTCGACACACTCTGGCAGTCAGAGTACAGGGAATGAAAAACTGCAAAAGAGCTATTACACTATTCAGGAAAGAAATAGTCTGCTTTAAAATTCAGCTGCGCTTGAGCACAAGGAAAACAGATTTTTTCCCATCCGTGAAAAGATTAGGGTTAAACAAAAGAGCAGTTCGAGCTGCATTCTGAAGGAAAATCACAGTAATGTGGTGTACATTTTCATGCGCCTCTAATTATAGTCCATTCAGCTTAAGGAAATGGCGGCTTTGAGGAATCTACCTGTCTGAATTCCGTCAGCACTATATTTTTCATGATTTGTCAAACCCAGAGCGGAAAAAAGGGTATGCCTATGCACTGATAACAGAATAGGGACGAACAGAGCGCATTCTGATGCTGGCATACAGCAAGAGTCCTATCCACTGCGAGAGATACCAGAGGCACAATGATCAACCACACCCAGACACAGAGGACACACTCGCCCTCCAGGGCCTCAGTTTTGTTTTCTCCCTGTAGTGGACACGTTCTTAGGCAAAGGGAATGCGACTGGCCCTCTGTTTATATGATAGTTTTAAAAGACGGTGCGCTTGCTAAACAACTGCTGATTGTTTAGAGTAAGGGGCATTAGGTCTCACTTCTCCCCTAATTGAGGCAGGGGTGTATGCTCTTGCAGGGCTGTGCCTTAGAAGATGACGAACATGCTTTAGACTCTAGAGTTTTAGAACAAGGCCCACCTGCTCCCGCAGAGAAAAAAGCCCATGATGTATACATGGCACATGTAGTCAAAAACTCAGGAGGGGCTGAACATGACGTAAGGGGTTGAACATGATGTAGGAGGGCGACTTCTTTGTTCATATGTGTGGGTTGTCTAATACACCTATTCAACATTATTCAGAAACACGATACACGTTCCAAGTAGATGTCTTGGCGATGGGGTCCTTCCAATGCTGAAGTATGTGAGAAGAGTACGCCTTACTGTTATTCTTTGGAAGTGAGAAGATGTCGTTGGAAATCAGTATCACTAATATCAGGACAGGGGGCGTGGCCTAGCATCGAGGAATGACGACAGCTTAATCCGAGGCACCTCTGACTGTCAGCACAATCAGACAAACATTCTGGCTATGGAGGTGTAAACACATCGCAAGAATGGAAGGCTGCGGTCAGACATCTGAAAATTCCCCTCCGGTCCCAGGAGTGTTTGCTTGACGGTGGACACAGACTGTACAGCGAATTGACCCTTCACAGGTGCAAGAGGCAGATCTGGCAAAGAAGCAACGACCACCAGCAAGGCGAGCTGGCAGAGGCGGATGGCCGATTGTGGAGGCGGAAGACCCCAGAATCGACATGTGAGAGACACATTGGGGCAGAGATCAGCATACAGAGAGAAACAGGTGGCTGGCCCAGCGCATTGGCAGAGACAGGGTACAGCCTTTGATGACGCCCCAAAATAGAGCTCACTAGCACGTGCAGAGAGGCTGGCTCAAGTAAATACTTGGGTACTGGCACAATGGGAGTGAGTGTGGCGAGTGGGTGTGGCCCGGGATGACGTCTCAGAGCAGCACTCTCCAAGAGGTGCAGTGTCAGGACCCCACTGTGAACACATCTCGGAGGGAGAAGGCATCTACGTAATGCTAGCAGATTATGGGTGGATCACCATCCGGTAAGATTGAGATGTCTCCTAAAAGCGGAGCAAAGGTCAGGATTCCATCAAGGGGCTGTAACGCAAGTGCGAATTACACAGGGGCGTCTCCTCCGCTAAGGCGTTGGAGAGACGCCCCACTACCAGGAGCAGCAAAGAAAGGAAAAAGTAAAATGATAACGTAATGTTATCATTTTAGTTTTTTCCTCCTGCTGCAGCAGTGCGTGATGGGGCAGGGCAGAGCTCCAGCGGAGGAGTGGTAGAACACTCCTGTGTGCAATGACTGTTTGGTCGTCCCTCTCGGGCTGCCCACACAGCCATGTGAACTTCCCTGCTCTCCATGCAGGCTGCACTACAGCCTGCATGGAGAACGTGTCCACCCCTTCAGCCCCTGGCTGAGCACTGTGTCATGGCGCTCAGACCAATCACAACGCTGCACTGCAGCGTTGCGATTGGCTTAGGGATGGTAGCCTGGCAGCCTGCTTCCTGTTCAGACCTGGAGGTGGACACAGGAGAGAAGACGCGGGACCCGCCGGAGGCAAGGTACGTTTTAAAAAAGAATTTTTTTTTTTTTTAAAGCAGCCCGCGTCTGACATTGGTGACATCCAGGGTGCCACGGCTTGATCCAGGATACCGAAGGGACTTTTGAATTGGCTCGACAGAGTGATAGAAAATATAAAATGGGCTGTGATAATGGAAATGGAATCAGGACAGCAGAATATATTGGAGAAATGCATCTACTGCGACAAAATGAGCAGAGGAAAAAAGGCAGAGACTACCAAAATAGTTACACTGCTCTGACGAATAAATATCCCTCACACAAAGAATTCCTGATGATGGTAAAGGGCGCTAGGGTTGCAGTGGAGCATAAAACCAACATGGTTGCAACGGATATCACCATACTGAGAGCTGAATATGAAAGGTATCTGAAACATTAGAAATGGTAAAAAAGTCAACAGAATAGCACTCCTCGCCTGTTGTAAATCTGAAAGACAAAATCAACAGGCTCAAAGGGGCAATTAAAGAATGAACTATCTAGACATGGAAATCTGTTTAGGGAAGACTAATATCTTGGTCATTGGGGAGCCAGAAAAAACACAGAAAGAGCCTCTTTAGAACAATGTGGCATAAAATGGTACAAGACCTCATCAAACCGGAAGTACTTTCCAAAATGGTCACAAATGAAACAGCACATAGCGTCTTTCCTTAAACCTGCTGCACGTCCTAGAGAAATCATTGCAAGAGTTTCCAACCTCTGAGAAAGAGATGGGGGGGGGGGGGGGGGGGCAATACAATTTGAATATACACAAATCCATATCTTCTTCCTCTATACTCAAGCAGTGCAGGCTAAACAGTGAGCCTTCAAAGCCGCAAAACAAGAGTTACGTAATGTTCTTGCCTATCAAGCCACCTGTCCTCTCGGAACGGAAGGAGTGGGTATTTTAGACATCAAGAAGCAGTTTGAGAGTAGCTAGATGGATGGCGGCATGTAGGTGGCAAAAGACAAATTTCATCCACAGATACCAAACAAGTATCTGTCTTGTTGGAAGGATCTAAAGGCAATAGAATCATAGATCGGGGAAGATCCAGTGACTGTGAATCACCAGGGAATGATGACTACAATGACTGAGAAGTATGAAACAAACAGTGCCTGAACGACGACCAGACTTTGGTATTATCTAACGGAATGTGTAGAGTTGTGACATCCTCATAGCAACTTTTATTACGGTATAATACAAATGGAATCCAAATACCTATGGGGGCAATGAACACATTGTGTAACAAGATGCTGTAATTCAATTCAGTCTCATCTAGATCATCCCAGGAACTACAAATTACAGTGGTAAGACCACCTCTAGAGGACTAAAAAGAAAGACAACACGGTTGGTGGGCTGTGAAGCAGGGAAACAACCCGCTTGAGGACTAACCCTTATAGAAATAGCAAGGGGTACGGTAGTCAAGAAAACTAAACTGGTTTGAGTTAATTAAAGGGATATGGAAGGTGGGTGTTGTTGAACACACAGGAAGAACTAATTGGCAAGTGAGTTGGGAGGGTTTAATCCACATGTATGGGATAGTAACCCAAGAGCATGCCATATACCAGAAATTACACAAAAAGATGCAGGTTTCTAAACACTCAAGAACTTATAGCCAGTACACCAGAAAAGTATAAGATTATAACATGGAATGTAAACTGTCTGGGCAATAAAGTTAAAAAGAGGGTAGAGACACAATTTCTGGTCAGGCATAATACAGACCTAGTACTCCTCCAGAAAACCTATCTGGTGGTAACAAATGTGCATTTATTGGTAGAGGCAAATTTAAAATTCTGGGGTATTCAAGTTTCACTACAGGATCCCGGGGGGGGGGGAGGGGGGGGAATGTCTGCAATCCATCTACATCACTCCCCCAACAGTCCTGCAAGCACATACTGATCCGATGTACTACTGTGCAGTCGAAGAAGTGGAACGGAATGGTGAGAAGTAAATGATAATAGCAGCGTACATGCCTCCGGGTCTCTAAATGACAGCAATGGAAAAGTTAGGGAAACTGATTATGGCAACATCCGAAAACCTATTGATTATTGGAGGAGATTTAAATTTAGCCATCCATATTTCTCTGGACAGGTCAACAAGTATCTCAAAACATGCTAAAGATGCGCTTCACTAATGGAGTTTTATCAGTGACCTAGGACTCATAAACCTCTGGAGGGAGGCACTTATACTATTCTAATGCACAGAGCTCTTACTTTAGATTAGATTATAAAATTATCGCCATAACCCAAATCTGGAGGTATGAGAGGGCAGAGTTCCTTTCTAGAGGCATTTCGGATCAGTCCCCCTTGATAACACACCTTGGTGACCCTCTCCGAAGGCTAGCACAGGAATGGAAACTCAACTCTTGGGAGTTAAAAGACTCAGCAATAATAAAAACCTTAGTACACACAATGGACTATTACTTTAAAAACAATAATGGTTCCATAAAACCAGAGATACATATTTGGGAAGCCTATAAAGTGTGGTTTCAGGTCAGTCCATCTCCAAAATCACAAGGAAGCACAGACAGTGGGAGGCTAAGGCTGTAAAACTTGAAAAAGTGTGGGAATAGTGGTGGGAGCTCCAAGGGCTGAGTTCTAAAGGATGCTTATAACAGACTTTGGCAGAGGATGACCACCAATTGACACGAAGACGGGGTTAGGACTAGTTTTCATGGATTCTGTGTGTGTCAGGACATTTCATATTGATTTTGGATTATACTTTATGCAGCATGTAATATGACCTTCCTTAATAAGGAAGTAATGATGTGTTTCTTAGGTGTGTTGCGGTTCAGCTATATGATACTGGTATACCTGAAATGTAATTGAGACATGTATGTTCATAATAAGTCAATAAAATGCTATTATGAAAATCTCAATTTAATAACAGACTGCCTGAGAGGACCTCTGAAGACAAGAAGGCATACCCCACGCGTGATGTGATTTGTGGCAGACATCTAAGGCCCAATGGTCAGACTAGAGGGAAATACTACTACTCAGCAGCACTGTCTTGTCAACTCCTAACACTTTCCTTCCTACACTTTTAATGGGAGGAAGGAACGTGAAATCCATGTTCAGTTTCAACAGTCTCAATTTCTCAAAATGTACAAATGAATGATCTACAAAAGTACATTGCCCAGTGATTTGCATATATATCATGCTTTTTATCTTATAACTTGTCAATTATAATTGGATAGCTATTAAGAATTATTATTCTCGGTTAGTATGCTAAAAGCTGCAACAGAAATAACGATAGAACCAATAATTCATAACTTCCTCTCTCAGTAATTATAAAATGATCATATTAATGAAGATTAATATTTTTCTCGGCTGGGTGTCTTACTTCAGACATAATTAGGTGGAATTCAAAAGCCTAGAGGGGTTCAGAGACTGAAGTCAGATCTCTCTGCCATAAAAAAGTTCAAATTTCCAGGATCCATGAAAAAGTGTGATCGAAGGAGAAAATATTAACTGTTATATTACAAATTGTCTTTATTATGTAACTGAACGAGAAATATTAAAAATAACACTAAATAAAAATCAAAGACTTTTGGGTGACATGACTTGGATAAAAGCTTATTCCGGTACCTTCCTATAATCTCGAATGTGAACGGCTCAATAAGTTTGCAATTGCGACTTAATTTTTCAAAGTGTATTTAGGTCAAATGCAATTGGTTAAAAAATATTATGGACTTACAAAGCATTATATAACACCTGTTACCAGCTTCTAATGATAATTCACTTAATAGAGATTACCATTTAAGTGCAGCACATTTTCATCATACTTTTTTTTATCTTATTATGTTTGATTTTGTATACACAAGCACTTAAGAAAATTATAGACGTAAATATGCTCTGTCAAAACATCTTTCAGAGAGCCACAGAGCAAACAGGAGTTACTGGGACCAACCGTGTGGTATAAGGCCTTTTACTACTGATGACCCGGGGCCGACCCACTATGGTTCCTGGGCAACTAGGCAAAGTACCCCTTCAGCACTTACTCAGTGGTAGAGCAGGCCGAGCAGTCCAAGACTTATAGGGAGGAGGAGGGAGGGTAGAGGTAAATGCAAAGACTGGTGTGAACAAAGACTCACAAATCAAGAGAGACCTGAAACTTCTCCTTCTCAACAAATACTTTAATTCTTAGACTACCTCCCTTGGTTATTATCTCGTGCACAGGACTGAACATTCTGTCATAGCCGGCTGTTTGCTTATGCGGTCTATTGATCCTCTTGAATTGTTCTCTTGTTTTGGTTTTTGTTACTGTGCTTATTATCTATTGAGTTTCACTTCATATGCTTTTTGCTTTCTTGATTCACTGGATTCGGTCACGATCATGTAAAGCGCTCTGACACCTTCGGGTCTAGCTAGCCATATATAAAACTTGTATAAATAAGTAAAATAAATAAAAAAAACTTTCAATATCGGCAATAAATGATTGACCAGTCAAATATTTGTTTATATATTGAACATATGGGAGGCGACTGACCTCACGGAAGTTGAACAGCAATTCACAACATTGGGGTACACATTGATTAAACGTGAACTGGCAAGGAGCTGGGGGGGCGCAGACCCACCATTCGTTACCACATGGGCTAAGGAAATGGACAGATGTATGCTTGCAGAAACAGAGGTTTTTAAGATGAGGGGATGCCCCAAAAAATGGGATAAGAAGTGGTCACAATGGAATAAATATAGGGGAAAGCCCTGTGTGTCGCCTACAGTTGAACTGGAGCTGAATAGACGTGTTGCATGAGAAAGTCCTACTTAATGGTTCTGTAAATCTATGGCTGTCCAACTGCATTGCTGTATATCCTGAACATATTGTCCACGTTTGTGTCTGTGGCTGTGATGAAAAACCAATAAACAAAGTTTAAAAAAAAAAATATTTGTTTATATCCAAACAAAGTGAAATACATCAGACAAAAGCAATACACACAGTTCCCTGAGCTGGCGTCCCTCCCAGTCGAACAAGACCGCAATCCGTGAGACAGGCCTATGTTATTGTGCACATGCATGATTCGTCTTTACCCATCACAACTAAAATCAGCACCCGAGATCCAGATATCGTTGAAGCTAGGGCACTCGGGGCAGGGGTCACTCTCCGTCACCATGTAAGGGACTTTTCCGTCCCAAAACAATCAAATCTTATGAGCCTTATAAATAACTCATTCTTTTAATGAATACTCTGGACGCCCACATACATGCCCGGGAAAAACAGGGGAAGATAAGGAGTTTTCTTTGCTGAAGACCTTTGTGGTTCATTGTTGTTCTCGCCAAATTTATTATGGTCACACCCAGTAGATTTTGTAAGGCCCAAAACGAATCTATGATTGTTTTAGAGAAAAGGAAAACTTCCAGGTGTCTCGCAATCAGTGCATTCAATGCACAGATGACGACCATGTTACTATAAAGGAGGGCCTTTGTTTGTCTGTAACATTACCTAAAAAGCCATTGTTTCTCTCCTTCAAATTATGGCTGGCAAAGTAGCCTTCAGCAAAGACACATTGTTGGATAACCTTATCATCAATTGCACCAGGATAGATTTAACTAACTAAAAGAGGCAGGAATGGGGCAAAGTTACATGTCTGTGTAGTTGGCTCCCCTCAGCAAGGTTTGGACTATGGAACTATGCCATGAGAAAAATAAATTTTCATCTTCCAGCTACTCTACAGCGCTCGCCTATCACTTCAGGTTCTTTTGCTCTCCATAAATGAAGTTATCAAAACAGGAACACCATACTTTTAATTGCATTCTGACTAATACTTTTTAAAAAAATGATCACATCACCTGGCTCCGTCTCCTTCAAATGGCTAATGATCATTGTGCACTGTGGCATGAAAGCTGTTGGTCTCACCTATGAAGCTCTAAATCTTTACAGAGCAGATATCTTGTGCATTCGTTGAATTTAATAGGAGGCTGTCATGCCCCTCGTAATAACAACAAACATTCTCCTCGGACCATATTATAAGAATATCCAGAATGTATCCAGAATATGGAATGCTCTTCCCATCCATATCACAAATGCTCCTTGCTTCTCTATTTTTCAGAAAATTCTCAAAAACCTACCCTTTGACTAAAACCATTGAATCTCTTTCTAGTTTAAAAATCCCTGTTCTTCCATGTGTTCAAATTCCTCACTGGACTTACATCCTCTAAAATTTAACCGTCACATTTACTACCTCATTCCTACTATCATAGGACCATCATAAACAACTGAAACTCATTTTATCACTATGTCTTTTATAGATCTTTGCCAATGTCTTTCCTTACTACGGATTTTACTACATCTCTGTTTCATTACCAGCCCTTCACTTCTGATGGTCTCTCTCTATCTGTGACCATGACCTAATAAAATCACAAATATCCATGATTTATGTTGTGTGAACACCTCTCTGCTGATCAGCAGTGTCAAAAAATATTACAAATCTCACTACTATATATTTGGATTATATCTATACACCAAATCGTATATGGTTACTGTGACCTTCATTTTGCCTGCCCTAATTCATCATCGTTATTTTGAACTCAAAACAGATTAAACACACTTTCAATTATTACATCTATTAAAATGATGACAGCACCAGAAAAAAACAAATGCGATGAATGACTGTGATTTAATACATTAAGCAAGGGTTGTCAAAGGATCAACGGTTCAGATGACAGAATGTGTGTCACAATCTACATTTTTGTTAAAGCAGGTGCAAATAAAGTGACAAGTGTAAAAATGGGATCAGTGCAAGTGATGTGCAAGGGGAAGGTAGTGCATATATATACATCCACAATTAGTTTAGATACCTATCCTGCCAGATTTCTGGCAAATACAATTAATGTGACAACATAAACAAAGGATGCCGTTATAGAATCACTGTCAACCAGGTTTGGTGTGGAAGAAAAAGAAAAAGTAGATGTTTCAACCCCTGTAGGGAACCGTAAAATGAATGTCTTGGCGGCGGGGTCTTCTTCAGGACCAAAAGATTGAGGGGGGTGGGATTTGGCACCTATGGACAATAATAAAAATTAATTTAGTGTGTCTAAAATGTGAACAAATCTAATTAGCAGAGAATCAGAACAAGATTTACTAGCATCAGCAGGGATCCTTCGTGCTGGAAGACGAGAGTGTGGGCCTGCAGGGCTCCATTGGGAAGTATGTCGTGTACCATAGGATATCAATTGCTATGGTGGGCTGTTCAATCAGTAGCAAAGGCACAAGGTTCAACCGTAACCTCGGGGGAAGCGTCGAGAAATCTGACAGCTAACTTGCGCTGATCCCATTTTTGCACTTGTCACTTTATTTGCACCTGCTTTAACAAAAATGTAGATTGTGACATACATTCTGTCATCTGAACCATTGATCCTTTGACAACCCTTGTTTAATGGATTAAAGAACAAGTAACTTACCTTCGGTAACGATGTATCTGTAAGAAACATTAGTTAGTTAGATTCCTCACCTTACACGTTAGTTAGATTCCTCACCTTAGAATATCCCCAGGCGTCAGACTGGATCCGGAAGATTTTTCGTCAGCAATACCCCTTGCGCGTCGCTAGGCATCGTCTGCGGCTCCGCGTCCGTCGTCGGCGTCGTGCGCCGGAATGACGTCGGAGTACTTAGACGCCTCCCTCGTGCGCTAACGTCAGTTCTTGTACATAGCTTTCCGCGCCAGGAACGCAGAGCCATGCAAGAGACCGACACTGGTGCCAAAAAAGTCTAGGGCCCTGAAAGGGATAGCCTTAACCCTAGATGTCAGTTCGCAGAACGGGGAGGATGGGTGGGTCGGTGAGGAATCTAACTAACTAATGTTTCTTACAGATACATCGTTACCGAAGGTAAGTAACTTGTTCATCTGAAAGAAACACGTTAGTTAAGATTCCTCACCTTAGAATAGATACCCAAGCAATACCAACCCCGGTGGTGGGTCTGCGAACCAAGATCACACCAGAAAGTCCTGGAGGACAGAACAGCCAAAGAAGCCATCCCTCCGGACTTGGCTGTCTAGGCAATAATGCCTGGCAAACGTGTGCAGCGAAGCCCACGTTGCCGCCTGGCAGATGTCCTGCAAAGGGACTCCCCGTCCCAAAGCAGTAGTAGCCGCTGTGGCCCGAGTAGAATGGGCGCGCAGCCCAACAGGCGGGTCCTTTTTTGCCAAGGAATAACAGATTTTTATACACAAAACGACCCACCGGGAGATGGTCCGTTTGTGCACAGCTTTGCCCTTCTTTGCACCCACGTAGCCAACGAAAAGCTGGTCGTCCACTCGGAACTGTTTTGTGCGGTCCAAATAAAAGGAGAGCGCACGTTTTGGGTCCAGACGGTGGAGCCGCTCTTCCTCTTTGGAAGGATGCGGAGGCGGAAAGAAGGTGGGCAAGGTGACAGATTGCCCAAGATGAAAGGGGGTCACCACTTTCGGTAGAAAGGAAGGACGAGGCCGAAGAAAAGGAGGCTTGGACGATAGAGCCTGGAGCTCACTCACCCGTCTAGCCGAGGTGATGGCTACCAGGAAAGCAGTCTTAAGAGTTAGAAGACGAAGAGGACAATTGTGAAGAGGCTCAAAGGGAGAGCACATCAGGAATGTTAAGACAAGATTCAAGTCCCACTGAGGCATTACGAAAGGGACAGGAGGGAACGTGTGAGTAATGCCTTTAAGAAAGCGTGACACTACAGGGGACTTGAAAAGAGAGGGCTGATCAGGAAGCCGTAAGAAGGCAGAGAGGGCAGCAAGATAACCTTTCAAGGTGCCCAGGGCAGAGCCCTGCCGGGCCAAAGAAAGAAGAAAGAGGAGAACCTCAGAAAGAGGGGCGGAAAGGGGATCCACAGCCTTTGCTGTGCACCATGCCACAAATTTGTTCCACCGGCAGGCATATACAGTCTTTGTGGAGGGACGCCTGGCTGCCAGAATGATATCACAGACTTCAGGAGGCAAGTCAAATGGCATCAACTGCCGCCACTCAATCTCCACGCATGGAGGTGGAGGCTGGACAGGTTCGGGTGGAGGACCGTCCCCTGCTGCTGCGACAGACGATCCTCCCGAAGGGGCAGACGTATCGGAGGATCGGTCAACATACTGAGTAGCTCGGGATACCAGTACCTTTGTGCCCAATCCGGAGCCACCAAGATGACTTGGGCCCGGTCACGCCTGATCTTCTTCAGCACTCTGGGCAGAAGTGGTATAGGCAGAAAGGCGTACAACAGACCGCAACTCCACTCGCGACGAAAAGCGTCGCCGAGCGAGTGCCGCCTTGGAAATTCCAACGCGCAGAACTGCTGACATTGCGCGTTCTCGTCAGTGGCGAATAGATCTAACCAAGGCTCTCCCCACTGCTGAAAGAGACCTTGCGCCACCTCGGAGTTCAGACGCCATTCGTGATCCATCAGGCACCGGTGGCTGAGTTCGTCTGCTCTGGCGTTCAGAGAGCCCGCCAGATGTTGAACCACCAGGGTGATGCCCTGGTGTTCCAGCCATGTCCAGAGGCGCAGAGCCTCCTGACAAAGGGTCCACGACCCACCCCGCCCTGTTTGTTGCAATACCACATGGCGGTGGTGTTGTCCATGAACACCTGCACGACACTTCCCCGGAGAGAGGGAAGGAAGGCATTCAGTGCAAGTAGGATCGCTCTCAGCTCCAACAAGTTGATGTGGAGGCGAGACTCCGCCGGAGACCAGAGGCCTCTGATCTCCGCCTCTCCCATATGGCCACCCCATTCCAGGAGGGACGCATCCGTCACTACGACATGCTCCGGTAGGGAGAGGCTCTTGCCCGTGACCCAATCGCGGTCCGTGAGCCACCACTGCAACTGTTGTGCAGTGCCCTCCGAGATCAAGACATGGTCGGACAGATTGCCGTGATGCTGGGCCCACTGAAACTTCAGGTCCCACTGTAGAGCCCGCATGCGCCGCCTGGCGTGATACACTAGTAGGATGCAGGAGGCCATCAGCCCCAGAAGCCGCAACACTAGCCTGACCGAAACCCAGGATAGAGGCCGAAAGATGGGAATCAGGGCCTGTATATCCTGGACCCGCTGTTCCGGGGGGTGAACCCGGAACTGCGCCGAATCGAGAACCGCTCCGATGAAAAGAAGCTTCTGAGAGGGGCTCTGGTGTGACTTCGGCACGTTGATGGAAAACTCCAGCAAATGCAGGAGATCCGCCGAAGTCTGGAGGTGGGAGACGACTGCCTGGGGCGAGCCCGCCTTCAACAACCAGTCGTCGAGATAGGGGAAGACTGGAACCCCTGATCTGCGCAGATGAGCTGCGACCACTGCCATCACTTTCGTGAACACCCGAGGGGCACTGGTAAGGCCGAAGGGGAGCACGGTGAACTGAAAGTGCTCCTGACCCACCGTGAACTGCAGGTAACGCCGGTGGGCCGGCAGGACGGGGATGTGGAAATATGCGTCCTGCAAGTCCAACGCTACCATCCAGTCTCCAGGGTCGAGGGCAGCTAGAACCTGAGCCAAAGTTAACATTTTGAACCGTTCCTTCCGGAAGAAGGCATTGACGTTCCGGAGGTCCACGATAGGGCGTAGGCCCCCTTTGCCCTTCTTGGGAACCAGAAAGTAGTGGGAATAACAACCACGACCTACTTCTGGGCTCGGAACGCCCTCGACGGCCTCCTTGGCCAAGAGGGCCGAAACTTCCTTGTGGAGAAGATTCAAATGATCCTCCGAGATACGGTGGTGCTGTGGTGGCATGGCTGGAGGGGTCGTCTCGAAGGGGAGGGAGTAGCCCCTTCGGACGATTTGCAGCACCCACCTGTCCGACGTGATGGAACGCCAGTGGAGCAGGTGATGGCGAACTCTGCCGCCCACTGGCGTGGAATGGGCCTGAAAGCTTGGACTAGGAAGGCTTTGAGGCGGATGCTGCCGGGGTGGATGTGGACTGACCGCGTCGTCCTCCAGTACCGCCTCGGCGGAAACCACGTCCGCGACCGCGCGCAGGATGGTTCTGCGGCCGGTGGCTAGGCGGACGTGAGGAGGTGCCCCTTCCTTGGCCACGAAAGGAGCGAAAAGCGGAAGTTTGTGGCCGAGGAGGTGCCCCTTCCTTGGCCACGAAAGGAGCGAAAAGCGTAAGTTTGTGGCCGCGGGGCCGAGAGGCCCAAGGACGTGGCCGTAGCCCGGGAGTCCTTGAAGCGAGCCAGCGCACTGTCCGCTTTCTCACCAAAAAGGCGAGTGCCATCAAAAGGCATGTCCATGAGGGTGCTCTGGACATCCCCTGAAAAGGACGTGGACCGCAGCCAGGCGTGACGTCGAAGCGCCACCGTGGTAGAAATCGCCCTACCCAGCGAGTCCGTAGTGTCGAGCCCACATCGGATTGCATGGCGCGCTGCATCTCTTCCATCAGCCAGGGCCGAGGAAAGCCGCGCCCGGGCCTCCTCCGGGCACAGTGGCAGCATGTCCTCCACCGCATCCCACAGAGTGGGAATAACGGTCCAAGAGACAGGCGGTGTTCAAAGACCGCATGCCCAAACTGAGCGAGGAGAACAGTTTCGTACCAAACTGTTCCAGTCTCTTAGAATCCCGGTCCGGAGGAGCGGACGGGAAGGAGGATTGGGAGGTAGAGGCCTGGATAACCAGACTCTCGGGGTGGGGTGTTGGGACAGGAAACTGGGGTCGCCCGGAGCAGGGCGGTGGCGCCTGGCAACGTTCCTATCCACAGGAGGGACTGTGGAGGGCTTGGACCAGGTGCCCTGCAGAATGTCAGTGAGGGCCTCATTGAATGGCAGCAGAGGCTCAGTGGAGCATGCGGCAGACTGAAGCACCTCAGTGAGGATGTTAGTCCTCACAGCCACGGCAGGCAGCTCAAGCCCAAGGGCTTCGGCCGCCTTGCGCAGCACCACAGAAAAAGCTGTACCCTCCTCTGAAGCCACAGTCGGAGGAGAGATGAATCCAGTGTCCGGTGAGGTATCCAACCCACTGGCCTCCCCCAGTTCATCTGCCCAGTCCTGTGCAAGTTGGCTCTGAAGGGCCATAGGGTCGTCAGACCCCTCCCAGTCGCCCCCATCATCCGATTCCTGGTAAACAGGAGGAATGATCGGAGCCGGTCGATAGACAATATGTGTCTCTAGCGGCGTCGGATGCGGCGTCGGGCGGCGCCGCATCAGCACCGGACAGGGGCTGAACCGGGGATCGGCATCGACCAGAGCCGGCGTCGGGGGTGGTATCGGTGTCGGCGCCGGCGGAGGAGGCATATCGAGGTCGACCGGCGTCCAGGCTCGGGCCCCTCGGGGACCTGCGGCGTCGGGGCCGGAGCCTCCAACGGCACCGGGGCCGGAGCCGCCGGCATGCGAGGTCGCCCAGTCGAGTCCGCGGGGACCTAAGGCGCGCCAGCAGGGCCAGGCTCCTCATGGCCGAGAGGAAGGCACTGACCTCCGCCGGCGTCGCGTCAGTCCCAGGGACCGTCGGGTATGGGGACTTGCGCGGCTCCTGCGGAGCCGCGGGGGTGGAACCACCCGGACCCTCGGCCGAGTCGCACGACCGGCGAGGGGAGTCCGAAGAGCGGTGTCGCCTCTTGGACTTAATTGGAGTGCCTCGACTTACCCGAAGAGACTTCGAGGCAGACGAGTGACGATGTTGAGTGCGGCTCCGCGACCGATCCTTGGACCTCCTCCTGGACCGGGATTGAGAGCGGCGCGGAGCCGAGTGGCGAAGCTCGAGAAGCTTGTGGGACCGCTCCCGCCTAGCTTTCGAGGTCAGGGCCATACAATCGGAGCACGACGCCGCGTCGTGGTCGAGGCCCAAGCAGTACAGGCACCGGCGGTGATGATCGGTCGCCGACATCAGTCGGTGACAGTCGTCGCAGGCCTTGAAACCAGGCATCCTACCGGCACCAGAGTCAAGAAATGACCAAAAAGAGTCAAAAAAGTTAGTCAAAAATTGACTAAAGGGGTAGCTCTCCCGGATTGGCGCTTACTGGCGCGGAAAAAAGAAGAACTGACGTCAGCGCGCGAGGGCGGCGTCTAAGTACTCCGACGATGGGGGAGGAGCCTAGCGCTTGACCAAGATGGCCGCGTGAGCTTTGAGCTCCCGAGACCCTCGTGCCCTCCGTCGTCTATCCTGTATATAATCCTGTTTGTATGCATGGCATCGTGTAGATGACTTGTCAGGGAGGCGATCGGTGCCACCCGAGGTCGAATCGCCCACCGGGAACCGGAGTTATGCATGGCGGAAGATTGAGGCCCATCGCCGAGGGATGCCAAGGGCTCGAGTAGGCAGGATGCCCGACCTCTAATTGAACAACAGCGGCCAGGCGAGGTGTGAACTGCCGGACGGAGGTCCCTATCCTTTCACTTTCACTTTCTCGCCCTTTGTCTGCCCAGCCCAGGGAGTGCTCGCGTCTGCTTTATTATCATTTGGACGCTCTGCATGCCACACTGGCGACCCATCGTAAGACGGAGCACTCCTGATCTCTCTCGCTGAGAGAGGGCAGTCCTGTGTGAACCGACTTGCTTGAGCCCACCATGTCGGGCAAAGCAGAGGTGGACCGGCCGAAGCCCAAGGCCACCAGGCGGGGAGCCTACACTCAAGCCAATAACATGGACCGCTATGCCCAGCAGAAGGGGTCACCGGGTGCACCGAGCCAGTCCCCGGACACACAGAAGACTGCCTCACCCTTGGCCCCGGAGCTCTCACTGCAGGATGTCATGGGTGCACTCGACGGGCTGCAGACTTCGATTGGGAGACAGTTTGATGCCCTGGCGCACAAAGTGGATACCATCTTGGTGGATGTTAATCTGATCCGCGCGGATTTGGGCAAAACAAATGAACGGGTCAAATCCCTGGACATCAAGACCACGGGCCTCGTCGATGATGTCTCGGACCTGCAGACTGAGGTCCGTAAGTTGCGGACCGAGAGTGATCTCGCCGCCCGTCGGCTGGAGGACTTCGAGAGCCGGGCCAGGCGCAACAACGTGCGCGTTATCGGGGTCCCGGAATCCTCGGACGAGACTTCAGTGGACCTGCTCGTGGAGGACTTGGTGCTCAATCATCTGCAGCCTAAGGGTCTAGGGAAGTTCTTCGCAGTTGAACGGGCCCATAGAGTGCCGGGCGGGCGGCCCAAGGTGGGAGCCACGCCGAGGCCGATCGTCGCCCGGCTCTTTCATTTTCGAGACCGGGACGCTATCCTGCAGGCCTCGAGGGTAACGGGCCCGGTCCCCTTCCAGAACGCGTCGGTGAATTTCTATCCTGATTTCACCCAGCAGGTGCAGAGGCAGCGGCAGGGCTTCCTGGGGGTGAAGAGGAGGCTTCGGGAGAGGGAACTGAAATACGCCATGCTCTTCCCTGCCAGACTACGTGTGGTGTTTGAAGACCGAACATTCTTCTTTGAGTCGCCGACCATGGCGGATGACTGGCTGGACGCTCTGCCTCGACGACGCACGGAAGGGGACACTGCCGTAGAAGGGGACAGTGACCGGGATGAACAAGGTTGATGTCTTCGGAACCGGACTGACTCGGACTGACTTCAGATAATGACTTGCAGTAAATACGGAGGTTGTGGGAGGACGAGGGGAGCTTTCCTTCCTTAGGGTACTTTTTGTAGATTTTGGGTTTGGTAGGGCGACAGGCACACTGCAAGTTGGGGGGGCTTTGTAAGCTGCAGCAGGGGTGCAGGGTGGGGGGGGTTTCCGGGATTTTAGGTTTGTTGTTGGGGGGTTTGTTTCCGCAAGGCATAGTGATTATTTCCAGGACTGTTCCATGGTGGCTCTTCGGGTGTGGGGTGGGCCTCTCTACGTTTGGGGATGGGGGGTAGGGGTTTAAGTGTTATAAGCTGGAATGTTAATGGTTTGGGGGATCGCATTAAGCGTGGGATTGTTTTGCAATTCTTGAAACGGTCATTGCCGGATGTTGCCCTGCTGCAGGAGACGCATCTTATAGGTAATATGTGCTATGCCCTGAATAGGAAGGGTTATAAATTCATAGCTCATTCGGGATTCTCCTCTGGGTCCAGGGGTGTGGGCATCCTAGTCAGAGCCTCGCTACCTTTTGAGGTGGACTCCACCATTGTTGATGATAGGGGGAGGTTCGTGGCGGTGGCGGGGCGGTGGGAAGGAAGAACTTTGGTTTTAGTTTCGGTTTATGTCCCGCCGGCCCTGCAGGCCTCCACGTTCACAGATCTGGGTATGGCCCTGCTGGATCTCCCGGGGGGGATGCTTGTAGTGGGAGGTGATTTCAACGCTGTTGGCTCCGGCCTGCTGGATAGATACCCGCCCAGAGACACTGGGGGGGCTCAGAAGTGGCTTCCAGACTTTCTAGATACGCTTGGCCTGATAGACTGCTGGAGGCTCCGGCACCCCACACAGAGCCAATACACTTTCCACTCCGGGGCGCATGGTAGCCTTTCCAGGATTGACTACCTATTCACTCTGGCTGCGCATGCCTCATTGGTGTCTGAGGCCAGGCACATGGCGCGTGGTATATCTGACCATTCGCCGGTGTGGGTCAGGCTGGATCTGGGTCGAGAGGGAGGGGGAAGGGTGGCCCCTATCAACCCTTGGTATTTTCGAGACCCCAAGATGCGCAGCGCGCTGGTAAAGACAGTAGATAATTTTTTCAAGGACAATCAGGGATCCGTGGACTCGGCAGTGTCGCTGTGGGAAGCATTTAAGACTGTGTTGCGAGGGGAAGCCCTCTCCCTTGTAGTGGCTGCCAAGCGGCGGAGAGATGGCGAGGTTTTGCAGGTTGAGGAGGAGATCGCGGCTTTGGAGGGAGCGCTGGAGGAGGAGGTTACAGAGGCCACACTGCATGAGCTGTGCTTGAAGCAATCAGAGTATAAGGACCTGGTGACGAATGCCGCTAAGACCCTCGGTAGGGAACAGCAGGGCCGTCTGTACGATGTTGGTGACAAGGCCGGGAAACTCCTGGCTTGGCTGGACAAAAAAGAACGGGTCAATAGAGTAGTGCCGGAGTTGACGGGAGAGGGGGGAGAGGTGATTGTGGAACCTGAGAGGATTGTGCAGTGTTTCTCGGACTATTTCCGTATGGTTTATGCCTCAGTGTCGGACAGGCCGCCCGAGGACTCGCATGACCTCCTGCGTGATATCGCATTGCCCTGTCTCTCTGATATAGATAGGGACGATCTAGATGGTGACATAACGGTCAATGAGGTGGCGGGGGCTATCCGCGCGTTGAACTCGGGCAAGGCCTCGGGTCCGAACGGCTTGCCGGTCGACCTGTACAAGCTGTTTCCGGATAGGGTTGCCCCTCACCTGCGCGCCATGTTCGTGGAGGCGCGGGGGAGTGGGGCCCTCCCGTTGGATCAGCGACTGGCGACGATTGTGGTTATACACAAAGAGGGCAAACCCCGAGATAAGTGCGCCTCATATAGGCCTATCTCCCTCCTTAACGCAGAGCCGAAAATTCTGGCTAAAATCCTGGCGGCCCGGTTGATTAGGGTACTCGGTGACTTGGTCCACCCGGATCAATCCGGATTCATCCCGCACCGTAACACAGCGTTAAATCTTCGGCGCCTTCATGGTGTAATCGCCAGGGCGGGCACGCTGCGTGAACCAGCTATTGTGGCGTCTCTCGATGCCACGATGGCCTTTGACACGGTGGAATGGGCATATTTGTGGGCCGTGTTAACCAAGTTCGGCTTTGGCCACGGTTTTGTGAGCTGGGTGAGGTTGCTGTATGAGGGCCCTCTCGCGAGTGTGGTGGTAAATGGCCGGGCGTCGACTCCGTTTCAGCTTGGGAGGGGTACTCGGCAAGGTTGTCCCCTGTCGCCATTGTTGTTTGCCCTCGCCCTTGAGCCGCTGGCTGCGTGGATACGCTGGCACCCGGATATACGGGGACTTAGGTGGTCGCCTGAACACGAGGACCGTATATCGCTCTATGCTGATGACATCCTGTTGTATCTTGCCTCACCCAAGAAATCACTTATAGTGGTCTGTGACGTACTCACATCTTTCGGTAGGAACTCGGGTCTCGTTATCAACTGGAGTAAATCGTACTTATACGTTCTTAGTGGCGAGGTTCCACCGATCCCTCAAACTTGTTCGATCCAGGTTGCTCAGCAGGGCTTCGTGTATCTGGGTATCTTTATCTCCATGGACTCTGCCGTGCGATATGAGAGGAACCTGCTCCCCCCTTAGCGCGCCTGAGGCGGGATGTGGAGGGCTGGCGGAGGCTGCCGCTCTCCCTCGTTGGGCGCGCGGCCCTGTTCAAAATGATGTCTCTTCCCCGGTTCCTCTACGCACTGCAGAATACTTTGGATTGGGTACCGGCCAACTACTTTCGGGAGGTCGAAGGCCTCCAACGAACGTTACTGTGGGACGGGCGGCCGCGAATAGCTATTGCAAAGTTGACGCTTCCATGGTACGACGGGGGTATTGCGCTTCCAGACATCCGACGGTACTATTGGGCCACCCAGCTGAGTGCGATTAATCATGGGCTTTATGGCCCTGCCCTCAGCCCCGGGTATGCCATGGACAGGTGGTTGCTGCGTGGTGGTAACTATTACAGGGCGTTGTATTCGCGGTCCTTGGACTCGTCCCTCACGGGGCCCACTGGTGTGGCGGTGCGTGTGTGGAAGATGGCAACTGACTCGCTGGGCTGGAAGGATAGGCTCACCCTCGCTACCCCGCTGTTTGAATCGGAGAGACTGGGTAGGCTTTGGCACACAAAAGGCTTTGACAAATGGGACCTGATCGGCATCTCCAGGGTCGGAGATGTCCTGATTAAGGGGAGGGTGAAGTCCTTTGAAGAGTTGCAGAAGGAGTATGAGCTGGGGCCATCTGAGTTTTTCCGCTATATTCAGGTGCGTCACGCCCTCCGATCAGTCCTCATAGAGGGTGAGAAGGTGCCTGAGTCCTCTCCTTTGGAGGACCGGGTCCTTGATGGCCATATGCCCGAGAGCACGATCTCGCTCATCTATAAGAAACTGATCAACGTCCGGGCGGATATGCTTCTGGGATTGAGGGACCAGTGGTCTAGGGATGGCCTCGAGTTGGATGACGAGGATTGGCAGTCTGCTGTTTCCTCTCCTAAGGAGGTTGCGATCCCGTCGCGTCTGAGGCTGGTGCAGCTTAAAATACTGCATCGAGTGTATGTGACGGGGCCAAGGCTGGTTCACATGGGATTCTCGGAGGACGGCCTATGCAGGAGGGGATGTGGTATGGTGGGTACTTTCCTGCATATCATTTGGGAATGTGGTGTCATCACGGAATTCTGGAGGAGAGTCCATGCAGTGATGGGGGAGGTGACGGGCATTGCTATGCAGCCGGAAGCGCGGTGTTGTCTCCTGAATGTCTGGGGGCCCACTGATCATAATGCGGCGCAGATCCAATGGGTGACTCTGGGTAACATGGTCGCTAAGAGAGATATAGCGCGATTGTGGGGATCCGTGGGGCCCCCCACATTGACCGCGTGGAAAGAAAATATGGACTGGAGTATGCTAAGGGAGAAGACGGTATATTGCGCTAGAGGCCGCCCTCGGAAGTGGCACGCCATCTGGGGGCGGTGGAATCAATACAGGGGGGGAATTTGTCTTGCCCCTGATTTGGATCCCCCCGAGAAACAGCTTTCCTCCTAACCTTCTTTCCAGCTCAGTATGGTTAATGGACTTCTTTGGCCTCTGCTGTCCCCCTTCTTCCCCCTTTCACAGTACTGTAAATGGTAGATGATTGGGGTCCTGCCTCCCCAGGGGGGCTATCACCCTGGGCATTCAGTGTTCTTGCCTTGCTGGGGGTTGTTGTGTGTTTTGTGTTTATATAAAAAATGGAATCTTTGCACTCCTCCTTCACTGTACTGTGGACGCGTCTCTGTTCCTCTTTATCGAAGCTGCCGAACCTCCGGGTTGTCGGCTGAATAGCTGTGTCCAGATTTTTGAAAATAAAGGTTTTATTAAAAAAACAAAAAAAAAAAAAAAAAAAGTACTCCGACGACGTCATTCCGGCGCACGACGCCGACGACGGACACGGAGCCGCAAACGACGCCTAGCGACGCGCAAGGGGTATTGCTGACGAAAAATCTTCCGGATCCAGTCTGACGCCTGGGGATATTCTAAGGTGAGGACTCTATCTAACGTGTTTCTTTCAGATTCACAGTCATTCGTCGCATTTGTTTTCTGGTGTTGTCATAATTGTATGTGCATTGTCTACATATGTGTTCTCTGACATTTTGGGAATCATTTCCACTGTGACCATTCTTTCCTTTAGATTCAGGCAGATTTCGGCAAAGAGTGGTTGTTGGAAAACGAGGCAGTATCTGTGAGGCCTGCACAAATAACATGACTACATTTGTCCTTCACTGGGAACCAAACACCCAATTGTAGCGCCTGACTCTCAGAGGGTAGCGTTGCAGAGCAGTCTGAGGCTTACTCAAGGGAGGTGGTGTGGGCTAGTAATCGCCATTTGCAGGTGCGCAGAAATAACACTCAATACTTGATTGTCCAGTCTGTACTTTGCTTTATAAAAGTAAGATTACATTTATTAAACACACACACTACTCAATACTATGCACCAATATACAAATATACATAAGCTGTTAGAATTACTTTGTGACATTGCATAACATCTCCACCCCTCCCGTCGGGGTGGTGGGGTCTAGTACCACCACTGCCATGTATGCACATCATCTTGCCCCCAATGCAGTTAGTTGAACCTAACCTGGAGCGATGGCCCTGCGCACTGGCACCATCCCAGTGGCGACCCACCCCATTATCTCAACAAGCATTTAAAATAGATAACTCTGCCTTGGTGACACATAACCCTGACTAAGCATTTCCTACTGACCATGAAGTATACACCTCTACATCTTAAGGGCTAGCAGTCTGAGTTCTTCACCTAAGCGCAGCAGCAAGAATACATGTTTAGGCATCACTTTAGATTGACAGTTCTCATCACATTTGTGGATCATTAGAATGTATTGCAATTAAAGCCCCTAAAGGCATCCCAGATTAAATCATTGGATTACGCATATACAGCCAGACACCCTTGCAGGAATGTCTGGCAACATAACCCCACTTTGCTAATGACATCACCTCACACAGGTACTTCGCATTACACATGTGAGCTTCAGTCCCTCTAAAAGGAATAATGTTAGTAAATGCATTTCTGGTGCAATTACACCTCTTCACCTCCAGGGGATGCCCTTCTCCAGGCATCCCCAACTCAGCCCATCACTCCTTGATGCATTTCACCATACAACCTAGCTGTAGAACAAAAGTTTCAGCCCAGGAGGTGCTAAAATGCTGTCTGAGCCCTTGAGGGCTTATCCTTTTTAAGTCCCCATAAGACTTAGGGCCTCATGTAGGAAGCCAAATACCGGTCGGTAACGGCCGATTTTCTGTAATTATATCGTTACCGACCGGTATTTTGGCTTTTGGTATGTAGGGGGACAATTTCTGTATTCGGAATTTACCGAATCGGTAAAATTACCGAATCGGTAATTTTACCGATTCGGTAAATTCCGAATACAGAAATGAGATGTAGGGGGAGTGTGTGGGTGATGTTTGGAGTCAGTATTTACCACCAACTAATAGTTGGTGGTAAATAAAGTATGGATGGTGAAATGCATTTTATAGCGCCTACAAGTGTGCAATGTGGCAGACATACATGCCCTTCGGGCATGTATGTGTGCCACATGTGCACACATGGCCGTTTCAGGGGTGCAACAGGGTGTCAATGTGACACCCTGCCACCCTTGCATGTGTTCCCCCCATTACCGAATCGGTATTTACCGATTCGGTAATGAGGCATACCTTCCCATCAATGGGAAGGTATGCCTCATTACCGAATCAGTAAATACCGATTCGGTAATTACCGAATTATTCCGAATCGGTAATATTTACCGACCAATTACCTACATATCATTTACCACTTCATAAATACCGAATCGGTAAAATTCGGTATTTATGAAGTGGTAAATGTGTCCCTACCTACATATGGCCCTTAGGGAGGGACATCCATTTTCGGGCTGGGGGGGAACTGCGCTTCTCCAGCAGCTCCCCCTGCCCCTTGTCACACATGTGGTGGTGACCTCGTTCTCTTGGGGCCATCACAAGCCAAGAAAACAGTGTTTGCCCTGGCAGGCCGGTCCTGGCCTGCAAAGCATTATGGGACTTTCGAATATTAGAGCAGCGGCTCTCCCGCTGCTTTGGGGAGACCAGCGAAGTGGGCCTCCGGCCCCGTTGGTGTGGTGTTGGAGGGTCCGGTCCCACCCGGACCCCCAGGTGAGTCATACGGCTCGGGGAACCCACCCCCAGCCGATCTGCTGATTTTCGTGGGCCCGGCCCAACCCGGGCCCCTGGCACCTCTCGCACTCCTTTTGCCGGTGCCGGTCCCGGTCCCACCCGGGACTCTGGCCTGCTGAATGGTTGGAGGCCAGCCTGGGGAGCCCACCCCCGGCTGCCCCCGCCGGCTCCCCGCCCGGCCAGCACTCTTCCGTGCTGCCACGGGAGCCAGCGCCTCTCTTTGGGTCTGCCCGCTCCGGCGGGCAGACGCGGGAAATCCTGCGGGTCCTCCTGGACCTCGGGGGAGTGCGACGGCACTCCCCCCACCTTCTCCCTCACATCGGGGATGGGGTCCTGGGTCAGCTGAGCGGTGAGCGCGATGGTGCTCCCCGTCTTGGCTTTTTTGGCGGGGTCCAGGGTGGGCTCCTGGCACCTCGCAGGGGAAAATCTTCACGGGGAGCGCAACGGTGCTCCCCGGCTTCGACGGGGCCCGGAGTTGGGATCCCGGGCCCCAGCGTCTTCTTTGCGGGGGGGGGGGGCTGCGTGACAGCGCTCCGTCCCTCCTCGCACTGCACAAGGGACCCGGAGTTGGGATCCCGGACCCCTGCACTTTTCCCAGGGGGACGCGACGGCACTCCCCTGCTCCAGTTCTTCTCGGGGGCCAGGGTGGGCTCCTGGGACCCCTCTTTACCAGCTTCACGGGGAGCGCGACGGCACTCCCCGGCTTTGCTTCTTGTGGGGCCAGTCCCCGGGACGTGTCCCACCCCGGGGGCCCATCTTGGACCGGCAGCGGAGCCCCACGGGCTTCGTCGCCGGTCATGGCAGAGGTGAAAGGTCGCCTACCTTCTGGGGGGCATATCTCAGCCCCCAGCGGTCCGATCTTGGCCTCTTCTTGCTCCTGGTGGAGCTCCCCAGCCACTGGGAGCACTTTACTTCGCCCTCCTGGTGACACGGAGGGTAGATTCAGCAGGGAGCTGTCTTTACTGGCTCGATGCCCCAGCCTTTCGCCTGCTCTCCTCCTGGGCCTCTCTTCTCCCTATGCAGAGGCCCCTGCTTCTGTGCACTGGTCCTGGACTCTTCTCCTGTCGCTGTTCAGGATCCTGGGGGCAGTCAGGGGGTTCCTCCTTCCAACTGCCCACTGCGCCAGGCTCCAGCACCCTCTGCCTCAGCAGACCACACACCAGAGAGAGCTTCTCTTTCTGTGCAAGTTCTTTTAAAAAGTTGGGGAGAGGGCTGGCAGGAAGTCTCAGTTTGCCCTATCACACAGCGACACATCACTTCTCTGCCCTTACTCCCTCCTTCCTGCCCAGGCCTCTGGGTTGGTTTAAGATGGCGTTGTCCAGGGTCTCCTGCCACATGGTCTCTGAAAGCCCCTTGCCCCCTTGCTGCCTTCCCTCCTTGGTGCAGCCTGGTGCCTGGCACCCAGTGATAGATGCTGATGGATGAGCCTGTAGCCCCAACCATCTTCTCTTTGTGGAGAGGAGCTCTTCGCTCTGGGAAGAAAGGTCATCAATCCAGGCTATTGAGGTCAGCCCCCAGCCTGGGCCTGGTTATGGCTGACTCAGAGAAATATGAAAGTTCTGGATGACCCTAAAGCAGTACAAATATGACTTTGGACTCTGCAGAATACTTCTTCTCACACCCATTACAGGGGACTTTAGTGCGTGTCCGGAATCTGTAGGCCTTAGGAAAGCTAATCTAGCCCATGGTCTCCACATCCCCATAAGGGAATAATGAAGTGAAAAACACAGTAAAACACATTGACTTCCCTGGCATGTTTCTTCCCAGTGTATAAAGCCTATTCCATGTCACCACCCCATTCTGCAATAGTCCTGCCACCCCAGTCTATCTGTACCTGCTCCTTGGCTGCGCACGCTAGGAACCTCCCCTGCGCAGCCCCTACACGTGTGCACACGCATGTACACATGTGTGTCTGCATGTAACCAGCCCGGTGTCCCTTACTCCAGCTGCTGCGCAGTGGCCTGGTCAAGCCAGGGGGACACCAGTAAAAAATCCCCATGCAGACTTTTTCATGGTGAGTTCACTGTGGGTGAGTCCCAACTTATGAGGCTCCCCCACCGTAAAAGATCAACAATTAGGGGCCTAAAAAGCAAAAAATCCGGGCGGCCCATAGTGTCAGAGCCACCTTCTAACAGTGGTTAAGCCCATACACTACATCCTGGTTTCCTAAGCATACAACATTTTGTTGTTTAACTGTGGTAATTTACCACTGAAACAAATGGTTAACAAATGGGACAGTTACACACTTCCTGGATCAGCAGTTCTTACCCTTGTGGCTTATGTGAACACCCACAGAATCACTACTATGAAGAGGGAAACCCAGCCCGAGCAACTTCTAAGGTTCTTAACCTTAAAACAATACACAACTACAGGAACAAATATACACAAATACAAATTCACAAACGTAAAATTGAAGGAGAAGGGTGGAGATTTTCAAAATAGTGTTTTATTTCTAAACAATGACGCGCCACGTTAGACTCTAGCATCTCACCTTTCTTTGCTGCTACTACAGCATGCTCTCTTCTGGTTGGTGCTTACCAGTGCTTCCATTAAGGCACCCAATCGTCCGCACTAGATTCTGCTGGCTGTGCGTGCCCTGCTCCCATGAATCAAGCTTAGGGCACTTATCTTTCCGCCTCCAATTTCAAATTCCTTCAAATTTACAGAGCATTTTAAAAAGTTCAACTTACCATTTTGCCTTTTTATGTACATCTACTTCATTATGCAATTTTTTAAAGCGTTGCGGATCCATGAGTAGGTGCGGCTGACCTCAGGTTAAGAGCCAGAGTTCTAGATGTCCAATGATTTGGTTTTCAAATCAATAAAATAAATTCGATATAGAGCACCTCATGTTTCGAATAATGTTTAATACTTCCGTGGCAAAATCATGGCAGAGATTCATCTTTAGTAAGCCCACCGGCAAACTAGTTCCATCTGAGAGAGATTAAAAGGACGCTACTTCCATTTTTGTGGACGCCCTTCATGAATTAGAAATACATTATAAACAGCCACAAGTGTCAAAGAGATAAAACTACTCCGAGAATGCACATTAATTTTTAAACGGCAGCAGCAGCAGGCGCATAGAGGACAACGCAGAAGGGCTTCTGAGAAATTGCCTAGCAAACAGTTTTTGTCTAGATCAACACCGTGTGCCACAAATAACTCAACATGTACCACTGTTTTCCATAGCAAACTGAGTCTAACAGACGTGTACGCAATTTCATATTGCACGTGGATATAAAAAGGAAAGATATCCGAGGCAGAGACATCCACACGCTGTCTATGTCGAGACACCATTTCAAGTCACTAGCGTAGGGCACAATGCTTACTGTGTTGACGGAATATCAACCCCCTTCTAGAGTCCAAACCGTGTCCCTGGGACGCCAAAGCACCTCATTCTCGTGGGCTATTTACTCCATGGCACATGGGCAATCGCAGAGGCACTATTTGTTGGTACCCTGGTGTCTCTAGGAAATACGGTGAAAAGATAGAAAGCAGGGACGGACTGGAAAAAAACAGGTGTGTCTAGAAAACAATGGAAGGATGGGGAGAGGGAGGAAGTTTAAGATGGAGAAAGGGTGTGGGGTATTATCACAGTATTAATTTACTTTTCACTGAAGATTTAAAATATACTTGGAACGACTGATAAACTTTTTCAGGAATGGGGGTGCGTTATCACTTCAAAGGCCCAAATTGCCACTTGATTTGGAGCTCAGCTCACCCGCTTGAATTCTTGTTGCAATATGCGGGTTCTGGCTTCATGGACGAAGTTGGCCTGCAAGCTGAGGAGAGGGGAATAGCTGCAAGGCCCAGGGGCACTCAGAAATTTGTTGCATGCTAGTGCTGTGGACAGCAAGGGTAGGCCTTGGAACTAAGGGCCATCCGTGAGTCTGAGACCTCTCTTGCAGCACGCCTGCTGAGTTTGGGGCGGGCACATCAGACTCCCCAAACCCAAACCCCCAGGCTCACACCGTCAAGCTCGCAGACTGCTGGAGGCCCACCGCCTAGATTCATGCTGAGGACTGATCAGACCTGACACGAAGGGAAGCATCTTATACACCACTGTTCCAGGAGATAGTAATTGGAGGCCCAGCAAACTATTAAATTACCTTATAGCACATTAAGAGCAGAGGTGTGGCAGGTGGCCTCTCGTGAAGGACAGACTGACATACTGCCTCCTTGTGCATCTCTGCAGAGGCTTTTGACATCCAACAACGTTGCTGGGCATTGGGGTAGGCCCTCTATAAGACAGTGATATACTGGAGTAGGGGCAGGTGGAGGTGAGGATTCGGAGGTGGCAGTGCTATATGTCTTTTCAGTCATGATAGCCAGTTGTGTCCTGGTGTTGCTGGACTGGGTTCCATTCCAGGTTGGACTGGATTTGGTGCCGACTATCTTCCCAACTAGGTCCCAAGTGTGAGCCTACTGTATAGCATCTTGGAAGATACCTCTACATTTGGCTATACAAAATACGACGGGTGCTATAGGAGGCAACTGAATCACTGCAGCAAAGGGCCAAGGTAACCACAAACAAAGCACGCTGGTTTTTGAGCAGTGATGACTGCTAAGACGTGCACATACAGCTTAGATGGAGGAAGCAGGTGAGTCGGACTTACCAAGTACAGTTGGAAACACAATGACTCATGGAACTAATGGCCAGCCTGAGATCAAGTCATAAAAAAATTGATATGATCACATCTTGCCCAGAACATCTCAAAGGACAAACTGATTGCTAGAAGTCAGGATTGATGACACGGAGCGTTGAACCTCCGATTTAGAGAATGACTCTACCAGCGCTGTTACAAATGGAAAAGCAGATGAATATCACTGCAGGAAAAAATGAAGATTTGGAGGCGCGTTCCCGGCACAACAACATATAAATTCTGGGTCATGCTGAATGTACAAACACGAGTCATCCTGATTACTTTGTTGAAAACTGGCTGACTTAACTAGTTGACCAGATCAGCTTTTCTGACATTCTTTTTAGTCAAGAGAGCCTACTGCTCACTTGGCCCCAATTCTGCAGCCTGGGCCTCCCACTCAGCCACACTGCAAATCGTCTCCGCTTCAGGGACTGGGACATGATCCTTTGAATGGTGAGAAGAGTCCCTTTTTTAGGGAGGCGCGGTCAAAACAGAGGAAATTGGCGACCGCAATATCAGCCACAATATCAACCTCAATACCAACCGCGACAACAGTATCGGCCCCGTGCTCAATATCAGACAGTTCCAGGGTCATCAACCTTCAAACCAGAATCAGTATCTGGAAACCCGGAATGCTCGATATTGGAGACAATGAAGACCATACCCATTTTTAACCTAAGTACATCAAGACCAAATGAATCTATCTACTCACTTCTATCTACAGGGCTATCCTATGTACCACATTCAGGATTAAATAAATTTGAATTGCTCAAGGACAATGTCATTTTTCAGAAAAATTCGATTAAAATACTATTTTGCCAATATTGAGAATGACACCTTGGAAACGAATAGATCTGGGCTGGCACCTAAATCAATCTTTACGCCAAGTTTGGAACAAGTTTCTCCAGGAATTAAAATATTCGAACAGGTAGTATTTAATAAACTAACAACTGCTACAAAATACGTACCTAAAACGCCATTCAATATCTCTATTGATGAACATAAAGCTCTAAAAACACTTAAATGTACCATCGATATTATAATCAAGAGTTGTGACAAAGGTGGCGGAATAGCCATATTAGACACCTCAAATTATAGTAGAAACATTGAGGACATGTTAAGTGACGCTACATTCTATACCAAAATAACTAGAAATCCTACCAAAAAGATCAAAAATAAAATACTTAAACTCACCACCAAAGCTCTACGTGATGGATCGATTTGCACCAAAGAGTTTGAGTATATGAATATAGAGTCTCCTAGGCTAGGCAGTCTACATGGCATACCAAAAGTCCATAAAAATGAAATAGACCCCCCCCACTTTAGACAAATAGTCGCAACTATAGGCTCAGTTACGGAACCAATATCTAAGTATCTTGATATCATTCTACGTCCATACGTAAAAAGAATTCCAGGCTATATTCAGGTTACACGCCACATTATTAATCTAGTGGAAGGGATACCATTTAATGCAAACAGGCAATGGCTGGTTAGACTAGATGTTGAGAGCCTGTATTCAAATATACCTTGTGATGGAGCCATTGAAGCAGTAAAATGGTTCATTGACCTTTATAATATTGAATGCAATACCATTTTTATCATTGAATGTTTGCGCATTATCCTTGAGGATAATGTGTTTGAGTTTCGAGGAGTATTATACAAACAAATCAAAGGAGTCAGTATGGGCGCATCTTGCGCCCCAACTATAGTGAACATCTATGTAGCCCATTTTGAGCAACAATTCATCTTCAATGAGGTGGCCCCCTTTTTTGAGTCTATATTCCACTGGTCACGATATATAGACGACATTGTGTTTATATGGGATGACAACGAAGATATTTTAATTGAGTTTATTGCGTGGCTCAATTTATGTGACATCAATTTAAAATTTACATCTCATATTAGCAACATTGAGATGGAGTTTTTGGACATCCTAATAAAACATGAATGTGGTCAATTATTTGCAGACCTTTTCATTAAACCTACTGCTCGAAATACTCTCTTGCATTACAATAGCTTTCATCCCACCACCCAAAAAATAGCATTCCATTCAGTCAATTTTTACGCTTGAGGCGAAATTGTACAAAGCTAGAAGATTATGACAAAAAGGCAACAGAGATGAAGAAAAAATTTGAAGATAGGGGTTATCCCCATAGATTAATAAGAGAGTCATATAAACGTGCTAGGTTTTTTGATCAGCAACATCTTTTACAAGACACAACGAAAGTCAGAAGACAAATTAGTGTTTGTAACAAGACACTCGCTCATGAATGAACAAATTCGGCAAATCATTTGCTCAAATTGGCATTTGCTTAATGTAAATAAATCAAAACAAGATCAAATATTGAAACCACTTTTTGCGTAATGCAAAAATAAGAATCTAAAAGACTTGGTGGTTCGATCCCGTATGCCTCAACAAAAAGAGCCAATGCAGCTTAGCATTGATGGCACAAGTCGGATAGAAGGCAACTTTAAATGTGGCACGTGCAAAGTCTGTCCCCTAACGATAGAAACTAAGGAACTGTAGTTTAATGGACAAATAATTATACCAAAGAGTATGAATAATTGTAAGACCAAGAACATTGTGTATCTGCTTATCTGTTCTTGTAACAAAGGATATGTAGGCGAAACATCGCGCACACTCTATACCAGACTTACGGAACACAAGTCAGCAATTAGAACTAAAAAGTTGTCTGCACCTATGGTCTCCCACTTTCTAGAGAATAACCACACTCCTGAAGATATCCGGTGGTTCATCCTAGAAAGAGTCTCAATCAAAGATGGCCAATGCTCGGAAAAGATTAGGAAAAAAAGTGAAGTTTTGTGGATCTTTACTTTGGACACCATGAATAAGGGCCTAAATTTAGAGATACCATGGGAACAGGCTATTATATAACATAACATTCTGTCCCTCCCATGTAAATTCAATAGTGATTTAACAATACATCTCTCCATGTCTCTATATTAATACACGTGGAATTAAGCCCATACTAGTATATCTATATGTACATACTATCTCCATTAAAAACCTGTGTTTACTAAATTTAATATGAGATATATGCAAATATCACATTTAGGGCCAATAATACATTTAGCCTAGCAGGATACCTATAGGTTTACAGACACTGACTCTCCCTATCTAAATGGATAAGACCTATTATAAACACTATCAGATGCTTCTTAAACAACTAAAATAAATAATAAATAAGTAAAAAGGTCGTACAATCTCAGGATTGGGAGGCAATTTAGCGTCGTAGTTTAAATAAGCGATGTCCATTCCATTAAAAATAATTTCTTAGAGAATAGTTAATAAAAACTCTTATACAGACCGCTGAATGAAAATATAAGGGATATGAGATCAGGGGATAGGGTGTCCTCCTCATTCAATGTTCCTACTGTTGTTAAATGTAATGTTAATAATACAATCATCAATATAGAACTTCTTAAAAAATATGGATCCTTGCAGAAATGTTGCCCCCCCATCGGTGATATTAAGATATTTAGAACTCCATAGATTCAATTTTATATACAGGACACCAATAGGTATGTAGTCCCCTAAAGATATGTACTCCCCTGTATGATGGCGTCCGCCTCAACACCAAAAAGCATAAATGTGTATTACCAAACTTCTTAATAAAAGATGGATCCTTGCAGAAATGTTGCCCCCCCATTGGTGACATTAAGATATTTAGAACTCCATAGATTCAATTTTAGATATAGGACACCAATAGGAATGTAGCCCCCCAAAGATATGTACTCCCCTGTAAGATGGCGTCCGCTTCAACACCAAAAAGCATAGATGTGTATTACACTTAATAAACCACACAGAACCCGGTAGATATATAAGATTATGAGTTTATCTATTGTAATATCTGAAAATAGCTCTGTATGTTTCATTTTTAGGTCTCGCCTGAGCCAGCGCTTTAGCGCTGCTCTGGCGAGAGCTTTAGTAAAAGGGGGATTTGAAGTGCAAACTAGTGCTTTCAGGCCTCCAAATAAAGTGCATGTGCGCCGGGCGCGCGCACCATTTGGCAGCCTGCGTGATCATTTCACGGCCGCTTTGATGTTCACAGTGAGCCGCGCAGCCACTGAGAACATCAAAGCGGCCGCGAAAGTGCTCACCATTTGCCAGCCTGCTTGTCTCTCTCTCCTACCCCCTCCCTTATCCCACTTCCTGCTTGTTCTCTTTGTGTTACTGCAGCCCACCACTGCGCCCGGTTTCATATTTTAAATTAACGCGGTTGCTTCTAAGCGTTGCCAAAGAATACAAGGTGCTGATATCACCTATTTTATCACAACTGGCCGAGGGACTTTGTCTAAATGTCAGCATGGATGTTTAAAGAGTGGGTCTGAAAAAATAAGCAGTGTTGGGAAGAGTCATTTGAAACTGTTACAGCGCAAACGGAATAGAAACTTTCGAACAACATTCTCATCTCAGTAAGAAAGTTGCCAGCTTGCTGTTTAAACAGCATCCATATGTACAACTTTATGAAAGCCACATTACAGCTCCTACCAATAATAACGATCTTTACCAGGGGGCGACATTTCTTTTTATTGTACTACTGCAGACTCTCAGGGTGCCATCTGCGTGGGTCATGTTACAAATGTTGCTTTCAGTTTCACTGACTTGTTAAAGCTGGAAAACACCTCCCTGCCTCCTCCTCCCCTATCCCTTCCTTTCCTCCCCCGGCTCCTTCCCGCCTCCTCCTTTTTTGGCGGCAGAGCTAGTAAACAAGCGACAAAGCCACTCCACCCTAAATTAACATCAGTACAGCGCTCAATAACCCTCCTAATTCACCCTTCACTGTGAATGCAAACTTACATTTTTGGGGTAAGTTTTCCGATATTGCAGCCAATAAAGTTCACATTTCATGTTTTGCTGCTTCTCTCTTCAAATTTACCTTCACATTAACAATCTCCCCCAACCCCCCATCCTCGAACTATTTTTCGTATGGGAAAGATTCCCCTTTTAAAACACTTCCACCAACATTCACTGAAAAGCACACTACAGTTAGAACATCGTGCCCTATAAAACTAAGCTCCATATAGAATCGACCCTCTTAGAAGCACACCACCCACAAACAGTCCTTCTATGCCTACAACACCCATAAGACAATTTATCCTAAACGAACATCATCCTATGAGAAAATCCACATAATACACATTCTCCTGCAGCAGCATCCTTCCCACATTACTTTTTCTGCAGTGCCACTCACCTCCAGCTTTTTTTATAAAAACTTTGCAACATGCTGAACACAAGCCACAATACTCCACAATATAGCTTAAACACATTAGCAAAGCCAATAGCTCTGGCTAAACACTTATAAGATCCCAAAGGCAAGACCTATTGGCTTTGCCAATGCTTGTTATATTTAGAACTAACCTTGTTTTGTAACTCATGGTTACAGTTTAGCCATTGACTATCGAGAGTCAGTCCTTTCTTTTTGTCTCTCTTAGCGTGCCAGCCTGACCCAAGATGGAGCCCGATAGCCATGATTGAAATAACTAAAGTTTGTGCGCATTACAGACAGTCAATACAAATAAAAGGCATCCGGAAACGCACTACCCTAATCATGGCAGTTCGCGTCCACATCATCCAGAAGCTCCGTTCGGAGTTTACAACATTATAAACAAGGTACGGCTATCCACCGGAGCTAGACATCGTTAGTCTCGTAATGGTTTGTCTCATTTAGATAATAAGATGTCAAAAAAATAGTTTGTGAGGCAATGTAAGCCAGCTATATAATCCTTAATTTCTCCCTTTTGTAGAGCCTAGTACACGCACTGCGATACCATCAATATTATTGATGAGCCACGTCTAGAGACGGTTTGCGTCCATATTATTCAGCAGCTCCGTTCGAGGGTTACATCACAAGGTACGGCTGTTCACCAGGGCTAGACATCGTTAGCTTTGCAATGGTTCGTTTTATTCAGATATTAAGATGCCCACAAATAGATCGCGAGGTCATGTTCGTAAACCTCACAATCCTCAATCTCTCTTTTTGTAGACCCAAGTGTACATACTGCGGTACTATTATAAATATCGTTGAGCCACATCTACATACGATTTAAGTAAGTGTTCTATTCTGATAATTAGACATAAAAAGATCACGATGTTAATTATATAATTTGTAGATGAGATATGATATATGAAGAGTAAAAAAAATTATTTTACAAAAAGCATTGCTATTCTATGCAGTTCTTCTAGTGGTTAAGAATATACCTGCCATACAGATATTTATAGTTATTATTTGTTCTCTACAGTTAGATACACGGTTCTTTAAAAAGAGAAAATTCACTTTCTACGTGGTATCCATAAACTGAGATCTACCGCTAGACGCTTGGTAGTTGATGAATACAGTTGTGTCCCTAGTAAGTCCCCTTCTATGAACTTACGGTCTTATATGTTCAGACATCAACTACAACATAATACATACTTTAAATGTAGCTGACATAGTTATCTACATTGTCTACTTACAGGAAAGGGTAAAATAGTATCCAGCAGCAGTTGGTACCCCAACACACAAGACGTTATCAAGGATATCGGTTGATATACTGTAGGAATTTTTACATCCTACAATTACACAGTAAGTATAGTAAGATACATTAATAAATCTAGCTAGATTCACTTCTTAACATCAATTTGCGATAGGGTGCATCACTAAAAAAGAATTCGCATTTTTTCCACAGTTGCCCTATAATTCATCAAACAACCTTGAGAACCATATTCGAGTTGTGTGAAGCCTTATACGCTATAGTAAGTTTGATTGTATAAATGCTTGACAGAAAACCTAAATACTTAGTATCCATCATAAATAAAATAAAACTAGTGCACACGGACTTTACAATGAATGATGAGACCTGGTATGCATATGGTCAAAATAAAAACATGCATAAGACACCTTGAATATTGGGATAACTTTTGATCACTTGTTCTTGAACTTTCTTACTATCAAAATTTCCCTTTCCTTCACGTCCATTGTTCCATATTTTCAATTTTTATTTCGCTGATGGTATGGACATTGGTCTCTATTACAGAATCTGCATTTGTCTTTTTTGATGGATTGAATAATTGTATGTGTATGATCTTTTCGTGATTTTAATGCATTGTACATATTGTAAATATAATTTCTTGTAAAGAGTGACCTTATTGTCTTTCTCTCCCTAAAAAATAAAAAATATATAACAATCTATGAAATTCAATATAGTCAATAAAACTGTGATTTTGTTCCTTTAAAATGAAATTGGCCGTTATGTATAAATATATAAAATTTGGAATTTAATTGTTGACCACTCTCTAGATATATACTTTTATATTATATAGGCATAATCATCTGTTTATGTTGTTTTATGTTTCACCTAGCTGTATTGCAATAGACGATCTCCTGATGAAGGCAGTTTTGCCAAAACGCGTGTAGTCTCCATCTTCCGCATTGCTTTGATCAACTATACATCGACCATATAACCAATCTCATTAAAACAGATCATGTGATTTAATTTTTTGCAATATACTGTATATACAAAAGTGATATAATTGTGTAAATATACAGCACTGTATATTTTTGTCACACTTTGAAAGAAAAATTATGAAATGACTTTAATAGACAAACTAAAAGAATGAAGATATACATTTGCACAGTCAAAAAATGATTGATGAATATAAATAAAACTATGTATATTTTGATAAAATTATATTTGTCTTGCTTTTGATTTATATATGAATCAAAGCTATTAGATATTACTATTGATATACCTAGTTCTGTTGGCACATTTTTCATTATAGCTTGTTACATATTTCTTACTCATTGAGAAGAGTCCCTTGCATCATCTGGGAGCAACTTTAACAATCTACCTGTAATTCATTGTAGTGGTACAGGAAGCCAGATGTAAATTTTCAGATGTAAAACGGACCCTCTGATACAAAGGCATAAAATATGCAATGTTATAATGTATAATCTGATTCGTGGCTAGTGCATACCATTTCTTTGTCTTCAACTAGCTATGCCAGAAATGTGGAGATTATAATTAAAAGGACACACTGTTCTTACCGGAGCAGGTCTTCAGCGACCTGGATGGGCGTTATCTAATAATGCGCAACCGCTTTGAGAGCTGACCAGTTAGCCTAGTCAATCTCAATCCATAAGGTCCCAACACTTGGCAGGCGAGGGACTTTAACTTGGGTCCTGGACAGTTGTGCTCATAGGACTTCGAGTACCAAATACACTCTGCCCATGGCAGCAAAATCACTGCAGCAATCAATAACCCACCTCCAACTTGTAGATCTCTCGAGACTCCACAACCCAGACATTAGGGAGTTTAACTACTGTTCTTCAGAACACCCCACTTTGTCACAGTAAGAGTACTGGCTCACCAAGAAGGCTAGAGGATGTGGCCTAATGGCCAGAGCTGCCAACTTTGGAGCCGGGGAACGAGGTTCGAGTCTCTGCATCGGCTCAACATCCTGTGGTTCTGGGCAAATCATTTCATCTCCTTGTGTCTGCCAAAAAAATGAATGTGTCCTTGTGTAATGTAACTGGTGCTCATGTAAAGTGCTCCAATACCTTCCAGTCGAGTTCGCGAAATATACATATATATATATATATATTTTGTTAGGCTGCAAATGAAAGACATATGAGCATGGGTGACTGATATTAAACTAATAGCTCGCAGACTGTCCAACCACTCCCCTGTCCACCTCGCATTAGCAGTCCTCACAGACTGCTATCGCACAGACTCTGGCTCTTACCCTCAGATGCCTTTCTGGACGAGGCAATTCGATCAGAATTACACACAGCGATGGTCAAGTGCTTCCATAATAACATTGTCTCGGTGTCTAGCCTTGGCAATATATAAGAGGCCTTAAAGGAATTCACCAGGGTCCTATGCATATCTAAAGCGCCCTGCATACTTAAATCCATTAGAGGTAGATTAACAACACTCAAAAATAAAATTTGCAGTCTGGATAGAAAACTGTAAAGCAACGCCAATCCACAAATGTATAGTGACATACAAATGACACTACACAAATACCATGAAGAAGCAGACAGAGAAGTCCATTTAATTAGAAAATATTATACCGCCATAGATATGGGGAGGGCGAATGCCTGGGCAAATTGCTGGTGGCCATGATGTGCAAAATGTGGGCAGCCTCAGAAATAGTCAAAATACACATCACTGAAACAAACCACCAAGGACCCACGCATTATACTGCACGTAATTAGCTAGTTCAACGTAACCCTATACAGGTCGACAAATGAGATACCACAATCACTGATAGATTGCTACTTCGATGCGATAGTGCTAGCCTGGCTTACAAATGGGTACAAAGAACACCTAGTTAGGCCTATTACTCAGGAGAAAGGTATAGCCACTTTACACAACAAGGCAAGGGACAAAGAACCAGGTAGAGATTACCTCACGGTTGAGTTTTATAAAGAATATGCTACCATCCCTGCTCCACACCTTTTCAAGATCCATCAGGAGGCCTTCAACTCTGGCCATGATATATTTCAGGAAGCACTTTTAATAAACCTGCTTAAACATAATAAAGACCCAACTAGATGCAACTTTTACCGACCATTCTTCTTAATTAATACAGACAGCCTCTTGGCTAAATTACTGGCTAACCGGCTACTACCGCTTATGCCCACCACTGCCCTGCTGGAGCAAGCTGATTTAGTGCCGAGTCAGTCCACATCATTTAACCTGCATACAATATTCACCCTCCTACACCAAACAAACCCAGCGATCTGTGCCATGGCTATATTACATGATGCAGCTAAAGCCCTTTAGTCCTTGGAATGGCCAAAACTCTTCAAAATCCTCAGCGGCATAGCCTTAAGTTCAACCTTCATCACTTGGGTGATATTATACAACTGTCCCAAGCAATAGAACTACAGCATGGAACACTGCAGGGATGCTCTCTGTCCCCACTGTTGTTCACCATAAATATGAAACTGATTACCTGCATGATCCGTCAACATCACGCCCATAAAGTTCTCTGCTTTTAGACACGCCACATTATTATATCACTATACACCGATGATACTGCTCTTTTTGTCAAGGACCCTGAATCGAACCCTACATCCATCATTAGAGCAGTCATGACATTTGTAAATATACCTGGATTACACATAAACTGGGGTAAATCTACTGTACTTCTTATAACTAAAACCACGCAGATATTTCACTTAGATTACCCACTGGAATGGGCATCCACCTCAGTAAGATATTTGGGTATACATGTCCAGGTGGGCACTGAGGACCTGAAAAGGAGCACTATAGCAAAGCTCTAACTACTCTAAGTGACCAGGTAGACCGGTGTATAAAATTACTTCACACAATAATTGGCAGAATTGCCTTGATAAAGATGGTTGCGTTACTGAAACATTTATACCAATTTAACAATATCCCTTTATTTCTGAGCAGACATCTCTTCCGCTCTGTACTTACACTACTAACTAGGTCTATCTGGGGAGGGGGGCAAACAGCCTCATATACAGTGAAATGTGCTGATTCACCCAGATCGGGAAAGCAGTATTGGGGTGCTGCTCCCGCCCTTGTATTATGCCTGTGCGCAGGTGCAATCTGCCTACTACTGATCTTGTTCAACGCTACCCCCCAGCACATGACATACATGTGGATACTGTTGACTCCACTCCACTACCAGTCACTATAGGTCAGAAAACAACTTGAATGCTGGGGGAACGGAACTCGGTGGCCGCTACCACCCCGGCATGGCAAACTTTAATGAAATACTATGGCCTCCTATACACTCCGTACTTACCACTTATAGACAACTCTCTGATACCTTTCACATATGAACCCAAAAGAGCACAATCGTGGGGAAGATAGTCTATGATGCGTCCTTTATCTCCCTAGCAGAGTTTCTGGGACCTTATGGTGGAACTCCACTAGATGCATTCCTATTCCAAGGAACAAAAGCATTGCTTAAAACAGATAATACACACTTCTCCCTAGAAGCTACCCGAGCTCGCTCAGCTGTTGTACCTTACAGTAGCGCCTGGATCATAACACATGGCCTAGAAATTCTACATCATGTCCATGTCCATGTCTGCTAAACAGCAACAATTAAGAATAAGTTAAAATGAAAGGTGAGCCCCGTCAGTAAACACATAAGGTTGCCATAAACTGATGTCACAGAGCTATACATTATAAATATCACCATATGGCGTATTGTGAGAATCATGCAGCTATATATGCAAAGATTAATTATCTAGGGTGTACAGCCGCTGGATGCAGTTCCGTGCAGCAAGATTATTTTGTTACATGTAAAGTTGTTCATACTAACGTTTTACTTCTTTCTCATGCACTTGCTTTCTAAACACACAATTAAAGGGAAAAAAAGACATTAAGAAACATTCTGGAATGATAAACTCAAAACTGTACGTAAAGATTTAAACACTGGCAGAAAATTATGCACTCTCCTTCATAATGGATGAGGACTTTTAGATCAATTAAAACCCCACAATTGATCTACAGTTCAATATTTCCATTTTTAAAAGTAAGTGTATTGCTGTAGTATCATATGGAGCTGGTGTTTTAGGGCCCAAGGGTGCGGGTCCACTACGGATGGTCAAGAATACATTTCTTAAGCAGAGTCCTGGTATTCCCTCAATCCTTTCCCTCATTTATGTGTCACTCGGAGGTGGGTCTTTCTTCTATGGAGGACAATATCAAGTTGGAAACCCTGTTACTTTGGGTTAGAATCTGGGGAAACATGGGAACTTCTCTCTCAAAAGAAGTTTTGGAAGATTGTCTCTGATAGGATTATGCTCTGGTGATTCCTTATATTAAAGAGAGTGTTATAGACCTAGGTTTCCTAGAGCTATTTTTTTTATCTGAGAACTATAAAGCAAAATGTTATGTCTTAGGTGAAAGGGGTATTTATTTATTTGAAAAGTTTTATATAGCGTGAACAAGACCCAGATGGGTATCAGAGCGCTGTACAAAGAGAAAACTGACGTTGAGGTGAAGAAACAGTATAAGTACAATACAATAAAGCAGCATGAGAGGCACTTGAGGCATAAGAATAAATGTGGGTGCTAGGGGAGGAAGAGGTAGCAAGTGAACAACATATAGAAGCCCAACTGGATGGGTCGTACAGTGTTATCATCAAACTACTTCCAGAGAATGACAACATACAGTTTAAATCCCAAGTAAAAATGATTGCCCAGCACATATTTCAAACGCAAAGTGAAAATAATTGTCAAGCATAACTTCATGGAGCGAGGGGAAGTGTCTGGCAAAAGTCAAAGAGGTTATTGCTGAGGAAGCCTAGATGGGTCGAGCAGTTTCAGCATCAAACCACTTTCAAAGAGCAACGAGATACAATTTAAACCTAAAGTAAAAAAGATTGTCCAGCACATATTTCAAACACAAAGTGAAAATAATTGTCAAGCATATATTTCAACCCATAACGTAAAAATGATTGTCAAGCACGAAAAGGAAGTATCTAGCACATGACAAAGAGGCTATTGCTGATGAAGTTCTTCCAACAGTAGCCATTTGACCTGTTTTTTGAATGAAGCAGCCGAAGGGTTAGCTCTGATGTCCGTTGGGAGGGTATTCCAAATTCTTGGAGCCAGCCCTGAGAAGGTGCGATTGTAAGTTCTTTTTTTGTTGTACTTCTGTAGTTTCAGTAGTAGGGTATTAAAGCTTCTTAAGTTTCGCCTGGATCCGGAGAGCTCAAGTGTTTTTGCCAGGTAAACGGGGCTATTGAAGTGTATAGCTTTATGTGTCAGGCAGGCTATCTTGAAACGGATCCTTGCTTCAATGGGAAACCAATTAAGCTGGATTAAGTCAGGTGTAATATGATCATGCTTTCTGGCACCTGTGATAAGTCTAGCCGAGGCATTCAGAGTAGCTCTTTTGGCGCTAACCTAGATTTAGGAAGCCCTGCTAGGGTCACCAAACCGTATTCTACTCGTGAGATAACTATGGACTGGACTGCTGACTGGAGATCCTCGGGAGGTAGGAAGGGTTTGATTTTCCTAAAAATGTTGAGCTGATGATTGGCACTCTTAACGGTGGCACCGATGTGGCCTTGCATGTTTAGAAATGTGTCTAGGGTGACACCTAAAGGAACGCGGAGTCCACCATATGTGGGGTGCAGTTGAGTGCGGAGATTTGTTTGATCCAGTTTTCCGTGGGGGCCTCGTGGTTGCGGGGGGGTAATCAGGAGAAATTCTGTTTTGAGGGAGTTAAGTAGCAGATGGTTATGTTTTAGCCATTGTTGAGTTTTTTTGAAGCGCTCCATTAAGAGTTTTCATGTCGTCTGGAGAAGAGATCTTTAGATACAGTTGAGTGTCATCCGCGTACATGTGGTACTGAATGTTTGAATCGTTCAGAATGGTAGTTAGAGGCTCCATGAATAGGTTGAAGAGCATGGGCGAGAGTGCAGATCCTTGAGGCACCCCAATTGAGATCGCGGTGCTGGCAGCCAAAGATTGGTTGACTTTGATTCTTTGTGTTCGGTTATGCAGGAAAGAGCAGAATCACTGTAGGACAGGACCAGATAACCCCATCCTATATTGAAGAAGGTTAATCAGGTTTATCATGTTTGATAGTGTCAAAAGCAGAGGACAAGTCCAGAAGAATAAGCAGACAGGGCGTATCTTGGTCAAGAGCTCTCAAGGCGTCATCAACAATGTGAGTTAGAGCTGTTTCAGTGCTATGACCTGCTCTAAAGCCGGATTGGTGTTGATCTAGGAGCTGAAATTTCTCGATGTGGTCGCAGAGCTGAGTGTGAATGCATTTCTCAAGCAATTTCGCTAAGGACATGATGTTGGTGATTGGGCTGTAGTTACTGGGATCAGTTAGGTCTGCATTGGGCTTCTTGGGGATGTGGGTGACTTGCCCCATTTTAAGACAGTCCGGACTCCTCCTCTGAAGGAGAGATTGTTGGATGATCCTGGACCAGAGAGGCAGAATGGCCATGCTGAGGTCTTTGAGCAACTTGGTAAGTGGATCCTTGAAATGGTTGGATGGTTTAAGAGAGGCCAGGGAATGTGACAGCTCCTCCCAATCCGGAAAGTGTTCCAGCAGGCATTGTTTTTGGGTGTGTACTCTGTGGGGTAAAGCAGGGCACACGCTATGGAGGGTACAGTCAGACCCAGAGAGTTCATAGACAACTGTTTAGCAGCGGCACGTTGCAGCTCACACTCAATACTTCTAGACTTTTCAGAAAAGTGTGTTGAGAAGTCCTCCCCACTGGGTCCAGCGGATTTGGAGAAATCGGATTAGCCTGTTGTTTGATGATATCAAACAGTTTCTTGGGACGGTTTTTAGCGCTGTCAAGCCTCTGAAATGATCTGATTTAGCAAAGCGAATGAGTTTGTTATAAGTGCTTCTCATCTTCCTTAACTGTTTGAGACTAGAGGTGGAGGGTGCATTTCTCCACCATCTCTCAGAGAGCCTGAGTTTGCGGCATTCATCGTTAAGGGCACCATTGAAGCAAGGTTTAAATTGTTTGCAAGGAATCCTTTTGAGTTGCTTCGGAGCTGCAGAGTCAAGAATATTTGACATGGCGTATTCAGGGAAAGGCAAGGTAGCGCCAACTACAACCTAATTAGAATATTGTTGAGCTGCAAATTTTATTGGATATCAACTTTGAACATGAATTCTAGGTTTCATTTTACAAGGTTCCGTTTTAATTCATTACATTTATGAGTGGCTGTTCCCAGAAATGTTGCCTGGAGTACAACCGTGCCAAGCTGCCTCTGTGATAATACCTCCAAGCAAAGCACTTTGCACTTTACTCTATTTTGTCATTTGGACTCCTACCCTCTGAAGCATTTTTTGATCCCATATTACATCTGTTCAAGATCAGATCCCATACAGAGCCATTTATTTTCTTGCAAAAATTCTGTAATCTAGATTTCTGTGTTGTAGTGGTAAATTTTGTTTTTTTCTGCCCTTGGAATTAGAAGCACATATGGGGCACTGTAATGTATCATGTTTTTTTGAACTTTGGCTTTTTTACATGAGGCTGCGGATACTTATAAGATGCTGTTTTTAACTTTTTTTATAAGCTCGAAGTTTTTTTGTGTGTGAACTGCCTTTATTGTGTGCTTTTATGGATTTTGATAAAACCAAATAAAGATTATTTTCCTGACTGATTAGTTCAATATTTGTTATAAAAATTAAATGCTAAATAACATTTATATTCAGTTGGAACCTTATTGTATCTGGAACTTATGGAGACAGGTAATGAGGTTTTAGTGAAGTGAAGTAGTAATCCTATTTAAGAATTGACCGATTATGTAATAAGGTTTATTTGTTATTTCAGCAATTAAATAGTATGCTCTGTAGCACAATATGGTTTATGACGCCTATCAAATTAGAGTAATGAAGGGCTCAAGAATGGTCTGGGATACATTTTAGAATGGTTTCAGCACAATATCTTATTATCTTATTTTATTTCACGTAAACTTTTGAGATTATTGCTGGCAATATAATCTGTAGTAGGCTTGGTGTGTATACTAGAATAAAAATTATAGAGAGATTTAATTTAATTTGTTACAGAGTGAGTCTTTTTACCTTGGTATTTAAAGATGGTGAACAATTGCATCAAGAGCATTGGGTCTTTTCTTCACGGAGATAGTAGTCTTTCTTTAGTAGATAGAGGGTTTCTACTTATGGATAAAACCGCGTGTAGAAATTTGTGGGCTTTACTTGAGGGTGTACATAGGGTTACGAAATGCCACCTGACATTTGATTTGTGTGAAGAGGAATTAAACAGATCCAGCCAATGACCTAATCTCCGATTGAATTCACAGGATTAGTAAGTTTTCTTATAAATCTTTAGCAAATAACGGATATGGCGGTGATGCAGAAAATGATAAATATAAATCCAATTATCATAGAAAGTTTGTATAGTTTTCTTTCTTAGTTGCCCTTTTTGTGCGGCGGGAGACAAGAAAGATATAGAGTAATAGAGCAAAAAGAGTAGTAAATTGGAACACTACTGTGGTGAGTATATAGACAACATAGTTTTATTGCTAATCTACTTGTAAAACAGATATTTACGTTTCCATAAAGGAAAACAAGGAAAAGGTATTAGCAAACTTGTCTGGTTCAAAGGTGTGGGGCAGAGTCCCTAATCTTTTATCATGTTAAGGTCCTGTCGCAAATGGTCAGCTAGGCCTTCTTCAGGGCAGGGAGCCCTTTTGCCTTTTTGTGTTCATGTAACAGCAACAGAAGGTCAACCCTTGAATTTGCAGGGTAGTTCCAGCCCCAGGTCAGGAATCTTTCAGTATTCATTCTCCAAAAAGCAAAATCTTCTTTATTTTAGATGTTTATTTGCAGGTCCAGGAAAGTCTGGAGTAAGTGGTGGTGGGTGAGGAACAGTCTGATCCTGTGCACTAACCAGTAACTGGACAATTCCTTACACCTAATCCTGGAAACTATCCTGTCAAAACCCAACCTTCTTTTCAGTCCGGTAGAGAGGGTAGAGGTAGAGAGAGAGAGGTAGAGGTAGAGGTAGAGGTAGAGATAGAGAGAGAGAGAGAGAGAGGTAGAGAGGTAGAGAGGTAGAGGGAGAGAGAGAGAGAGAGAGAGAGAGAGAGAGAGAGGTATAGAGAGAGAGGTAGAGAGAGGTAGAGAGGGTAGAGGTAGAGAGGGTAGAGGTAGAGAGAGGTAAAAAGCTAGAGAGAGAGGTAGAGTGAGAGCGGTAGAGAGCGGTAGAGAGAGGTAGAGGTAGAGAGAAAGGTAGAGAGAGAGGTAGAGAGAGAGGTAGAGAGAGAGGTAGAGAGAGAGGTTGAGGTAGAGAGAGGTTGAGGTAGAGGGGTTGAGGTAGAGAGAGAGAGAGAGAGAGAGAGGTAGAGAGAGGTAGAGAGAGAGAAGTAGAGAGGTGTAGAGAGAGAGAGGTAGAGAGAGGTAGAGGTAGAGGGGTAGAGAGAGGTAGAGAGAGGTACAGAGGTAGAGAGAGGTAGAGAGAGGTGGCGAGAGGTAGCGAGAGGTAGAGAGAAGAGAGGTAGAGAGGAGAGAGGTAGAGAGAGCGAGGTAGAGAGAGCGAGGTAGAGAGAGCGAGGTAGAGAGAGCGAGGTAGAGAGAGCGAGGTAGAGAGAGAGAGAGAGAGGTAGAGAGAGAGGTAGAAAAGTTCACTAAAATGCTCAGGTGCCAGGATCAGTTTTTAGGCCACAAAGCTGTGGGTTCATGTTTAATACTTGATTGGGCGATTAACTAAAACACATACAATATACTCAGTAATGCAGGCAAGCTGACCCTTTCTATGTAAACAAGGAGGCACTGCTCGCTCCTGCAGGCAAAACGCCGTAGGATGCGAGGAATGCAGCTGAGGGGGGGAGGGGTGGGAGGAGTGCAGCCGAGAGCACACAAAGCGTTTCCCTTGCGGGAGCTAGCAGGGGCACCATCTGGTTGCAAGTTAATTACAGATGGTTTCAAAGCTCTCTCCCGCAAGGGAATCGCCAAACGTGCATGTGTTGTCATTGAAAGCAATGCAAAGCATTCACATTCTTTGCCCAAAAAGTGAATCGATTCCTAAAGGTATCCTCCTATGCAACGCATGCGTGCTGTGTAGGCGAGACCTAAAAAGGAAATTTCCTACAAAATACAGCTATTGTACCATGGACTGGTCAAGAAATATTGTCATACTTTGTTCACCATTACTACCCATTCTGTAACTGTAAAATGGAAGTGTGCAATGCTCCAACGGAAACTGAATTAATATGTATCAGGTTTGGTGGTCATTATTAGTCGCAATTAGCACCAAAAACAACTAACAGAAAGACAATCACAATTGCGAAATAGAGTGTAACAGTAACCTGCAAGTAAAGTAGCAAATGTCTTTGGGTTTGAAGAGCACCCCTTGCCCTCGGTTTACACTGTCATGGCAGCCCTTGGCCTGCAGCATCCTAGTCAGTCATCCTTTACGGGTACAAAGGCTTTGCGCAAAGAGGCTACCCAAGGTGATCTCTAAGATGTGTGTCCTTTAATTTCGGATTAAGTATTCATAACACACTTTTTATAAACATGGAATATAATTAAATAATTTGTCTACAGCCATATCCACACATTAAGTATCACTGCACTCTGACACCACCTGAAAGCAGCATGCTTCAAAAGGGCAAGCTACACAGGCACATTTTAAAATATAAAGAGCCAACCAGTGCTTTTAACTGAATTCATGGTTACGTAAGAGCATTACACATAACCTACAACATACAATTTTTAACATCAAACCTACCTGTAACCTGTCGACGTGCACCTTCACACCTCCAACAGTGCCTTTTTTAAAGGATGCCAGCATGTCTAAAATGGGGTTAAATCTGCTTCCCCTAGAGTGGCCCAAAAAAACGATGCAGTTTTAGACTTTGCACAATGATGTTATCAACGCTGTATAATTCAGATATGAGGCCATGACGGCCATGCACGCACCTGATGTTATCCTCCCGAATTAGGACCAGAAACAATGGGCGTCCGTGCATTTTCCAGTACTGCTTGATGAACTGCAGTGCATTCTGGGAATGTAGACAACAGTCAATGAATATCAATACAGATCACAGTAAAACGAGCAGTGCCTTCTGCTATTCATCATGCTTAATGTGATGCTGCACAATACGTTCTGTAAAAGGTAAATGATTCAGCTGAACAGTATTTCTGAATTCCTAATAAGGTTGTAGTCAATCATCATTGCAAAAGGCAGAAATATACAGACTCAGGGCACTCAATGATCTTTATGCAGTAGGCACATATACACAAGTAACCAAAAATACTACAAAGATAAAAAAAATAGCAGGTCATCGGAAATAGTAAGTTAGCTGAAAAAACATTTTAACATTTTTAAGTAAATAAAGAAAGTATTTGTCGATGTTTCGATCCTATAATGTTGGCAGAATGAGTGTGGGTTAACTTACGTAGCCACATGGCATGTATCTCTAACACCGACCTATCTGGAGAATGCCACTAAAGTCCCTTTAACTAGTGAAGCGTGCCTGGCTACCTTAAGGAGGTTGGACTGCACGCGGAGTGCAGCAAGGTCAATGCACATTCTTACTCCTCTGGAAAATGAGCCTTTAGAAACCACACAGCCGGCATCATTGGCTTCCAAAGTACCAAATGGTAGGTTGGTTGGTTGAATGGTGGTCACTGGTCTTAAATCGCAAACACTCGCAACGCACCTCATGTCAATGTTGGAAAATCTATGCTCCGCCAGATGATTTAACTCCTTGTTCACATGGAACTCTGACAGAACTGTTGGATCAAAAGTGTGTTATAGTGCAGGACTATCTCGGTGGAAAAGAATGAACAGTTCTTAGTCACAAAAGACTTGCCTTTTACACTAGTTACACAAAAAATATCCAAGATCATCAACCAAGCAAGTGAGTGGGTTGATGGACTTTTGCAATATTGCCCACTGACAGGATCACAGCCATTTCCTCTCTTATTAATCCTTGGCATCGGATATCTAGCCAACAAGATGCCCGGGTCTTCTGTGAAGCAGAAGACACCATACGATGCTCCCATGTTGACCAATGATTAAAAGGATGCAGTAATCTTCCCTCTTCTAAGAGAAGGGGTCCCACCTCTGAAGTAGGGGGATGTGGTCTTTCTGAAGTAGATGGATGAGATTTGAGAACAGGACTTGGGGAGGCCAAGCAATAGGATGTCAAAACAAGATAGGCTGTCCTTCATCTGATTCTCAGTATGAGTCGAAAGGGATGTACGTATGAGCCCTTATCCAGCACAACACCTACTCAGCTTTTAGGGATCTGGGCCAACCCGCCATCAGGTAGGCACATTTGGCACATCTTGTACTTGGACAATCAGAGGTCTAGAAGATGGAATAGAGGGCTTTCTGGGATTTTCTACTCTTGTAGAAGTGGGGATTCCAGCTTCGGCAGTATGCTCCAGTGTTGTATATTGCTACAAAGTGGGAGACTGATAGATTATATGCTGTGCTTTAATGGTGAACAGCATGAATCATGTAATTTGAGATGATTCCTGAACGTATATTGTTCGAATATCAGTATTTAATTTATGTTTTTCACCCACGTCTGCAATTTGTGCATTACAAACAGTCATGATCATGAAGTGGCATCCATGCAACACATTCATGAATGTTTAAATATGGCCAACGCTTTCCTTATACTTTGTACGACTCGACAATTTGGTCCCTTTTCTATTTTCGTTAATCAGCCGTTAACCAATGAATTTGTTTTGTACTAAAAGGAAGCGCCTTGCAATAGAACCACTGACATTGACATAGGCCAGGAGCCTGAAACGTGTTTGTCAGTATTTGAGTTGCATGAAATTATCATCTTAATAGCTTGAGTGGGCAGCATCTTTGGAACTGTGGTGTGATATATATTCATGAGGCCGCCCTCGTGAGCTGCCGCACCCACTGTGCTGAGAGCGGCAAGTTTGGCGGAAACCGTTGTGTGATATATACATATATATATTATCTACTGGCGGTCGCCAGTAGATAGTTATAGTTAGGACCTATTTTCCATAGGAAATCCGCAACATTCTATTGGGAAAATATTTGGCGCCGGTTGACAAATCCTCGCAAAATTCTCCAAACTTTTGGCCAGCTCCGCTCCGCTCCTACCCTGAAAGTTTTGTGGTGATTCATCAAGCGGGGGCCGAGAAAAAAGGGGGGTCCCAAAAAGCGTTTCCCCCATGCAATTTCCCATAGGATCTGTTGTCGCAGCTACAGCCCGAACCGCTGAACGGAATGACACCAAATTTGGCAAAGAGGTAGTCCTTAGTTCAGACTCATGACTTTTGCATATTTGGTGTGAATCTGTTCAGTAGTTCCTGAGAAAATTAGGGTAAAAAAGTCAGTGATATCTATGGCCGCGGAGGATCCGCGGACCGTACCCGCACCGTACGCGAACCATCCCCGAACCGAGCGCGCACCCTCCCGATCGTGCGCTGAATGCTAATTGGCTGTCGAGCGTCTCTCTACATTCGAAACCAGGAACGGTTGGCGGCCATTTTCTGCCTCGGTAGAAGCGAGGCTGAAGAAGCAAGGGGAATAAGTGCGTAAAACATATAAAGGGGGCAGAGTGGAAATACTCTGACCCTCTAGAGGTGCTTAGGGGGTCCCAGAAGGGCCCGCTGGGGCCCCCCTCATTAAAAAAAAAAAGCGTCGAAATGCGAGCACGGTGCGCGCATCCTATCGCGTTGGATGCACGGATACTCTCGTGGTGGGTTCGCGGATCCAAGGGGAAAAAAATGAAATTGTTGGGAGATAAAGATTAAGCTTAAGTGTTTTGTTCTTGAGTGGCTCTAAAAAAAGCCGTTGTGTTCATTGAGAGTTTTTGGTACTTATAAGTAAGTACCTATACAGAGTCTAAAGTTGTTGAGGAAGACTCTGTTTCCTTCATCAGTAAACTGTACTACATCTCTCCTATACATCTCTTGCATATGAAAGCGCAGATTGTTATTGTAAATGGACCCCATTCTGTAGTCTCGGAGAAAAGCAGAAACAGATTTATTCACATGTTTCCTAGCTTTCTTAATCTGTGGACAAAAATGATCGGACCAGTTCCATTTCTGCCTTTGGCATACGTTAGAATACACAAAGGCAGTTTTAGGGAAAAGTGAAATCAGTTGTGCAAAGGTGTCCTTCATAAGCATTTCCAGACCTACCCCAGTCAAAGTGCCTAGGTCATTGCCACCACAGTGCACTATTATGAGGTCAGGGTGTTGGATTTGCATGAAGGATTTCACCAATGGCATCAATTGGTGCCACTTTAACCCTCTCTGTCCAATCCATTTAATGTCTACATTTGGCAAACCTAGGTCTTTGTGAATGCCTTTGTTTTCTGCATACCTTTGGCTCCAGAAAATGTAGCTGTGTCCCACAATCCACACTGTAAGCATCTTGTAAGGAGGTCTGGATGCACTCAGATGGTCTCTGTAAATGAAATGGCAGTTTGGAAAGTAAGATGTTTCTAAAATGGTGGCTAAGATGCAATTTTGAAAAAAGACAAGAAATCATTGGTTGTTTGACAACCTTCTACACTGAAAGGTAGGGTGCATATTTCTGATTTTTAAACGCTTGATTCTTATTGGTTAACAAAAACAGTTTGCAAGGAACATTATATATGATAAGCTGATATGTTGAGAAGTCAAGCACACTTGGTGTTTTGATTAGCAACATTGTGTGTGCTGAACTTGTGACCTGTGTGCTCAGTACAGTGTTCCATTACCTGTTTCTATGGTAACGGGCAGAAGGCAGATTGGGGGAAGGGTTGAAGTTTATGTCATTTGGAAAGGGTTGAAAAGTTTAACCAATAGAAATGTGTGTTTGCTTTTGAATTTATGTGGGAAGGAATGTGATTTGATGTTTACATGTATATGTGTGGAAAATGAGAGGGAAACTTTGCCATTCTTTGGTTTTGCTGACAGGTGCACAGTGCAGAGATTCTGTATAAGAACATCTGGTGTGTGACTGATATCTGGTGTGTGACTGATATACTTCTTAATCTACAAAACATCTTGAAAGGTGAGTTATTTAATTGTGAGGGGATGTATGGAGACTATTTTTATTTTAATCAGACTAATGTATTTTTTCTGCTAAAGTGTAGGGAATATTTTTTTTTCTCTACAATCTTATTGACAGTGTGTGTGCATGTAGAAACCATTTTGTGATAAGGATTTGTGTTTTTTCATGTGTTTGTAGACAGATAACTATGCAGTTCTTATATTTTGGTAAATTTAGAAACCATTTATTGTTTATGAATTTGTGAAATGAGTTGTGTTTCTGCAGTAAAATGTAGTACTCCTTGTAGATGAAGAAATGTGTTTTGGTATAGTGTAAGGGATAGTGTTGTTTGTCTAGAATCACACAGAGAGCCTGTGTGCATTTGGGAACCACTTTGGAGAAGCGTTTGGTAACATTGTGCATTTGCTGACCGATAACTGTTTTGAAACCTGTCATGTTGTCAAGTTTTAGTAGCATTAGAAGCCAGTCTTTGCTTATGTGTCGATTAAATGAGTCAGGCATTGACACTAAAGAGCAGCCGTGAAAGATGTAGATTGTGTGCAGTTCCCGTATCACTTCCAGTGTAGTGAATGAGTTTTGGTAAACTCCTAGGAATACTGGTGCTTGTCTAGAATCACACTGTGAGTCTGTGTGCATTTGGGAACCACTGTCAGAGAAGCGTTTGGTAACATCATGTATTTGCTGACAGATAACTGTTTTAAAACCTGTCATGTTGTCAAGTTTTAGTAGCATTAGAATCCAGTCTTTGCTTATGTGTTGATTAAATGAGTCAGGCATTGACACTAATGTGTAGTTGTGAAATATGTAGATTGTGTGCAGTTCCCTTATCACTTCCACTGTAGTGAATACGTTTTAGTAAACTCCTAGGTATAGTGGTGCTTGTCTAGAATCACACTGTGAGTCTGTGTGCATTTGGGAACCACTGTCAGAGAAACGTTTGGTAACATCGTGCATTTGATGACAGAAAACTGTTTTGAAACCTGTCATTGTCAAGTTTTAGTAGCATTAGAAGCCAGTCTTTGCTTATGTGTTGATTAAATGAGTCAGGCATTGACACTAAAGTGTAGTCGTGAAATATGTAGATTGTGTGCAGTTCCCCTATCACTTCCACTGTAGTGAATGAGTTTTGGTAAACTCCTAGGGATAGTGGTGCTTGTCTAGAATCACACTGTGAGTCTGTGTGCATTTGGGAACCACTGTCAGAAAAGCGTTTGGTAACATTGTGCATTTGCTGACAGAAAACTGTTTAGAAACCTGTCATGTTGTCAAGTTTTAGTAGCATTAGAAGCCAGTCTTTGCTTATGCGTTGATAAAATGAGTCATGCTTTGACACTAAAGTACAGTACCACATAGTATTGTCTTTACTGCCCCAGAACTGAAAATTTAATATTTTTACCCAGGCACTGTCCTAGAAGTAGTCTGATGATTTAGTCAGTTTCTAAGTACTTATGTTGTGAACCATTCATTACCAAATAGACTGCTTCAAATGTCCATGCAGTTTGCTTGTAGTTCTCTAACCACCTACACAGTTGTTTTTCACACCTTCAATTCTCTAGACAGTTTCCATACACTTCCAGGAAACACCCTATCACTCTCTTTGTAGTCTTCTAGTGACCCATTCAGCACCATGTAGTAATTCATTCACTGTGCCAAAACCCAAACATTTATAAATTCACCAAGACACTCTCTTTCCAGTACTCTAATTATTCAGTTACTGTCTAAGTATTCATGCACTGAGCCAGGACTTAGCACATGGACTGCTTCAAACCCCTATGCACTATGCATGCAGTCTTTTAACCACCTAGAGATTTCTCTTTTATACTTTCAATTACCTAGTCAATATCCATATAGTCCAGCAAACATCTTGTCACTCCCTTTGCAGTCTTTTAGTGACCTTTTTAGCACCAAGTACTAATTCATTCCCTGTGCGAAAAGTCTACCAGTTATAAATTCATCCAGGTAGTCTCCTTGCTGTAGTCTAATCATTCAGTCAGTACCCAAGTACTCATGCAGTGAGCCGGGCCTTAGCACTTGGACTGCTTTAAATGCCTATCCAGTATGCATTCAGTTCTCTAATGAGCTACACAGTTGTCTTTCCCAGCTTCAATTCCCCAGTTAGTGTTCATACACTTCAAGCAAACACCCTGTTACTCACCCAGTGTGTCTCTTTTAGTACTGTAATCATTCAGTTAGTTAGCATGTAGTCTTTTTGTGAGGTAGGCTTTAGGGCATGAACTGCTTCAAAGTAGTATGCATTATGTATGTAGTGTTTTAATCATCGTCACACTTGTGGTTCAGGGCTATAGTTTTTTAGTCTGTTTTTATATAAAATGTGTTTGTACAGTAATGGAATATTGTAAATTTGAAAGTTATTAATATACATTAATTTGTGACTCTTTTTTGCAGATACTGTTTTTCAACGTTAAAATCGAGAAAGTATGCCAGAAAAAAAAAGAAAAAGAAAAGAACAGAGACAGGAGGATTATTTGAAGAAACATCAACCACAAGTATTGAATGAAAAAGATAATGTGGCTAAAAGGAAAAAATCTTCTGGTACGATAACGAAGCAATTTATTAAAAATGTTTGTAGGAGCAAACAGAATGTAGAGAATGCTGCAACTTCAAAATTTTTTGAGTAAGAAAAAAAATCAAAATAAGAGGAAAAGTAAAAAAGCAAATGTTCAGTCAAAGGAGATAAAGTATGGTAAAAGAAGACAAAATCAGTATAAGGAATTACGCAAAAAAATATTTTACAAGAGAGTAGTGCATAATTTGCTGAAAGATGTAAAGAAATATAAAAAGAGCTTTATTTTATAAAAAGAAGAAGCATATTGAAAGCATTGTGGAAAAGGCTTTTGAAGTAAAAAGGAAACGGTTTATTTTAGTGTTGAACAGAATTTGATCACTAGATAAATCAATATATGTAATGAAGGACAAAAGTAGGAGGAAAAGAGTTATTAATAAAAAAAAAAAAAAGATTTTTTTTGGGAGAATGGAAACACAGTTCTAGTTCAGAGCCTTTTTTTTCAATGAAGAGAGTTATTCACTAAGTGAAAAAAAATTGTATGCAGTTGACACCAGTGGTAGAGGTTATGAGGTTAGTGATGGTTGTCCAATGGAGAAAGAGAAAATGGTTGAAAGAAATGCAGAAGAAGTGATAGCTGATAAAGTTTTAGGGAGACGTGCTAAAAACCCTGTGTACACTTGGAATTGCAGTAGTGTTTGTAGTGTACGACAGGAATTTATTGAAAAATTATGTAGTTTTTTACGAGTCTATACTAAAAAAAGTGTAAAACAAAAGATTAAGCTGTTGCAAGGACTAGACCCTTGCAGAGTGAGCAAACATACTGGTTTGCAAGGTCATTCTCTGGCTTGTCTTTCTAGGAAAGTTTGTGAAAGTGTTTTTCACCATTTCAGAATGCTGGCAGTACATCATACTCAAATGCGGAAGTTAGTGAGAAGGTTGTATTATGCAAAAAGTCCAGCACTAAAGTTAAGTGAGTCGAACAGTGCTCTTTTGCGTGGGTCAGTTTCAGATGTGAAGCAGGTCTGTGAGTATATTGAGTTTTGTTACTTTGGGCCTCAGCAAGAGAGTGAAGAAACTGGCACATTAGTAGAACAAAATGTTTAAGACAATGTAGAACCTGTAATTACAGAAAAATTTGAGGATGAAATGACAAAGTTTAAGGTAATTTTAGGTGAAAGACCAAATGTTTCTTGTATTTGTTGTCGGCGAAGTCACTATAAAAATCAGACTAGGGGTGTCAATCTGTATCTTAAAAGTGTAATAGAAAATAATGATAAGTGGATGGAATTTGCAACTTATTTGTTGGTAGAGGATTGTTTTGATTTGGGATGTGAGCAGTGTATTTGTAAATATTGTTATAATAAATTAGATGAGAATAAAATGCCTGCTAGAGCTGTTCATAATAATCTAGAGTTGGTTGCTATTCCTCCAGAGCTGATAGATTTAAATACGTACGAGTCTATTCTGATACAATGTGTTCACCCTTTTCAGGCTATTGTTCGTATGGAGCCCAAAACAAGTAAATTACCTCCATCAGAGTTGCAAAGAGGATTGAAAGGAAGAGTTGTGTATTTACCATTAGATTTAAGGAAAAATGTTGAAACCATTGGTGTAGATCATGCAGAAAATGAGCCACTAGTCATTCTAGTTAATGGTGTTCCTACTAAGAATAAGAAAATCTGGCAAGAGTTAGTGGATGTTAGAAAAGTGCAAAAGGCATCATAGTATCTGATAAAAAATAATGAGTACTATAGAAATGTGTTTGTTGGAGAAGAAGAAATAGATTTAGCAGAAGATAGTGAAACATTAAGTGGACAAATTGAAAAAGTGGACATGTCCAGATGTGAAGAGATCTATGAACATTACAGTGTACATCCACTTAATTCCAAAGAGGTGATGTGAAATACAATTGAGTTGTTTCGAATGAAAAAAGCAACAGGAAGTCCCATGAGAGTATGGGAAGAGTGTTTGGAAGCTCGTTGTTTCCCGCAGTTGTTTCCAACAGGAAAAGGTGGACGATATGATGAACGTCCTGTGCAGATTCCTGCATCTGAATATCGGACAAAAAGATTATATGCAGAAGATCCAAGATTTCGACAATGTATCCCTTATATGTTTCATCTTCTGGTTGAAAGTGACTTGTCTGGACTTTCATATGCAGTAAATCACATTTTAAAAACTGGAATGCATCTGCAAAATGTAACTGCAAAGGATTTTATGGATAAAGTGCATCAGAGAGATGATCATTTAGAATCTCAGTTGATTAATCTGATGGCATGTCAGCGTGGGACTAATGAATATTGGTACCGTCGACATGGAGAACTGAAATGCATGCTACGGAACTTGGGAACTCCTACATGGTTTGTTACACTAAGCTGTGCTGAGTATGCTTGGGATGATTTACTTGAATTTCTTCGAGAGGCAAATTCCAATATAAATAATATTGAATACAAGACACCTGGAAAATTGTGCTCTTTGGATCCTGTCAATGTATGCAGATATTTCAATCATAGATTTGAAGCTATGATGTCTTTCATCTGCAATAAAAAGAATCCTCCTCTTGGAGAAGTTGTGGATTTCTTTTGGAGAAAGGAGTATCAAGCAAGAGGTGCTCCTCACATACATATGTTGTTACGGGTCAAGGATGCCCCCTAATTTGGAACAGATTCAGATGAAAGTGTTTTGTCTTTCATTGAAGATTATGCTACATGTGCTGTACCAAATAGCAGAGAAGACAAAAACTTAAAAAAACAAGTCTTACGATGTCAAAGCCATAGGTGTGAAAAATACTGTCGACGAAAGTACAAGTCAAAGGATAAGTTCTATACCAAATGTCGTTTCGGATTTCCACGTCCTGTATTAGCCAAAGGAAAAGTGAACAGTTTCATGTCAGCTGTACGACATACCATCACAAGAAAGTCTCCGAAAAACACCTACAACTTAAGAAGAAGCGAAGAATCGAAATACATAAATGACTACAACCCAGTTATTTTATCCATGTGGAACGCTAACATGGATAATCAGTATGTTGCTGACAATTCTATTGCTGTTGCTCGATATGTAACATCTTACATTACTAAATCAGAAAAGACTGAATTGAAAGAAATGTGGGAAGAGATTTCTCACGAGAAGAGTCTAAGTAAGAAATTATACAATTTCAGTTTGAAAATGTAATCGCATCGTGAAATTGGAGCATATGAATGTTCAGATCGGTTATCATCTGCAAGTCTATATTCCAAAAGTAGAAGAATCATTTGGGTGAGTCTAGGTCTTGCAGGAATGCGAAATCGGGTACTGAAATCTGTTCAAGAAATTGAATATTTAGCAGAAAATGACCCTGAAAGTACAGATATTTTGAAAACCAATATGTTGGACACATACTATCCAAAGATAAGTCATCATCTTGAGAACATGTGTCTCTATGAAGTGTTGCAAAACTACACTTTTAAACTGAATATTACAGAGAACATCAACGATGGAAAATATGGAGTGATTGGTTCTGAAGGATGTCTGGTGAAACAAAGGAAAGGAAATTTAATTAATCACAGAAAACTGAGCTGCGACACTGCTGACAAAAGGGAATTTTACTATTTAGCCCTTTTGCAAATGTTCAAACCATGGCGTTCTGAACTGGAATTACTTGGAGATTTTCCCAGCTATGAAGATTCATTTAATGCTTGTAAAGATAGCATACAATGCAGTGCTTTCGCAAATTATGTGAAAATGTTGAATGATGAAATTGATCAAGAAGCTACAATTGCAGCTGAGATTGCTAGAGACAGTTCTCAAGATAGTCAAAGTTCTGCTGCACTCCTAGGGATAGTGGTGCTTGTCTAGAATCACACTGTGAGTCTGTGTGCATTTGGGAACCACTGTCAGAAAAGCGTTTGGTAACATTGTGCATTTGCTGACAGAAAACTGTTTTGAAACCTGTCATGTCGTCAAGTTTTAGTAGCATTAGAAGCCAGTCTTTGCTTATGCGTAGATAAAATGAGTCATGCTTTGACACTAAAGTACAGTACCACGTAGTATTGTCTTTACTGCCCCAGAACTGAAAATTTTATATTTTTACCCAGGCACTGTCCTAGAAGTAGTCTGATGATTTAGTCAGTTTCTAAGTACTTCTGTTGTGAACCATTCATTACCAAATAGACTGCTTCAAATGTCCATGCAGTTTGCATGTAGTTCTCTAACCACCTACACAGTTGTTTTTCACACCTTCAATTCTCTAGACAGTTTCCATACACTTCCAGGAAACACCCTATCACTCTCTTTGTAGTCTTCTAGTGACCCATTCAGCACCATGTAGTAATTCATTCACTGTGCCAAAACCCAAACATTTATAAATTCACCAAGACACTCTCTTTCCAGTACTCTAATTATTCAGTTACTGTCTAAGTATTCATGCACTGAGCCAGGACTTAGCACATGGACTGCTTCAAACCCCTATGCACTATGCATGCAGTCTTTTAACCACCTAGAGATTTCTCTTTTATACTTTCAATTCCCTAGTCAATATCCATATAGTCCAGCAAACATCTTGTCACTCCCTTTGCAGTCTTTTAGTGACCTTTTTAGTACCAAGTACTAATTCATTCCCTGTGCGAAAAGTCTACCAGTTATAAATTCATCCAGGCAGTCTCCTTGCTGTAGTCTAATCATTCAGTCAGTACCCAAGTACTCATGCAGTGAGCCGGGCCTTAGCACATGGACTGCTTTAAATGCCTATCCAGTATGCATTCAGTTCTCTAATGAGCTACACAGTTGTCTTTCCCAGCTTCAATTCCCCAGTCAGTGTTCATACACTTCTAGCAAACACCCTGTTACTCACCCAGTGTGTCTCTTTTTAGTACTGTAATCATTCAGTTAGTTAGCATGTAGTCTTTTTGTGAGGTAGGCTTTAGGGCATGAACTGCTCAAAGTAGTATGCATTATGTATGTAGTGTTTTAATCATCGTCACACTTGTGGTTCAGGGCTATAGTTTTTTAGTCTGTTTTTATATAAAATGTGTTTGTACAGTAATGGAATATTGTAAATTTGAAAGTTATTAATATACATTTATTTGTGACTCTTTTTTGCAGATACTGTTTTTCAACGTTAAAATCGAGAAAGTATGCCAGAAAAAAAAAGAAAAAGAAAAGAACAGAGACAGGAGGATTATTTGAAGAAACATCAACCACAAGTATTGAATGAAAAAGATCCACTTGGACAACCAATTGTTGAAAATGAAGCAGCGATTGCCATGAATGAGGTGGAAACAGCAATGTATCAAGGCCAAGAAGATGCAATACAGTTAGGAAACTTAGAAGAGCAACTAAATGTTGAACAGAAACAAATATACCAACAAGTGAAAGAGCAGATTGACCATGGATTACTTCATGAAAAGAAAGACTGCTCATGTACATCATTTCAACCTATCCGAATGTATGTGAGTGGTCAAGCTGGAACAGGAAAGAGTTTCTTAATTAAAGTAATTACAAGTTATCTGAAAAAAAAAAAACTGAGTCGCATTTGTCTTGTGTTGTCACTGCTCCAACTGGGTTGGCAGCACATAACATTAAAGGAATTACTTTACATCGTTTACTAATGCTGCCAGTAGAGCATGAGAACAAATTGGAATACCACAAGCTATCTGGAGAAGCTTGTTGTGAAGTTTCAAGAGTCCTGAAGAAAATGAAACTTCTCATTATTGATGAGGTGAGCATGGTTTCAAACTTGATGCTTTCCTTTGTGCATTTAAGAATGCAGCAAATTCTTAAAACAGAGCATGACGTGTTATTTGGAGGAAAACACGTCATAGTTTTTGGAGATCTACTGCAACTGACACCGGTAAAAGGACAACCGGTATTTAAAACACTTGCCCATGAAGATACCAGAAAGTCTCTTGGCAGTGTTGGTAATGTGAACATTTGGAGTAATTTTGAATACAACGACAACAAATATGCGACGGGCAAATGATGCTGAATATGGAAGTATTCTTCAAGATATAAGAATTGGGATTCTTTCAAAAAAAGAGTCGATTACTTTGCAATGTCTTTCCAAATGAAAATGCAGTTGCTGCAAAAGTGTACGTGGAAATTGCTAAAAATAAGTCAGTGATTTGCTTAATGCCAACACTGCGTGAGTGTTCAATATTCAACGACGAATTATTAAAATTGGAACATGAAGAAATTGCCAAAATGGAAGCCATCGATAAAATAATACATGAAGGAACCACTATTATTTTAACGGGTAAGTTGAGATCAAAACTAGATTGTTTAGAAAAAAAAATATCTAAAACTGCTAGTTTGGAAAAGACACTGTATGTGTGTGTAAACTGTTGGGTAATTTTAAGGCGTAATTTGGATGTAGAGAAAGCTTTAGTTAATGGTGCAATGGGCAAAGTGGTGGATTTTGTGAATTATCAGAAAAAAGAAGGAATTGAATTTTTAAAAATTAAATTTGATCAGATTGATGAAATTAAAGAAATTGGTCGTTGTTCAGTTAGTTTTTTGCTTGTTAAAGATTTATATGTCCGTAGGAAACAATTTCCATTTTCTCTGGCATATGCAGTGACTATTCATAAATCTCAAGGATTAAGTGTAGACAGTGCATTGGTTAACATTGGATCTTCTGTATTTAAAGAGGGTATGGCATATGTTGCTTTGTCGCGAGTCATAACATTAGCTGGTTTGTTTTTGATTGATTTTGATGAGACAAAGGTTACTGCAGATGCAAACTGTGTAAAAGAGTATAATAGGTTAAGAAGGGTGTATGCTCCAAATTTAGGTCAATATCCTGTATTTGAAAAGCGTGTGGTTGGTCGAAAAAGAAGGTTAGGGAATATCTGTTCTGAAGGTATCAAGAAAAGAAAAGAACAAGATAATGTTGTGATTGCAGGTAAAAAGAAATTGGACACTGTTGGAGAGACTGTTGGTTATCAGTTTGAAAATAGTTCTGGTGTCAAGTGCTATGCTAATGTAGTGGTCAATGTTGTTTTTTATCTTGAAGATTTGCAAGAGCAAATTATGGAGAATCGGCATAAAGATTTTGTTCTCTGTTGCACTCGGTTTATGACAAATTGACAACAGATAGAAGTAAAATACAATCTGTTTCAGATGTTCGTAATCTTTTGGATGTGTGTTCTGGTTCTACACAATTTACACAAAATATCCAACAAGATGCTCAGGAATTTTTATTGTATATGCTTACCATTTTTGAAAATGAAGGTGTAGAAATAGAAAATATTGTTGGCCTTTCTTACAAATGGGAACATCATTGTGAAAATTGCACGTATACATGTAGCACCAATGTAGACACTGAGAGATTTCTGTATTTAACATTACCAGACTGTAAATCAGTGGCTTTCAATAAATTAGTGAAAGGTGCAAATCAAAACATGGAGTGTAGCCAATGTAAATCAGAAATGTTATCCACATTATTGTTAACAAAATATGGAAAATACATAATTTTAATGATGCAACGTTGTACAGCTGATGGAAGAAAATTGGATAATTTAATAAAACAATTTGTAGCAGCACAAATATCAATATCAGGAAGGACTTTTGTAGCAATTGCAATAATTTTCCATGATGGTCCTTCCACCACATCTGGACATTACACTGCCTATCTAAAATGTGACAAAGGCTGGACACTTTGTAATGATGCCCAGTTGGTTTTCAAACAACGTTTGCCTAGGGAATTACAAAATTCCTACCTAATATTTTTGAAGCCAAAGTTTTAGGAAGCTAATTCACACTCTGAGGAATTTATTATTATAATTTAAAAGAACTACCATTTGACAGTTTACATAAAGAAGAAGTGCAAAAATACCATTTGGCCTCAAGGAAAGGTATATTTTTGAATTATGGACTTTTTGGTGGTCATTTATTCGGTGATTATTTTAATGTGGCAACATTTACAGTTTTTATAAGTTAAAGTTATAAAATTTTGTAATCTGTAAGCATTTCATATGTGTATGATTTGTATTTTCTGGTATTTTACTGAGAATAGTATGTTGTTTTTTTAACAATCTTTCTGATAGTTTTTTTTTTTGCCCGCTGTTAAGTGATGAGTACCATTGAAATCACTATTTCGAGTGAAATTCAATATATTCTGAGAACAGCAAAAAAGGCAAACAAATTTCTTTGTGGAAATTATGTTGTGTTGTAAAAAATGTATTATTATATGTTATAATTTTTATTTTATTTTCTTTCACAGATCCAAATTTTAAAATGAACAATTTTTAAGAATTTATATTTCAAAGAAAAATAGGCAAAAAATCAATAACATTTTTTATTCCTATTACTGTGAAGGTAAGTTTAACTAAGTCTCAATATGGAGAATGAAGAGGCCTGCAAGAATCTACAAAGTTGAAACACGTTTCTTAAAACACTTTGTTTATGTAGTTTTGAAATTTGACCATAATCAGATATCAAGTGTCCTGCAAAAAAAGAGATTTGAGGGGTTCATAATATTTCATCTTTTTAGCTGTTGAAGGACCGCAATTATTTCAATCATTCTTCTTTGAACATCTTTGCAGTCAAAATTCTGTGCTTACCTTCTATCATTCGCAAAGAAATTTAAAAACGGAAATATGTCACTTTTTGTAACATAGTTATTGTGTAAGATATTCTTTCATATTTTCAAAGAGAGGAAAAGGCACTCAGTGCACTTTTTATACTCCATGAAAATATAACTTCATCATGCAGACCACTTTCGGATGAAAGGGTGTTCTATAAGTGTTGTTGTGCATGATTGCACTTAATACTCATAGAACAAGACACATGTCTAGATTTATTAGAAATCGTAAATCTCGATATGTGTGTGAAGGGTGCACCATTCTACAACTGGTGTAGGAAAGCACAACAAAGAGAATTGTCTTAATTTCTCCCCATTTTTATTTCTTCAATGCATGCTGAAATGTTCAGCATACATTGAAGGAGAAAAATGCATTTTCTCATTGTTTTTGTACAGGAAGGTGTGTCTTCCTGTAGAAAAACAAACAGCACATGACACAGATATCCTTGCACTATTGTGCAAGGGTGCCTGTGTCGGCAAATGGCTGCAGTTTAAGCAGCCGTGCAGAGAGAAGCATAGATTTGCAACATATTTATGTACATATGTTGCATCCCTGTGCTTCGGAAGTACTACAGCACACAGCAGTTAAAGAGGTTACTGTGTGATGCTGCAGCACTTCCTTATAGTTCTGCACGTATACATTCACCATACCCTACTAATGCATTCATTCAGTCAATTACGTACTACACATACATTCATCTAAACTTTCACACACTAACAAAGAAATTTAGCTCTTTTTTTAAACCAGGAAAGTTAGTTCTTAAAAGAACTTTTTTTTTTCTTCTTTATTCTTTTATGTTTTTTGGGTTTTTTTTTTTTAACAATGTTGTGTTTTTTTTGGTTTTTTCTGGGAAAAAAAAAAACAGGAGAAACCAAACAATGAACTTCAGGGAACAGTTAAAAAAAAACAACAACAAAAACTAGCAAATATGACTTTCCTGCCGGCGGCAAATGAGGTCGATTGACTGCTCGCCATAGCACAAAGTCTTATTGCACTTAGTGCAGAGCACTTTTAAAAATTGAAATTGAGGACGGATGTCCAAGGTTTGGTCTGAGGGATGCACTCTTGACGTGCTCGGCTGCGATGAGATGGATGGCGCAGGAGTGTCTCTCATGCGTCGGCACTCTTCACGTGCAAGATTGTTTGGATGAAGGCTCCTCATGTGCTTCATCATACTTGCCATGCCGCAAGAGTATTTCTTGGTGGGATCCCCTCTCGATAAGACTCTTTTGCAAATCTTACATGTGACCAAGGTGGCATTGGTCTTATTCTGTCCTTCGGGAAAAGTAAAAATTTCCACACCACTGAAGCAAAACATTTTTTGTGTGGTTCCTCCGGCAAAAATTCATCCTCAGAGGTTTGAGGTGATGCAGGTGATGCCTGCTGCCCTGAAGCCATTTTTGGTTGCAAAAAGTTAGAACTAAGTGTATACTTAGTCTAAAAAAATCTTCTTCTGTCCAAAGAGATGGTTCTCCGAAGAAGCTCAAAGAAGAATGATTGAAATGGGTGGGGTATTTCAGTAGTTAGAACAGGAAGTGTAATGAACCAATCAAATCTCTTTTTTTTTTTGCAGGTCACATGGGATCCGCGCATCGTGCGCTTACGCAGCACGCATCCAGCGCGCATCCGCGAAATTGAATTAAAAAGAAATATAGGATTAGATGTCAAAATATATTAGTTTTAAGACTAGTTGAGAGTTTGTGTTCAATTAATATTCACATGCAATACATAAATATGTGTTTTTAAATGTTAAATACTTTGCGGGATCCGTGCACCCATCGCGTCACGGACGCATATGACGCATCGCGGAAGCGCGTAAACGTCACGTTACGTACATCGAACGTGTCGCGTATAGGCTGGGAGTCGCGTACCGGTCACATAGCGATCGCGCACTAAACACGTACCCAACGCATCCCATGCGCGGATGCTATCGCGTACGGATCGCGAGCGGTGCGCATAGGGTGCTCGGATCCAAAAACATTGAAAAAAATATATATCTAAAATAAAGTTTTCCACTTATAGTTGAAAAAATATTTTGAAAAATATAAAAAAATATGTTTGAAAAATACATTACGTTCAAATAATATTTTTTAATTATTAAAAGAATTAATTGAAGAAATATGTTTAAAAAAGGATGATAAAAAAGTATTTAAAAAAATAAAGAAAGAACGAAAATGACACACTGAATTTGAAAAATATAGAAATGCAATCAAAATCATTAAACATGATATCTTTAGAGATAAGTTATAGTAGGGAGTTGGCATTTAAAAAACCTTTGAAATTCACTGAAAAAACCAAAGGTTTCAGGGGCGTTATAGTTAGGAATTGGCATTTAAAAAACCTTTGAAATTCACTGAAAAAACCATAGGTTTCAGGGGCGTTATAGTTAGCAATTGGAATTTAAAAAACCTTAGAAATTCACTGAAAAAACCATAGGTTTCAGGGGCGTTATAGTTAGCTGGACATTTCCCTCGTACAAAACCCTAGAAATTCCCCTGTTATAGTTAGTTCAGCTAACTATAACTCGCGCCCCCGCAATGCACTGCTGATGACGTCACATATTACATCACTCATGATATGGTCAGTGACATCACTGATGACATCTCAAATGACATCACTGATGACATCACTGATGACATCATCCATGTGATAAATTAGTGCATCTTCTCCCACCCTAATATAACCTTTGAAACACCGACTCAAAATTTGCATACATCTCCACTCACTCACCTGTACAGTCACTCATACTTAGTCACTCTGTGCATTTATACACCTATATAGACACTCGCACACCGCCAATCATCCGTTGAGGTACTGATATATCTAGTCAGTCATGCAAATAATTAATCACAGTAAAATTTACTCACTTATACAGTTAAAAACACTCAAGTTCACTTACTCATAAAAATACTAACAAATTCTGAGTCTTCCTGCAGAAAAACAAACAGCACATAACACAGATATCCTTGCACTGGCGCATACAGCCACTCCCAAAATCACACACTCTCACATATAGATAATTATATACTCTTACACACATATACACTGCGTTTCACATATGTAGTTACTGACACATGTACAACTGAGATATACATTCAATCACTAACACACCTATACATACACTCACCCAACCATACAGTCCATCACAGATGCACTCTTAAAAACATGCACCCACTGAATCACCCACTCACACATCTAGTCACAGAGTCACACACACCCTACCCATACAAACACTCAGGCACCCATACAGATACTCAGACAACCAATCAATAACCTATATAGACACTCATATAGCTATTCACAAAACCATGCAGCCACTTATACACCAACACACAGACACATACAGACATTCACACAGTTTAGTCACTAGTCTGTAGTAAGATACATTTAATAACTCACTTATGGAGTCAGTTACATACCTAGAAAATCACCCATTCACACACTTATACACCCACTTATTCTTCCATAGGCCTTTCACTATAAATATATAAAAATATTTAAACTTTTACGAAAAACACACATTCACTGGATGATGTCATGAGTGATGTCATTTGAGATGTCATCAGTGATGTCATCAGTGATGTCACTGACCATGTCATGAGTGATGTAATATGTGACGTCATCAGCAGTGCATTGCGGAGGCGCGAGTTATAGTTAGCTGAACTAACTATAACAGGGGAATTTCTAGGGTTTTGTACGAGGGAAATGTCCAGCTAACTATAACGCCCCTGAAACCTTTGTTTTTTTCAGTGTATTTCTAAGGTTTTTTAAATGCCAATTCCTAACTATAACGTCCCTGAAACCTATGCTTTTTTCAGTGAGTGAATATATATATATATATATATGTGATCTCAAACATGTCTTCTGTTTACCGGACCTATCCAGGGAAAGCAGGTATCCATTGATTTGAGCAGCTTCATATACGGGAGCAACCAAGTCTCAGGCATGTAAAAAGAGACATGCTAAAAGCAACAAGCTGATAATAGAACAATTCTTTTATAGCGTAACAGTCAAGGTTCTCCTCACTAATAGAAGGTGGGCAATAGCTAGCTAAGCACTCATCAAAGTCGAAACAAAAAAGTACATCACCAGTGGAGGCTACAACCCTAGCCAAAGCTGGGCACGATAAAGTTTAATAATCAATTTCTTCTGCGTGATAGTTTGGTAATGGTTTCAGGGGTGAACATGTCAAATCCCTGACTCTGGTTAATATTCCTTACAATTTGGTGCAGTACAGCTTGATCGGATTCCTGCGATTATGTGCCACTTGACTGTATCTGCTTTGCAGGTACCCTCTGTGGATCCAAATAAGGATCTCTATTAGAAGACTTGGTGAACCTTGCAATACTGTGGTGTTCATTGTGGAGTCATCAAGGGAGTCCAGAAAAGTCTCTTGTTCTTCTGGATCAAACGATTCTCTAGTTTTCCCATCTGAAGTAATGATCATGCAAGCAGGAACTAGCAGACCATATATGATGTCCTGCTGATGCAGTCTGGGATGTGGGGTGAGAAACGTCTTCCATCTAAAATTGGTATCCGTGAAATTATTAAATGCATAAGGGGTTTTTTCAAGCTCCCTGATTTAAATCTTTACTACTGGGCTTCCTTCGTCGGTCAGATTCGTGCTTTGCTCTGCAGGCTGGACGCAAGCCCAACTTTGCTATGTTATCAGCTAGCCTGCGGTTCTTCGGTCGGGTTTATGCTGTATAAGACTTCTGATCCTAACTACTACAAGCGGGTAAAGTTTAAGGTAGTTAAAGATATAATTCGGATCTGGATAGACATCTGTAAGCAATATTGGCTTCCGGTGTTGCATCAATACACGGTCCTATGGGGTAATCCTATGTTGGCTAGAATATTTCAGGACAGTATTGGGAAAGACTGGCAATGTAAGGGTATTACCCAGCTGGGTCAACTGTATGATGGACAGAGGTTTCGTTCTTTTGCCATGCTTAAATGAGTTTGGTCTGTTGCTAAATATATTTTTTAAATAATTACAGGTTAGAGACTTTCACATGAGGCAAAAAGTTATTAACAATGCCGAACCGGTTCGGAATACTGGTCAGAATATATACATGCTTCGGCCGAGGGGCTATCGGTCTAGCCTATCAGAAATTTTTGGCTAACGCCAGTAACGATAGTTTACAGATCGCTGCTAAATTAAGTTGGGTTCTCTGGGCTGAAATAACGGTAGTGGATATACAGGAGTCCATGGGCGTATTAGACTGAGGGGTAGCATCGGTCAATTTAAAGTTGCAACAGCATCGGGTAGTATATATGTTGTACTATACACCTGAGATTGTATCTAAGTGGGCCTCCCGATGTTCCGAAAAATCATTCTATCCGAAATGTCAACTTTATGCTGAAGACCACAGGCATATGTTTGCCGACTGTCCAAGCCTTGACGGGTTTTGAAGTGGGGTCTCCAGCTTACTGAGAAATAAATATTTCTGGGGATTAGAAGCGAGGTGGCTGGTGATACGAGTCTGCTGGCAACTATTATCACAGCATGTGCTGCTTATGCATCGCTAGAGTCTGGATAGATAACGTCAGCCCTAGTGTCAATGAGTTCTGGGTATTACTCAGACAGGTCTACGAGATGGAACTCGCTTTGGCTAAAGCTAGAGGGCCACGCTCTTGGCTCAAATTCAATCAGATCTGGACCGATCTTCTATGGGAGTAACAAGACGCTGCTCATCTACGATATTCTCTTTAATAGCCCTATGATAAATGCCCTCCTGTTTTTCTTTTCTCTTTTTTTTCATTTTCTTCTGGGAAGAAGTTATCGTTTCTTTCAAAACTTTGGTTAGGATTGATTTTTTTTCCATATCTGATTTAATTGTCATCTCTTTTTCTTGATTTCAGCTTAAGTTAATAAAAGGAAAAAAATTGGTTTCAGATGAGTAATCAAATTAGAAAAAGACTGGATGACCTTCCTACGTGTATTGTTTTTTTCTTTTTCCTGTCAAGAGTATGGTTTTTGAGTGTTGATGTTGTAAGTTTCAAGCGATTATTGGCAGTGATTCTGCAATGGAATTCGCCTGCAGTTTCTTGATGAAGTGAGCCTGCTGCGAATCAAGCAGCTGTGTGAATTCTAAACTACAAAATCGCTACAGCAAATCAGTCAAGAGGACAATCATTTTCTCTGTTGCGGACACTCCATATATGCATGAATTATACATCCTACCTCGATCCTCTAACTAAGTGACCTTTTGATTGAGGAATCCACTCTCCTGACCCCAAGACAAGGCTTTAGTCATATTTGTTTCCACCTCATCAAGTCTGTTATCTACCACATCTACCCGTTCTTGGAATGTCAATATATCAGTCCCTACTGATTTCATTTCTATAGCCAAGTCATTGCTTTTTTGTCCATTTTAGCCAGGGTGCTGCTGATGGCAGAATATTCTTTGAGGATTGTGTCCACAGTCTTGTCAGCCATCTTAAGTGCCTCTGTTTTTGTAATATATTATATTGGGTCATTGTCTCAGAAAATAGGACCTGAGAAGTCCTGGATTTTGATGACATGTGGCTCAACATGAAAAGGGTAGTTAACGTCACTGGAGTAAGTCAGAAAATAATGGCCTTTAGTGGTTGCAACTAGGTTGTATTTGGCACCAATAGCTTTGAATTTTCATCTCCAAAGAGCCCCATGCATGGTATTGGGGGGGGGGGCACTTCGGAAGAAAAGTAAATTGGCCTGGTTTTGCTTGGTCATACACTCAGATCTCTGTGAATACCTGTCAGAGTTGGCGGGGGGGGGGTTGGGGAGGAGCCAGCCTTCCGTCTGTTGCAGGCATCTGAGGAATCAGAGACACTAAAAGTCTCTGTTTCAGCAAAGTCACCTAACTGGTATCCCCATTGCTGTTCACTGTCATCGAGGATTCCCATAGGGTACTGCAGATCATTGGGCCATCTGCGTAGCAGTACGGGCATGGGGGTTGTGATATTTTACGGATCTCAAGCATGGAGCGGCAACTTGGTCATGTCCTAGCTACACGCCCAGCCAAGTAGCTTTCAAAATGTCCAAAGCAAAGCCAGACATAAAATTAATCTGCTTTACAATATATAAACTTAAATGCATGATAGTCCTGGCACGAATTCGGACCTCAAGGTAGCGATCTCCTCTTCCTACAGTTGCTGGACATCCCGCCCTGGAAGCCACACACTTTTGCATCTTCACCTCAACAGCATGAATTTACTGAACATAATGGAAGAGGAGTATGGCCCTCAGTACGGGTATTTTTCAAATCTGGAATTGTGCCTCAATAGTTGATTATACTTTAATTGACCTTTTCTTCGCGGTGAAGTGTTTGAAGTTCATCATCAATTTGAAAATTACCACAATCTTCTCTGTTCCAGCTTCAGCGAGACGTAGCCCTTTGAAATGGAAATGCACACTGACTTGAGAGTTACATCAAACAGAGTTATAGAGGATTAGAAGTTATTCCCTGCGAATCTTCAATTGGTCTTCAATTCAGACAGGATTATTAAGTTTAATAGTTGGATAAACCTCTTGGTGATTCCTAACCCAGAACCTTACTTCACTGAAGAACCGAATTCTGAAATCTTTGTCAATCTCTCAAAAAAGAAATCAAGACAGAGGTTGGCCACAGGTGGGAGGGGATTCTAGAATGCGGAGTAGTTTTAATAAAGATTGTAAAGAATAGTGGTGGACTGTAGGGATGGGGCTGGCACATGCACGCACCCACGTACTCACACCCAGAACATACACACACCTATTCATACCATACACGCATACACAAGCACACAAACTTTCATACATTCACACATGCACGCACCCAACTTTACAAAAGAAATGTACCTGGCCGCATCTCGGGTTGCATCAAGAAAGCCTCTATTGTTCCCTCTCACTGAGAGACTTTGATCCGGCCTCCTCCTCTCATTGAGAGATTTTCCTTCCCTCATCAGAGTGGGATGGGGTCAGTGAGATTTGCGGACCCCACCCATGCTGTGACGAGCATCACTGATGAACACTCAGCCCTGGGCACTTCAGGGCTTAAATCTGAAGCACCCAGCTCCAAGTCGTTAGTGACGCCGCCCCCCCCATCATGGCTCACAGAAATACTTTGCTAGGCTGGAGAGATCATATCAATGGGGTTGTGAAATCTTCAGCCTGGCAAGTTTTCGCACAGACAGCCAGAAGCCTGCTCCTTTAGTGCATGTACAGTGCCTGGATGCCTGACCCGTACATTAAGAGTGCCTGTCAGGCTGACCTTTGCTCAGCCTGACAGACACTCTTCATGCGTCGGAAAAGGGCAGAGGGTGAGGGCCCCGCCACTCTCAGCGACAGGCTTCTACTGGTAAATAGAGTAAATGCCAGCTGAAGAAGCAACTGTGACTATCACATTTGTAACTTAAAGAATCAGTCCGTCTAACGAGGAGCAATGAAAATTTTCTAACCTAAGAAAAGAGATTCCACATAAGAAAATGGACCACCAAGTATAAAATAGTGAACAGAAAAGATCATATAAATGTTTGGGAAATGATTGTCTTGGGGTAGGTTAGAAAGGATGCATTCTGGAATCACCTGTAGCCACATAGGTCTGATTGGACCTTTTTACAATACGCTTCCATCAATGATAATCCTCTAGATATTCACATATCAATTCCTTAGGGTATGATACCCCCAACTGTACAATGATTGTTTAAAATAATTGATTTCCACGAAAGCTGTTAACGCAACAAGAAGCTTTATCTATTGAAAGAATTAAAACACACAAATACGGAGCCAGATACACTGACAGACTGGGATACTACACCCAAGTCACCTCCTTGACCTTTTATAATGTGTGTAAGTTTACTGTCCAAGAGAAGAGTTACATTACTCCGATCTTGCATGATATAAGATCATGGTAGATTTAGGTTGAGTTGGAAAAGAACACCCCTAGATCACATAGATTGGGGTATCGAGAAGTTGTCCCCCCCCCCCCCCTGAGTGTAATGTCCTGCTCGAACGATGCAGAGAGATGCCAGATCTTACATATTCAAAGCATCGCCACACTTCACTTTATATGAGGATCATCAGCCGCCCTGTACAGGGAGCCAATGCCTGGCGATTCCCAAAGCATATTGCACTTCGCTCTTGGTGGTAATAGGATTGTGTTTGTGCATTTGTGAGGTAAACAAACTGCAACTGATACAGATTTCATCAAGTGTCTGTAAAAGATGTTCAAACCCCGGAACCAAAACAATGTCATCATTTCAGCCCCTACCTGCCAAGACTCCACCCGCAATCCAGCAACGTTTTTCTGTTCTCAAAGTGCCGCTCCATTAACATGCATGTCATTTAAGGCCCTAGGTTGCTTCTTGTGACCCCTGGCACTGATTTGTGACTCCTGGCTCCAGAGGTGGAAAAATCAGTGCCAGGAACACAGTGGCAGCAAAGCCATGCCTACTTATCTATTCTGGCTCCCTCTGTCTACTCGGTAAACACAGTACAATAGCATCACTACTCGTCTTGCTTTAGATTCAACAGATAACTTTCTTTGGTGTACACAAGGAAGACTGTTCTGGCAAGGAATTAAAAGACCTTTTCATAACTCAGCAGAGTGTGTCATAATCTTGTTAGAACCTGTTGTATTCTGTGTGTGTGGTTTATTGGCTCTAATATTTAATTTTTTTTCTTTCTTTTCTTTATGTTTCTTTTTATTGAGAACAAGGTATCGCAGGTAAAAACAATGTACCAGCAAACCTGTCGGCAGTGCATCAATTAACAGTAATCCGACTATGTATGTTTTTCACTAACAAGAGTAATACATTGCACCTCATGTCGCACTGGGAGCATGTGACTCTAAAATGTGCCCATGTCTAGCCAGCAGCGGTTCGCAGATCTCCCCCCTGTAGGTGTTCCATTTGTGCCATATCTGTGTCCACTTGTTGGGGCAGCCTCTTGATACATATACTGTTTTTTCGGTAAACATACAGTGGTCCATATTATTCTCCAAAAGACTCAAGGACAGCTTTTCCTGCACCCCCCACAGCCTTGCAATATTCCGCTTAGCAATCATCATCCCCAATGACACCATATTTTCTCCTTGGTATTTAAGTCAGTGGGGCCCCAGATATTTAAAAGACACAGCTTTATATTGTAATCAGTCGTAACTCCCATCGATCGCTTCTGTCATACACCTTGTCACCCTCACCCAGTATTCCTGGATTGCTTGACATTCCCAGAGCATGTGTATGAACATGCCTTCTTGCCCACATTCTATGATGCAATCTGCGTCAGTCCTTTAGCCCATTTTCACTAGCGTCGGCCCTGAAAGGTATATTCTGTGAAGTATCTTAAGCTGGACGAGCCTGAGCCTGGAAGAAATAGCTGTTTCCCTAGGCTCTAATATTTAATTGTTGTTGTTTGTTAATACATGTAAGTACACATTTTGCAAGTCAATATGTTGCTAAAACTGCTTTTAAATCAATAACTTAAAATTTACCACTATGTCATCTATCAACAGCATGACATCTTGAGACATGTAGAAGTCGCTTAAATCGAAAACAATGGGGTAGCAAACCACCGTCTTTCCGAGAATTCGATAAATCTATAAAAACAAAAAAGTTACATTGTTTTCAGATATGCAAAACAGTTGACAAATAAAAACACCCTCACAAAAAAGAAAAAAGGCAATACATTGTTAGCAGAATATCAAACATGGGTACTTCACTTTATTAGGCAAACGTATGTAATAATCAAACTAACAATGGTGCACAACAGTGGTTCTTATAAACTGGTCCGAGGCCCCCTGGAGGTCCACGAAGCCTACTAAAGGGGTCCAGAACTGTTCAACAAAATTAAATAATATTAAAATTAACAACGTGTATACAAATAAGGACATTACATTTAAAATGTGAAACCTTTTTTCTACATTTGATTGTGAACTACACATGATATTTCAATATTTGAGCAGTTGCTTGGTGTATACACGTGTTTGTACTTTTGTGCATAGTTTTGAGGTCCAAATCATAACAATTGCTTAAGCCGGGGGTCCCTGGCTTCTAATAATGACTCTGTAGGGGTCCCCAGATACCAACAATGATTCAGGGGAGGTCCACAGAAAACATAAGGTTAAGAACCGATGGTGTTCAATACATTTATTAATGAATAAAAATAACTAATGATACCGATACAGCAGGTGCCATACACTCATACAATTGTGAGCCGCCACTCTTATGAAAGTAACAACATATTCTATAATTTACATTAAAAAATATTAAACCAACAACCAAAATCATTGAGTTATAACTTGAACTATCTCAATTGTATAATCTCATATCACTACTTGCTGTGTGATCCAAACCAGATTTCAGGATAGCCACAAAAGATAAATACCCATGCAAGATTCTAACTGCAAAGAATTTACAAAGATCGAGATTACCCTGAAGACCTGGCCAGGACCCTGCCCACTTCGATCTACCAAGAACATCCCTGAACTAGATGCACAATGAGTCTATCTCGTGAAGTTTTGAGATGTTATCTTTAGCAGCAATTAGATGTACAATAAAACTTACCTCTGATTTTTTTGGTTGTGTAGCAGGCTGGTTACAAAACCGATTTGGAAAAAGTCAGATATATCCCTAAAAAGTTAGGATTCCTAGATAACATCACTAAGCCTTGCATGAGCTCAATTCTCACACATCAGAAGTAATGTGATATGGCACCATTATTTTGGGGGTACAGGTGTCATTACATTTGATGGAGACCCTGCATAACCGGAGAACCTGATCCTGAAGAACCTTAAGGAGCAAGACCCGGCTTCCAATTATGCCCAAATGTTGAATGGATGTTTTCTTAAACTTTGTTTAAACTACTGTGAAGCTATACAACCAAAAAAGATCTCGCTGGATGACCATGAGTGTAAAGTATTTGAAGAATAGTTGCATTTTAGAGTTTGCCTTTAAATTTCATCATCTTAATATGGTATGTAAATGTTATTACCCATTAGAACCTTTTCAATTGCAATGGGCTATAGAGCTGTTTTTGCCACAACGTAATGGAAAAATGTATCCGTTCTGTCTAGCCGTATCTGGACATGTATTTAGGAGAAAGATATTAGTATAAGAGGAGAAATGCAGGTTCTGTCGGATGCGAGACCCCTTTTTCAACAATCCATGAACATTTCTAACTATTACACAGACTTGGCTGCCAGTTGAAAAAAAGACAAGTGTATTTGGTAAATATGAGAAGCTTTCTTTCCCATCTGAACTCAAATCTAAACATTGACAGGCATTTTTAGGATCAATTTGGTTTTATTAAGTTTTGCACGTAAAAGAATTAAAACATGTAACCACACCTACCACCCGGGGGCTGGACTAGAGGTGATAAACAGAAGAAACAACTCCTTTAAACCTTCCCTCCATCCAACTTCTGCACACATATGGTGGCATAAGGGGTTTCTCGCTTTTGATTCCATAAAGATTGCCAGCATATTTGTACCTTAACGTTAACCCCAAAGCACGAGTTACTTACTTTCGGTAACGATATATCTGTAAGAAACATTAGTAGTGACAGATTCCTAACCTTAGAATTACCCCCAGGCGTCAGACTGGATCCGTAAAGGTTTCGTCATCAGTACCCCTGTGCGTCAGTAGGCGTTGCCGTGCGGCTCCGCGTGCGTCGTAGGCGCCGGGATGACGTCGCTGGAGCTACTAAGACGCGCGCTGACGTCAGTTCTGTACAAGACTTTCCGTGCCAGGAACGCAGAGCCATGCAAGAAACTGACCACTGGTGCCATGAAAATAGGGCCCTGGAAGGGATGACCTTAACCCTAGAAATCAGTTCGCAGAACGGGGAGGATGTGTGGGGCGGTAAGGAATCCATCACTACTAATGTTTCTTACAGATATATAGTTACCAAAGGTAAGTAACGTGTGCATCTGAAAGATACACAAGATTCCTTACTTTAGAATAGATACCCCAGCAATACCAACCCCGGTGGTGGGTCTGCGAACCAAGATCACACCAGAAAGTCCTGGAGAACAGAACGGCCAAAGAAGCCGTCTATCCGGACTGTCCAGGCAGTAGTGCTTGGTAAACGTGTGCAGCGAGGCCCATGTAGCTGCCTGACAGATGTCATGCAAGGGAACTCTCCATCCCAAAGCAGTAGTGGCTGCCGTCGCCCTAGTAGAATGGGCGCGCAGCCCCACCGGAGGCTCTTTTTTAGCCAAAGAATAACAAGCCTTTATGCACAGAACGACCCACCGAGAGATGGTTCACTTGTGCACAGCCCGACCTTTCTTGGCGCCCACGTAGCCAACAAAGAGCTGGTCATCCACCCGGAACTGTTGTGTGCGATTTAGGTAGAATGAGAGCACCCTTTTTCGGTCCAGACAGTGGAGCCTCTCTTCTTTCGAGGGATGCGGAGGCGGAAAGAAGGGAGGCAAAGTGATGGTCGGCCCGATGTGAAAGACAGTGACAACCTTCGGCAGAAAAGATGGACAGGTCCTTAGAACCACTTTGTCCAGATTGACAGAGAGAAAAGGAGGTTTAGAAGAAAGAGCCTGGAGCTCACTCACTCTTCTGTCAGAGGTGATGGCCACCAGGAAAGCTGTCTTTAAAGTGAGAAGACGAATAGTTGTGAAGTGGCTCAAAGGGAGCACACATCAGATATGTCAGAACCAGGTTCAAGTCCCACTGAGGCATTATGAAAGGAACAGGAGGTAAAAGATGAGTAATGCCTTTTAAGAATCTATTTACAACAGGGAACTTGAAAAGGGAAGGCTGATCTGGAAGCTATTAAAAGGCTGAAATGGCCCGAGAGATAACCCTTGATAGTGCCCAGAGGAGAGCCCTGCTGGGCCAAAGAAAGAAGGAATATAAAGAAGGAATATAAGGACCTCTGAAAAAGGGGTAGAAAGGGGATCCACAGCCTTTGCAGTGCACCATGCCACAAACTTATTCCATTTACAGGCGTATACCGTCTTAGTGGAGGGACGCCTGGATGCCAAGATTACATCACAAACCTCGGAAGGCAGGTCAAAAGACATTAACTGCCGCCGCTCAATCTCCACGCAAGGAGGTGGAGACTGGACAGGTTCGGGTGGAAGACATCCCCTGTTGCTGCGACAGAAGATCCTCCTGAAGAGGCTGTCGGATCCGGGGATCGATAGCCATGCTGAGTAGCTCGGGATACCATACTCTTAGCGCCCAGTCCGAAGCCACAAGAATGACTTGGGCCCAGTCACGCTTCATCTTCTTTAGCACTCTAGGTAGAAGTGGTATAAGCGGAAAGGCGTATAGTAGACCGCAACTCCACTCGTGACGAAAAGCGTCGCCTAGCGAGCGTTGCATTGGAAATTCCAAAGCGCAGAACTGATGACATTGCGCGTTCTCTTCGGTGGCAAATAGATCTCACCAAGGCTCTCCCCACTGCTGAAAGAGACCTTGCGCCACGTCCAAGTGCAGACGCCATTCGTTATCCATCATGTACCGGCGGCTGAGTTCGTCCGCCCTGGCGTTCAGAGAACCTGCCAGGTATTGAACCACCAGGAAAATGCCCTGATGTTCCAGCCACCTGCACTACTCTCCCCTTGAAAGAAGGAAGGAATGCTTTCAGTGCAAATCGGATCGCCCGAAGCTCCAGAAGGTGGATATGGAGCCGGCACTCTGTCGGAGACCAGAGTCCTCTGATCTCCACCTCCTCCATGTGGCCGCCTCATCCCAGAAGGGACGCGTCCGTCACCACTGTGTGTTACGGTTGGGGAAAGGAGAGGGATCTGCCATTGACCCAATCGCGATAAGTGAGCCACAACTGCAATTGTTGTGCAGAGCCCTCCGATATCTGGACATGATCAGACAGGTTGCCCTGATGTTGTGCCCACTGGAACTTCAGGTCCCACTGCAGAGCCCGCATATGCCATCTGGCATGATCCACCAACAGGATGCAGGAGGCCATCAGGCCCAGTAGCCGGAGGGTCATCCTGACCAAAACCCGGGATAAAGGCTGAAAGATCGGAATCATAGCCTGAATATCCCGGACTCGCTGCTCGGGAGGATAAATCTGAAACTGCGCCGAATCCAGAACCGCTCCGATGAAGAGGAGCTTCTGAGAGGGAATCAGGTGCGAATTCGACACGTTGATGGAGAACCCCAACAAATGCAGGAGGTGCCGTAGTCTGGAGGTGGGAGACGACTGCCTGGGGCGAGCCCACCTGCAACAACCAGTCGTCGAGATAGGGGAAGACTGGGGCCCCTGATCTGCGCAGATGAGCTGCGACAACCGCCATCACTTTCGTGAACACCAGAGGGGCGCTGGTAAGGCCAGAAGGGAGCAGGGTGAACTGAAAATGCTCGTGGCCTACCGTGAAACGCAGGTAACGCCTGTGGGCCAGCAGGACAGGAATATGAAAGTAAGAGTCCTGCAAGTCCAACACCACCATCCAATCTTGCGGGTCTAGGGCAGACAAGACCTGATCAAGTGTTAGCATCTTGAACTTCTCCTTCCGGAGGAAGCGATTGACGTTCCGATGGTCTAAGATAGGACGCAGACCCTTGTCCTTCTTTGAGACCAGAAAGTAGTGGGAATAACAACCACGACCTACTTATGGTCGAGGAACGCGCTTGATGGCCCCCTTGGCCAAGAGGGCCGTGACTTCCTGCAGAAGAAGCGCAAGATGGTCCCCCGACATGCGGTGGTATTGAGGTGGCATGGCTGGAGGGGAAGTCTCGAAGGGGAGGGAGTAGCCCCTTCGGACAATTTGCAGCACCAAATTGTCCGAAGTGATGTTGCGTCAGTGGGGGCGATGATGGCGAATTCGGCCTGTCACTGGCGCTTGATGGGCCTGAAAGGTCGAACTAGGAAGGCTTTGCAGTGGATGCTGTGGGGGTGGAGGTGGACTGACCCCCCTGCTGGCCCACTAAACCGCCTCGACCGTTCCCATGTCCACTGCAGCGCTGTTGTTGCTGCGCCGGCCTGCGGCCCTGCGAACGTAGTGGGGCACCCCTTCTGTGGCCACGAAAGGAGAGCAAGGCAGAAGGCGGAGGAGGCCGAGTGGCCGACAGGGCCAAGGACTTGGCCGTAGCCCGTGAGTCCTTAAAGCGCTCCAGCGCACTATCTGCCTTATTGCCAAAAAGACAAATGCCATCAAAGGGCATGTCCATCAGAGTGTTCTTGACATCTCCGAGAAGCCAGTTGTTCTCAGCCAGGCTTGGCGCCTAGGCGCCACCGTCGTGGAAATCGCCCTGCCCAGCGAGTCGGCGGCGTCAAGCCCACAACAGATGGTGAACTTAGCTGCGTCTCTCCCAGCAGCAATAGCTTGGGTGAGTACTGTTTGGGCCTCATCCGGACAGCTAGACAGCACCTGCGCAACCGTGTCCCACACAGAGTTGGAATAACGGCCCAAGAGGCATGCAGTGTTCACCGACCGCAGCCATAGGCTGGCAGATGAAAACAGCTTCTTGCCATGCTGCTCCAGCTTCTTGGATTCCTTATCCGGAGGTGCGGAAGAGAATGCGCTCTGGGACGCAGAGGCTTGGACAACCAAGCTCTTAGGAGTGGTGTGTTGGGAGAGGAAGAAGGGGTCGCCCGGAGCCGGGCAATGGCGTCGGGCCACGTTCCTGTCCACAGGAGCCCCTGTGTTGGGCCTGGACCAGGTGCCCAAAAGAACGTTAGACAGTGCTTCATTAAAGGGCAGCAAGGGCTCCGAAGAGGTCGCCGCCGGTTGGAGCACTTCTGTCAGGAGGTTAGTCCAGACGGCCACTGTAGGGAGTTCGAGGTGGAGGGCCTCGGCTGCCCGACCCAACACCACTGCGTAACTGGCTCCCTCCTCCGTGGCCACGGTAGGAGGAGAGAGCATGCCAAGGTCAGGTGAGGTGTCAAGACCACTGGCATCCCCCCAAATCCTCTGCCCAGTCTGGGTCATAAGCACAGTCTTGTGTGTGAGGGTCCTCAGACCCCTCCCAGTCCTCCCCTTCCTCCGAGGTCTGTGGAACAGGCTGAAAATACGGAGGACGGACATAACAAAAAATGGCCCAATCGGCGTCTGAATCGGCACCGTGTCTGGTTCAGGGCTGAAACTGGGGACGACGTCGTCCTGAGGAACGGGCAACGTCAGAGGTGGTGCCAGTGGGGTCAACGTCAGTGGAGGAGTTACAAGGTCAACTGGCATTGACCGGGGTCCGATCCCGGATCCCAGGGGGTCCTGCTTAGCCGGAGCCACCGGGAAGGACAGGACCCTCTGTCTGGCCTGCGGGGCCCGTAGGCGCACAGGCGGGGCCAAACGGCCCAAAGCGTCAGGCTATGGCAGCAAGAAACTCTTGCACCTGGGTAGGTGTCGCCGACGGACCTGGGAAGGGCGGGTAGACCGGCGACGTCGCAGGCTCCGCCGGAACCGCGGGGGTTGCACCACCTGCCCCCTCAGCCGCGACGGGCAAGGGGAAGTCGATGGACGACGATGCTTCTTTGACTTCTTTTTGGAATGCTTCGACTTACCTGACCCAGAGTGCGAAGACTTAGATCCAGAAGAATGATGGGGACGGCTCCGCGACTGGTCCCTCGACCTCCCACAGGACTAGGACCTTGAGCAGCGCGGAGCAGACTGCCGGACTTCCAGCAACTTTCGGGACCGCTCCCGCAAAGTCTTCGGCGCCATGGCCCGGCACTCGGGGCACAACTTGGAGTCGTGGTCGCACCCCAGGCAGTGGAGACACACGCGGTGTGGGTCCGTCGCCGACATCATGTGGTGACAGTCCCCACAGTGCTTAAACCCGGGCATCCCTACGACACCAGAAGTCAATCAAATCGAGAAAAAATTTGACAAAAGGCCTTGAAAAAAACTCAGTCAAAAAATGACTGGGGGTGCTTGGTCTTCCGGATCTGCGCCTGCTGGCGCAAAAAAAGAAAGAACTGACGTCAGCGCGCGTGGGCATGACTAAGTAGCTCCAGCGACATCATCCCGGCACCAACGACGCAAATGGAGCCGCACGACGACGCCTACCGACACGCAGGGGTACTGCTAAAGAAAACTTTCCAGATCCAGTCTGACGCCGGTGGGTAATTCTAAGGTAAGGAATCTATCACTACGTGTTTCTTTCAGATATGCAGGTTTTGGACTATCATGAATCGTTCTACCACAAAGCAGGGCAAATAAAATTTGTTTCAGCAGAAGGGATAGTCAGAAAGTCAACAGATTAACTGATGGTGATGGAATACAAGCCAGGTGATGCAATATATGCATTAAGGCAAAGGAGTGACAGCAGCCTGGTTTATTTCTTTAGAGACGAAAGGGAATTTTATTTTCATTTATGGCCTTCCACTTTTCTCCATCTTTAGCTGCTCATTTTTCCCCAAAATGCAATGTCACCTAGTGCGAGAGACGTGTTGCTGTGTAGCAGGACAATGGGGAGGGAGTTCAGTGTCAGAGAAAAGTGAAATTTGCCTTCTTTCCAGCAGTGCTGCAAGTGCTTCCTGGGAAAAAAAAGAGACAAAAGGCCTAAAAAAACTCCGTCAAAAATGACTTCCCGGATCTGCGCTTACTGGCGTGGAAAAAGAAAGAACTGACATCAACGCACGTGGGAGCGTCTAAGTAGCTCCAGCGACGTCATCTAGACGCCAACGACGCACGCGGAGCCACACGATGACGGGCAGGGGTACTGCTGATGAAAACTTTCCGGATCCAGTCTGACGCCTGGGGGTAATTCTAAGGTAAGGAATCTATCACTACGTGTTTCTTTCAGCAGTGTCCATGTGCATGGATTCTACATTAGACTGTGATACATAAGACTTGTAGGTATTCAGGGCCAGGGTGGGACTGGGACAAAAAAAAGGCCCAGGCACAAAAATATAAGTTGCCTGTATTGGCGAAACAGAGAACTAAAAAGTGGCCTACATTTTCAAATCAAGCTAGTTTTTAACTTGCAAAGATCCACTGTATGGATAATTTGCAGTGAATAGGATACTGCATGCCTTTGTGTTTGCTGCAGGAAATGTTTTCGATAATATCGGGGAAATCAACAGTAAAAATCATCCCACCTGGCAATAAAACAGGCCCACATAATGCTAATAAACGGGCCACATACTGATCTGTCAGACCAACCCATCGGCCACTGCGAGAATACACCATAGGCCAGTCCGACCTTGCCCAGGGCATGTTAATTCAGTGAACTCTATAGACCACATTGCTATAAAAAAGCAACCACACCTCTTGGAAGGCCTCCTCCCAGGGGCCGTTTCTCCATAGGAGTCTCGCCTCCCCCAACCCCACATATTGCTGCGCAGAAAGCTGGAAAAATAAAAAGGTAATAAAAGGATTTCATTACCACTTTATTTTTCCAGCTTTCTGCCAAACGGGGAGGACGGGGCGGGGCCATTGTGTCATTGCTGCTGATTGGCAGCAATGACGAGTGGCCCTTCACTTTGAATAGAGCATGTTGGTTTGGTCGGCAACCTTGCTACAGCCAAACCAACGTGCGCAGTTCAAACTATGCAACACAACTGTCTTAGACAGCTGGAGAGCAAGCATCGGCCTACAGTGCCCTTCGGGGCACTGAAGCAGCCTGATCCAGCCAATCCAGACGCTTCACTCATGCTGCTTAACAGCATGAGAGCAGTGTCTGGATTGGATAAGGACCTGTGGGACCTCGCACTCAGAGGAGTCTGGAGCCTGGGACTGAAGAACATGGAGGACATGCTACAGGCTAAGGTGAGTGAACCTTTTCTTTTTTCATTTTTCAATATTTTAGTTTATTTGATTTTTTTTATTGTGTTTATGTCGCCCACTCGCCTCACCATTTTTTGCCGTCACCAACCGCCACTGGCTCCTCCTTTTGATCAAGAGGCACAGTCTGTTTTTACAACCCCAGTAACTTCCAGATTCGGTAGAGCAAGTCTAGGTTCAGGAGATCTATCTGTGCCCCACAGGGAGAGTATGGTCTGGTGAGTGGCACATAACATAAGGGCCGTCTGTTTATTCTTCATTGATCAAAGTGGAAATGTTTATTTGCGATTCCTAACTAGGTGTATGCCGGACGTAAGTATTTTTAAGACGTTCCCAGTTCTGGTTGCCTTAGGTATTCTATGCTTGGATCAGATGAAACGGATGATTAAGGAGAGCATAGAAGGGTGAAGCATCACAGATATAGAATTATAAATAGTATTCTTTTTGGTTCCACACACTTATGTATGCTGAAAAGAAGGGGCAGAGGAATACACACAGAAGGCTTCACTCCACAACTGGCATTAGGTTGTAAGGAAAGCATGATGACCTAGTTTCATAATTTACAGAGGAGTGTGGCAGCATAGACCATCAAGATCACATCTTGTGCAGTCATCTGGCTAACCGTAACATGAAAATTTAAAGCAAAATAGTGTACACTACGCGTAGCTGCTTTTCCACCTAATGCAATATTTATCTTCACAGACACACTGGGCTTTATAAAGTGGACTAAATCGCGCTCTAAGCTATATCATTTATAAGAAAATGGTTTCTCTCAAAAAGTCCACTTAAAGTATTTGTAACGTAAAGCGGGCACTTAGCAGTTTGTAACATCTCCAAGTTATCATGGCAGAAAGGATTACTATGGACTTGCTGTCTTAGACCCTCAACTTCTCACCTGTAACTGAGGGCGGGACTATAAGTATTGAGCTTGGCTTCGCTCCCACAATAACTGGCATCCCTTAAGAGCCCCACTTGTATTGAACATCTAATTATGGACTAGAATGAAATTGCCAAAGACTCCTTGTTGCAAGGAAAATATACGTACCTGTACTCCTGGGTATCTTTCCTCGAATGCATTACCGCATCAAAATGCCCAACACACTGTGGAGTAATGGTGAAGGAAAAGTACCATTACATTTACATGATCTTTTCCTCCTCCATCGATGGATTTCGCATAATGTATTCCCGGATATGTAGGACAGCAAGCGATACAAAAACTGGGAGAAGTTCCTTTAAGAAATAAAACCAATCACTTTCCTCTCAACTAAAAAGATTCTTGACATTACCCTACACCACCTTCAATAAGGGCCACCTGTACAACACTCAGGGTTTGCGACTTGCAAATTGCAATTTTTAGTGACTCACAATTCGCAAGTCACAAAACCTGATGTACAACAGTGTCTCAGACACTGTTTGCGATTCTCAAATAGGTTGCAAGGGACCTGCCTCATTAACATTCATAAGGCAGGTCGCAATATGCGACCTATTGGGAATGGCCGGCACTCACAGGGATGGTGGTCTGCTTGGGGTCAGCAGACTACCATGTCCGTGACTGCTTTTTAAATAAAGCAGCTTTTTTTTTTTTTAAATGCAGCCCGTTTTCTTTAAAGAAATATGTGATGCATTTCAGAAATGAAAATGAATAGTTTTCTTTTCATTCAATGGTCCGTGGGACCACTGCCTGCTCTGAAAAAATGTTGGCACCCCATTCACAAAGGGGAAGGGGTCCCTCGGGGATCCCTTCCTGTTTGCGCATTGCTTACCACCAATTTGAAATTGGTTGTAATATGCAAATGTTTGCAACCGCATTCCCAGGCACAAAACATTCATACATACCAGTACGACTCGCTATTAGAAAGGGATGCCCTTTCCTAATAGCGACTCACAAACCTAATGTTGCGACGCTATAATAGGTTACCAACTCACAAAACAGGGTTGGTTCATAGGAAAATGCATTTTACTGGTCGCGAATGCATATTGGGCCATTTGTGACTGGTAAAACAGGTCGTACATTTGGCCCCTAATGTGGATAACAATCTTAAAGATAATGTCTCCCTGAGGGATCGACTGCTTTATTAACAGGAGGATTGTTGCTGTAGCCTTACCTCTGTAAACAGGCAATGGAATAACCAGGTAGAGAATGATAAGATTTTAAATACAATATCTAATGCGAGGGTCAACCCATGTGATATTTAAGTCTGGCCCTGCAGATACTATCTGTATTAAAAAGAACTGCCCCATAAGGCCCGACACACAATGCGGGACATCCTTCGGAAGGACTTACTTGAATTCCCAGAGTTGCAAGAGTAAATTAATTTGTTACAAACGACTGCACCGTATCACATAATAGCAAAACTTTATGCGTTCGCACAAGTGTCATGGCGGCCGGGAATCACAATAGTTAGGCTTGTTTGGTAGAGAGTCCTGGGTATCACTATCAGTGACAAGCAGTAGGCCTATTGTTGCGCCCTAATGAAGTGCATTTCTTTGAATAGCCATCACAGGTTACTGAGTTTCAAATATCTTAACAGGGTAATTATATATATTATTATATATTATATATATTTTGTTGTCATAGATGCAGCAACGGGGAGGCGGGATTCAACCAAGTGGCTTGGTATTGTTCGGGAGTGCAGCGTTTTGGCAAGCAGAACTGGCGGAGCTTGGAGAGATTACTGGTGAGCGCATCGAGTGGACACTCTTACTGGCGCTGTTGGGCTATGACAGATGTCCAAAACACTTCGAGGCGGCTGGTGGCAATTGGCTTTCTGCTTGCAAGGATCAGAATAGCGATGTGCTGGGCTAAAGAGTCGCTTCCGACTCTGAAGGACTGGCATGTGGACAAGGCATTCAACAATACATATTCAGATCTTTACCGTGAATTGCTACCCGTCTGAAGCAGTCCGAAAGATATATGTGGGTAATATCAGACCTTTCTGGCTCGATCTAGTGAGGAGGCGCCAACTGATGAAGAGGGGTATTAGCTGGCAGCCCTTTAGGTAGCGTGGGATCTTGAGATTCCTCAATACATGCCTTATGCAATGAGTTGCGCAGACTGGAGAAGAGCCTGACTTGCATGGCTGTGTTTGCTGCCCGCCTCGGCTGTGAGGCGCACAAGTGTAGTTGCTCTACCGGTGGGTGGCGAGGGGCTGATGTCTGTGCATAAGGCATACTCAAAACATGTATATACTGCTTCTATTGTTATGCTCCTTGACTGCATTACTGACACACTGCTTATTTCCCATGTGGCTCATTATTTTGTACATCATGACTCTGGTTGAACTGTGCCAACCCAATTACTCATGTGTCATTCTATGTATGGTTGCTTACAAATCAAAATAAAGTTTTTTAAAAAAACCTTAGACTCGTAGGTCTTTGTCCTTTCCAACTAACACTGCAAAGGCTCCTGTACTGCCAATATATACAACTATTGGGCAGCAGAATTGGGCAGGAAAAAGGAAAAGGGGGTTTAAAGGTTGACATAGCAATCAGATGGCTTTTAGCCTGGAGAGAAATATGAAGAAATGCTTCAGAGAACTGCCTTGCCAACCATGGTGAGATTATCACTGAGCCAGCAAAGACACCCCTGAACATCAAAGACAGTGAATACGTATATTTAGGATAATCATTATATGTATGTGGTGACTGGAAAGGGTTGACTATTCAAAGATCCATGTTCAAAGCCTGACTTGGCCTGGCGCACCAAACAAAGCATAATGTCTTTATATGGCAAATGAGAAGGTCAAGGTCCCACCAAAGGCATTAATGTTAAAACAATTCTATCTATAAATATTACACCATGCAGTGGATTGTTTGCCTGCAACTTTAAGAAAGGTCATAAATTCATGTGGGAAGATTAGGTGTCCACACTGGAGGATGTCAGGCCCCCAAGTCAAATGATTTCAGATAATATCAGGAGATTTGTGGTCTTGAACCTGAGTGGCAACCAAATATGGTACCCCTAGGAACAGTTCTGGTATGTCCATGCTAATATCAATAAACCATGAATGCTCTTGAGGCATCAGCTTCAACATAACCTGGTAAATTGGGGGCTTGGTGAAAAGGAATACCTACATCTTTTCTTTGTACACCTTAGCACTGACCAGCACTTCAAGTGAGTGGCTGCTCTTTGCATCAAATCACAACATGCAAACAGATAATCTGATATCAAAGGTTTGGAGATCCCTTGAATTGAAACAAGTCTGGTTCTCACACACATAGTTTGTGTGACACATCCTGAAAACTTGTAAGGGTTACTGTGCTTAATGGAATCACAGACATTGAACTTCTGCAACTCTGGGCTCTGATTCAGAGTGCCTGGTGAGGGTCCTGGAAAACGACCTGTACCTAACTCTTTCTGGTAATGAGAACCTCTATGATGAGTGCTGTCTTGGGCAGGGCCGGACGAGCAGTAGCAGGCACAGGGCGTTTCCCTGGTGGGCCGCCAGGGTGGGGGCCGGTTTTGGGACTCAGGGGAGCCGTGTTTGTTACCGGGGAATGGCAATATCGGCCCCCTGTAACAAGATCGGCCGAAACCGGCCCTAGAAAACAGCTCAGCTGCACGCCCCTTCCCCCTAGGGGGACCGGCCGAGCTGTTTGCCAGGGCCGGTTTCAGTTCCCAGAAAAAAGAAGAGCAAAGCACAGGCTGCTATAAGAACATGTGACTAACTATTTGGGTGTCTGGTTGGCGCTCCACCCAGAGCTTACCTGGTCCCTCAAACTCGGGTCTTTGACGCGGAAGTCTAAAGAAGATCTTGCCAAGTGTCACTAGCTACTGTTGAACACGATGGTCACTATAGCATTGTACAAGATGATGATCCTTACAAGATTTCTCTATGTCTTTCATAATTGCCCACATCTATATCGCGTACTGGTTCCATGCTCTGAATAGGGTTGCAACCTCCTTCCTGTGGCATGGATCCAGACCCTGCCTCGTTCTTGCCCACTGCCAACGTGCCCCTTACAATGGTGGCTTAGGAATGGCCAGCTTACATCTTTATTATCTTCCCTCCCAGCTTCTGGGGCTACACGAATGGTTTAACGGAGGTTGGTCGGACCTGGCTTATCACCTGGAACTATCACTTTTGGGGTTCCTTCGTATTCTGGCCCTGCTTTATGGCTCCCTGATTCCCCCGCGCCACTCCTCCGGTGACTAGAGTGGTTTTCCTAGCTTGGAGAGCTGCACTCCGCCATACACACTGGGATACCACACTTACGCAGCAAACGCCCTTCTGGAACGGCACTAGGCTGCAAGAGGAAGCAGCACTACAAGGTTTTGGGAAGTGGGACCTCATCGGCGTCTTGCAGCTTGGAGACGTGTGGCCAGGGTCACACATGTAGTCTTTTCAAGAGCTTCAGAGTACACACGCACTCATAATAACTGTGTGCCATGGTGTACCTCTTGTGCACAAATTCGATAAAATCTGTTGTTTATCAAGGAACATGCAATAGGGTGGGTAAAGTGGGAGGTGTAATATTAGACAAGCATGCCACAGTAGAGGCGGGGGGGGGGGTAGGAATTGCATATCGCTGGTAGTGCTTCATCCTAGCCTAGTCTCCTCAGCAGCACCTCCAGAAACACTTGTTCACAATAATACCTTAGCATTCTGGGTGGGTCAATTTCTTTAGATAACATGTCTATGTCCTAATGCCTTATTTCTTTCTTGGCCCATGGATCCCTAAATTTACACTGCTTTAGCAGAGCTGACAGAGACACAAATGATACCACCCCACTTTTAAAAAGTGAGCAGGGATAAGCTGGCCGGCTGTGAACCAAATTGTTCTCTTTTTTCTAGTCAGCTTCTAGACTTTAATGTATTAGAGGCTTTTATGCTCCCCGCAGAAACATTTCATTAGGCTACAAAGATGATCCTATTATTGAGAGGATGTGTTGCTAATACCCTTCTCAGATTTCCTAGCAGAGATTAACATTGGAATATTTGGCCACAGTGGAAGTTTGGTATTTACGTAAACTGAGGATCTGCTGCAACATAAAACAAAGACTGGATATGAAAACTTCACCACCAGCACATCATTGTGAAATTTTTATTTACACAAGGATTCAATGTTAATAAATATTTAAAAATATTAAAAAGAGGACAGATTTCGGGAGCTTCATGATAGAAGCCACGGACAGGTCAAGACTGAAAATGTGGGAGAAATGTTTGGGGGTGTTGTTGAGACCACCCTGGAGAAAGATGCTGGCAGATGAAATCTGAAGCCAGTGTCAGACCTGTCATATCAATTTTGCTCAGATATAAAATATTGTGACCCCATAGTAATCATCATCACAGATGAAAAGCCCAAAATACAATGATCCTCGATGGAACAAATGTCATGCGCCGTAGATCCACTGGCAGCCAGGTCTCTTTAGAGAGCATGATAGAACAATGCAGAGAGCAGATCTGAGAGTTACCACTCAACTTTACCATTCAACGTTTCCGTTTATGGTTTAGGCAGAGAATTGGACTCTGGGACAGGGAGCAATAGGCAGCCATCAACAACAAAAGTATGTTATAGTTTGACATGGCCTTTGACCAATGCTTTGAAGCAGCTGCTGCAGGAAGTCTCGAAACGTCCTTAATGTGTAACCGGATACAGATCCCTTTGCAGCAATCAATGGACATGAAGTGGGCGACCACTTGTACCAAACAGACAAGTAAATCTATCGTACAGACATATATGGGTTGGGTCGACAAGGACTGCAGAACGTAGCCTGTTGAATAATGTCAGAATATCAATCTCCAGACTATGTGTTGGAGGTTAGAAGCGATGTGAGATACTGTAAAGAACAGGAAGCATTTAACGTCTAGAATAGATTTGTAAGTGCTGAAATGGAATCACTAATAGAGGGAAAATATATATTTTCTTGTGAGCAAGTGGGCTACCGGGAGGGACAGAATTTTAAAGTATTTATTACAGACAGTTGTAGAAAAGTAAACCAATACAAAAAAGTCACCACATAAGATCTGTGAATTTGATGATTGCCTTACATTGAGATACGTTACATTAAGTCCGCTTACACTTAGGGAAACCTTTCAAGAGACACAATAAGATAATGAGGCAGCTGGAATGTTCTAATGAGTTGTGAAACTCCACAATTTGTTTTACAATTTAGGGCCAGGAATGGAAAAAGCTAAATCTGTGCTATCTCCAGTGGAGCAAAGGTAAATCCAGGGATTCTCAATAAGAGTGATTTTAGTGGGATAAAAACGTTTGTAAAAACTATATGTATATGAAAAGGAAGCACGAGAAGAGCCCTGAAAACAAGGGAAATATGGTCCTATTTGAGGGTTTTTAACAGCAGCCTATCAGTTGTTCTTTTCATTCTGTGAAGAATGGGTATGTGATGGGCAAGCAAGCCTTTATGTGCAGCTGCTGTTAAATCTAAAAAAGGCAAAAAATAACTTGATGAGAAAATTTAAATAATAAAATAATTCTAAGCAAAAGATATGGCTCTAAAACAACTGCAACATACAATAATAGAAATCCATCTGACTAGAGAGTAGCTCAAAACATCCCCAAAAACCCAAAATAGACCCAAGTTGGTCCAAAAGGTAATACACTGCAATACCTCGATATTTTAATTGATAAAGACAGTTTCAAAACTGTTTCAATAAATGTTGTGTTTCTCAGTTGGTACCTTTGATGTTCCAAGGCATCCGATGGGTCGGTCAGGTCGCCCAGAAAGCCCAAGCTTGTCGTTGATACCCAGGTGAAGGTAAGCCTACAAAGACAATAAAGGTTCCATGGTTAAAGCAAATTAAAACAGATGTGATGAGATAGGTGATAAACATAAATGTGTAGGTTATTTATGCTTTACAAATGTAACAGTGCACTTGGAGAATAAATAATGTTCCATGTGTTTGAGTAACGTTTATCAAACATAACCTTTACATTTGGTCTATAAACAGGGATCGGGGCAGTGACCCTCCCACCTCCAAGTACCATCGTTTTGTAACCTTATAGCTAGGTGGCTTTCCCTCCCTGTATTTTCATCCACTCACTCACTATCTGCCACTGCCCCCACCAGTACACAGACTAACTGTTCCTCAGGCAAGTTGACTCTGCCTTGTAAACAATTCCAAACTAAAAGTATAGATCAACATCTGTGTCACAGTTTTACATTGTTTTTAAGGAAGTCCGCTTGTTTTTATTTCTCCATGGCTTGGAGGCTATGTGGATAAACAGGCACCCAAAGACATGCATGCTGGAGGCACAGAAAACTGATGCTGAATATACCCTTGCACCTGGGTTAGCTACCTGTGCAGATTATTCTTTTTAATCAAATTTCCCAATTTTAATAGTTGTATTTGTTTTTTTACAATAAATATTTTTTTGTTTACTTCAATAGTTTGCGTTTTTCTAACATTTTGTTTTACATTATGCTATTTCATACACAAAATGTTATCAAAGACACTGTTGGAGGGGGAGGAGCTTAGCGCGTGATCAAGATGGCCGCGTGAGCCTAGAGCTCCCGAGACCCTCGCTCCCTCCGGCAGATATCCTGTCTAGTATCCTGCTTTTGATGCCCGGAATATTGGAGGGGAGCCGTTGCTGAGGCGAGAGCCGTTGTCCGGATTGAAATCGCCCACCGGAGACCGAAGTTGTACTGCCTGGAAGTTTGTGGCCTACTCCCCGGAAGGTGCCCGGGACTTGCGTTGGGACAGTGCCCGTGCACTAATTGAACAACAGCGGCCACGCGAGGGGCGAATCGTCGGAAGGAAGGTGTCCTCACTTTCACTTTCGCTTTCGCTTTCCTGTCTCCACCGCGCCCGGCCTGGATGTTGGTGGCGCCAGTCACTGGCTGCATGGTTGTCTACTCTGTATGGGCAAAGAGATTGTCCCCTCGGCAGATAGCGATGTCGAGTAAATCGGACGCCGAAAAACAGAAGCCCAAAAGTACCAGGCGGGGAGGCTACACCCAGACGAACAACATGGACCGCTATGCCCACCAGAAGGGGTCACCGGGCGGATCGGGACAGACACTGGAGGCCACGAAGGACGGGTCGCCCCCCTCCGCGGAACCAACCCTGCAAGATATCATGGGGGCCATCGAGGGGATGAAGTCCTCTATCGGACAACAATTTGAGACCCTGGCGCATAAAGTGGATGCCATATCGATCGACGTCAATCTGATTCGGGCAGACCTGGGGAAAACTAATGAGCGGGTTCAGTCCTTGGACCTCAAGACTGCAGGCCTCCTGGGCGACGTCTCCGGCCTTCAGCTGGAAGTCCGTACCTTGCGGACTGCAAATGATCACTTTGCCCAACGGTTGGAAGAGTTCGAGGGCCGCGCAAGGCGCAATAACGTGCGCATTATTGGGGTCCCGGAAACTTCGGAGGAACAGTCAGTGGACCTGTTTGTGGAGGACCTGGTGGTGAACCATCTGGCGCCCAAAGGCCTTAGTAAGTTTTTTACGGTTGAAAGGGCCCACAGAGTTCCTGGCGGGAGGCCCAAGGTGGGGGCCCCTCCGAGGCCAATTGTCGCCAGGATCTTTAACTTCAGGGACCGTGATGCCATTCTGCAAGCATCGCGGGTGTCCGGCCCGACGCTATTCCAGAACACCACTGTAAGTTTCTATCCGGACTTTACCCAGATGGTACAGAAGCAACGACAAGGCTTCCTGGCGGTCAAGAGGAGGCTACGAGAGATGGGACTGAAATATGCCATGCTCTTCCCGGCCAGGTTGCGTGTGGTGTTCGAAGAGCGGACTTTCTTTTTTGAATCACCAGCCATGGTCGGAGATTGGCTTGACACATTACCCCAAGGACGGACTAACGTGGAACGCCCCGGTGGAGCAGACGGTGGCGGCGATGAACAATGAGCCTGGACTTCAGTACCAGATCTCCGGTTCCCCCGGGAGGGTGACAATCCGGGGGGTAGCGGGGGCAATATGGGAGCTTTTTCCTCCTCTGGGGTTCTTTTTGTAGATTAGTCTTTGTATGGGGCGACAGGCACACTGCAAGTTGGGGGGCATTTTAGAGCTTAAGCAGGGGTGCAGGGTGGGGGGTGGATTGGGGTTGTTGTTTGGGGTTGTTGTTTTTGGTTCTGCAAGGCGTAAAGATGCAAGCTTCTGTGACTCTAGTGCGGTTCCATGCGGGGGGGGGTGGTCTCCTTACATGTTGGGATGGGGGGTAGGGGCTTAAAAATACTCAGTTGGAATGTAAATGGCTTGGGGGATCGTATTAAGCGTGGGATTGTCCTGCAATTCCGTAAGAGATGTACCCCTGATATTGTCTTATTGCAAGAGACACACTTGATTGGTAACATGTGCTATGCACTCAATAGGAAAGGCTACAAGTTTGTTGCACACTCCGGGTTTTCCTCGGGGTCTAGAGGGGCTGGAATACTCGTCAGGTCCTCCCTGCCCTTTGAGGTTGACTCCACTACTGTTGACGATAGGGGACGCTTTGCGGCTGTAGCGGGGAGGTGGGAGGGCAGGACGCTGGTCCTGGTGTCGGTTTATGTCCCTCCTGCACTGCAACCTTCCACACTTGCGGACTTAGAGAGGACTTTGTTGGATCTCCCAGAGGGAATGTTGGTGGTGGGTGGCGACTTTAATGCGGTAGGCTCCGGATTGCTTGACAGACACCCGCCGAGGAGCTCGGGGGGGGCCCAGAAATGGCTTCCTGACTTTGTAGATACCCTTGGACTGGTTGATTGTTGGAGACTACTGCATCCCACACAGCGGCAATACACTTTCCATTCCGGGGCGCATGGCAGTCTCTCCAGAATTGATTATGTGCTTACCCTAGCTGCACATGCCTCCTTTGTCTCTGAGGCCAGGCACATGGCACGGGGTATTTCTGACCATTCGCCGGTGTGGATCTGTATGGATGTTGGTAGAGGAATGGGGGGTAGGGTGGCCCCAATTAACCCGTGGTATCTCAGGGACCCTATGACTCGTAGTGCGGTGCTGAAGGCGGTCGATCGTTACTTCCAGGAGAACCTTGGCTCGGTCACGTCGGCTGTGTCTTTGTGGGAAGCGTTCAAAACAGTGCTTCGGGGGGAGGCCCTCTCCTTGATAGTAGCGGCCAAGCGTCGGAGAGACGCGGAGGTCGCCCAGATTGAGGCGGAGATCGCGGAATTGGAGCTGTCATTGGAGGGGGAGGTTACGGCGGCGGCGCTGCACAATTTGACCCTCAAGCAGTCGGAGTACAGGGCCCTTGTGACAGGGAACAGCGGGGCCGTCTGTACGACGTCGGGGACAAGGCCGGGAAATTAATCGCGTGGCTGGATAAAAAGGAGCGGGTCAATCGTGTTGTGCCAGACCTCGTGACGGAGGATGGCGTCGTTGTCGCGGAGCCGGATGGCATAGTCCAGTGCTTTGCGGATTACTTCCACACGGTCTATACCTCCGTGTCGGGCAGGCCAGTGGGGGATTCGTGTGAACTCCTGCGTGATCTTGCGTTGCCTTGCCTTTCCGACATTGACAGGGACGATCTTGATGGCGATATCACAGTCGACGAAATCGCGGGGGCTATCCGTTCGTTACGTTCGGGCAAGGCCTCGGGCCCGAATGGCCTGCCAATTGAGTTCTACAAACTCCGGCCAGATAAGATCGCTCCGCATTTGCGAGCTATGTTCGTGGAGGCGCGGGAGACGGGATGCCTCCCACGCGACCAGCGCCTGGCAACAATCGTGGTCATACATAAAGATGGTAAGCCCAGGAACAGGTGCAGCTCATATAGGCCGATCTCGCTCCTTAATGCCGAGCCGAAGATCCTCGCTAAAATCCTCGCTAACCGTTTGGTCAGGGTGATCGGTGATCTGATCCACCCTGACCAATCCGGATTCATCCCGCATCGTAACACCGCGTTGAACCTTAGGCGCATCCACTGAGTGATCGCAAGGGTGGGGACGATGCGGGAGCCGGCCATTGTGGCAGCGCTTGACGCAACGATGGCTTTCGATACGGTAGAGTGGGAATACCTGTGGGCTGCGCTTGCGAAATTCGGCTTTGGACCCGGATTTATGGGCTGGGTGAGGCTATTATATGAAGAGCCTCTCGCTCAGGTTGCGGTCAACGGTAGGGCGTCCCGCCCTTTCGGGCTGGGGAGAGGTACCAGGCAGGGCTGTCCTCTGTCGCCGCTGTTTGCTCTTGCTCTCGAGCCGCTGGCGGCCTGGATACGATGGCACCCGGAGGTGAGGGGGCTTCGCTGGTCACCTGACCACGAGGACCGCATCTCCCTCTATGCCGATGATATCCTGCTTTATCTCGCTTCACCCCGGAAGTCCCTCATAGTTATCTGCGACATTTTGACTTCCTTCGGGAGGAATTCGGGACTAACCATTAACAGGGGGAAGTCATATCTGTATGCCTTGTGTGGAGACGTCCCGGTTCCCCCGCGGAATTGCCCGATCCAGATCGCCCGGGAAGGTTTCATGTATCTTGGGATTTATATCTCCACCGACCCAACGGTACGGTATGAGAGGAACCTGGTCCCTCCGCTGGCGCGCCTGAGGCGAGATGTAGCGGGCTGGCAGCGGCTCCCGCTTTCCCTCCTTGGCCGAGCTGTGCTATTCAAAATTATGTCTCTTCCCCGTTTTCTCTATGTCCTGCAGAACACCCAGGAGCTGGTTCCGGCCAGCTACTTTCGGGAGGTTGAGAGTCTCCAGCGCTCGCTGCTGTGGGACGGCCGTCCGCGTATAGCGATAGCAAAACTAACTCTTCCTTGGTACGATGGGGGTATCGCGCTTCCCGACATAAGAAGATACTATTGGGCCTCCCAGCTGAGTGCGATCAACCATGGAGTCTACGGCCCGGCGCTTAGCCCCGGCTTCGCTATGGACCGGTGGTTGCTGCGTGGGGGTGGCTACTATAGAGCACTTTACTCGAGGCCCCCGGCTGGGTCCCTCACGGGGCCGACCGAGGTGGCGGTGAGTGTGTGGAAGACAGTCACGAACTCGTTGGGCTGGAAAGAGAGGCTCACCCTCGCCACTCCGTTGTATGACTCAGATATGCTGGGGAAACTTTGGCACTCTAAGGGATTCGAGAAATGGGACCTGATTGGCATCTCCCGGGTAGGCGACCTGCTGGTCAAGGGGCGGATTAAGTCGTTTGACGAACTACGGACGGAATATGCGCTGGAGGGCACGGAATATTTCCGGTATGCGCAGGTGCGCCATGCGCTGCGGTCGGTGCTCGTTGAGGGGGAGAGGGTGCCTGAGTCCTCTCCCTTGGAGGACCGGATCCTGGACGGCCATATGCCGGAGAGCACAATCTCCCTAATTTACAAAAAGCTTGTGAATGTCCGGACCGACCTCCTCATGGGGGTTCGGGATCAGTGGACTAGGGACGGCCTTGAGCTGGACGATGAAGATTGGCAATACGCCGTCTCCTCTCCTAAGGAGGTCGCGATCCCCGCCAGACTACGGTTGGTCCAGCTTAAGATACTGCACAGAGTCTACGTCACTGGGCCCCGGCTGGTTCATATGGGATTTTCCGAGGATGGGTTATGCAAGCAGGGCTGCGGGATGGTGGGCACCTTCCTACATATCATATGGGAGTGTGGTGTGATTGCGGACTTTTGGAAGCGGATTCACGTGGTGATGCAGGAGGTCACGGGTATAGTACTGCACCCAGAGGCGCGGCGCTGTCTTTTGAATGTGTGGGGTCCTACGGATTATGACGCAGCGCAGACTCAATGGGTGACCCTAGGCAATATGGTGGCTAAGCGAGATATAGTACGACTGTGGGGATCTCATAGCCCGCCCACCCTGGATGCATGGAAGGACAACATGGACTGGAGCATGTTTCGGGAGAAAACGGTGTATAGTGCACGGGGGAGGCCTAAGAAATGGCATAAGGTATGGGGAAGTTGGAACCAATATAGGGGAGGCATATGTCTGCCTCCTGCCATTGAACCGCCGGAGGAGCCACTTTCCCCCTAGCCTCACTTCCGACTTGGGTTTTCCTGATGCACCTCCGTTAAAATGTTAGTGCCTCTGCTCTCCCTCATCCTCCCGATCGTTGGCTTTGATTTGATGTTGGAAATGGGGCCGCGCCCCCGCTGGAAACTGGCACGACTTTGTGATGTATACTGCCTTGCTTGTTGTGTTTATTGTAGGTAGTTTTCAAAAATGAGACCTTTGTCATTCTCCTGCATTAGAGCTATGGAGGACTTTACGTGTTGCTTGTTTAGCTGCCGAACCTCCGGGATGTCGGCTGAATAGCTGTGTATCTGACTTATGCGAATAAAGGTTTTAAAAAAAAAAAAAAGAACCACAAAAAGAAGTATAAAAAAAAAAAAAGACACTGTTGGAATGTGTCAATACTCATCTGATCTCTAAGAGAACCTACTCTGTCGTGGCCTGTTGATTGCTATCTGTCTTTAGTCTTCCACTTGATTTATTCTTTTTGATACATCAAGATGTCCTTTCTACTTTCTCGCCACCCTCACTGAAATGTTCTCATTTCAGATGCTTCACAAATAATCCATCCAGAGACATGGAGGAGGATCTTTTATTGATTTTATTAATGTCTCTATGGGTTTACTTCCCTCCCTTGTTTCATTTCAGTGGATTGGCGAACCTCTAGTGAGCATAATTCTCTCCCTCGAGCATTTTGCCGTTATATAGTGCAGGTAGATTCTCTCTTCCGCTTTGCAACCCAAGTCAAAACAACCACCCAAGGGCGCAGATTTAAGTGGAATAAAATTATCCCTGAGCCCTTTACTACCAACTTAGCCACATCCTGCTTCTTGAAGATACAGACGTGACTGAAAACGAAGGCCTCCAACCACTAGATCCTATTGGCGTGTGATAAGATACGCACCTACATAAACACTGCCCTTTTAAGGTCCATGGAGTCCGAGTCCCAGGCTTCCTGCAGATGGGTTGATAATTGTACTAAGGCGCGAAAGGTACTTTTAGCTACGCTAAAAATGAATCCCTGTGATAGAGGGAAGGTAAGAAAATGCTAGGCAATTTATAAAGCTGCAGAAAAAAAATAGGAAGTTGGACCTAAAGAATGAGTAATGGGAGGATCTTCTTTTTGCCTGTACCCAGAAAGATAGCACCTTGTTTTGGAAGGTGGTTAACCATCCGTGTTTTTATGGGGGATGCAGTGGCAGATCAAGCTGCTCTATTCCCGCCCCAAGCCTGACAGGATAACTTTTCAGTCTTATATCAGGGAGAAGATTCTGCCCCCCTTCCATTGAATTCGGTTCAGGGTGCCACACTGATGTTACATTAGAAGACGATCAGAGATGCTATTGCATCCTTGCCAGTAGGCAAGGCTCCTAGGGCAAATGGGGTACCTAGGGACCTGTTTAGATCCTCTTTTGTACCCGTGTTCAAAAAGGGGAATAGGCCGATCTCCTAAATTGACGTTAAGTACAAGATCATAGGCAGGGTCATACTGAATACATTAACTCATTGGGCAGAGGAACACAATATTCTGTCATACATCCAATATGGGTTTCACCCAGGGAGGGGCACTGTGGAGTAGATTCTCAACCTCTATCTCATAATCAACAAGTACATCAGCCTCGCCTTCACAGACCTCCACTCAGCCTTAGATGTGGTTAACAGGGACAAAGGTGTGGTCGGAGTTGGAGTGCATGGGGGTGAACAGTCTCTGGTGGATTTTCTCAGGGATCTACAATGTGGGTTGACGGCCTCAGTCCATTATGGAAGCAATGGAGAATGCAAAATGCACTTTGCAGAATGGGGGTAAGGCAGAATTGCATTTTGGCCCGTTTCTTTTTATTATGTAAATTAATCGTCTGGAGATGGTACTTTTGGTACAAAGTGTAGGTTTCCCAAAGGCTGGACCATATTGCTTCCAGCTCTTTTATACACAGACAATGCTGTTTTAATTGCCCACACTGCCAGAATATTGCAAAAATCACATGTGATGGTTCTAAGGCCGAAAACCATGATAAAGTGCCTTTTTTCTGTGCAGGGCCTGATTTTAATTAAGGTTTTAATAATAGTGGAATTTTAACAGATTCAGGACTCAATTGGCAACCCCTAAAAAAAGAAAACTGGAAGTTTTAAGAGGGCATGCGCTGGAGTGTATGACTTTTCTTGCCATCTTGGTCAAAAGCCACTAAAATCCATGCCGGAGATTTACAGAGCCAAGTGCATCTCAATCTCCATTTTTGACTGTGAGATCTGGGGCTACACGAACCTAGGATTACTTGAGGTGGTGGAGAATACATTTTGCTGGGCCATTTTAGGGGTGGGTCCCAGGACCCCTATAGAGATTTTACATGAAGAGCTAGGGATTAGCTATATCACTGATTTTATTTGGTTGCCACCCCTCTTGTTGTGCCGTGCTATTTGTCTGAAGGATTAATTAAATTTCAATTGGCGAGTTATCTTGGAATGATTGAAGTTGGATAACATGCATACTATTCCTTGGTTGGCTTACATCAAGGAAACCTTCAGAGTCCTTTGGAGACCCAAATTATTTTTTTAACCTGCAGAGTATAATTAAACAAGTTACTGTTTAGTTGAGGCAAATCTTTCGTCTCAGGGTGGCAGCCGAGAGGGAAGCCTCTGCCCTGGACAATCATACAGGAAATTTGTCATGGTGAAAACAGTATCACAAACGGAGCCATAGCTCTTTGAAATGCCAAATGTTCAGCGTTGTTAATTTATCTCAGGCTTTGTTTGTTTCATAAATTGCTTTATCCTGAGAGATCATGGTTCAAGAATTAGGAGATGCCCTAATGTTCCTGCGACTCGCTTCCAACATGCAATACTTTGCGCAGTGTACTGATATGCCCTTTTTTTTTTTTTAATAACTTTCGTCATAAGTTTATAAAAGCTCTATTTTTAGCCACTGATTTTTATCAGGTTAGACCTGCCTTTTTATATCTGCACCTTTTAGCCAGGCCTAAAATGTGTGTCCGTGTCAAGGTTTCTTATGGGGGTTTACAGTTCATCTGTATAGTTTTCTCTCTTAAGGCAGATCTTTCGCCCACCTTGGACCATCCCTCTGGAACGCACTCCCTCCCTTCATTCAAAAGGAGGAAAACCATGTCAGGTTCAGAAGGCACGTCAAGACCTGGCTATTCGAACAATAACAAGAATAGCCAGTAAATTCTCCTGATATCCTTATGCTGTGTCTCGGCGCCGGGAAACCCTTTTTGGGTAGCTGTAGCGCCTTACAAATTTAAAAAATAAATAAATAAAAAAAATTATAAAATCGAATAAAGATTACTGATAGAACTAATCCATGCTCCTTTTCTTCATGGTCCACATTCCAGACTTCTCTCTCACTTTAGCTAGCTACTTCTAGATACATTGATTACATTTACTGTAATCATATCAGCTGATGTTTCATTTTACACATTCTATATTATAATGAAATACCGGAAACGGCCTTGTTTCTGGCAATTAGAAATAAGGTCATCTGGGGAGACTCTGGCTCTCATTTCAACTATATCAACCATGAAGTGTTTTTTGCCAGCTCTGTCCATGCCACATACACATCACATCTTTGTAGGTTGATGAGCTTGAGGGCACAGAGCTGCCAGAACAAAAATGTGTGTTCATTATTGTCCCCATGCAGCCCAAGAGCCGCTTCTGGTCTTAAATCCCTAGGTCCTCCTCTCTGTACTGTCTCCGTTTTCACTAACATGAAAATATTCGCAAAATGTTTATGACATTTAGGAATATGAACAAAGAACCAAGATAATGGACTTGCTTCTATTGGAGCTCACTTTATGATTTTTTTAATTAAAAAATAGCATATTAATGCCTCTCCAAAGTAAAAAAAAAAAAAACATTCAGAGGTCTTTGTACATTTCACCTCCCAATTACATGGGCATTTCCAAACAAACAGCTAAAAAGGGCTCGTGAGTATCTAAGATGATAAACTACAGTAACCTTTAATGCAATGGAAGAGAGTTCCATTTAGATTCACTGCATATAAATATATATTTTGGGGATGTCTTGAAATCCTTGCATGAACCCCTTCTTCCTGGGCATATACTGGACATCCAATGATCCCTCACTCTAGAGGATGCATATTGTAACAAGCCCCCATCAGTGAAGTAAAGATGCAGGTCCAGGATGCAGATTTTATTTACAGGAGTGGCAAATCACAACACGTCTGATTCCAGTCAATGCTTCATGATTTACAATAAACCCACAAAGAACACAGATTCAGGAAAAATGTTAAGAGCTACCGTGATGGCTGCTTCCATTCAGTACATTTACTGAATTTCGACCTCATTACTTCTATAGTTGTACAGCAGGTAAAAACAAAGAGTGGCGGCTCCTCCGCTAAGGTGGAGGAGCATCACCCCACTGCTCTCGGAGCAGTGTAAAAGCAAAAATAAGGTGATATCAGAAGTTATTTCTGTTATTTTATTTTCAGTATCAGCCAGGTTGGACGAGGCAGCGCTGGGCTACCGTTACGTCCAGGAGGAGGTGTGGTTGCTGCACTCCAAAGTGGACATGACTGCTTGACCGATGCTATCGGGCCGGCCAAACAGTCATGCGCACTTTGCATGTTCCCCACCAGGCTACATTACACAGCTTGGTGGGGAACATGCCCAGCCTCCCATTCCCCGTCTGAGCGCCGAGCCACGGCTGCATTGTAGCATTGTGATTGGCTTAGGGGAGGGAGCCTGTGTGCTTCCTAGTACCAAGGGCCACAGAGACGACAAGGTACAACAGCGGCGAGGAGGTCAGATTTTTATTTTTATTTTGTACACACGCCCCTCCACTCTCCTTCCCTGCCAGCCGCTTCTGGGTACAAATGGTGAATGGCCAGATACAATAAACACTAGCATGTAGGAGGACAGAATTGGTTTGCGAGTCTCTACACAGTGACAGAGAACCTGACACAAAACGTGCAAGCCATTCAGCAGGTGAAGTTTGTAAAATGCACATATTACTCTCTTACATTTCCTACAAACTTTATTTCTTTCAACAGCCCAACACACCAAATACATTTTTAGATTTTGGAAAGAAGATATATATATATATATTAAATATGTGTGGCTTACGTCTGCACCATAACACTGGAGTGAAGGGAAGCAGTTGGCATAAATTAAGAAAGAAAGCCTACCACCACCAAAATACGGTTGAATGTTTGTCCTTCATGTTCAGGATCAAAGCTGGCACAGCCAAGCAGGTCAAGAGTGCTCCAGAATGAACCTTACTATGAACTCCATCATATCATGAATAGCTGGAATCTACATACAAGTAAGATTCGGGTGACATTTTCTGCTTTCCGGTAACATAGGGAGAATATGCCATCACTCACCCTCACGACACAAGCTTTTATGCGATTTAGTTTATTGGAAATTGATTTCTGCAACTAATTTCTGCCAGTGGTATTACTCTGCAACAGTCATAGAGGCTGCGAATGTGACTTCAAGTGTCATTTGACCCATACATTGCAAGGAAAGTGACATGAGGTGAAGTGCGACAACAACCATGACAGTCCTGCATAGGTTTTATTTATTAGCCACATTTGGCACAAAAAGTTATTTTGCACAAAGCAATTGCCAAAAACTTTTGAGAAGATGAGCAGTCTGACTAGTTAAATGGCAGGCTTTGTAAGATTTAACAAGAGGGCAACTGCAATTGTTACCCTAAGAGGCCCTTAAATGAGGCCTTTAATCATTGAAAGACATTTGAGAGGAGCTAGGGGAGGAAGCACAACTAACACAGGAGGATCTGGTCTGGCCCTACTGTGTGAAGATCTCTTTTCACAGTCTAAAGGCAGGGGCTCTTCTGATCTTGGAATGGGGACCTGAGAGAGACATGATCTAGGCCTTGGCCTATGCTTTCAAAGAAGGACTATCTAGCAATGGTCACCAATCGATCTATGACCTTCACGGATCGGTTCAACAGATCGCAGGGCAGTCATCAGGTTTGTAGCTTCACACCTGTCCACAAGGCCAACATTAGGAAATTAACAAGAGAGATTAGTCTGATACACTACCAGTGACCACACATCAACTCCTACAGGATCACAACATATCATTCAATAAGCTACAGCTGCCGAAGTAAAGTGTATTACAGTAAGCTGCACCAAACTTTGTCTCAACAAGGATGCATCACACAGCCACTGAACAGACACAAGTGGCATTATGATGTAGACAATCAAACAGCACATTCAGTAACATAATAAGGCATGCTCCTTGAACAAATGTTTGAAAGATAAATGCATTTTCCATTTGCAACGCCTAAAAGGCATCATACACATGCCAAGCAGGCTGGAAACCTCCTCCGCAGAAGCAATTGTTTCTAAAACTGTTTCTGCTTCTTGGTTACATAGTCTCCCCGCACAGAAACTGCATAGCTAGAAGCTCTCACAGCACAGAAACTCACGTCTGCCTACCAGTATCGGCATGGATGCATTATATGTGGTGTGAAACTGTCAACAGACTGACAATTCAAGATTACAAGCTATTTTACCTCCTCCACAACATTTAATTCTGATCGGCAAGAAAAATCAATTTAGGATAGATTAAAAAAAAACATTTTTCTGTGTAACAGCCGTTCACCTAAATTCAGGATCCTGATTCACAGAGCTGCACAGGGTAGGAAAGATACCAATGAGCACAGGGGTAAAGAAAGTAGGGTTGCTCGTAAAACAATATTTGAGTTGGCAATTTAGGAGGTGTTATGTCTTCTGAAACAAGTCTCAGAAATCTGAGAGTTGGTGGCCACCTATAAGTGGATTACTTACCCAGTCTAATATTGCAGGTTGGCACACTTAATGCTTGAGACTTGACAAAGGTCTTTGGACATTTCAAAGGTTTGTCAGTTAATCTTGCCCGAGCGTGTTTACTGCTGCTGCTAACCCATGGTTCGCTCCTAAACAAAGTCCAGCTTCAGAGAGTGAGCATGCACAGCAGAGTTTTCTTTTAAGTAGTACCTGCTGCTATAGATTTGCCTGTTTCTTAATTCTAACAATGTTGGCATAATGAATACTGAGACAAGGGGAGATTACTCAATTTGCCCACAATTTGGTCCACACAGGAAGGTGAAAATAGTATACAAATCACTTCTCTCTACAGAAAGTACCCAATCCAACAGATCACATCTGCTTTTTCCATCATCTTTCAATGGCCCTCAGGTCTTTCCTTTGTATAGTTTAAATCTTTTTATTCACATGCATCCAAGAGAGTGAGGTACGGTATTGAAACAATAGTGTCTAATGCTCGTACGCTGCATACAGAACTCCATTACAAATGTCTCTATTCTAGCATGTGGATTTTAACAATTGTCGTAACACTACAATAAAAAGAAGACACACAAAAACAAGGATTTAACACAAACCCAACCCCCTTCCCCTCCCACCCTACCCAGTAGGTCTTTCCTCTTTAGAATTCACCACTCCTGTTAGTTCTGATCTCTTACACTTCATACTGTTTTATACAGGTTAGTCAGTTCTTTTTCCAAGGCAGTCAACATATCTTCATCTATGGCTTTTCCTGAGCTATTGCGGGTCAGTGGCTGGGAGCTGAGCAGACCTGTGGTGCCCTTGCTTTCCATTATCCCTAGGGAGACCCAGAGCCTATGGGTACCTCTCTCCAAGCTGGACAATATTCACCAGCAGGGTTTGGTAGTTAGGTGATGAGAGCTGGTCATGGCTGCCTGCAGACTGCGCATTGGATTGCTGCTGCCACGGAATCTTTTCTAGCTTCTGGGGCACACTGGACTGCTTCCTCCTGAGTGAGTACCTCGGTCATCAGGTAAGGTCCATACGTGGGACAACACTATTACATATAAAACCCTCAGCAGCTGAATATCTGGAGGATCATGTGCCCATGATAGGATCAAGGTAGGTACTTGTTCTCTAGGGCAGAATCGCCTTGCCAAGAGTTCTGTACTCACAAAATGTCACAGTGCGGCTGAACGCCTGTTCGCTTGTATAAGATTGTGATTCTTCCGACACAACATTTTTCACACAACAAAAATCATTTGATATTAAATAAATGGCTTTGCAGAGCCACAAAGGCAGGGATGTTTAGATAAAATGGGACATTACTAAACCAAAATCCATCACGTCTTCTGCATATCCAGTATCATTAGGTAACACTAGATGGAGCCCACTATCTCTTAGCACAAATGACATCTGTTGTAATAAAATCTATTTTCAAAATGGAAATGTATCACTCACCCGTGTATGACAAGCCAGCTGCTGATATATTTTTATTTGGCGTTCCTACCCCAGTTACTGAAATAAAACTCAGCAGATTGAGTACAGCAGCCTGCACCCACCACAGATGACACTCCAGCAACAACAGTGCTGCTCTAGTCATCCCTGTGCACAAGGCATATGCACTTACATTAGGCTCTGAAAGGCACAATAGGGCATTTTTGCCATTGTGAAATCATTCAACATCTACCTACAAATATCAGACGCTAGAGGAACATTTCCACATCCCGTCCTTTTCGATGAAAATTAGCAAATATCAAGTGATGAATAACACCACATCATTTGCAAGCCAAATATTCGAATTGCTATGCTTTGAGCTTCTTGGGACGGGCTTATGACTACAACACTTGGATACAGGCTGTGATGGTGACAAACGCGTTTAAATGTCATTATAGAAGGGGAACATGACTGTGCAAAATCCAATGGAATGATAAAGAAAAATAAGCTTTAGGGATCATTTTAACTATACTATGCACGCTGTAATGGTTCTTATTTAAAGAATTATGCAACTGCAGAGTTTAAAGGGCCGTTGACTTACAATGTCTAAATGTATAGCAGTGCTGAGACATAACCAACACAAAGTAAAACATACCATAACGTTTTTATCCCATCCTACCCCATATAATACCATTCTAAAGCGCTCTCCACTTAGGAAATGTTAGAACTAGAAACTTGTTTTTTAAGGGACTTCCATCTACATAAAATGGGTGTTATTGCTGAATCGAAGCCTGCACGCTTTACACAAAGGCTGGCTGAAGAACTTTACTCCACGCACTTTTGTTACTATAATCTAATCATCAAGGACAGGTGCCTCTAGGGGCACTAATAACTTTACATATTGAACACAGCATGGAATAGCGACAGCATCGCCCAAAGCGAATACAAATCCCACCTTGGAAACACCATTCACAAGAAGCATCATACAAGCCATAGGATCCTCACTACCTAAATCCATACAACCTAGTCACTTAAAAACATAAAATAGCTGCCCTCTGGACTCTGATTCCAGTGATCCGAGTACAAATCTCAGTAGGACCTCCAAGGCAGGATGAGGGGAACCAAGGAAACACAGGACACACACGAGACATCCCAAGACACAGGGTGCAGTACTCCCAGGGAAAGCTCTGGGGCTGTGCGACCGGTGCCACCGTACCGGGTGTTGACTTCCTGGGGGCGCCGTGTTTGCAAGTTTATTATGTTTTTAAAGCACCTGCTGCCGCGTTCCTTTCCTCCAGCAATTACCAGGCAACACAAAATCAAGTTAACTCCTGTGATGAATGTTCTTCCTAGAGAGAGATCGGAGTTTTGTATAGTTGAGGTTTTGACTTATGTGAAGTTAGTGCAGAGGGTTAATATGCCTGCTGCAAAGAACGTGCACCATGCAGATTACAGAGTGCATATAACTTAAATAGGTCAGCAGATAACTGCTTTTAAAAGAGACATCCTTTTGTTACTTGCAGTTTATAACTTAAAGTCCTAATATAGAACCGCAAGCTATTCACTTTCATCATATCGCTGCATACACACTGTAAAGTATACATTAGAGCATAGATTAATGTTCCAAAAAGGGTTAATTTGGGTTGAAATCGATTCTTATTATTAAAGAGAACTCCCAACAATGCTGTTTCTTTTTCAATTCTGAGTTTCTCCTTCTCCACACCAAGCACTCCTACACTATACTGCCTACCAGTATGGATGACATGTGACTCCTACACCGTGTAGGCCCTTGGCTTATCTAACTTTTCGTATACACTGATTTACACATGATTGATTGACTCTGTGTAATGTGTGTGATACAAAGTGCTCTGACATCCATCACTGGTATGAGTGGCGCTATATAACTAATTCAGTGTATCTGAAAGAGAGAGGGTGGTTATGGACACTTGGTCACTGTAAAGGGTGCTAGGGAGAGAATCCGTGGTGGGGGCGGTCATTGGGGGCGCTAACTAACATTGCCGCGCTGGACGCAGCCAGCACTAAAGCCGGCCCTGAGTACTCTTCCCTTCACGCACCAGGAAACCAGAGACAGATGATTTCACATGACACAGCCGCCTGCAGCTCAATAACTGGTCTGATTAGGCAAGTTAAGGCACCACTTAGGAGAGAAGAAGCAGGCTCCCAGGTTCCACAATGGTCAAGAGTCGCCCTTCGAAAGGTTTCGAAGAATCAGGCACGTCAAATGTTCTATGACAGTGTGAAATTTAAAAGGTGCACAGGCTGTCTGCAGCATGGACAATGCATCAATAGGAAAAACAAAGGAGAAAGCTGGCTTTGTATTTTTGTTGAGCTATTGAACTTAAAAGGGCAGCCATGATACCTCAATTCAACAAGCATTTGCAATGCAATAGGTCTCGCATTTATAAGAGTTTGAGCTATTGGCATTGTAAAATTACAATGCCTTTTATTTATGTTTTGGTTTTAAAACAAATAAAAGGCATCGTCATTTACAATGTCAGTAGCATAAACTCGCATAAAAGCAGTGTGTGGAGTGCAGCAGTGCGCGGCGTGCAGCAGTGTGCGGCGTGCAGCAGTGTGCGGCGTGCAGCAGTGTGAGGCGTGCAGCAGTGTGTGGCGTGCAGCAGTGTGAGGCGTGCAGCAGTGTGAGGCGTGCAGCAGTGTGTGGCGTGCAGCAGTGTGTGGCGTGCAGCACTGTGAGGCGTGCAGCAGTGTTTCGTGTAGCAGTGTGAGGCGTGCAGCAGTGTGTAATGCAGCAGTGTGTAATGCAGCAGTGTGCGCAGCAGTGTGTGGCATGCGGTAGTGTGCGGCGTGCAGCAGTGTGCGGCGTGCAGCAGTGTGCGGCGTGCAGCAGTGTGCGGCGTGGTTTGTAAACAACAAGAAAAGCGGACATCAAAGGAAGGGTGGGAGGGAACAAGCATATGGGGTGTGAGTTATAACGAAAGTTAATTGTTGTAAGAGGGGATGCAGGAAGTGAGGCCGAGCGAGCGCTGGCGAAAGCAGTCTGCTGCTTTCAAGTCCGATGCCAGATGCCAGCTTCGCGCTTGAATGCCTCACATGCACTGGCCATAAACCGCATTCCTAAGGTCTTGTGCCCCTTACTAAATCTCTCTGAATGCGTGAGGCGGCGCACGCGCAGGAAGTAGCTGGTGGCAAATGGAATGCGCGTGGTTGTGCGCGTAACCGCCACCCGATCCGCCTGGGAAGCCTTTGGGAGCATTTTCTGAAGCCCCTACATAAGTCTCGCTGAGCGATCGCTTACGCGATAGCCAGGCGAGACCTAAAAACTACAGTACATTATTTACAGTGAACTGAGATTCCTAGAATAGATGAACACATTTCCAGAGAACACGTCTGATCATTTGTCTTTGATCATTTTGTTACATTTCGATGCATTTTAAGCAAACACATTCTGACCGCTTTTTTTTTTGCAGGAAACATTTTGAGAGAACCACATAGTGAAGATATTTTGAAATCCAATTTGAGTTATTGGAAATAAGACATGGTTCACTGGATGCCGTGACTGTGTGATAAAACACATCTCAAGAGACAAGCATGTGTGATGCGGATATAAATTAAACAGACTTTTCCTCCAAGTTGTCATCGGAAAAATCTATTTTTTTATTAAAGACCCAGAGGCTTTTAAGAACTTTGAAAAACAGACAGGTTTAGGTTGGGTGATGGAATACAACTTGAAACAGACAGATTTGGAACAACTGTGTATTTTAATCTCATGAAGATAAACTTTTCCAGACAAACAGACCGCAATCGTGCCAGGGATCACAATAGGACAGATAAACATTTGTAGCACCAATTAAATTAAATTATCCCCTTAGCTGGTTAGGTAACCATCTACCCCCCCCCCCTCCCCTCCCCCCTCCAAATAAAAACGTTGTTCCTCACACAGGGTACTTGTTCAAAAACTAGCTTGGTTGTGAAGATGGTCGCAGAAACAGGGTTAAGTGACAATGTTTGAAGTTCGCTATAGTGACCTGCAGTAGCGATTGCAACGAGCAAGACAGTTTTCAGAGAAGGACGCTGAGGAGCGCAGCTATGGAGCGGCTCAAAGGGTGCACATATCTGAAATGTCAATACGAGTTAGAGGTCCCTCTGTGGCATGGTAAAATGAGGAATGGGACATATATGAGAAATCCCATTTAGTAAACACATAGCAGGTGACTTGAACAATGGGGGCTGACCTGGCAGATGACAGAAGGACAAAGGGTTGCTAGATAACCTACAACCATGTCCACATCAGACAGTTATGCTTGTAAAGAGTCGACATACTTAAACTCACACTAGCCCAATGTCCTAGGTATATGAACTTGGTGCAAGGGCAGTGAGCAGCCAGAATGATATCCACCAATTACACCAGAAGGTCAAAGCCTCACAGTTGGATCCACTCAGTCTATACACGTAAAGGTGTAGTGTGTGGAAGTTAAAGCACCTTCCTTGCTATGACAGCAGGTTCTTAGAAAAGTAGGCTAAGCGGGAGGGTGGATGCTCGGGGTCAGAAGTTTGGACTACCAGACCCTTTGAGCACAATTTGAGGCCACCGGAATGACGTGTGCTTGACACAGGTGTAGTGTGTGGAAGTTAACGCACCTTACTTGCTATGAGAGCAGGTTATTAGAAAAGTAGGCTAAGCGGGAGGGTGGATGCTCGGGGTCAGAAATTCAGACTACCAGACCCTTTGAGCACAATTCGAGCCACCGGAATGACGTGTGCTTGACACCCCCTCTCACTTTATTCAGAGCACAGATAATTAGTGGCAATAGAAAGAAAAGATACAGAAGACCGAACTCACACTCAAGGTGAAATTTTCCCGGCAGACAACTTTGAGGAGAGAACTAAAGCAGGCAAAAGGCTTGACACTGAATGTTTTTGGTGGTTGTACAATTTTCTACTATGGGCGTGCCCCACTGAGCGAAGATCTCTTGTACCATGACTAAATGTTGCGGTCTTTCATGGCGACCCCTACTGTGCTCACCAACCTTGGTGATGAGGGACCTTGCCAGATCCTTTAGCTTTGAAGAAGTATCCTAGAGCGCCAGCCTGAGCCACAACCTCAACACCTTCAGACAATATGCATACGATTCCACACCACCTTGCTTTTTGTAATGCCAAATGTCAGTGGTGATTTCAGTTATTGAATTGGCTCTGGCTATTGGCAGAAAAGCCTTGAGAGCCAATCATTTGGCTTGCAACTCAAAGGTGGTGGTGTTGATCCAACGGGGACTACAGTTTCCAAATTTTCACTTTGGCCCTGTGACCTCCACAACCGATGGACAATGCATCCATTAACACTGTTGTCACTGACTGATTCGGTAGGCAGAATGGCCTTACGCACATTAGACTGGTATCATTCATCCACTTCTGAAAGCCCTAGAGACCTTCCTGGAAAGTCAGATCTTGTGCAACAGGCACCCCTAAAGCAGGGTTCGCTGCAGGAATAAGTTCCACTGAAAAGAGTGCATGTGCTTTCAAGCGAAGGGTACCTAAAGAAAGCGGGAGGCTTACTGGCCTAGCAGCCTCAGAACAATTAAGGCTTGAAGAACAGCGTTTGCCCAAATCATCGTCATTCTAGCCTGAGTATCTTGGACTCTCTGCAGGGGCGTAAAGGCCTTCAGTCTCATGTCCACTACATCATCAAAGAACGACAGCCTCTGCACATGCTGGAGGTTGGACTTACACTCTTTGAACGAGAACCCTAGCTTTAACAGCAGCGATATTAGGCTCTGCAAATGATTCAAGACTAGCTGAGGTGAGCCCACCTTCAACAGATCGCCGTCGACGTACACGAACACATGCACTCACACCCCGTGAAGATGTGCTGTAACCACCAACATAACTTATGTGAAGACTCAAGAGGCTGATGTAAGGTCAAAGGGCATGACATCAGAACGTCCTGTGGGACTTCTGAAATTGTAACAAAGTAATGATTCCAAAGTCCAGCAGGACCAGGAAAACCACGCAGTCTCATGTTCCAAGGCCAGCAGAACTTGAGCAAGTGTCATCATTTTGAATGTCTTCATCTGGAGGAACAAGTCAAATAGTCTGAGGTTCAGAAGAGGTCGGAAGCCTCGGTCCTTTCTGTGGACTAGGAAGTAACAGGAGTAACATATGAACCAGTTCTCGCTTCAGGCACCATTTCGATTGTGAATTGGCAAACAACATTGGCACCTCCTCGGACAGGATCTGCGCACAAAACGCCAAAATTGGTGTGGAAAATAAAGGTAGGTGGGGAGGAGCTTCCAGAAATTGAAGGCCATAGCCATCTTGGATGATATGTTGGACCCGCTGGTCTGAGCTTATCAAACAACACCGGGACAGGCGATGTTCAAGTGACCCCCTCAGTGGATGCTCATGGTCGCCCAGGTGGGTTTAAGATCAATGTCCAAAATCAGAATGATAAGACTAAGATACAGTCCATGACACCCGTCAGGTGGGAAACCCACTCAATTAAGTATTGAGGCCTGCAAATCACGAAAAAGACGAAGGATTAAGTAAAGCAAATTGGCTGAAATTAGTTAAGCAAAATCAGGAAGATTTGCAGAGATGAAGCTCACAATATATTTCTTGGATAAAACACACACATGTACTTAAAATGGATATTTTACCATGAGTACTCTATAGGTTTACATTTTTACAAATAACTATCCCAATAATAGGTAGCTAAGCACTACAACAATAGCTGTTATCATTTGTCTCGACAGGGGAGAAGGCGCAAAGCCAAAAGAAAATCCCAAGGTTATCTAGGGGATGGGGAAGATTTTCGTATTCCAATTTACTAAAATATTACAGAGCAGTGCACATACACAATAGTTGAATGAGCAAACAGAGAATATGAGAAAAAATGGATCTATATGGACACAGCATTATGATGTCGAGCATTTTTCCTATGGTAAAGTAACTCAGTAATTTCTTAAAAGAGAGAATGCCAAAGCAATAGAAAATGATAGCTATATTGTATTTTTTACTTCCACAGGGAAATCGCTGTGGGATGTGGTTTGGCTAGAGAAATCAAAATACCCACAAAATACAGACCTATTGTAACCAATTAGCACCATCACTTTAGTATGGGATCAGGTACCAATAAAGGCAGACTGATTACTTTTCCCTCACTCATCACACCAAATAGATCAACATCCGGATTTTAATCCACAGGATTGGCCACCTAGCTTTCCATAGATGGTCAAACGGGGAATGCATTTTCCTCTAAGACATGTATCACTAAGACAACATTAGAACTTTCCTAGATTGTAAATCGAAATACCAAATTAACGAAAGAGCCCACAATATTGGTTGATCCAACATTGGGTCCTTCAACCAAATAACTTAAGTTTAGCCATAAGTAGTAGTAGTAGTAGTTAATACTTTATTCGAATTCAAAATTCATGAAGTCATAAAAGCAACAGGTTCATACAAAGACAAAAGTAAACCACAATAAAAAATGTGTTAAATAGGACATACAAAGATTACCTAAAAATTAATTAAACTTTTCCTTTTCCTTAAAATACTTTTTAAAAAGCCCAGCATAATTGACACACAATATTCATCCTGTAAAGAGACTAAAAACAATAAAGCAGGGCGACAATGTCTCCATGAACCATGTTTTTTTTAAAAGTGGCTTGATCCATCTTGATCTTTCCATCGAGTAAAATTTACAAAAACAAATTACATGCAGGGTTGATTGGTTAGACAGATTATCACACGGGCAATTACAAAGATTTCTCGCCCAATCATTAACTGCGGGAAAGGAGACTAAACGGAAAAATACATCGAACCTAAGTCTAGTTAGTAAAAATCGGTCAAAGCTCACCTGACACCAGGTTAAGTAAGGCTGAATATTATAGGAGACCAGTATACGTTGGAGTTGCAGAACAAGATTCTTATTAAATTCAACGCCTAGTCTAAGTGAATCAACGTGAGACCAACATAGCTCCTTCAGGTCCTTTCTTGTTATCCTGCACAATGACTCTGGTTGATGATAAAACTCGGGTCTACCAAGATCCCTAGTGAAATTACAAATATACTTCAACCAGGGTATCCTGAGGGCCCTTTCCAAGCCCATGCAATCCTTGAGGATATTTCTGTTTAACGTTAGGTCCGGCGAGGTCCATACTCTATACCATAGCAAAACTGGTTGTATGCTAATCAGGTCACTCACATAATGCACACCTAACTCAGCATGACAGTTAAAAACAGGGGAACTAACAGGGGTTGCCAGAATAAATCTCAAAAATGCATTCGCTACCTTTTGTATAGAGGAAGAATTGTAAATCCCCCAAATACCTGCCCCATATGTGGCTGTACAGATGCACTTGGCTTGATAAATTTTTAGCAGAATCACAGGTGGTCTCTTCCCCAGCTTTTTCGAGAAAGTCATAAGTGCAGCAGTGGCTTTCTTGAATGACAATATCCTGTTTCTGATGGCTGGCCCCCAGAACCCCTTTTCCTCAAGGACTATACCCAGGTATGAGAAAATTTTTGTTGGGGCCAGTTCCTCCTTCCCAGCAAACAGGCGGCACACTCTTTTCTTACGACTACCACAGGACATTACAAATGATTTGGATACATTGAGTTTTAACCCCCTGTTGTCCATAAAGTTTAAGTAAGTGTCCAGAGTAGTTTGGAGACCTCTTTGAGTCCGGGACATGATCACTGCATCATCAGCATATAAGAGGGACGCAATTTGGTGCTGATTGACCTGAGGGGAGTCGCGTGCTGCAGCAACTAAAACTTTTTCTAGATCGTTAATGTACAGGTTGAACAAAAGTGGGGCGAGTACGCACCCTTGTCTCACTCCCCTCTTTACATGAAAAGGCTTGGTGCATTCACCATTGATGCCGTACCTAACTTTCGCCCTGGCGCCGGCGTACAGCTGTCTTAAGAAGGAAATAAGTACTTCATCTACCTTCATGTCGCTCAGGATCTGCCACAATCGATTGTGAATAACACAATCGAAAGCAGCGCTTAGGTCAACAAACACTGCGAAGAGTTTACCTTCTTTGGCCTGGGTATATTTACCTAGTAGTGATGTAAAATTAAGGACCTGTTCCACGGTGCCGCAGCCCTTACGAAAGCCGTATTGAACCGGCGATAAAATGTTGGCCTCGGCAGCCCATAATTGTAGGCGATTCAAAATAACTCGCCCGGTGACTTTCATAAAGGAATCCAGAAGGGATATGGGACGATAACAAGAGGGTTTATCCCGGTCCCCTTTTTTAAATATAGGTATGATTATAGAGTCTGCCCAGGTATCAATAAAGCCCCGCGCACAACTAGCCTCCAGTACACGCGTGAGTAGAGGCGACCAGAGCTCAGGCTGATATTTGAATAGATCTATGGGGACACCATCTGCGCCTGGCGCTTTGTTACCTTTGCTCTGGGTGATTGCATCTGAGATTTCATTTACGGTAACATCTAGCTTGATCGGAGTGAAATCGCCCACCTTTTGACCCTGGGTAACAATCTTCATATCAACCAATTTATCTTTCCCTCCTGGGTTATAAACCTCGGCGAAAAAATCTATCCAAGAATCTTCTGTGATAGCCACTTCCAACCTATCAATTTCCCCTGTAATAAAGAAAGGTGCCTTGACAGCTAACCAAAAGGCAGAGCAATCCTTTTCCAAGGACGCATTATATAAACATTCCCAAGCATCATTCTTAATTGCGCATTTACGTGACTTCCTAGCCTGGTTGTACACACGTCTAAGATATATAATTTCAGATTGATTCCTCGGATTTTTCCTTAAAGCATTCTTTAAGGCAGTGTGGGCCTTAGTACAGGCTGAGTCGAACCACCCCTTTCTGGCTACATTCCCCTCTTTAATTGGACGTTGTAGGTCCTCTTTAATTGTCTTTGTAATTATTGCAAAAGAGTCCAGGATGTCTGTATGTAGTACTTCGTCCTGAAGGCAAACATTGATGGAAGTTAACGCTTTTTTAATTATGCTCCTATTCATAACCTCTTGGTTACACTTTGACCATCTAAGGGCGTACCCGTTCATTCTATTTAGGGTGCAGTTAGTTGACCAGGCCAATTTCTCCGCAGGAATACAGTCTGATTTGCAGGGGAGCTGTATACAAAAGCTTAGTGGGAGATGGTCACTCACCCCAAGTGTATGTGTAGCAAAATCGGTTAACCAGCAGGAGTGGGAGTTGGTGACGGTAATAAAGTCGATCAGCGTGCTAAACCCTCTCCCCACATACGTCGAGCTAAACTCCACAGGGGGCCTGCAGAGCAGATTAACAAAGCCCAGATCGAATGATGCCATCATGTCATTAAATGAGTCACCCCCACTATTATGTGCAAAATGTGGTTGATATTCAGATTTATATTTTTCCTGATCACCACAGCCACTCAAATAATGTTTACAGAGGTAGTGGTTGAAGTCACCTCCCCAAATGATAATTGAATCCCTTGGAGATGAATCTACTAGAGCCCCTAGATCCTTAATAAGAGTATTTATCATACCGTTAACTAAACCCTTCTCGATACTATTATACATGTTAACGATAAACATCTCCACCTTGGGAGTCACCCGGATTAGGATTATTTGATAGTGGTTGCATAAACCCACCATTTTTACTGACAGAAACTCCATCAGGTTGGATAAATAAATAGTCAGGCCACCTTTGTTTCTCCCAGATGTGGAGAGACTAGCAGGTTGATGGAAAGTTCTATAGCCGGTGATATGGATGGCGTCCAGAGACCAAGTCTCTTGCAGACATAATATATCTATGTCCTTAATATAGTCAATCCATATGGGATTATCAATCTTGGAACGGAGACCTGCTACGTTCCAGAAGGCAATCCTGGTTCCTTTATTTTTAACAACCCCTGATTGATCAGGCAAAAAAGTTGCCTTCAGTTGATCGCCTACACAGGCTATCACTGTTGGTTCTTTCAAATCAGTTGTGGCAGAATTGACAACAGCCTCAGTAGTTGGGCGTCAGTCGACTCCTTCGAGTCCGCTCAAAACAGAGAAGCGATTGACCCCTTCTAAGCTATGATATTGGCCATCGTTCCTACTCCACGTCTGATTAGGGAACGTTTTCCTGGGGTATTCCCAACCCGGGTTAAGTGGGATGCGAGTACTCTTCCTACCCCCAAGCTCAGAGACCGTACTAGGGTTTGGTCTGTTCAGCTCCCTGTAAAAGTAATCAAGTGGGAGGATCTCAATGCCCGTCGATTGTGGCTTAGCATTGAATATGGACTCATCGATGATTCGTCTGACCAAGAAGGGATTATTGAAATTAAGTATAATACAATGCCCAACTTTAGTCTTCCTAGTTCTACCTACCCAGGACACTCTACGTACCATTATTAAATCATTCCAAATGTTGTTACCCGCCGATGTATTCTTTGTAATCCAGTGGAGCACCTTATTTTTTAACTGCCCAAAGTCCTCTCTAACGCCCTTATTTAATACAGGGACATTTGCGAGCACTACTACTAGGGGTGAACACGCTGGAGGAAGATTAATAACTGGTAGGGAGACCCGTTCGACCTGTTCAACCAACTCTGTCTCCCCCATACAATTATCGCTGGTTTGTGAGGATGTAATAATAGATGATGTGGATTCAGCTATTTTAGCAGTTTTAGTTGGAGGGAGTATCAGAGGTAAAGTAGTGGTACTGTTTCCACCTGAAAGGGTTGCAGCTACAGGAATGGATGGTCCTTGAGGGGCTAAGATATTGCTAGACGTTATCTCAGTACAAGTGTTCGACTTGGGAAGTGTTATATTATCGAGCCTACATGTGTTAACATTGACAAGGTCACCCAAGGCGTCTAACTTCCCGTTAATGATTTTCAGTCTCTCGATTATTGGAATAGGTGGGTTAAGTTAGAAAATGATACTACTGCGTCCTCGTCCCTTCCACTAAATATGGCTCTATTATTTAAATCAGAAGACTGCAAAACCGGATCTAACGGGGCTTGAGTATTCCTCTTAGATTTTTTAGTGGCTTTCTTAGGGCATGTTACACTCTGTGTACCAGACAGCTTTAGAATTTTAGGTTTCCTGCCCGTTTGGCAGCTCCCGCCCCTTTTCCTTTTCCCTTTCCTATCAGTACTAGGTGGGGCCACTACCGAAATGGCTTCGAGGTCAACAAGATCTACTGGCTGTAAACTTTTCCTGGGCTCAATCGGATAAAAGCCCTCAGATGAATCGAGACTACTAAAAGAGTTATTACTCTTGGACACAACTTCCTCTCCAGGCGGGTAGTCAGAGTGAATTAGGCTGCGAGGGCATATAGAAATCAGGTCAGCCCTTGCCGGTGACACCACATTACTTAAGTCTCCTAGGGAAGAGCGTCTGACGTTCAGAAGTTCCATTGACAGTCGCTTTTCAGTCCGGGCAATCTCCCTGCCTACGACGTCGGCTGCTCTCAGGAAAAAGTCATCAAGAGTGCCAGTAAGTCTTCCACCGGCAGCGGCCGGTGTAAGGCGGCGTTTCCCCTCATTATCGGAAGTGAGTGACATGATCACGTACAAGTTCAATAGTCATAGAGATCTTACCGTGGGGAAGTAAACCTCAGGGACGTGGCCCAGCCCAGCCTCTGCCGGCCTCGGACTGCCGTAGACGGCCCGCCCTTTGCCCGGGCTTAGCCCGGCGCCCGCGCGCGTCCCGCGGGGCGGGAGCAAGTAGATGGCTATAACGCCCCCGGAAGGCAGTGGGCGGGATCTCCAGAGCGGGACTGTTCCTCAGGCTTCCTGGGACTCGTAGGCTGTAGGGAACAACTGTACTCTCCCAGACTTGGATGCGCTGCGTCTCCCGCGAAGCGGGAGGCGCGAGGTCTTCTTAACGAGCGCCCGGCAGCCAGTGGGCGGGATCTCCAGAGCGGGACTGTTCCTCAGGCTTCCTGGGACTCGTAGGCTGTAGGGAACAACTGTACTCTCCCCGACTTGGATGCGCTGCGTCTCCCGCGAAGCGGGAGGCGCGAGGTCTTCTTAACGAGCGCCCGGCAGCCAGTGGGCGGGATCTCCAGAGCGGGACGGTCCCTCAGGCTTCCTGGGACTCGTAGGCTGTAGGGAACAACTGTACTCTCCCCGACTTGGGTGCGCTGCGTCTCCCAAGTTTAGCCATAAGAGATCTAGCACTCTTTGAGAAGTTAGCACCCAAACAAGTAGGATGCAAAAAATGAATATCAAACATTCATAAAACACTGAGGAAGAGTAAAATAATGCATCTTTGTAGAAATTAAGAAAGGTGAGAGGACAGTGTGAATAGAGACTTACAAAAGCGTCAACTAAAAAGAGACCGCTTACAAGATAATGTATCAATGGTACATGCTGTCAAAGCATTTACAGAAGACATTTCACACATACATGGTGGTCAAGCACACTGATATTTCGGAAGGCAGTTCTTAGCCACATACAACATATGTAGCGTAATTGAGGATGGCACTAGATAATATTCAGCATCTTCCAATCAAAGAATGGGCGTTAATTTCCCACACTAGGAGTGCAGCGAGACAGTCAATAGCATTGCTCTGGAAAGAAAATGACATACCACAGATATTGAACTGGTTTGTCAGACTTAAGCAGATAGCAGCAATGGAGAAAATAAGGATCACCATCAACCAAACAGATAAAAAGTTCTCCACACAACGTGCACATCTGATCGCGTTATTTCACCAAAACGGAACATAGTCACCCAATACCACCCAGACTTGGAGCATTAGACTTGCTTAAATAGGTCATAAGGAAAAGATCAGTGGAGAACCAACGTCACTCAAGTGGATCAGAAGAATGCAAAAGGGCAAACTTATGTATGCAGTCAGAATATAAGCTGATCGTTGAAGACAAAGCAGAATGGTCATAAATGTAATGGAAAGAATACAAGCACATAATGTACAAGGGCTCTGAATTGGGAGGAAAACAGGATGTTTTTTTTTTGACTGTGTATTGTTTGCACCAAAGCACGCTAAGTATGAATATTGCATATGAGGAAAAGTACAGCAGTCAAGAATGCCACACAATTGAATGTAACATATGGCATTATATGAAAAATAAATCATTTATCTCGAAAACCCTTAAGGCATCTATGTGGATAAGTACACTTGATCATATTGCAGGGGAAACTGAGTCTGTAGAATCCAAGCAACAACACAATAATGTCTTGACTTCATACTTTCCACCCTGAACTGTCTATGCATAGGCCCAGAAGGTAAGAAACATTGAAAGAATGCAGTGCAAGAAAAAAAAACCTTCTTACCCACTGCACTGATCAAATGCTATTCTCTACACAGAGGAATCGAAAGGAAGGAATAAGGATTCATCTTGCAAGTGGAGGCTTACACCATCAGATTTCAAGGAGTGGGATGCTACATCAAAAACGTTGGGCCTCCAAGTACTGGCCTGCGGCATCTGGCGAGCGATGAGAATGCTAAAAGCAAGGACAGAAAAGGGCTTTGACCACGTTACAAGTTAGCATCATCTAGTGCCTCAATGAAATTTGAGAGTCTCAGACGTAGAGAGCCCTGGCTGTAGGATAGGATTTCCATTAGCAAACTGTCTTTTGTCTCAACTGATCTAAGTTGGAGTTCCAACACTGCCACACTTTTCCTAAAAACGAATACAATGGAAGCACTATTCTCTCTCGGAGGATCATTAGGCAAATCAAGAGCCAACTTGGACCAAGGGTCAAGGCCACTAGCATTATGCAAGTCCAGGTAAAGGCCAACAGCCATAATTTCCGAGAGAGTAAGTCGTCTGCCTCCTCATCAACATCATCATCATCATCATGAGGAACTAGGTAAGGCATTGGAGTCCGAGTCCAAAATGCAAAACTTTGGATTTGAGAAAGTGGAACTTCTGAAGAATCATCAACATAGGGCTTTTTAATGGTATTGTACAACACAGGGCGGACTCCCACTAGATTCAGTGTCGATGTCACAGAGGCCGATGGTGGCACTTATGAAGCAAAAGCAGGCAAGGCTTTGGGTAGACGTGTCAAAGCATGACTAAGTGACGATGGCGGATCGGACATACATTGAGGTGGGGAAGATCTAAAATGCGGCACATGGTTGCTATAGCGATTTAGCGCCAGAAAGTGACCCAGAGGCAGCTAGAGCCCAGATGAATATTTGTAGCATGGCCTATTTGAAACCACCATATAACAAAAGAGAGAGAAAGGGATTTCACAACTAAGTTGTAAGGGGTACTCCCAGTCCCCTGAGGTATACAAAATAAACAAAGAAGGGGGTATCCTTAAATGATAGAAGGTAAAGACCTTCTGTCTGTTAGAGAGTTCTCAGAGAAGTAAAAAGAGAAATTATTTCTTTTTTATGAAACCCCTCACTCACCAACCTAGTTGGTGACATGCTTCATCATCGGGGTCCACCCGAGCAGTCGAATACCACTCGGGTGTGCTTCAACGCCAATCACACATCAAGTATACTCACAATTGCTGTGTAGCCGTAAGACACCCACGATTTCCACAATGATTTAGTGGGTTGATGCTAGTTTCGCATAATATGGAACGAATGCTCGGTTCCAACAACCAATGGTAATTACATGGGGCGCATAACTCAGAATGAGGTGATTATATGCACAAAAATTAGAGTTCACACGGAAATGGGCACTGTTCATTCTAATTCTAAATAGATCATTTTCTGATTGCCCAGAACTGTATGTGCTTTTTTCAGGTTCATCTGTATACAGAGGACTCCCTGAACCCTTTTTACCACCTTCGCAAGTATATGTAGGTGGCACACAGACGCTCCAGGGTTGGATGCACCTTAGTGCGTGTAGACCGCCCGGTGTGTCGATAGGTCTTGACGAAAACCTGTGATTACACTCAAAGGTTGAAACATGTAGACCGTCAATATTTGGATAATACTTTAGGTCAAATTAAACCTACATTAGTATTACACTTCACCACTTTTTTAATCGTGACCCTGCTGCTCCATATTAAATTTGTTAGGGAGTACAGTAGGATTACTTTTAACTTTATTTCACTCACTCACACACGTCACTTACACGTACTGATATAATAACAAACCTGCTCCGCTGTAATCAGGCGTTGAAGCACACCCGAGTGGTATTCGACTGCTCGGGTGGACCCCGATGATGAAGCATGTCACCAACTAGGTTGGTGAGTGAGGGGTTTCATAAAAAAGAAAGAATTTCTCTTTTTACTTCTCTGAGAACTCTCTAACAGACAGAAGGTCTTTACCTTCTCTCATTTAAGGATACCCCCTTCTTTGTTTATTTTCTATTTGAAACCACCACCTGCTGCAGAGTCCACGATGGTCCTGGCAACTTGAAGCATATCAGTCTGAGATTCAGAAGGGGTTCCAAAGAAGGAAACTAACAGGGGTTAGTTCCCGTGGACTAAGTGACCTCTCTCGTGAAAAGCAGAGTCTGAAGGCATGGAATGTTGTTTATTTTTCTTGTGGTTCTTTTTGAAGCCTTGTCCTTCAACTTAGAGCTTTCAATACCTCACCACCTTCATGTGCATTACGGAGCATTTGTCGTAGTAGATGGATTGAAGTTTGGCCCCAGACATAACAGACCGACTTTGTGCATGTTTGTGACCGACATCTGCTTTCGACAAGCTTGGTATGGTTTCAGCACTGTCTCTCTTCTGCAACATCCCTGACACACTGCCACTATATGTATATAATGGATGAATTAGACCCGGTAATAACTGATAAAAGGATACAAGCAGAGCACCAAGTGATCAACAAAGAGTATAGAACAAAAGGAACTTGCATCAAAGCACAGAGATGGAGTCTGCATGCAACTCAGTGTAATGGTGTTGAGGGTGGGATAGAGCCAAAATAGAGAATGATTGAGTCATCTTCCAGTACGCAGGAGCTATTGCAAAATTTCAGGTCTAGTCTGGCGCATGGGAAGAATCCAAAGGTAGGGGAAAGTGAGAGCAGAAATATCCATCATAAGGTACTGAATTATTTGGCAAAAGTTTCTGAACTGGAGGATATTTATCATTTATTCTTAGTTCCTCAATCATCTGGGATGTGTATTGTGCACTTACTGGAGCTGTCAAAAGACAGTTTAGACAGTGTTAAGGATTATTAAAATGGCACAATCTTCAAACTGGATATGAACTGTCAGGAGGCATCAATGAACCATTTGATGGATATCAACACTGTTTCCTGGAAGGTTGGTACTGAAACAAAAAATTATTTGCTTCTAGTCAGAAAATTGGTTTATTTTGAAATCCACACCACAGATATGTTCCTGCTATCATGCTTAACATTTTCTTTTTTAGTAAAAAAATGTAATGCTTCAAAAAAATGATAAAAACAAGGCACATTGGCGTACTTTATTTAGCAGCCAAGATTGACATAAGACATGAGAGTAATGGCCCCTTGGATGCCCGAGGAATGTGAGTCGGCTTCGAGGGCAACTGAAAGAACTGCAAACACAAAGCAAGAGCAACACACTCAACATAATATTATCAACATTACACATCACTAACGTTGAAGTTCCAATCATAATCAATGGGTCAGGCCATAACATACTTCCCATATACAATCACCACAAAAATGTCAGTCAACAGTTAATCAAAAACAACAAAATGCATACGGTAAGCTCTAAAAGATATCTCCAAAGATAAACTTTCCTAGGTACTGAAAAAACATCTCAATATCTTTAACAACTGGAGTTTCACAGACATCACAAACTAGATCAATCAAGTAATTCACAGCACAGTCAATACACTTGCTCTACAAAGACTGAAATCAAGCAGAGAAAGGGGTATCCAACATTCTACAACAATGTCTTGAAAAACAGTAAATGAACAACTAGAAAACCTGAAAGGTCCACTAGAAAACTAATACCAGAATCTTTTCCAAAACTGTAAAATTAGATGGTGTAAACCTTGGGAGTCACCTCAAGACCCAGCCGGTAACTTCAAATTGAAGTCAAGGGGTCAGTGGTGTACACTGACGATATACATGAAGTTGATGAAAATGTACAGAACGGTGACATGCACCAGGGCTACCAAAAAAGCTGGAGATAACAAAGAAAGACTCTGGCATGGGCATGACCCAGGATGTCTGGGCCTATTTATAACAGTCAAGGGGACAAGGAGAGGAATCGCCAACTTGAATTATCATGGTGGCATTCCAATAAGCTCACATTGTAGGACCAGGGTTCTGGTCCGAGACCGCCTGTGTTGATGGTGAGTCACAAGGGCCCTGAAAGGCATGCTTGTGCGGGGCCTCCAGAGGTAATTTTTAAAAGAATTCAGAGGCCTGCTGTGGGGTATGGAAAACGTGTTGTTTCCCATGATTAGCAATCTTTAGGTGGGCAGAGTGCAGCATAGCATGTGGGATGTTTGCCTTGAGTAGCTGTTGTTTGACGGTGAGAAATTTGCGCCTCATCTCCTGGTAGGCTATGGTGAAGTCCAGCAACAGGTAGATATTGTATCCTTCTAAGTTCACCTTGTGCTTCTTCCAGTCTAGTTGCAGGGCTGTATCCCTGTCCTAGAAGTTCAGAAGGTGCACTATGATGAGGCGGGCTGGGGTTACTGGAGGTGGGTGCGTTGCCAGGTTCTGTGCTCCCTTTTCTCCACACGAAGGCACGAGAATGCTTCTGAGACAAAGATGGTCAGAAGTCTCACAGTTGCCAGACTCGGGTATACCCAGGATGCCAATGTTAGCCTACCGAGATCTCACCTCCAAATCTTAATTTTTTTGTGCTATAATATATAACACTTTCTCAGTGCTTGTGAGTGTGTCCCCTTAACTGACCAGGCTGTCCGTCACCGCAGAGATTCTCTTCTCTGCCTCCACAAACCAGCTATCATTATTCTTCAGCCTACTGGAGATGCTGTCCAATCGGGAATTCATGGTGTCCATCTTTTGGTTATTGATACCAGGTTTACTTGCATGGCTTTGAGGAGTGGTTTCATGTTCTCTTCCTGGTGTGCGGTTTCAGCGCCAAATCCCGCGATTCTACAGGATCACTGTTAGGAGCCATCATTCTTGCTCCTCCACATGACTCAATAGAAATGTCTTTCTGTTTTTCCCATTACATGTATAGGAGATGGATATGAGACCAAATGAATGGGGTAAAAATAAGGGCGGGAGAGGCAACCACCCCTAGAGTAGCTGCAATATGCAGTTTTGCTTGGTGGAAAAGTTTGTGCATGTCTACTTGGCCTCATGTGGAGACATAATTATCGGGTTCATGGGGATCAATGCACTTTTTTGTGATGTAGTTATGTTGGCAACTGATAAGACTATCATTTGATTGGCTTATGGTAGATGTCTTGTGCATTGATCTCAGTCACCTTTTAATGTTTATCATGCACCTTGACCAGGTCCTACCTCATCTCTTGATTATTCACATGACTCAGGTGGGGGGAAGTGCATGTGCAGACCTAGGCCACAACAAATCTCAAGGGCCCTCTACAGTCCCCATGGCAAACACAGATTGGTGCAAATCCCCTGCTAGCCAGAGCTTGGGCTGAACCGGTGGGCCCAGGCCACCCTAGCCTCCCAGTGTCTGTCAAAATTGGGCAAGGCCCAAATATCCAGATTCACCAGGCATGCGTATTATTGCAGACATGGCAGCCATAGCTCAGTCCAAGGCCAAATTCTTCCACAGTGAAGCTTCCATGGTGAAGACTCCACAGAGGTCTCACCTTCTCTTTTCCTGCAGTGGCCTAGGAGCGCCCCCAATAGTATCCTGTTTGTCCAGCCACTGAAGCACCCCCAGGCTCAGTACAGCCTCCGACGCCAGGGACAACCCCACCTGCTCCACCACTCAGCTAGGCCAGGAAATAATCAGCTCTTAGCTGGTATTAATTTTCGGGGCAGCAGGGATGCCATTTTCCCAACCGAACGCTAGTGGATTCACTAGACCAGGGTAGAAAATGGTGCAATTCTTCTTTATTTATGATGTAAACAGGCGTCAGCCGTCATCCAGGGTATGCAGGACAATTCTGCCCAACTTAAAAGACAGCTCTTGCAGTGATAAAAGAAGCACTGTGTCGTATTGCAATCCTGCCAGCAAAAGCCTCACAGAGGTGCAGCCATATTGCGGACCAGCTCTCTGGCCCCTCTGTCAAAAACAACATTTTAGATCACAGACTCATCAGCTCAGCTTCGGTGTTCCTCAGAGATCCCACTTATCAAGCATTCTGTTTAATTTGTAGGTAGAGTCTTTGGGCCAGATGTTAACCACGAATGGGATAAAAACATGCTGGTATTTTAAAGATAACCATATTTTGAAACAAGCATTGGCAAAGCCTACCAGTCTAGCCTTGTTCAGCATGTTGCAATTGTTATATTTTTAAGGGCAAGTATATGCCACAAAAAATAAAAACCTGCTACCATCTAAGCATGATGGCCATATGATTACAATAAAAGTTTTAGATAAAAAAAATAACCAGTGCTTACAATTGTAATAGAACAGCAAGGATGTTTCCTAGCAGGCAGGTGTACTTGCATCACGTTTGGAAATGCTCTTTTATTTCAATGCACTTGACATGAAAAATAAATTGCTAATGAAAACTACTATTGGATTGGAATGGTAATGACCTGAATGCATAGTTTAAAGATGCAAGGGTGACAAAAAAATGAAAAAAGAGAAGATACACTAAGTATAGTAAAGTGCGGGCAACCCACCCTCACACCCTTACCCTTCTTCTTAGGGAGATACGCACATGATTTGAGTTAAAATCCAGCTATTCACAGCCCAAAAGAGCCAATGGCTGAAGTGGGCTGATACACTGTCCTTTGCTGTGTGCTGTGGTGGGTCGAAACAAAATGTGAATGACAGCTGAACAGATCAATGGGAGAAGAGGGCTGACAGTCCCTCAACCTATTTATATACATAAATATTTTCATTTATAAACCCTCTAGATCACATACTGCTGGTGAGACAACAACAGCTCTTCTAGGCCCGACATTAAAATGGATCTTCTAGCTTATGTAGCATCTCAAACACATGAAAACATTTTCCTTGATTAACACATTCTGAAGAGGGTGGTTTCTAGTTCAGGACCCAAGAATAAAAGTACTTGCCTATACATCCTCCAATTCAAAAAATCTTTACAAAATACTTATTTTAAGGCACTTTGCTTTGAAAACTGAGTTTACTAGATACTATTTGTCTCATCATGTGACGAAGTGCCCTAAAGGCAGGGTGACCAGGCATGCTGAATTTGCCGGAACAGTCAGGTTGGTTTACCATTTGTTTAGGCACATTTCAGTGAATTTAACATCGGTCATGGTTTTCAGAGAGCACGGAGAGAGGCAAGTTTTTTGTATTCCAGTGCAGGTTTCCTTTGCAGCCTTTATCAGAAAGCAATTTAATAAACAAGGCCCTCTTGCAGCGCAAATTGATACAGTAACTGACCCACAATCTCACAGAAAAGATTGCACAAAGAAGAAAAGTACAGAGATCATCTTAAATCTGTCACTACTGGAGCAGGTAAAAAATAGGTTGAAATCAGAGAAAAAAAACAGGCTGATGTTAGAGAGAACACTAAAGACATGGTTTAGGAAGGTGGAAAAGATGGAGGTCACAGTGTAAGACTGCTCCAGACCTCCTCCGGCATCATTCAACATCCTGACCAGCACATACTCAGTCAGGCTGACCCATCGCACTTCTTTGACAGCCCCAAACTGAGAATGCGACTCCCAGCCACTGTGGTCCCCTGGAACACCGTGGCCAGCAGGGAGATGTGACACTCAAGATGGCAGCCCGGGCCTCATCGTGGTTGGTGGCAGCCAGCTGAAGGCCTGAGAGTCCCAGCGGTGCTCCCCAGCCACGCCACAGGAGAGAGACCCTGCCACCGGCGGAGAAGGAGTAGTGCTGAACCCTAGGGTGGGTTGCACACCCACCTGCACCGAGGGGAGGACAGGCAATCAAGGCGTGCTCACAAATCCTTATATCTTGGCGGCGGGGAAGTCTGGTTCACCCGCTGGGGCCCCCAGGCTTGGACTGGGTGCTTTCTTTCGTCCCGCTAGCCTCGCGACCTGTTAAGATAGAGCAGGGCCCCAGGCTGTTTGGACTGCCAGCTAGAAAGTGGCCAGGGAGAAAGACGTAGCTTTGCTGTCTCTTCTGAGAAGGCCAGGAGAGAAGACTTACATTACACACAACCAGGGCCCAAACCAGCAGCAGCAGAAACAGGGCCAAAACTATAGGTGGCCAGAGCCTCACCGTGACAAATCTTGTTAGAGGAAGCCAGACAATGCTGGGGGGTGACAAAGAGGAAGGTATACGAACACTGAGATAAATCCGGCAAGCTCCTGTACTGCTGGCCACCAGAGAGGTTGCCTCCAGAATTGTACCCGAGATCCTGGATGTGGAAGGCCTTCTACAGACGTGCACTCCAAACCTATTGCAAGTGTTTGCCAAATTCTACAAAGACTTATATGCTTACAGATCGTGACCCCCATCAAGAATTACCACACCCACTATTGGCTGACATTACGCTGCCTACAATTCCCCCCGCGGTGGCCTGTGACCTTGACCAACCAATTACAGCTGACGAGATGAATATCGCACTGTCTGAAATGACTGCTGCTAAAACACCCAACCCGACGGATTGCCCATGGAATACGACCATAAATTCTAGGCTGAACTGACCCCTAACGTGCCTGCATTCTTTGCGGAAGCAACCACTAATGAGACCTTTCCCCATGAGGCGGTAGTGTAGTTCCCACTAATCAGTAGGGCCTGCACATTTGTATGGACAACATAAACTTTGGATGGTACTTCGACTGATTCCGGGCACCCCTGTAGGATATAGTGGCCTAGAAACCAGCTAGCTCACAGTGCCACGGTAGTCCCCTTAACCTTACCAGGGAACGAATAGTTTCTGACAACCACGGAACATGACAACCCTGATCCCTCAGGGATCGTGAAGACAGATCAGAACCTTTTGCTCAGTCACTCGTGCTTACTTGTGCTCAGAGAAATATACAGAGAATACACAGTGTGGCATTTTTAATATATTTATTGAACCAACGTTATTCTTGTATAAATACATGGTCTGCGATAATCAGAAGCAGATGAAGGTGATGACAAACACCAAAAGAGTAGATACAGTTTTACCATGGTGCTAAAACGGTGTATATATGCAGGCATTTAAAAAAAAAAAGCAGTAATCAGGTGTACTCCTACTATGTAAACCCTACTCTGAGTGTATCTAGAGTGTATGTAGGTGTGAAGCCAAGAATCTACCCAAGGGATGATCCAACCCCATTACCTGGCAGGAGAGAATGAAGGACCCTGTCAGGGTACCAAACTGGACACCCCTCACAAGATGTCAGACCGCTGCGTGGTGAAGTCGCAGCATGCAGGGACCCTCGGTGTCAGCTGAAGCACCTCCTATGCTAATCTATTGGGATGATCATTATTTATAATAGAAAGCAGCTTTCGATGTACGTTGTAGATTAGCGATGTTATGGATACGTAGATGGGTCTGTCGCACTGTGGATGAAGATAGCACGACATTTGTACATAGTGCGTAAAGAGGCGTTGTACATGATGGTTGAGGCATCGTGATAATGTTATGCGAAGCTAGATGTGTAACCAAAGTAGTTTCAGAGAAACTAATGCGACATTGTTGTGCATGCACAAGTTCATGACAGAAATTTTATTGTAAAAAAGAGGACAATGTAAGAAATGAGCAGCTTCGCTACATGGGCCTAACCCGGGAACACAACACCCACTCTTCATACTAAGGGTCGATATACAAAAGCTATCTAAAAGCCAACAGGCCATAACTCAAAACTAATAAAGGTCTAAAACCACTTTTAAAATGATCTAAAAACTAGCTTTCCTTTAAAATATTCATAAAAAACCTTTGAAAGTCATTATACTTAACTGAAATCCCAAGCACTCAAAGTCACGGTGCCTAGGAACAAAAAAACAAAAAGCTGTTGATACATTTTCGTTATGTTTTAAAAACAGACCAAATGGTTCCCCCCACACGGAAAAGCCAGTTTTTTCTGTATTTTGAGTGGTAGATGCAACAATGATGTTGCTAGCGACCGCAGATGACAGTCCCAGAGGCGCACCTTTAAGCAGGCGTATTCCATCCAGTTCCCACAGCAGCCGCCGAGGGAGGGACTGCTTCCTGTACATGTATCATATAGCCTGTGTCCATTTCACTAGGAGTCAAAACATCCCAGGGTTGCTCGAAATATGCATTCATTAGCTATGGAGTACACTGGTGACAATAAAGCCCTTTGGCCTATAAGGGGTCTATTAGTATTTCAATGTCCAGTGGTGCAACTGATTGTGATCCTAAGCATAGATCCAAAACACATTCCTGGCTGCACATTAGGCAGTGGAATACAGGTTGTATGCAGTGAAGTCAAACTGGCCTGAAAGACCAGAATCAGTGCTCAGTCAGTTCTCGAAGCTGAGGTGTGCTGAAGCAGTGTACCCTGCTCTCACAGCATTGCACCACAAGCAGTGCTGTCTCCATTCCAGGTTGAACAGGGACGACCATTGCGGAGCAGAAAAATGTATATCAGGATTCCCGCCACAAGCAGCAGGACAAGCGGGAGACCTCCAAAAACGCTTCCCAACACGAAATGTATAAAAGATGGTATAATTCCAAAAATCGCCTGAAAGGCGCTAACCAGTCCAGAGTCGATACATTTAAAAAAGTGCACTATCCGCTACGTATCAGACATATTAAAGATACGGTGAACCAGCTCCCCAAAGTGTAGCAAGAAGTTAGTGTGGAGTAGTGTCTGTATCTCAGACGAGGACCTTGCAATCTGGAGATCGAACGTCTTCCTGGCTGAAGTCAAGGCCACATCCTTTAGAAAAAGCATGGCTTTCAGTTTGCTCAGAGAATCAAAGTGTATGTTTCACATTTTTATTGAAGGCCACAGGGCTGCAATCGTAACTGTGCGGGCAGGTTGAAACAATACTGGGGTGGAACAAGTGACTATAGTATTAACCATCACCAGATAAGCAATGCCCAGTTCCACTCCACAGCAACCTTGATAATTCAGCATCAAATATCTCCCATTCGAGAGCAGCTTGAAAACCGGATGAATCACTGCAGCCGGGGAACCCTTCAGATAACACGACAAGTTCGCAACTGAAGCATTGCAAGCCCCATGAAGAGAAATGTCCTTGCAAAGTAGGGACCCACTTAAAGCATCCTCCAAGTTGGAACCACTAAGGAAAACTTCAGAAACCCCATTTCTGCATCTAAACTTGAATGGTAACTCCCAGTATTCATGCACGTAACCTTCCCCTATCGCTTTGTACCTACCGATCTGCTGGTATTGGAGACAATATTGGAATTGGAAAGTCGCAACCGGTAGGGTGATGTAACCATGGATTATCCAGTCTGTGGATGGTGTCTGAGCCACGGTGAAAGGGAATTGTCTAATTTTTCAATGTGCAACATGACATATTTTGCATCTCTCTGTGCCATTACTATCTGTCTATCCTTCAGATCATATTCAGAAAAAAGACTAGTACTTCTGAAGTAACGCCACAGCACGTGGCCCGAACGTAGTGTTCATAACGTCTAGCTCAGTTTTAAGATGGACCATAATTGTGACTGTCCATGCTGTAAAATAGACATGTCTTGCTGTATAATGTTGATTGCAGAAGACACTATGTTGCTAGTGAATAAATTCTGGATGATAAAGTGGTAATACCGTTGTCAACCACAGCTAAAGCCTTTTCTAAATTAACCTGGTCGATCTCACGCAATGTCTCAACAGCTTCCTGTTGAGAAATGTTCCACAGCTGCTTGTATATTCCGTACAAGAAGCGCTTCTGACATCGGTTCCGGGGACCTAACAAGAAATCCCTGAGATCCATGTCATCAGAAAGAAGGGACAAGTGTTGCTTCACCTGAGAGTTTTGAGGTTTTTAGCCAATCAAGGCACAACTTCCCAAAACTATATGATGTCATCCCCCAGAGTTTTATGTTTGTACATATCGCTGATCTGGTCTATTAACCCTAAACCCTTTGGTGTTGCCCAGGAATCTAGATTGACGCCTATTTGTGTCCACAGGCAAAACCATCCATCCCCTCCAACTGGGGTCTGATGACCGTTCCATATCAAGGTATCTAGTGTATCCTCACTGCAGTGTGTGAAGTGCTGCGAGTTCTAAAACGCGTGAGAATATGGGAATACGAGATGTGTTCAAATCTTTCATCTTGGCAATACCAAGACAAAAAGTCTATTACAATGTTTAATTCAGGAAAATTATCTGACATGGTATGAGGCATGCTCCAAATAAAATCCCAGTTCCCTGAACCTGACAGTCTTTTGCCCCCTGACAGATTTTGTGCCAATGGTCTCTTTCCAAAAGTCAAAACCCTATACAGACAGTTGGGAAATAAAGGAAGCAGAGTACATCAGCTTGGTCTTTGTGAGCATATTTTTCTTTGCTGGTGTAGGTGCAAGCATATAATGATAAGAGGCTGGGTCTAATGTGTCAAAGCTAGAAAAATAAGCAAACCTCTGTGCAACTGTTTTTGAACTACCTTTTGGCACTGTTGGGAAATGTTCCCATTGTGTGTAATAGTTAACAGCGTGTGGGATACTAGCTTTGTGTGAAAAAATGATGACCACAATGTTGATAACAAAACATGTCGCCAAAATTAGATGTACCATCATACAATCCATCATTAGAAAATGCAGCTGATTGCACTATATATGCAAGCAAATCGTGCACAGTTTCCATGTCCTGGAGAGCAAAAAAAGGGGGGAGTGATTCAAATTCTGGAAAAAAGAGAGGCTGGAATCACATGCAAACTAATATAACAAAAGATACCTCTCTCACCACAAATCAAACAATATTCATAACAAAAGATACCTCTCTCACCACAAATCAAACAATATTCATAAGACTATCAGAAGTCATTTATCAACTCTGAGCTTTTTTTTCTTTTTTTTATATAACTCTTTCTTCTTTTCATTGAGTTTTTTCCTTATTGCACATTTAGAACATACACCTCATTATCATTTTTCACAAACAGTGTAGAAACTGCTGCATAGTGTGGTTGATCAGATCAATGGAGACAAATCTTTTGTCTCTGCGACCGGCAAGAGGCGTAAGAAGTACAGTTCTAGTACCCAAGACAGCCAGAACAGATACTGGAGCTCTGTAAGATGTATAACAAAAGGTTGGTGGTATACTGTTAGGGAAACTTGCACCACAAGGGTGATTTCACCAAATATCTACAAAGGAATTATATTAGTACAACAGTGCTGTAAGGTGGAGAGAACCACCAGCCTCTCCAAACTTGTGGCAAAAAGCTACAAATAAAGACAATTACAATCCGCAGCACATGTTACTTTTGAAAATAAGACAGCAGTAACATAAGTCCACTTAATCACAAAGCAAAACAAATGGATGAGGTTCTTTGTTTCTTTTATTCTTTTCCTCTTTTCTCTTATTTGTACAAGTTCTCAGCCAACACGTGTTTCATCGGGAATAATAACCCACGACTTTTTCAAGGCTCTAAAGTCACGTGTCCTAATCTATTTCAAATGTGGTGATAATTCCAAAATCAACGAAAAGATTTGTATGTCCAAAAGTCGTCCACTGACAGAACCAAAATCTAGGTCTGTCGCCGTATGTTAAACCACCAAATTCACAACCACGTACAAATATCGATGTCTTGAGAGGTTGTGAATTTCGTAGTTTAATACATGGCGACAGACCGAGATTTTGGCTCTATGAATGGACGACTTTTGGAAACAAATATTGCGACATACGAATCTACTTAGCTCTGCAAGATGGCCCAAATTCTTTCTTGTCCACAATTTTTTCTCTGACTAGGTCCCCAATCTTCAGGACTCAGGCTGGTCTTGCTGGTACAACCTTCATTTCTCCAATGGCTGTGCATGTTACTTGGACGTTGCTTTGTGTGCCCCAGAATTTATTGAGTTCCTGTCAAAGGGCCCAACGTTCATTGATGTCAAACGGTGTTTCCGCTGCCACTGTGCTGAAATTATCAAGGTCTGGTACCCACATTTTCACACGGAACAGAAGTTCGTAAGGAGTATTACCCCCCCCCCCCCGGGATTTTCTTGGCATGTTATTGAGTGCCCTCTAGAGCCCATATAGGTGATTGACCCAACTGCCACCCAAGCCTAATGCTCTTGCTGTTAAAGACTGCATTGGGTCACAGTTTTTCCTATCAAATACTAAATTTTCCTCAGGCTGGTAAGGTAAGGACTACCGCAAGACCACACCAAAATTTCCCATCGCTTCTTTGTAAGCCCGAGAGCTAAATGTCGGGCCCTAGACGGAATGTAGTGTGCCATTTGTGTTTGTCCAGATGAAGACTTGCAAATCCTTTAGGACATTTCGAGCTTCAGCCGAGTGCTGCGGCCAAACCCACAGGAATCTGGAGCATGAATCCACTGCCACCAAGATGTACTAGTAAGCCCCACCTGAGTGTAAGGGGCCGCAGTGATTCAAATAAACAACCGGTAGAGTCTTCTCTGAGATTATTAGAGGTGTCTGTGGAGGACGTGCTATGGTGGAACCCTCCATCTGCTGGCAGATGTCACATTTGAGGACAAAGTCCTTAATCTATTTTGTAAGACCAGGCCAACAATAGCGATGCTTCAGTAGTGAAACTGTAGCAGCGACCACTGTGTGTGCCGACCCCAGACCCTCATGTCAGTGGATTCCTTTATCTTCCTTTATTTTGTTTATTATTTTTTGGTTTATTGTCCCAATTCTTCTTTGAAGAATCGGTGCTAGCTTAGAGTTATCGTTTACAGAATTACTCTTAACCTGTGGTTTCCCAGGTCTGGCTTCCAAATTATCTCTGCCTAGTGTAGCATAGGTTTCTTCTATAATTCTTGGCAATTCCCGCTCCTGCTGTGCAGGAGTGAACTCTCTCAGGCGTTGATGTACAGCCAATGCTGCAGCTCCCCCTTTTTTGTTACTTAACAAAATGGTTCATACTGCTGTAAAATTGTGCATCATTTTCATCCCCAAGTCTAGGGCAGGTCCTGCCCCGTACTCATTCTGTACTTGTTTTAGTACATCAGTCAAAACTGCTATTAAAAGGGTACCATGAGTTCTGGTGTAGACTATAGCGAAGACTGTTCCCCAAGTGGCACAATCTTCCACGAGGGAGCCATTCCTATTGGCAAGCAAACTGTTAATATTCCATATTTGTCCTGCAGTCCCGTATGGGGAAAACCAGCTTCAAACTGGCTTCAAACTGGCTTGGTTTCTGAGCTATCCAGAACGGAATTTGCTCCCAACTGGTGGGAACTTTTCCCATAACGGCATTAAGTGTTTGAGGGCTGATACCCATAGCAGCCAATTGCAGCTGTGCAGCCTGAGACGTCCGCGCAGAGTTAACTGTGAGGGTTCGGATTATGTATTGCATGAGGTGTCTGTACATTTTTACTAGATCTTTATACAGAGCTGTTAATTTCTGCTGCATCTAAATCATTAAGATTAGGATGTGGTTTGTAAACAGTTAGCACTAGCCAAGCCGCTCATTTACTGAGCGGACTGAGTCTCACATTTTCTTCCGTATGGGGAAGGGCCCCTTTAAAACAATTTATATGTGCTTGGAAAGTGAACAGAATTTCCATGTCAACATATGGAAAGTATTCCTCTGGTGTTTCATCTTCAATGAAAGTGTGAAACAATATTTTGTTATTATAGGGCCTCGCAGTTGATTGTCATTAATGACTGGCTTAGTGGCAGGTGGGATGACCCAGCCTATTGCAGAGAACTAGACCTGCTGAGCCTAGACAACATAATGGGTAATTTGTACAGCGCATCCAATCCCAGAATCTCTCCTAGACATTACACAGGTGGTCTTCTTGTACTGGAGAACTACACTTCGACTCACTGGCTGGGACCAAAAATGACTCTGTTGAATACCCGGTGGAGGAAGTAGTTGCACTACACAGCGGAACGGGGGAGGTTCTAGAAATGGGACAATATAGGAATCAATGTCCTTGGGGGTATATTAGCAGGGGGGCCATATGCAGACGTTCCAAGAGCTACAAGTACAGTATCAATTTGCCTGGACCCAATTTTATAAATGTCTGCAATTACGCCACAACCTCACAGCCAACATCCCCTCCGATACTAATTTCTTCAAGTTCAGCTCCTCGAGGCCAAAACAATTCATGGCAACGATTACTCTGGGTGCTATGTCCCAGGTTTACCGCCCTCTAATCATTTATGCTCCAAACCGGCTCGACACACAAACAGGTGGGAGGCGTGGGTCGGGAAAATAGATGACGCAGAATGGAGGGAAGCTAAGATGGCCATCAAGTGCTGGTCATCTCCACATGTTTTAGAATGATCCAGCTAAACTACCTTCACTTGACTTACATGACCCCTGTACAACCTAATCAAGCTCTTAGAATCCCCCAGGCCACGTGTTTCTTCTGTTCTGGGCCTGACACAGACTTTTACCAAGTGGTTTGGTCCCGCCCCGTGATGGTTCGCTACTGGCAAGATCTCTCATGGGTGCTTGACGCACCCCTGGATCTTACCCCTAGAGGGACCCTACAGGGCTTACTGGATGATCTTGGTGGTCCACAGATGGGAAGGGTGCTCAATGGGGTCGTCTCTCTGGTTGCCAAGCGTGATATAGTCCAGAGATGGAATTCCTTGACAACCCCTAAGTGGTGGAGTGGAGGACAGGTGCAGACTGGTGTGCCAAACAAGAAAAACCTAACTATATCGCACAAAGCTGCCCGCAGAAGCATGGGAAGATATGTTGGAGACTGGTGGCATTACTGTGGTTTGTATCTATTTGCAATGTGGTACGTATGGTGCTATGTATGCTTTGACGTTTGGTAAACAATAAAGCTTTTTTTTTTTTTTTAAAAAAGACTTGGTTTACACATGGAATCATTGTAGATTTGAGATGTCTGCAAAGTAAATATTAATTAAATATGTACGTTGAAAATCCTGCAATTTCCTATGATATACCCTCACTGAGATGGTACATAAAACACCATATGCCACAACATTTCATGGATGAAGTGGCATTCTCTCTTTCACAATTTAATCATGGATACTAGAAAAATAGTATAGAATGAAGAGGAATTTTTCTTACTTTCACAAGTTCTTGTTGTGGCCATATTTGAATGGGTTCCACCTGTTGTGGCGTCTGCGTTTGGATACCATATGTGTTTAGAAAAACTTGCAGGCTAAAAAAAATGAAAACATTGCAGTAAGTTTTACAAAACCCATTCCACAACAATACAAGAGGGTCCTTATGAAAATAGTGCTTTTATTATGTAAGAATGACAATCTCAGCCTACTTGTCTCATTAATTGATTGTGCTCACAGAAGTAGATGCCAGTATTCCAGTGTTCATTCAAATAATTACAGCTTGCGAACACGTTTCAGTACAAAGTATAAAATACAAAATAAACAACCCACCAACCACCGCATTGTCAATTATCACATACAAGTCTTCAAGATATTTGCTTGTCAGATCTGAGCAACCAAAGACAAAGGCCCAATATAGTACATATGAAATGTCCAACTTCACATTAAATTTTAGTCACAGCAGTGTCTTTCAGAGGTTGACAAAGGCAAGGATCAAACTCTTTTCAGCCCTTATTCAATGTTGGTCTCTGGGTGTACTTCTCTAATCACTAATGTTTGTTTTCCATCAGTAGGTTTCCTGTAATTTATTCAGCATCATGTGGATTTTGAAACCATGTTTCCCTGATCTTTACAAATGTGATTGCACTGCGTCCGTTCTTACACATCTTAAAATTCTACTATTTATCCATTTACACTTGCCACTGTACTTTGGGGCAATCTCAAGTCCACCTACTTCAACTAGATCTCTTTTTTACATCATTTATCTGTTAGAGTATATGTTTGCCTCTGTTCACCCTATATACTCATAAGGACTAGCTTCTGGTCCAGCTCACCTTTACAACCTACCACCCTTGAGGGTTTGTCAAGGAAGTGTATCTAGAATCCATGAAGGACAGTGTTTCTGCACCATCCTGGATAGTTGGATAGAACTAGCCTGCATTCCAGATGGACGAATAGCCAAAGGTGATGGCTGTTCTTGAAGTGCTTCTCTACCAAAAGCTACACTGTTTTCTCACCTTTACGTTTTCAAAATAAGGCTTCTGGAATCTCAGTGGGTATGTTTTTGAGAACATATAAATGTCTTGTGAGTGTGAACATGTTGTACATAGCTGCAAGTTCCAGCAAGAGAAATGGAAGATTGAGCCAATGGTTTCTCTCGGATACGAAGTGAAAACTGCATTAAAACCTGTGATAGATTCTTAGTCGGAAACACCTTTCAATTGAGTGTTATCTGTTTTGGTACTGGGATCAAGAAATGTCATGTTCCTCTCAGTCAGCTCATACCCAGATCCTGGCTGGGGCTGACCCTGCTAGGCTGGATTAATGATCTTCCTCCCCAGGCTGTAGCATCAGAGGCCTAGCCCTGCACGACAAGCATTCCAAGGGCGAAGGCCTCCTCCCCAAAAGGAGAAGATGGTTGGAGCTACAGGTTAATCCATCAGCAGCTGTCACCTGGTGCCAGGCACCAAGCTGCTCTGGAGAGAAGGCAAAAAAAAAGAAAAGAAAAAAGAAATGTGCTCCCTGTTTTGAGGGAACACTGGATGAAATTGTCCCTCCTTTAGCCAGGAAATTATTTCTCCAGTTTTGGAACAAAACTATACCCACTAAACTATTTTGTAAAAAAATGGAGTAAGGATGTTGCCACTGATGATCTTTGTCCTGCCTGTAATGCAAGTCCTGAATGCATTGTGCATCTGTTATTTTTCTGCCCAAACTATAAATCCCTTAGGGAAAAATGGATAATACCACTCTGTAAACTGGTTGGACCTGCCCACTATCTGGAGGTGTTAAGAAACTGGAGTACGGATACATGTAGAGTTGAGGTCTTTGGTTTGTCCAGATATTGGTAAACACTGCGGCTAAAACTAATGAAATGCACTTTATGATGGACCTGACCAAAAATTGATGTGCACTGATTGATATGTACTGTAGATTAAGCGCACAGTAAGCACTTTATAATATCACTAATTATAAGCATGTGCCTTCTGTTTTTACATGAAATGTTCTTATCTATGTTACTTATTTGTCCCTCTTTTATTGTACAATGTATGTGCTGTGTACTTTTATGATCGAAATAAAGTGATGATGATGATGGTACTGGGATAAAGGTAGTTATTTTTGGTTGAACTTTTTGAACGGATTTATTTAATTTTTATTTGTGTAATTACCGTATATGCAAGCCAAAAAACTACTAAATTATTTAAGGGATATGAACACAGCGTAAAAACAAAGTCACTTACCTTTGTTAAAATTCTTTCTGGTGGACACTCTAACAACAGATTGCTCACCTTCTAAATTTCCTTAGTTACTAATCAGGATTTGAAAACTTGTTAGCAATTTTTCCCACGTGTCGACAAATGGCACCATCGGACTCTGAGGCAGATTCATGCCACCTCCAGAAGTGACACTGCGGGCTGTATAATGGTGCCAACCCTGCGCACTGACATCAGCTTAAGACAGTTTTGAACAAAACATACTTCACACTTAGACATAAAATCTCTGTGACAGAGTGCAGAATCTAACAAACCCTTATCAACATCTGGAAGAACGCTCCACAGAAAAGGAAGAATTGAGGGCAATGAGGAATATGTGGTTAGATAGAGTAACCACTTCAGACTCCTCACCTATGTAGTAGATCCCAAAGCAGTTCCTTCCATAAGGTGGAGTGCCTCATGACAGGACTTCATACCAAGAAATGATATAGGATGGAGTGGGTAAAAGTCGGCACCCGACAGACCTAAGAGGCCCGACAGTAGGTGTGGACGGACACCCACATAGTCACCTGGCAGATGTCCAACAGTGAGCTTCCCTGCCAAGGCTGTAATGGAGGCCATATGTTGGCGGGCCTGGCTTTGCTGTAGCTCCTACTTTGTTCTTCTCTTGATGCTGGAATCCATCAACACCGCGCCCTCCTCTGTCCCTACCTGCAGTTTTTATTCGGCCATCCAAGGCCACTCAATCAATATCAGAGACCTCTGGGGTGCAAAAACTGGAAGTTTCCATGCTGGAGCTTTGCCTGCCTAAACCAACAGCTTCGCCGAGGCTCTTCTATCGACACCATCGACACCAGCCCCACTGCCTGCTTTACTGAAGGATGTAAATGCCAAGAGGTACCTTTACCACCAGGACCAATCTGGTTCTTGTATCTGATCCACGTTCCATTGCTATCGGCCTTAACCTGCACCTAGGTACTGGTCAAGTGTGACCAGATGACTGTGGTTGCCATTTAATGTTTTTTGGTGCTATTGTTATTTGAAATTTTAACAATTCATATCTCCTATACCCCCTCTAGTATTGTACATTAAAGTGGGATATTTATTGTGTTGTGTTTTCAACTTTGTAATTGTTTTGGTACTTCTAAATGCTTTGCACATTTTCTTAAGGTAAAACTGTTTTCTCTGTCCATGCTATCAATGGTTAAGCTATGGTTTAAACTACTGAAATATTTACTGGACCCAACAAAAATAGTGACATTGTTACTTGTGGTGGACTACTATCCACCACAACTATTAATCCATTTTGTCAAACCTTAGCTCTGGAAGAATGAGCCTGAAGGTTCTTACTTTGTTTCTTCTTGGCAAATACATAACACAATTTTATGCAAAGAATAATCCATCTGGATAAAGCCTCTTTCTGGACTACCTTTCTCAACACAGGTGAGCCGAACAAAAAGCTAGTCATCAACCTGATTCTCCTTAGGCCAATCAATATAAATATAAGTCCTCTCTATAGCAGGGTGGGCTGCCCCATATGGAATCCCGACACTACCTTTGGCCGAAAGGCTGCCCTAAACCCAAGCACAGCTTTTCCAGAAAGAAGGGGGTATATGGTCGTCGTACTGACAGTGCTAACTGTTCACTGACACAGCCTGCTGAAGTTATTGCTATGAGGTAGACTATGTTAGGTCCTCAAAGTAGCCTTAAAGAGCTGATGTGTATAAGCTCACAGGGCTTAACTAAATTATGGTTGCACTACGGCAAAATGAGTCACGGGAACAAACATATATGGTATTAAATAAACAACTGCACCACAACTGGTGGATTAAACAGAGATGGCTGATCCGGTAAACGTAGAAAGGCTGAGATGGTAGACTAGCAACCTTAACAGTGCCTACAGCAGAGCACTGCCAGGGCAAAGACAACAGAAGAATATCAGAAAGCTCAACATGCAGCGGACAACTGGACGGTCCTCATACAAGGCCACAAACTTTAATCATCACCCAGAATACAAGGAATCTTAATGGATGGACGGCAAACAATCAAGATGGAATCCACTACTTCCACCAGCAAAACAAATCTGCTCAGCTGGTTCCGCTCAATCACTATGCATGGACGTGTAGGTTGTGTGGGCTCAGGTGTAGAACCCTGTCCTGTTGTAGGGAGAGTCCTGAAAAGGTATGCCCAGAGGGGGCAGATGCTCAAATTCAATAGGTTGTGGTGCCAGACCCATCAAGCCCAGTCCAAGACTATCAGGATGAACTGAGCCCATTCCCTTTGGACCTTCTTCAGAATTAATGCATAAAGGGGAAAAGAATTGCAGAGAGCAGAACGCTTCTCCCAGAGAAACCAGAGGTGGGATATCAACAGTGCAAAAGGCTAAATAAGGACCGTTCTCTGTGATAGCAAAAATCTCTACCCAAGGCACACCCCCCTACTGGGCAAATACGACTTGAACTACCTCCTGTAACATATTTAACTCTTGGTTGGCTAGCCCTAGCCTACTAAGCTCATCTAGCCTGTTCAGGAATCCTGTCAGACGGTTGACACAGCTAAGGACATCCCCATATTCTTCAACTAGCACTATAGCCTCAGCATCTCTTGGCAGAGAGCCCACAAATCCACTTCACCCCGTTTCCAACAATATTACATGGTGGCCATGCTGTCTGTAAAAGGTTAAAAAGAGCTACTCTTTAAAAGAGGGCAAAATGCATTGAGAACCTGCCAGATGACATAGGGTTCCAGTGGAGACCAGAGGCACACGATTTCGACCACATCCAAGCAGCCCCCCAGCCCAGAGCTGACACTTCTATCACCACCATGAGCCCTTGATGGGGGAGCCCTCGATGGGGCAGGGAGAAGTCTTGCCCAAGTCAAGTCAATATCCTTCATCTACCATTGAAGTTCTAGGGCCACTTTAAAGGACACATGGATGTTTTCTGAGAGGCACCTCCAGTGCTCAGCCCATTGAAGTCAGATGTTCCACTTCAGAGCCCGCATATGCCAAGGGCATGGGGCACCAGCAAGAAACATAAGACCAGGAGTCTAAGAAGCCTCAGAATCATCCATGTCAGAACCCAGGAATGAACCTGAAACATTGGGATTATATCCTGAATGTTCCAGACTCACCATGGCAGCAGAAAGGTCGTGAATGTCACCATGGTCAGAACAAACCCTGGAAAGGGCACCTTCTGCAATAGTCAAACATGGGATTGTAGCTCTTTGATGGAGAACCCCAGGGAAGATACTAGCAACATGGTAATCCACAGGTAGCCCACACCAGACTGTGGCAAACCTACGTTCAACAGCCTGTAGTGGTGATGCATGGACATTTGTACCCCGACCTGCAAAGATGTGCCACAACCACTGCCATCACCTGCATAAATACCCAGAGGGCAGAGGTGAGGCCGAAAGGCAGGATGGTGAACCAGAAATGTTATGACGCAAGGTGAATGAAACACCAGTGGACCTGCTGGATAGGTAAATGAAAATATAAGGTCTTCAAATGCAAAAACATCATAGAATTCGTAGGTTCTAAGGTCGAGAGGACCTGGGCTAGGGTCAGCATACTGAATTTGTCCTCCTGAAGGAAGGTGTTAAAGAACTCAAGGTTCAAAATCGACCTGAGCCCACAGTATTTCTTAAACACCAAGAAATAAAGAGTAGCATCCTTTACCTCGCTCCTTTACTATGATTATCTCTACTGCGTCTGTGAACAGCAATGTCTGCCCAAGTCTGATCTAAATTAAGATGAATTGTGGGAGGAGGGGACAGAAATTGAAGAGAGTAACCTTAGAAAACAACCTTGAGTACCCACAGGTCAAAGGCTATTGCACATCAGCTGGTCAGGTAAAAATATTCTGTCCAGGACTGGCCACAGGTGAAGCCTAAAAAATAAATGTTGGTGGGGAAGGGAAAGATGAAGAATGACCAGGTTGTTGGTGGTCCCGTTCTCTGCCACCAACACACCACTTAGAGACTTGAAAGTGTCGAACAGGCTGAGAGATGGCTGCCTCTGATGGTAAGCCAAGCCTGGGAGTAATCCTTAGATTCCTGGAGTTGTTGATGGAGCTGGGGGTGTCGCAGAGAGAAAGGTAAAGGAGGGGCTGCTGCACGATCTACCTTATACCGCCCCAAAGCTGAATCAGTCTCGTCTCCAAACAGCATGGTACCATAATAAAACATATCATTTAGGGGTGCCCACATGTCTCTGGAGAACCCTGTGGCACACATCCATGCATGACAGAGAATCACCAGGTTAGTGGTCAATGCAGCCCGCCCAGTTTGTGGTGTCCAGACTGGAACATGAAATGTACTTGGTCACTCTGCTCTGTTACAGACCCTCGAAGTAAAATTATTTCCTGAACGACTTCGGGACGGCGGTCAAGATTCCACTCACCACATCCCAGATAGTATCAGTATGTCTCCCCAACAAGCAGGCAGCATTCTGAAACTGCAATGCCAAACTGGCAGAAGAAACACCCTCTTGTCAAGTGCATCAATGCACTTCCATTCTCTGTCAAGTTTGGCCACAGGAAAGGTATTCACTTTGCTGGCTGAAGCCTAAACCACAAGGTTTTCTGGTATGTAGTGCCACAAAGGCCAAACCACCCAGAGCCGGCCTATGTATTCTAGTGATGGGACATCTTACCATCAGTGCCAAACATGGTTCTAAGCATGCCACCATCAGGGCCTCTGTGAAAGCCTCAATGAAAGGAGCAAAGACGCTAAAGTTGAATGGTGAGGCTGCAAGATTTCTGTAAGCAAATTTGCCTTAGTTTCCACAGTCGACATCTGTAGTTCCAAGACCTCTATTGCCCTATGACCACTACCACAAAAAAAGCGGCGACCCCAATGGGAGTCTACTTATATATCTGTGATCGCTGGTGAAGTTTAAAGCCCACTAACATTTTGAAGCTAGCATCAGTGTATTGAGGGGGGTAACACATTGTCGGCCTCATCACCATCACCATCATCTGGAACATTCTGAAGTCCTCGTATTGTATAAGATTTTGATCTGAATTAAGCCTGAAGGTTACCAAAAATTCTGGTGCTTTGGCAAAGGCACTGCAGGAAAAGCCTCCCAGATAACAGGCAGTTGCTTAAAAAGCTCATAATAAGACAACGGCTGAGATGTAGCTGAGCTTAACTCTTAAGCAGAGGTCAACGTTGAACCGGACGGAAGGTGCATGGCCTTCTGCAAAGTAGTGGAGGTCTAGGTCAGCAGGGCCCAGGTAGAGGCCTAACTGGGTCAGTCAGTACCAGAGAAACCCTGTCAGCGGAAGTGAAACTGGGGGCCCAGGCAGAAACATGGGGCCTGAAGGCCTCCAGGGATACCCAGAAACGTCTGAAAGAGCTGCAGAAATGATTCCTTGAAGGCCTCTAGCTACTGGGGATTCAGATATGGCTCTGGAAATTCCAGGCACATTGGTTACAACTGTGGAATGGGGTCGAAGTCAGACAACTGGTGTGGAGTCATGGCATTTGAGACTCGACTGTGCTATCTCTCCCAAGAGTAGGAGTGACAAGGAGCAAGCTTCCATCTGGACTTCTTGTGTTTCGTGTCAAGATTTGTCCTTCAGCTTCACCTTTGACTTACTGAGGATGGAGACTTGGAACAAAATCAGTAGTTGGAGCGGGAACAAGCCTACAATTTTGCAAGTCTGGAATTTTGTACTTGTCAATTTTCACCTTACCCTCTCACTCACTGGTGGCCTCCAGATGCATCAGGAAGCAGGATTTAAAATTATGCTTGGATCAGAGACACCAAAGATAGGCTGTAGTATTGGGTTTGTATCTACAATACTGTTAGAATGTATAGGCTTCTTACATTCTTAGCTTTATGTTCTTGAGTATTAAATTCTGTGTTTGGATTGTTGTTAGGCTTTCAGCTTGAGAGAAGACCAGCAGATCCTTGTACATATTGGGTTAGATTGAATGAAGGAAGATCCTGCTTCATCTATATTCTATCTGTGGATTAGGACTACACAGGCGTCATGCAGGTCTGTAACCAATACCTGTTTCATGCAGGTGTGGCACAGCTTGGCATCTGTAGTCTTGAGACGAAACATGGCCCTAGCATACTATAACTTTGAAAGCAGTTTTGGAAGTTGGTGAAGCATCTGCAATAAACTGATTGGCTTATTGCCCACTGGAATTTGGCTGTGTGTTGATGATGTGAGAAAGTACTATAAAATTCAGGAATATTCTGAGAAGTTGTCCAGCTAGGAAAGCATGCTGTAACGGTCTTCACGGCTACACTTTCAAGGGAAAAGAAGTGACATGCCCTTTAGGGACCCAAGGGCTGGGTGAGTTAGCACTAGACTAGTACGAGACTCCAGCAAGCAGATTTCCAGAGGCTCTTCTGGCATCTGACAATCCCTACAGTGCAGGTGTGGGTTGGAATTGTACAGTAATCATCTGGAACCTGAATCCAGACAGGTATTACGTGGGGAATGTGGAGGGTCACTACTATAAGGTCTTGCGTTTTTACATGGTTTGCCAAGGTGCACACTATAACATACCCCTTCACAGAATTTGTATATGGTTTAGGACCTAGGAGCATTTAGGCAAATGCTGCTTACTTACTTACATTTATACTGATCATTGTATGACAATATGTTTCATAAACATTACATATAACAATAGTATGCTTATGGCTCATACACTCCTATGATGCCTAGTGTTTTATATTAGGCCTAACGTTTCAGTATATGGGCAATCATTGATAGGAAATTCCCAGGAGATTCTACTCAAACTATATTACAAATCACAGGTTCACTTTTCTCAGGACAGCCCTGTGAAACAGTACAAATACTGTGTCATCTCTTGCAGAGTGGCGATTTGCGCATCCAGGAAATCTGTTTTTCCATTGTCAATGACACTGTCTGATAACGGGCTGGAATCTAAAAAACAGAGCCTGGGCAGCCTGCATACACCAAAAATGTAAGTAAAGATGTACTGCACCCCTCTCGATTGCAGACTTTTAGCACTAGTTTTCATTAGCAAAGACTAAGTGGGAAGGGGAATTATACAGAATAAAGTTGCGTATTACTACATTATTTACTTTCTGTTCATTTTCAGTTGCCACAATTCTTGTTATATTTCCCAGCTTAACTTCACATTTATTCTGCACTAGCTTTGCTTTGAACAAAGCCTTAACAAATACTAGTTCATATTTAAGAGAGGCCTCCTCACTGCAGGTCATTACGAACACTGTTTGCAGCCCTGAACAATTCACCCACAAATGACTGATTTCAAGTGCCAGTCTCATTAGTTTAATGAACGTAAATCAAGACTACCCAGAATGCATTAGACTATCAAAAAATACCCCAAGACTGGAAACAGTGCTCATAATGATCTGGAGGGAGTTTGTCTCACTATCCAGATTTCTTGTTTGTGCTCACTTTGGGGAAAGGGTTAGGAAGATTCCAAGAACGTTCCTGAGGAGTCCTGACGAGTAATGTCCAATCCTAACGTGGGTCTACTTCTGGTAAGTTTGAGAGAGGTTCAAAGGACACCACCTGTACCCTTTCCCTGCTCCCAATTGTATGTTGATATCTCTGAACTACCTGGGGCTAACGGAAATCTACCAGGTGTGGCCAGGGCTAGTCTAGCACACAACTGTAAGGCAACCACCCAGGCCGAGTGAGAGAGATCACAGGCCTGTCTCAGAGCCATGTCCCGATGGCAAGCCATGCCCAGGATGCTGTACACAGTCAGGTGAAAGAGACAGTTTCTTCCCAGAAAGGTATCAAAGTCCTTTCAGGCTTCTCTGCAGACTCTAAAGAACACAACACGTTAGGCCCCTATCCGAGGGCGAAAGACCTCTAGGATTCACTAGGAAAGGTTTAAGTGCCTCAGGCCTGGGAGAGGTGACAGGAACATCAGAATGTGCTGCCCCATAAAGAGTGATTAAAATATAATAGGGGTAAATGTGAGAACGTAAGTTCACCTGAATTTATGTGTCCTGTTTAAGTGATATGGCTATCTGGATTGCCGTGGAGTCTATCTTTATACATATACTTGGATGTTTTTCCCTACTTAATTGTCTTAATGGGATGGCTTGTAATTGGCTCCTATTCCACAATCACCACTATTAATATGTCAATAAAGAACATAGTAGAGAGGATTTGTTAAGAAGTAAGAGCTACACTGCTTTAATACTTAATCCTAACATAATAAATGATGATGTGTCATATTTAATCAGGTTAGCTGAAAAAAATCAAGACAGACAGTTCTGTCACAAAGCCCGGATCAGATGATGGTCATTTGCGAAAGAGGTAATACTATGACCTCGAAGGATTCCACAAGTCGATTTTTATCATAGAGCAATGGGGGATTGGTGCAAATTGGAGACCTATTCCTCATTGGTGAAATTTTAACTTTCGATGGCATGCAAAAAACAGATTGAGTCCCACAAACCTGTTTTGTACAATATGTATGATTACGGAAAGCAGACAAGAGTATGTGGACACATTTTCCAGAGGAACCTAAAATGACCACAAGATATTGTACGCTCATTGACATTAGATGTACTCAAAAGCTAATCATGCAATCATGGAAAGCCGGAAGGGATTCCTCACCAACTCCTCAGGTAAAAGCGAAGTGGGACAGAGACTGCGAAGAGGGACTGTCAGAAAGTCTGGAATCTCGCATGCAAGCTGTCAGCAGACGTGTTTAGCAACATTAGGTTTAGATGGACTCAATTCAACATCTTACATAGGACGTACACCCCACCATTGATACTCAACAAAAATGGAAATTAATAAACAAGGAGGATGTCCCAAATGCGAGCAAGAGAGCGCTAACTTTTATCACATTATTTTGGGTGCATGTGTATGCACACTGTAAAAGGATGAAATATGTCACAGACTAGATACATCAGTAGGAGTTGAAATTCAACACACACTTAAGTCTGGTCTTTTGTGGTTTACTCCACTAAAAATTAAGAATAAAATGATAAAGAAAGCAGTAAAATAAGCCATTGTGCTAACATAGCATCGAATTGATAGTAAATGGAAGGCTGCAGAAGCCCCCGCATGACTCACTGGTTGAGGGACTTTACTGAGTAGCCGACAGTGGAGGAACTAATAAAGGTCCGAAGGGACGAAATGGTGATTCAGGACTTATACACTTGCAATTTTTTTTGAGAAATGGGTTTATTCCAGAAAATGATGGACCTCCTGTATCATTACACAGATGATTACAAGGAAAGCCAAGTAATAAGAAAACTTGCAACGAGCAGAGGTCCTGAGCAGAACATGAAATAAAACCAAGCTGTATGTCGGGGTATTCACATATATATGTTAAAGGTCTGACACTTTGGGGGACAGGTGTTCTGGGTGCACCATTGGCGAATGGAAAATAATATAACATGCTTTTGTGGAATGTTATGAGTTTTGCTAAGTTCATTAAAAAAGACAAAAAAATAAAAAATGAAAATGCGGGCAAATCCCCTAAAACGAATTTACATCAAAGATGTACCGATGTCACAGGTGATTACTTTATGTCTGCTGAACAATAATTATTATTATTTTTTTTTTTTAAAGAACACATTATGGCACCTTGCCTCACATGAGACAGTCCTCATTCGCTGCAGTACTTAAGGTTCCTGGACCCTACGAGCCATAAAGGAGGAGAACTATAATGCACATTAATTCATTACAGAAATGGGTGGGACCCATGTCAGTGCAAACTGCCACATAGCACACCAGCACTATTTAGTGAGGGCTTGAGTCCTCACTGCCATCGTTAACTCCAGTATCACGCACCATCAAGTGGCGAGCTACAAAGAAACAAGGCGCCAGGCACGGAATCCACAATAGTCTCCTTAACAGATGTGTTTCCTATTGCAGTAGGATGTCAAGTGTTTGCCATTTCAGGTAGCTAGCGGCAGTCCCCTTCCATTTTGTTCCCTCGTCCAGAAGTTCTTAACCTTTAGACTTCTATGGACCCCAATAAATGACTACTGGAAACCAGGGACTCCTACATAAGCAACTATGATGCGACTTGAGCCTCCAAGCAATACACAAAAATACAGAAACGAGCATACATCAAGTAGGCAAATTATGAAATATGATATTTAATTCTCAAGCAAAATTACATACAAAAATCGAAATTTTAATGGAAAGGTTTTAAAAATATTATTTTATTGCTAACAGACAAAATAATGCTCTGGACTCTAGAGTACCACTGTGTCTTTCTGCCCCAAATTCATGCTCTCATTGTGTTGGGGCATACCAGTATTGAGACCACCAATCTGCGGTGGCTACTCCGCAATGGCGGAGGAGCATCGCAACACCAGCAGCAAATGAAAAATAAAACGATGTACCAGCATTGTTTTATTTTCATTTCCCGGCTCTGAGCCAGTACTCTAGGGAGGGGTGGGCGTTGCGGAGGCATGGGAGGGGGAGGAGGAGTGCTATGTGCACTCCCTAAGTGCGTATATGTGTTAGACTGGCCGTCTCAGGCCGGCCAAACAAACACATATGTGCACTTAGGTTTCTCCAGCCCGGGCTGGAGAAACCCACAGACTCCCTGGTCTGAGCGGAGAGTCTTTCCAGCCGGATCAGGCCAATCCCCGCACTGCTCTCTGAGAAGCACGGAGATTGGATGGGAGTCTGTCCCAGGAGTTGCTAGGGCCATGAAGAGGACAGGAGGCGTGATGTGGTGCGGGAAGCACCCAGCAGCGTCAGGCAAGTTCTTTTTGTTAATATATTATTACTAACACACCTCCGCCTTATCCCCCCCACGCTACCCCTCCTGTGTTCCCTCCACCCAACACCCTTTGTTTGTAGCGGCCGCACTGCCACCAATGGGCCACCCTAGACTATGTTTGCTGTGCCAACACTGCTTTCACGAACCTAGCTACGGATTACAGCTACATTTTTAACCTCCCACTTAAAATTCCTTGACATTTCCAGAGCGTTTTAAAATGTTCAATTTTACATTTCGCTTATTTATATCTAAACGTCTGCTAATACATATTTAATTTTCTAAACAATCACACACCCCCTGAATAGGAGTCATGGACCCTCAGGCTAAGAACTGCTACCCTATTCCATTTCCATGCCACGTCCAAAAAGACCACTACATTAGGCCAGCTACATATCTGTATTCTGCAGTTCTCCCACCTTCCCTAGTTTCCCTTCACCGGGGAAGAAAAAATAATGAGCATTTTACTTTTTTTAACTCCAAATAAAAGATGTGAAAGAAATATGTCTTGAGCTGAAAGCCTATCACAAAAAACCTTCACCCGGAAACCACATTCCCTGAAAGGAAAAAATTACTTGCCGTTGGCTTTCTGCTATCAGGGCCACGTGAACCATCACATCATTTTCCAAAGGTCCCTGGAAGAAGAGAGAATCGAAATAATGAGACATTTTATGTACTTAAGATGATCGAGAGATTCTACAAGGACAACAATCTCAGGTTTCCTCTTACTTGATACTGAATGTGCATGTTTTGAAACACCAATACAAAAAATGCCTCGGAAAAAGAAGGATCTTATTTTTCCCATTTGCATAAAAGAGAAGTGTATTAATGCCTATGGATATGGGGCTGGATGGTCCTTACTTACAATTAAGAATTGCCTTATTCTTTTAAATTCAGATTGGAGGTAAATTCCTTCAATAAAAAAATGTTAATAGAGAAGAATCTTTTGAATAAACATAACCAAGATTTCCGCGTAGGCTTCTATCCAGAACAGCAGTTCGTAACCTTTTGAATTCTGTAGACTGCGCTGCTTCACTAGGGGTAGCCAGAGAACCCGGGATCAGTCATTTCTATGATTTGAACCTAAAAACAATACTCAGAAACCAGTGTACATCAAACAAATACACACATTAGGAAATATTTTATTTGTTGAAAAAACAAAAAACAGAAAACAAAATACATTCTATGGCAAATTCTTTCACATTTACAGAGGTTTTTAAAATGCGAAATGTACCTAATTAATTTATATAATCTTTATTTATTGTCTGAACAGTTGCAGACCCCTAAAGTAAATGTTGCGGACTCCTGTTTTAATGACTGTTAAAGAATGTGTCTGTTTTCCACCTTGTTGTTATGTGATCATGTTCCATTGTCACAATAGAACCGTGATGTGCACACAGTGATCTCTTCTCTGCAGGGCTGTGGCATGACAGACCATACTATAGATGTGAGGAAGAGATGAGCCCACTACACCATCCCAAGATGGTGGATCTGGTGATGCCCCATCTCTCTTTGCCCAGATGGAACCCACTCAACATTGTTGTCTGTAGTGCTATAGGCACTCTTGTGGTCGGACACCCTGTGATGACCTTTGACTACAAATATTTTAATTGACTTTGGTGTGTTACTTTACCCAAGCCTAAATGTACAACATCCTGCATATGCCTTGCTTCTTTTAAAGGTTTATTTATTGTAATCTTGCAGTCTTTCAGTGGGAGCTGTCACGTAGTAGGACAGCCTTGCCAAGAACAGAACGTGCGGGATGTGCATTTAAAAGCATGAGAGAGAGAGGTGTGGAATGTACTTTTTGGTCTCGAAGAGCAGTGTTCTGAGCAGTGATGCACAAATGTGCACTGTTGTACATTGAGAGATGAAGTATGTGATGCTATAAGCAGTGGTGCACAAATATGCACTGTGTTGTACATTGATAAGTATTATGAAGTTCTTACTATTGGCTTTGACATGGGCTCATGTCATCCTCAATTCTGACTCTGCCTGGCTTGAGCTTTATCTGTGTGCACAGCCACGCTTGCAGGTTGTTTAGGTTAATCACATTAAAGGATTGTTTTTGTGAGAGATTGTTTAATGTACCCTGGAAGGCTTTGGTGAGCTTCGTCAATGTAAAGACTGGAACATGCGAGACTGTAGAGGGAACGTGGGAACTCCTTCCTGCCATGGAATGCTTGCTTGAAAGCTGGCCAGTCCTGGTAAGATTCCTTTGGCGCAGAGAGAAAATTCTCAAACCTTCTAGTGCGAGTTTTGAGACTATAAAGCTGGGGTTTGTAGAGAGCTGAGTTGGATGCTCACTTACAGAATAGACGTACTGCTGTAAGACAAACAGAACTTGAGTCCCGGTCGAGAGTCCAAGCCAGCTGTGAACGGGCTCCCCAGCGAGAATTGGCAAGGATGTCGAGTGAACGATCGGGTGAGGTGACTTGTTTCTGACTGGTGCCATTGTGAGGCGTGGATCCAGGGGCTGTGGTCAATTGAGGTGTTTGAGTTTTGATTATTGCCATTGTGATGTGGTTCAGTGGCTTTGATCATTTGAGGTGTTTTCTTTGTGATGTGTGACTGAGTGAGGTGCACCTCCAAAGTAATCATTTTATGTATCTAGTGTATATATATCTTTCTGATCTCTTTCAGGATGTTCCATATTATATTTGCTTGAGTCTTATCTCAAATTATTTGCTGCTTGTTTATTCATGGTATTATTCATGCATTTAACTGTTGCATTTACCAAGTCTGTTATTATTGCTTGCACATAAACATATATATCTCTACATATATTTGAATGTTGTTAATTTGGCATCTGGGGAAAGCTTTATGTTAGAGAGCATTGTGTAAAATAAACCCCAAGCCTTATTCTAAAAAAAAGAGTCTTTGCATTTTGTAAAATAAAACCCTTTACTAAAGGCGTTGTTTTGTGATTATGTCTCCTGCTTCGCCGTGGATTTTGAGCCACCGTGTGGGAGATTCTGTATTATCTGAAAAGCAAAGCAAGACATTGTCAGACTGTTGCCAGGCTTGATGCTACATCTGTCAGCTACCGCAAGACTAGCGGTCAATCGTTTATTGTTTTAAGTTAATTAAAACCATCACAATATTACCATACACATAAAATGTCTGTGAGAAGGAGCAGGAGTATAAGGGTGAACAACGCGATGTTAATATGCCCGGTTGGATTCCTTACCGTCCCTGTGATGGGGGCGATGAAACCGAGGTGACTTGGTGCCCGATAACGAAGCCTCTTTTCCCCGCCCCACAGTATTCCAGACGTGACCCGGAAGGCGTTTCTCCCTGAAGAGGCGGGACTCGGCAGCCCAACCAATGGGAGACCCGCCAAGAAGGTCACGAGCAGCAGAAAAACCCAGAAGAAGGTTCCACTGGGGCGTTCGCTGAAAGGAAGCCAGAGACGGGAGCAGACGCCGGAGGAACCAAGGACGCCAACGAGAAGAATCCACCCGAAGACCCGGAAGGTCCCGACAACTGGAGCGAGGAGTGGTGGAGCCCGGAGGACACGCATGAGCCGCCGCAACTCAGGAGAGTTGTGGCAGACCGCGATACGTGCGTGGAGCCATGGGAGTAACCGCGGAGAAGGGGGAGGGGAAGCGGGTAGGGTGACACAGGAGAAATAGAGGAGAACCTTTCTCTCGGTTGTTTCCTTTCCTTCTGTTTTTTTTCCTGTCCCTCACCTTCTCACAATTGCCATGTGATTAACCTAAAAAAAGACCTCCAGCCAAAACAGAGATAGAGCACACGAAACTATCAGATATTTATCTCCTACTCCTGGGTTTTTTTTTTTTTGTCCCAGCCCTCACAGAACAAACCCTCTCACGCATTTTGATTATATCGCACGCGGTGTGGTGGCGGCTTTAATAACGATAGACAGGACGTGGTCAGTGACCGTTGTTTTTTTTGTTTTGTTTGAGCATACTCCGGGGACCCCCCTTAACGAGAAGTACCAGGGATTTCATCGACCACCTGACGACGTACCTGAACCAGACCCCGGGGAGACCGCACCAGCGAATTCTTCATATTATCTCAAACCAGAACGTTTTGTCATGGACTTTGTTCAATCTGTCTTAAACCACGTCCTTTCCATCACTGCGAGTTGTTAGTCCCAAGCAATAAAAGCCTTGCAATATTCACCCTATGCGGCCTCTTCGCTTCTGTTTCCGACCCTCACTCCGACAATATCATAAACATATAAAATCTTAGCCGATAGTAACTAATTGCTAGTTGTCCTATAAAATTAGAACTTTCACCAATATTCATAAAGTACATGTTAATATTAGGTCTTTGGTAATAGGTTCTAAAAGTGCAGTCGATCTAAACAATCTAGGTACATGAGATACATAAAAATAAATACAATATCCTTGCTTCTAGAAGTGTAGAAAGTGCTGAACATTAAAATTCCGGCTCTTGAACCACTGAGTATTTAAAGTGCCATGGTGGATAGATACATATAAATAAATACACAATCCTTGTTTTTAGTAGTGTATGGAGTGCTCGACTAGTGATGAACACCAGGCCAGAGACGACCATTGCAGTCTTTACACAATTTCATGGCATGAGCAACTGGGCTTCCTTGACCACACGCAAAACCACGTGAACGCCGAGGTAGCACAATGGAGTGCTTTGGAACTAAAAGCCATACATTTCAGATACAGCCCAGGCACCTCACCGTCTATGATTAATTAGAGAGATGCATTTCTGGGAACTGGTTATGTTAAGTGTCACACTGGGTGTTTAGACACACAGAAAAAGATCCTGTGTCTTACTGGAATGACTGGGCGCCCTGTGAGCTGTCACTTTCAATTCTAATAAAGGAAGGAAAATAGTACATTTAATTACTCGTTTGTAAAACATTGCTTATTCATTCCATATGTGAAACATTATCATGTTACATCGAGATGCAGTTTTGCTTTTACAACAGCTATCACCGCGTCACAGTTTCATAAGATACAAAGTCGTATATTTATGCAACAGAAGCCATGGAGGGAAATCAATTAACACAACCCGGATGCTGATAATTCACTAATTCCTTCACATTAAAAAGCTGTGGCAAACTTGAGTCAGATGTTAGGACAAACAGAACAAAACACCTCACAAGTCTGTAACTATGGATCTTGAAACATTATGATATATGCAGGTTTCCGATGTAGTAACCTACCACTAGAAATACACCAATATTAAAATGGGAACAGTGGGAGACCCCCTGTGCATGAGGAGTGTGGGCAGATGGGTTCCTTTGATCACATTCTTTGGGAGTTCCCACTGATATGCCGATATTGGGGAGAAGTAACCACTATCATGTCACAAGTACTTTCAGTAGAGGTCCCATTTCAGGTTAAAGGGCTGACACTAGCGGCGGGGGTTGCCAAAAGAAATATTGCACGGAAAAGGGGATTGCGGCTCCCGCCATCGCTGGCTGATTGGAGAAAGGACTTGGACTGCTGTCAAAGGGCGGAGGAAGTGGTGTACCGCAGCAGAGGATGCATCAAAAAATGGGGGAAAAAATGGAACCCATGGCAGACATATCGGGGACTAAACTTTGGTGGAGGACATTCCCACGAAGAGGGCTAATTTTCGCAGTTAAGGTAATGAAGTGTAAATGATGAGTACACCTTCTGTTTACAATTTAAAAAATGTGTGATTCCAAATGATCCATCTGTTTTGCTTTGTAGTGATGAGAACTGACCTAATTACATTATGCTGTGATTATCTCTAACTGCTACCTACTGTTTACTCTGATGTTATGTGATGAGCATGTTCAATAAAAAGAATTAAAAAAAATAAAATACACCAATTTAGCAGCAAGCTGGTAAGGTGACTGTCATGTTTTACTCCAAAGTATGCACACACGCCACACTATACAAAGCACCCAGACTTAGATCAATAACCAGAAGTCATTAATTTGTTCAAACCCTTTACCATACTGTGTGTGCAGGCTTACGCTTTTTACAAACTCCTATAAGGAGCAATAAAAGTGCTTCAGAAAGGACGTGAGCAACTGCACAGAAACTCAGAAATGCCATATGGATGCTCTGCTAATAAAGCATTAGCAAATCAATAGGTCTCGGCTATAAAAGTGTGAGCTACTGACTTTGCCAATGCTTGTTCACAAAAGCTGAAACAGAATACAAATTTGCCACTTCTGCATGACGACACATGGACAGTCATTTTGGAATGTGTTTTTCAATAAAAGTCATTCTAAAATGCCCACCGAAACATGCACATGCTTCATTCATTTATGCGTGCAGAATGACATATATGTTCATGGATCCCAACGCCGCAGCCATCTTGACATCTTTAATTTATTGTTCAACTTGACGGAGGCCCATTTAAGAACGGTAAACTGAAATTTTAAAATAAAGTGTGCTGCAGTGCGAAAACTAGAAAGCAAGCATCTCGGTAGCACTTTCTAACTGCCGGAACCACTAGGGGAAGAAAAAACATAAATGGGTATCAGGAAGCGGGGTAAGGCAGGAGTACTGCAGGACCACTGGGGAGCAACAGAGGGAAAGCGAGTAGACAAATAAATAACAAGCATTGGCATAACCTATTGGCTATGTCAAGCGGCCGCGAAAGTGATCGCGATCACGATCAAACATCAAAGCGGCCGTGCGGCCGCGAAAGTGAAAGTAATCGCAGTGAAACGCTGGGCGCGCGCCCGCGCACATACACTGTAGCTCCAGGCTGGCCTGGTAGCACTTTTTGGAGCCCTCTCAATAAGTCTCGCCAGACCAGCGCATGCGCTGGGTCAGGCGAGACCTAAAAAGGAGCCAGGGAGTGATGAAAGGTGAAGGGGGCAATGGAAGTGCAAAGGTGAGTGTGGCGGGAAGGGGCCAACCGGTGAAAACAACTGGACAGGACACACTCCCATTGAATGCTGAAACAGAACTAGTTCAGGAAAAATACAAGAATCGAGAGGAAAGCCAACCAACACATAGCAAAGACCTGAGACAGACAAAAAAGTAAAGCGCTAACCCAATGACCATTCTAAATATATGTAAGATAGTGGATACAATAAGTCATCAACAGACAGCTAAAGGTGTCTGTAACAAAGATCTGAACATGACATCAACCTAACACCAGTACCAAAGCAAAGGTGTTTTGCTTAATTAAAAAGCCCAGTTAGTGGGCATGGAAATTTAAATCATAGGAATGTTCCTTGGAAGAGCTACCTTAGTTGGTTTTCTTTGATGGAATAAGCATGCATCAAGCAAGGTTAAATGTGATTTATATTTTGTTGGCCATATTGATTTTAGCTCCAATGTAGCCTGCACCCTGGCCACGTACAGAGAGTACCATGAGATTACCGAATGCAATACCTGCGGAGATGATAAGGAAGAGTTGTAACAGTTACAAATGGCCACTGAGATCCCCAATCAGTATGTTCACAAGGGATGCAGATGGACCAATTCCAAGTCATAGCGAAAGAGGCAGCAGCTTCAAGAGCATCTTCTCATCTCTCGTGTGAATCGGCCTTCCGCTGTACATGTGTACTCCACATCATACATGAGTACTGCCGATGCAAGCAAAGGTGCGATGGGGTTCATAACATGAGACAAGGTATTGGGCAATCCATCTGGAAAGGATAGGTTTTGCTAAACAAAGGAGAGTTGTCTAGTTTGCATACAAGTTCAGTCCTCCTAACCAACAGTAAGGACCCAAGCTTGTGCAAAATTCTCTTCCCAGATGAGATTTGAGGACCAGCAGGAGACACTGCAGAAACAACCACATGCTCACACTCGCTCCTAGACCAACACAACTATTCTAACTTGCTGTTCTTCTCCAGTTCCTTCTCTGTTCTCTCTCCTCTGCAGTTTCATGCGGTGAAATGTACTGACACTTGGCCTTTGACTGGTCGGTCCTGTCATCTGACTACCCAACCTTGTGCTCCTTTGCTTCTAGCACTGCCATTCCTACTTAATGGTAGTGATCTGACTTTTGCGGATGACTTCTTTAACCTGAAAACTAAACTGTACCACTGCTGGCTCGGTAGCAGGAATAATCGGAGGCTCAGTGGTTCTGAAGGAAGCTTCCTTCAATCTGCCTGAACCTCTCCATCTTTTCAGTAAGCAGATGAAAGTGCAGAGAAGATTCAGGACGACAAGTACATTGGTACGTCGACTAAGCAGTCTCTCTATTCTAATTTTTGTTTTTTTCTTGCTATGATGAACTTCAGTACCTTGCAGAAGTCCAGGAGCAGACCAAAAAAAAAAAATGAAAATACTTTTAAGAATGTTTTTAAGCCCATTCTTGCACTTATGTTTAATCTACAGTAGGTATGCTGTAGTAGTGCAATTTATAAAGGCACAATTTAAAGTCTGTAAAGCATGTGTAGATCACATTGAATGTGGATATTTATTTCCTTTTATCTTTCCTGCTGTTTGGGGCAATACGTATGGCAGGCTATATCGCACCCATGCACAGCCCACGTGGAAACATCTTGTCTGGTCTCCTAAAGCCCGATGTTGCAGTGCATAACTCTACGCCCTGTCAGCTCAACTTGACTAAGGCTTAGTGAAACTACCCCCAAAGAAAAGCAAAGATGACATCTATAGTATCAGCCCAGTCCCTGACACCTAATCGCTCAATCATACATCCCGAGACCCTCTTTTTCCAAAAAACCTGAAGTCTTTCAGACTGTTTCTGGTGCAGGGGAGATAGAAAGACCGCTCAGGCGACACTTTACAGTTGTTGGTTCTAGCGATACCGGCCTGCCTCAAATCTTTCAGCCCCCAGCAAGAGTTCCACCTTTTATGATTTTCGATTTTTTTTTTTTAAATCTCTCCATTCAATTTAGTGATATGTTGGAATGGTTCTCGCCCTCCTTTTAGTGTTGCTGTTGAAATTCTTCAACCCTCTTTGAACTTGCTTTTTTGCTTGGGGTTTTCTTCAGGACTTGAGGTTCAGAGACTGGTGTTCATAGTCTGGCAATAGGGGCAATCAAATCATCATTGTTTGAAGGCTGTGGTTGCAAGTGAGTGTGTTACACTATCGTGCTGTCTGCCTGTCGTTTTTCTGTTTTAACTATCATAGTGATCTGTGGTGCTGCCTTGTTCTGCGTTTATAAAATGAAAAGTTACCATTGTGAGTGTCTGAACTATATAATAACCGCGGTAAAGGACTGAGAACCGGTTGTCCATCTGATGCAAACAACGCTCACCCATTAGAGAGCATCTCCTAAGAACAAGGGCAACGCACCTTGGAAAAAACATCACAAACAGAGAAAAGCTTCAGTTGTTAGTGACGTCAATGCAGCCAAAAATAAACTTCATGTTGTAAAATAAAATGATTAAAATGTTCTCTACTTACTCGGAGCACAAAGCACAACATCATAAAATCTAGGTTAAAAAAATATCAAAATCACTTGAATGTTAATAGCCACACCTGCACTCCGTGGGCTGTGCAATCAAAGCGTAGCACACCACGTGAAATGGTAATTTAATCAGAACTAGCATTCATTTTCTGTAATTTTAGTAATCAGCAACTCAAAGGTGCACACACAACGGCCTTCTGTGCAAAAAGGAATACTGGCTGCAGGGCGCGGCATTTTAATATCATGTGGGGCAAGTCTTTTTGATTAACAACATTCAATACCAGAAAAAAGGAACACTCGTTTGAATGACTACCGAGGCACGTTTAAATAAAGACATTATAGCTGGTGTTTGCTTTGGTGATGTACAGGATAAAAAAGTTTGATACAGCAGTAGTTCAGTCAGCACTGTACTGACAAGAAACAATAGCGCGTGAGCAGGGCTTTTAATGGGCCGGTACTGTCCACCGCACTTCTTTAATTTGAAAGTGAGGGTACCTGGAGAAGGGTGGGGGGAGGTTAGGAAAAAAAAAAAGGACTCACCTGCTAGTCCCCAGCCTCCGCCTCTCCTCCGTCCTCGCTGTTTTCCTGGCTCCCCGAAGCACACAGGATCCCAGACTCCCCTAGTCAATCACAACGCTGCCGTCACCCGCATGACAGCAGTGGCGAGAATGGTATGAGCGCCGTCAGTTCGGTACTCAGCCAGGGACTGAGAGCCTTTGCATGTTCTTCAATCAGGCTGTGCAATACAGCCAGGTGGAGAACATGCTAAGTGCACATGACAGTTTGACCGGCCCAAAAAGGGAGGCCAAACCGCCATGCTTACTTATGGTGCACCAACCACTCCTCCCTCTGACGCGAGGCCAAACCCACCTCGCCCTAACCTGGCTCCAAAAAATGAAGTTCTGTTACTATCATTTTATTTTTCCTTTGCACTGCTGGTAGAGCAGTGGGGTGACACTCCTCCGCCTTAGCAGAGGAGCCGCCGCTGTATCTGTACTTCTAAATTTGCACTGGCTGATGCAACGATATCACCTGACTTTAATTACCCATTTGTAATAATATCGGGCTAGGTTATATCAATGAAGACGTGTAGCGCCAGGCCAAATCATATTTCATTAACTAAGGAATTCCGCAAACTGAGGAAAACAAATTCTAATACTCAGGTCTCTATGGCCTGCTAGAACATGGAGGGGCGTCGGGTCATCAGCTGTGCCCATATCACTGCACGCAACACCCTTGGTACCCACACCCACAATGCATTATCTAAACATCACTTTTTATGTTTTAGTTAACTGAGATGCGGGCTGCAGTTTGCTGCTCCCACAGTATGTGTCGGACAGCTGGGTCTGAACCCCTTAAAATGGTCCCTAGCATCGGTACTCCGGACACCCCAAGACTTCCCGCCCTGGTCAGGTTGGCTAGCTCTGATGCTGCACAGCTTGCGTTTGCCCCCATTCTGCCATTGCTGCTCAGTACTCGGTACAGTGTAGTGGACAGAGCTGAAGCTGCCTCAGAGAGCACACTGTGCGACAATGGCCTACACTGAATACTTTCACATTTAACATGGTTGCTTTACCCACTTCTGGCAGCTGCTGTAGCTGTGTCGTCACCGGATCGAAAAGCACATGATGGCACTTCTGCAGAGGGCATGATATTATTAAATGGACACGAGGTGGGCACTGGGATTCTTACAGTGAATCGAAGGCCAAAGTGAATCAGAATTTGGGCTGGAGAGGCATTAGGAAGATCTTTACAAAACACTTTGTAACAGTAGGTGTTTGGAATCATTGCTCACCATTTGTAAATGAGTTGTGTAATGTAACACGATGGGGCCACCCCTGCAGAATGTGAAGAGGGTCCCCGGAGTCTCCCATACCTCACAGATATTCCTTCACCTTGGGCTGAATGGGGGGCCCTTTGAAGGTTTGGGGGTACCTGCTCTGCAGAAGCTGCATGGGCCTGTAAGGCCACCATAGTAAATGAAAGGCTGTGCCTGCTTGGGGTGAGGAGAGGTAGGCCTTCAGTGAATCTAATACAGGGCTGGATCTAATAAATGATCTGGACAGGATAGGCCACAGTCTCACATCTTTGATTCATAATAAGGCACTGACTTTTCTAATTAGGACTTGTTTAACTGGTCACCAGCGTACGGTTTTCAGGCAATGTTTGATGATCTGCCTTGATCCTATACTTAGGTCATTATGGATCTTCAATTTTTAGACGTTGGAGATGTACTGAAAAGTTGCGTGTGCTTCTATATATACGATGACGCAGTGGAATATTTTGTTGCAATAGAGATCTGGGTGTTGGTGTAAAGACCTGATGGCAAGAGAATATTTTGTTTTTGGGAAACAAAACATAGAAAATCCTGAGGCAGATATAGCATGGACCTATAGCACACAATCTGCAGCCGCTCTCACTAATGTTGAAGCTACCAAGGCTTCCTAGTCTGGACTAAGAGGTGATGTTCAAGTTTATGGTTTAGGTATTCATGTGGGTTTTGCTTAATTGGCTTCAGCGGTATTTCTGGCACACAATTTGTAATACAGTTTCTAAAACAAAAACATTGTATTTGTTCTCACGAGTGTATGAGAGTTCCTAGGGATGGTGCTGATGATTGTAGCTAAGTTTTATGGCATTGCTAGATTCTCTCATCCACTGTCACAGGTTCATGGGTAGGTTTCCAGTTCACTACCCACATAACATTGGCGCACTGCACTCATAACCCTTGTTTGTCCCAATATCATCCTTATGTTCATGGTATGCCTGCCTACACCTGAATACCCTCCGAATGTCCATGGTTCAAATCCAAATATTTAAAATAACTCCTTTTCTCTACCTGAAGTATCCTGCCAAGTTACTGGGCAACTGCCTTCACTGGAGTACAAACAGAATAAGCATTGGTTTCTCCTATGCAAGATCTATTGGCTTTATCAATGTTTTTAAACTTGTTGCACAGCAATGTGAGCTGCTGTGCATCATGGCTTAAAGTGAAGGAAAAAAGCACTATGATGTGTCCAGCGCTGGCCGTGCTTTTTTTTTCCTGAAAAAGAAAGCGAGGGGGGTGGGAGGTACGGCAACAAGGAATGACGAAGCGGTAGGGGGTGGGTGGGACAGGGAAGGAGCACAGAGGGCCTGCAAACACATGCACTCTTAAGGAATGCTAGATTAAAAATAAAAAAAGTACCTCTACTAGCAGCGGCCATTGGAAGGACACTGGCCGCAGAGAAAGGAAACTGTACTTAGTCCAAGATCCATGGACAACCGAAGAGAAAGGAGAATCAGCAGGTGACCCTGATCGACAAGAAGCTAGGAAATGAGAGCGAGATTGAAGCCAACCAATGGTAAGTATGGGGCAGGCTCTAAGCCAGCTCTAATAACAGCTCATGCGCTGTCTATTATGTAAAACTTAAAAAAGCTTGTTCATCACCAAATGAACATGCATAATTTCTGAATGACTTTGGTTTCACTCAAATTGTCCTGTTTGTTCTGTAATATCCTTATTTGCTACACCTGGGAAATGACACTTCACAGTTGTACTAGTTCATCCACAAAAGCCCAAGATTCTTCCCCCAATACCCGTAGTTTAGCCACACAATTTCACCAATTCTGCTGAAATGTGGCAGTTCTGTTCCTAGGAGTAAAGATTAATCTCACTTTTCTCGAGTTATGGCTGCATCTCAATATAGACTAACAATAATTTTTTCTACTTCATGTCCAGAAATCATCTGGTTATTCCCCATTAGAGTCCTGGAAGTGTCACTAATTCACCCCCAACATCTATGGGCCCCAGAATGACCATCTCCCCTTTTCTATTGACAATGGTACACTCCCAATGACATTAGTTCATCGTTTAACCTCTTCTGTGCCCATGACGAGATAGTCTCGTCATGGAGCACGGTTGCGCTGTGCCCATGACGAGACTATCTCGTCATGAACCCCACCCACTAATACAACGCCCGGCACAGGAGGGGGAAAGGGCGTGGCACTGAAGGGGTTAAGGTTATCAGTTATATGATCTACTACCTCTGGTGGCTTGCCGCACTGTTCCTATTTAACACCCATGTGACTAATTCACTAGTCACCGGTTTCCCCATTATGAGAACGGTTTGTACCCTTTGTCACACACTCTTTGTTGATGGGTAGCCTCTAAATGTCACTGGTGCACCAACAAGTTGTCAAAATGTAACCACAAATGCCCTTGCTTCTTCTCCCCAATGTCCCTAACCTCAATTTACCAAAATTGGTTGCTCACCATAGTGCTCATCATTCACCCTCACTCCCCACTAAACACCTTTAGATGAACTCGCATTTTCTTGGTTCTCACAGACTTACATGCACCCGGCCTCTCTTATTTCTCACTAATCCGCCACCTATCACTGTTTTTTCAATTTCAGTTTTAGCACCAAGGATGGCAACAAATGTCTCTGGTCGATCATTCACATGCTTCAGTTCACACGCCATGCCCATGTTTATCCTGATATGTCTAGTAAAAGTCAATTGTTTCTGGTTCACATCCTATGTACTGATCATATATCTTGTTTCTACTTCAATACTCTCACCCCTTGCAAACCCTATTTATTTATTTTTGACAACCTCATCTCATGTGTACACATTTTGTGCTCAATCAACCCTTGTGCCCAGAGAGGACACTGCTAATGCTCTGGTGAGCACTGCTAAAGCTAATGCTCTGGTGAACAAATGTGATGGCTCAACCCAATGTCCTCCTACCTCGTGACTTAAATACCACTGGTTAAGGCCACCTAGACTCTACCTCTTCTCAACAAAAAAATGTGGGGTTCATCTCCAAGGGCCATCCCTACTCTCACACTACACCTGGTTCGCAAAAATGCCCATGTTCATCTTTTGTCCAGTGTAAAACCACCATCTCCCAGTCACCCTCTATGTTCCTGGTTCACCAGCTAAGGTTCTGAGTGCAGCTGTTAACGCCTGGCTAGGTGCTTAGCAAGTGGCACAGCTTTGGACGTATTGGGGTTCAAATTATTTTCTGTTTTATAGATGAAAGATTGCAGGCACTGATTTATAAACACCCATGGTCCGCACTGCTGAAAATTATTTTATGCTCAATGGGGTATTGAGATTCCACAAAAAATTCATTTTTTTGAGGCGCAGAAGGCCTCCAAGTAGGTACATCTTTGGATTTTGTAATACAACCTTCACAATGGATGGGGATTCCGCTCTACATTGTAATACTTTTCAATGAAATTTGGGAATACCAAAAAGTGAATGAGTACCAGATAGCTGACATCCTAGAACTGCAGTTTAATTGATGTATGTGTCATGGACAGAGACAGAAGGGAACACAGGCTGCCTAGCACCTCCAATGGCAATTACATCTGACCTTCCTTCAGAAGACTGGTCTTCATGGCAAGTGGTGAAGCGGCTGTTCAATAATTGCTTCTCGCAGTAGTGAAATGAGAAACAACAAATCCCATTATGGGAAATAGTTCCCAGGCAGCTAATTGTTAGGAGCTTTAAGAAAATACAATTTATCCATCACTTGAAGAACACCTTTTGCTTTATAATACAGAAGGCAATCTCAGTGAAGATCTGCACGATTGTTCAACATTCTGCTTTTTGCAAACAAACAGTTTTTAGAAAATGATGCACCATACATTTCCTTCTGTGGGCGTTCACATTTTGGTGGAGGATTGGATAGGAAATTCAGAAAGAAGGCCTCGGGTCAAGAATGCAATCGTATTTGAAATTGCTGTGTAGGTGGTTTCTCATAGCACTGTGAGCTGGATTTTACAGATTGATGAATCTGGTGATGTACTTAATCAAAAGTACTAGAGTCTCTCATCAGGTGGCTCACCACTCGACTCTTTGATTATAAACGCGTCCGTGTTTTATTTGGAAAGGCTTAGAAAGAACACAAACTGTGAGAGGACAATTTCTTCTGGTTGCCTATTGGATAACTGCCAGTAATGTGAGTTGGTTACTAAGGCAGTGTTCAAGAAACTCCAAATAATTGCGAAGAATATGAAATTATAAAAGAAATTAATTGCAATTTCTTGGAATTATGCACAGGACAGCTAAATATTTTCAAACTGTAGCCAACACCTTTGGACCACATTTGGATACGTAGGCAGTTGTCAATCGTCTAGGTCTACCATAAAAACTATGATACTGCTCTCCATTGGAGCCATCACTGAGATAAACTAGAGAGGGTGATAGGTCAGGCAGACTTCAGATAACTTTGGAAAACTTTCACATCTCCTATACTGCTCAACCCATAACATCTACGGAAGAGAAGAGGTATATGAATGAATCACAAGAATTACTTTTGATTCGGTGCCTTTAAGGTACAGACATTTTTGAGACATCCAAGGAGTGATACGTCAGCGCTGGTTGGAAGGTTGGCGGCATTGAGGGCCAGAATGTGTGTGGCAGTGCAGCTGAGCCCTGTTACTGTTTGCAAGGGGCCCTCTTCAGATGTTTAATATAGCAGGCAACAGAAGTGGAAGGCTGAGGGCTAGAAGCTCCACAGTTGAATGCACTCTCTATTTATCTTCATGTATTCAAAAGATTTCCAAGCGTACAGCCAAAGCTTAATTGGGACCTTACAGATGTCTGCATAAAATGTAAAGCCGTCATTGCATAAAACACAATCAATATTTTATCTCCTGCAGGATTTATGATCATTAAAGTAATGCAATGAGGGCTAAAGGATTATCTCAAGTGCTACTCTTTGCTGATGGTCCATGAAGGGTTGTTCTAAATCAAAAGTATAATAAGTCTGAAGGCCCTGTCCCCTTCACGTGATTAAACCCAGGGAGTATCTAACATCCAAGGAAGGCCAAGGCGAGTTTTATTGTAGGCTGGAACTCTTCAAAACTCCATGAAGGTTCATAGGCCTGAAATTACAGCCAAGAGGTTTGGACTATTTATCAGATAGACTATGATCAGATAGAGCAATTACATCAACATTTCTTCCTATTAATTATTTTACAAAAAATAGGTTAAAGAATACAATATTGTTCTTGAGCCTATTAAAAGACATGCTACTGAATCCTCAAAGCTTTTAGAGTGCTGTGTGATCAGCACAATTTGTTTTAATTTGTATTTATCCGGTCAGTAACTTGTTATATATTTTATGGGTTGCTAGGGAAGAAGAGGCTACAAAGGATAAATTCAGAAACTTGAAATGGTCAAGGGACTTTGCATGGTCATGTGGACTAATGTTCTGTAGCTAAACTGGACTAAAAGGTTAGTACTGCCAATCTGAAAACAGCACAATTCTTTGCATACTTTTGTTGTCATTATGCCGCTGGGTTAATGAGTGGCAAATTCTTAGTCTGATTCACAAATACTTTGAATGTGAGGGACTAGGCACCTTTCTAAATATTATAGTACTGGGTCTCAGAATCCAGAACATCTAAGATAAACCATTCAAAGAAGGTACAAGATGTATTAAAGGCCAATTTGGTGATATTGCCGGGTTGGAATGTGGCGCGGACGAAAGGAGAACAAGATTTCATTCTTTCATATCCCATTTCCCTTGGAGTCTTTATGGAAATATTAGAACCTTGAGCCATCTGTAATTGCTAAGTGGTGCCTAGAACTGTTTTCTGGCTTTTCCACTGAATAACTAATTTTAGTTGATGAGGGTAGAGTGGGGGTGTTTTTATCAGATTAATGGACAGTCAGTATAAATAAGAAATATAAAAACTGTAGAAAACTTGATGTGGGAGAAAGCCATTTCATGACACGGACTATGTTTAGAACGGCTTGCAGGTTTTGTACAGGAATACATATAAAATGTATATATTTTAATATGATAGTGGTGAGAAACTAGGATATGATACGTCAGCTCAATTTGTGTATTTTGTACAAAAGCTAAAACAATCCATTATAAAAATATACAAAAAGGAGAGCCACACCAGCAGGTTAATAGTATCCTAGGTTCCATGAATTCTGCTCTAGTGTTGACAAATGTAAATTGAATCACTTTGGTTGCCCTGAACCATGACTGGTGGTAAGTTAAGAGGTTACCTATCAGGTGTGACTGCAATAGCCATGCAATTTAGAGTCCTAGTACCTTGCCCAAAGAAGTTATGCTTTACATAAGGCTACGATTGGATAGTATCAGAATCAGATATTTTCTTTCATTTTAAGGCGAAATTTAAATACTTATTGATACAAATTGTACACACTTTAATATCACTCAAATAAAGCATATCTGAACTCTAGCACGAGGTTACAAAATAAATTACAAAGTAAACAATGGTCAGTTATGGGCCACCCTTTTCTTTATATTCAAACTGACTACTAAGAGCGTCATTAAAACGAACTTATAGCCTATGTTATACAAGTACTGCTGAACAAGAGTTGACACAACTTCACACTACCACTTTAAAGCAACCTTCAGACGTAACATAACGTGTATTTGTAAAGCGCAAGTTCACCAAAGGGTATCTTGCCACTGAATAGCAGATGTTTACTGTTACCCAACTCACTAGTACTCATTTTATCGACCTCAGAAGGATTAAAGGCTGAGTGGACCCACTGGGATTTTAACCTGTGATCATGAGGTCGAACACAAGCCCTTACAGTGGACGCATTAGTCCACTAAGCCACCAGACCCAGCAATATCCATGTTGGAAAATTAAGGACAGTGTGGAGAGAAATGTGGTAAGGCAGAAGATTTGAGAATTGAGGAGGGGATGTGGGGGGGTTAATATCAGTTGAGCTGTGATAGCAGGGGTGAAAGTGCCCTTTTTTGCTAAGCTAGTGTAACACAGACAAATAACCGTAATCACAGATTACACTGTGAAGACTGTGATTTGCTTTTGAGGTAGCAAGGCTTTAAACCATGCACCAATGTCAGATTTTCTCATTGTCCACAGTGTACCATATCCTACTCAATCCAAGGCATCTGTGGCTTCAACAAATTATTGTACACCTTCATTCGTAAACTGCCAATTTCCACCTCCAAATTATCACACTCCTTCACACATCATACCTCTTGAAATAAATCGTACTCTAAACACTAAAGACAATGCACCACTTCACTGGTCAAACCTATCATATATATGTATAGCCTTTCAGTGTGGCTTATCTTCTTCAGGATACCTCCTCATTTACCCTCTCCTGGGCAAGCATTGTCACAGACCACAAACCAGTAAGGACATAGCCTTCGCTTGAAATAGTTGCACAGTTGTGAGCATTTTCTACAAACACTATTAAGCTCAAATTACTTGGACTGTACGCTGAAATGACGCATCAAGGTGGGTTACAACCATGGACATGGATTCATCAAAATGCCAGGGGTAGCGGAAATGACATCACATGCCATTTGACCCCCCCACCGGAAGTCACAGGAAGTGACATCATACAAACTTTGACATGATAACATCACAAGAAGTGACATCACCTGCCTGTTTACCCACCCTGATGATGTCACAGGAAGTGACATCATACAAACTTTGGACTGGTGACATCACAGGATGTGATATCATGTGCCCTTTGGACCCCTCATGAAATTAGAGGAAGCAACACTGCATGACCTTTGACTTAGTGCTATCACAGGAAGTGATGCATCTAACTTTTGGTTGCTGACATCATACACAGAGGCTGGAAAATCTCTACAGATACAAAAATACTTAAAATCCTATTGAAAATGCAGCTGAATACATTGTTTCAGATAGTATCTTCAGATATAAAATTAAGATAATGTAGCATTTATTAAGAACCTATCAAATAGTGGACAACAACAATTTTTGCAGAGCATTTTTCTGCACTTTAAATTTCTTCATTTCAAAGAAATGGTTGTATGTTTGTGTTAGACATGTAACAGTGCCACATATGCTGAAAGGTATGTCCTGTGCCACAAGTACATACAACACACTCTCATTCACCCCTACACATATATCCCATTCATACGCACACATGTTCATACATCGCCACAACCCACACTCTCAATGAGATACTTTGCAGGCCTCTGTTCATGCTGGGTAGGCAGGAGAGGCAGTGGCAGCTCAACAGAAGACTTAAAGTAGACAGGAGGGGAAATGGTAGGTCCATGTAACATGGTGGACAAAAGGGAGGGAGAAGGGGCATGCACAAAGACATCTGAATGCAGGGGGAACAAGGGTAGAGGCAGTAGGCTAAGCACGGAGGCTATCTAGGAGGGCAATGATAGGAGCATATTCTCAGGGAGGAGGAGTGGGCAGGGACATCAAGCCAACTGGTGGGCGGTGGCAGCACATTGGATCAAGCAGGCAGGAGGGGCAGGTGCATGGACTCTGACAACAGAGGGCAAGGAGGCAGTGGATAGGGGCTGGAAGCTAACTGTGCAGAGCAGGCGGGAAGGGCAGTGGCAGAATAACGGCCACACAGAGCTGGACGTGGTGGAAGGGGTATGGACTTGAACAATGGAGGGCAAGGAGGAGGTGGATTAGGGGCAAGCTTGGACGAGGACAGCACAACAGACAATGCCAGGCCAGACCCTGCGTCCAGCCCCCCTGCTGTGCACTATGATGGACATCGCGCCAAGACGCTTCGGCATTCGTTCGCGCTTAATAAATGGCTATCCTATCCTATCCTACTTTACATTACAAAAACCCGAGAAATTCATTGAAAAAAACAAAGGTTAAAGTGACATTATAGTTAGGAATTATAAGAATATCTAACTTTACATTAACAAAACATTAGAATTTCACTGGAAAAAACAAAGGTTAAAGGGATGTTGTTCTTTGGTGACAATGTCCTGCCATTTTAAACTAACAAAAACACTGAAATTCACCCCAAAGTAACTATTACTTCCGCATTAAACATGCACTGCTTTTGCCATTGCATATTATATCACTCATGACATTCAGTGACCACATTTATACCATCCCTAATAACATCTGAGATGCCTTCACACTCCTACATATGACCTGAGCATCACACCAGATATTTGCTACGAATTTCTTCGCCATCTTACTCCTACATATTAACTTAACTCTCTATTGCTTCCCTTCACAACCCTCTCCTTCTATGTAGTTTAAGCTCTTTTTTTTTAAACCTCCCAAGTGCATCTGTAGTCCAGCCTGTGGGGCGTGTAACTTGCTGCTACATATAATTCAGTAATTCCCCGACTGGGATAGGTTTGTGCAATATAAACACCCAAAATATAGTTAGCGCATTGTGTTACCACCCAGCAAAGAACACGAAAGGGCCTCAACTTGTACATTTATCTTTCAAAACTCTGCCAAAGAGAAATTGGCAGCATGGAGCAACGTGGCAGTACATCTTTTCTGCTTGTGTTATTTGCAGTTTATAATGTAGTCCTTTAAATATAACACAGTAAGCTATGAAGGGCATGTGACTCCTACACCTTGTAAACCTTACTGTCTTATTTAACACATCATGTACATTGATTTACACACATACAATTTATTGTCCATGCATAATGTGTACGTGTGATGTAAAGCGCTCCGACACCCTGCAATGGGATGAGCAGTGCTATAAAACAAATAAAACACAGTAGTTGATTACCCCCAGCATGCCCCCTCCCCCTCCACACACACACGACAGGGCAGCAGCACATGTGTTAAGGTCAGGTAAGACAGTCTAGTTGTCCCATAATTTAACTTTCAATAAACTCCGGCGAGCAGCAGCAATTCCTGAATACATACATACAGTTGCAATCAATGCAGCAAAGATTTCTTGCAGGTATTTCATTCCCAGGCCCTAAGGATTCGCCGCAGTAACAAATTAGAAGCCTCACCCTTGAAAGAGGGCTGCCAGAATCAAAGTCTCTGGCTTGAATCTTTGGCGAATGACTTACCGCTACTACGGTCTATGCTCAATGGGACAAGCTGGTGGCTTCATGAAACAATAGTGTTCTTTGCTCGTGATGGTGTTGATGTGCATACCACAAAAGTGTTCCACTGTATCAAAATGCCCAAAACTGAGTGAAGGGCAGGCTATCAAAAACCAATGGAGCATCCAAATAGTGGTGGTCAGGAGGAAGGAGGTGCAGTCGAGCGAGAAATGATGCACCCTTAGTTACAAAGCGAATCCTTTACCTTCCCCGGGGGGAGGCAGGTCTACTCATCCATGCCGGTTGTGGACAGTGGTGTGTTGGTAGATAAATGTTGTTTGATGTTCGGATGGTCCCTTTGTTATTTGTAGTTATGTAACCTGCTTTTAGGCTTATTTAGTTAAGAGTCATCAGCTTCAGCTAAAACCAAAACTGGTGTTTTTGTATAAAGCTGTTTTCTTGGCAAGTGGTAAGTGGCAGGCAGGGGCTGCCGTGGAGTGGACAGCGCTGCGGAGTGGAGTCGGCCACTGCCCTTAGGGACCATCATGCCCACATCATAATGCATGCGCTAAAAATGTAACTTCTAAAGAAGCACTGACTTGCTGATTGTGCTTGTACAGGTTTGCCGTGGCCGAGCCCATACGGGTCATGAGTCGAGGACCATCGGGCATCACCACAAAGGTACGACTCAGAGTGACACAATGAAGTCACTCACAGCCCAGTCAGGAGACTCAGGAGTGGGACTCGAAACATGTGGATGCCGACGCTGCGTTGGTCACACTCACTGTCACTAAGTAAATTATCACTACTAGAAACACACAAGTAACTGCCAACTCCCAAGTCCACCCGTGCCAAAGAGACCCGTGTGGCGCGATACTGCAGATTTTAAATAGCAACACAGAGACTGGTAAATAATTTTTGCTAAAGCCTTCATTGGTAGCGCTTACACATGCTAGGAGATTGATGCTCTGTGACCCAAACACACTGTACACCCACCGCACCACTATGCTAGGGTGACAAAGTGAACAGCAGATGCACTTGCAATTACACACATAAGCTGCTGGATGAGCAGCCTGAGTATAGCAACTAGTTAGTCACTCCAAATTGTGTTCAATCATGCCCCAGCCATGCAGCACACTTCAAGCTTTTTCGCTGAGCTTGCACGTGCCACTGACAGCCATCATCATCTCCATGGCTACCTCACTGTAGCTCCGCTGCTTCGGATTGGCCGCCATCCATGCCAATGCCAATGATGAGTTTCAGCGCCGCCCCAGCTTACAATACGCGCACAAAAGGCTAATATAAATATACGCCCAAAAGGTAGCCACCCGCCATTGGATTTTTTTCTTGCACAAACGAGAAAGATATGGCTCATTTATGCGGGAAACAGCCCAATCTGGCAACACTGTCAACAGCATGTCAAGTGACTGAGACGCCCAGGCCCGCCGCCCGCAACACTTACAAAACATCTAGAAATTAGGGACTGCATCAGCAGGCCCGAGCCGGGTGATGCTCACCATAGCAATGACTTGTTTTCGTTCTTTTCCCCAGGCCCAGCGTGCAGGAAATCGTGATGCAGAGCTTCAGCAGTGCAATCAAGCGCTGATCACGCAGACTTTATGCCTTCAGAGCACTTGTCCAAGCCTGACAACAAACAGCAAGGGATCGCAAACAAAGTTGCAAGGGTCCCAACGGGTGTCTTAGCGGGACACAGTTATGACCCTGGCAACCCCAAATTGACGTCCATGGTTACAATGTCCTTTATTTACTGCATATATAACATGTCCACATGTTAAAGTAGGAGGTCGCCATGAGGCAACAAGAAGGTGATGTGGTGGATGAACATGCCACAATACTTTAAATGTTTGACAAAACATTTGAACTCAAAAGGAATATAGTAAATCAGAGGCAAGGATTTTTCCTTATGATACAGCTAACTAAAGAACCTGCTGATGAACATGTGAGCAAGACGGAGGTCCGCATCAGCCAGTTGTAATGAACAAATAGTAGGAAGGGGCAAGAGCAATTATTATCCATGGAAGATATTAGCCTAGAACAGACTGTAAAAATAGTGTTTGGCACTGAAAATGCTGCCTTTTATTAGCAGGGATGGCTCATCGGTTGGAGCGGAGGTGCGTTGACCCACTTAAATTACCTCCAAAGATGAAAATAAAATGGTAATTTAATACCATTTTATTTTTCATCCTCCCGTCCTGAACCGAGTATCAGGACGGGGGCGGGGCCTCTGCTGAAAGACAGCAGCAGGGAGGACTGTTTGTGCACCAAAGCGAGCATCTCCATTTGGCCGGCATTCTTGCGACGGCCAACCCGACTTGCACAATTTGACACCTCTAACCCAGCTGTCTTAAGACAGCTGGGTTAGAGTAAGTGCAGGCCTCCAGGTTGCTGGGGAGCGCCGAGCGAGGCTGCTCCCTCCAATCAGCGTGCTGCTCTGAAAGCATGAGAGCAGCACCAGGACTGGTGCTCCCACTGCATTATCTAGCTCCTCAGAAGAGGTCTGGAGCAGAGGACGTCGGACGGTTCAGGTATTATTTTTTCATATTAATATTTGCACGCATGCCCGCCCTCTCCCCGTAGATGCCAGCCACCACTGTTTATAGGATGTGAAGGGCTGTAGACATCGTAGTAAGAGTAACTGCCTGTGTCTGTCGTTCCCCGAGAAAGTGGGGAGAGACAAGTTGGGAGTCTGAGTGGATGCGGTGGAAGAGATGCCTATTGGATCCCGTCATTATTGCTACTAAAATGAAACAAAGATGGGCCACAGCACCTTTTATTCGCAGTACACGTAACATTTCCTTGCAAGCAAATGCAGAAGCCCCAGATCAGAACCTTCCTCGAGAACGTGTACGTGAATGTTGATGAGGCGCTCTCCTGGCGCTCAAGCCCCAAGTCCCAAAACATATTTAAGAGCAAATAAGTATTTTAGATGTCTAGAAATGACTACAGTATAAGAACCGCCCAAAACTCATTTCAAGACACTGAACTTGTCTTAAGACCTTGGGAATGATGACCAGAGCGGACATTCCAAGAGCCACTCAAGGGTTGGCTCCAGTTCGACCTAGGATAATTTGCCCAGTCAAATATTAGGTCATGTCTATTTTGCAGATTTCGAATAAATAAAATGCACTTTTCCACATTTGTTCTTAATATACTTAAAAAGCTCAGTAAGAGAATGAAAGAACTAGAAGAGTAAAGGGTATTTTCAACACGTACCATTAGTGCCTCCAGAGAAAAGCCGGTTAGAATGGTTCTTGGTATCCACCCCCAATATTATCCCACTTTCAGTATTTAAAGACTGGTGCCAGCCACACTATAGGCACAGCTTTATTATCTGTGATTTCAGGGGAGGTTTTCTGAGAAGGAATTGTTGGATGTGTGAACGCTCACCTTCAGTGAAACCCGTCATTGTTACTCCCATAAGAAACAGGAGGAAAACAAAAGCAAACGAAGTAACTGTGCCAACTGCGGATTTCAATTAGGCTGAGAAAGACACAAAACGCCGCTCTCAACAGCGGCACTAGAGTGGCGTCAGCTGGCAGAAGCAGCTACGGCGGAGGGGGAATGAATCATGGCGCTCTCAGCCCTTTCCGAAGAAACACAGCTATTGACATGGATCCCAGGTTCGATTCAGAGGGTTAGGATGAAAGAGGGTGAGCAAGCAGTAAGAAATGTCAACAAGGAGCGTCGCACACTGTGAAATAGCCGCAGAGAGAGAGGCAGAAGGAGGCTTCTGTGCACATGGAGGGTAAACCAGCAAGGCAAAGTCACTGGACAGACTGATGAATAGTACATGTCCTGGGAACAGGCAGGCAAAGCAACACAACTAGAGAAAATCCAAACTCACAAGTGGACAAGCAGGTATACAGAAAATCATGCACAAACAGCAACTGGCTGATACACATTCAGATTCATAGCCTGTGACAGAAACCACACATAGGATGGATGCACGGTTGAATGTGTGCATGGAATGATAAATGGATGCATCTATGGACTGGAGTGGGTGCATGAATGATTTGATAGGCTCGATGAATTCTTCCATCTGTCTTGCTACTCTTTTGGAGGACGAAGAGTGATCGTTATGGCAGTGTTAATGATTGTGGTCGAATAACAACAGTTTCTGTACATAATCGCTTTTTTGCCAATGGCCACGGTTTTGAGAACTTTTTTAATCTTCTAAGCAATCCAACTGCAGATAAAAATTGGTACTCATCCTCCAGTAGGCATTGATGCGGGAGAGCCCTTCCTGCGACAGTTGTGTGGTCTTTGCAAAGCATGGTAATTCATCTAACTGAGGCTGGCTGTCTGGTGGGCAACAGATTCTGGTTTTAGGTCCTCTGTGGCGAAAAGGTTCAAAAATTGAAAACAACCTGTAGTTGGCTTCTCTTATTGTACTAACTAATCCTTGCAACTCCCGGTGCTCATGAATTTGTTTAAATGAACGCATTCCGCCAAAGTAGCATCTTTTGAGGACAATCTGAAGAATCCCGATATCTACTTGAGTAACTGACTTTGCCATTTTCCAGACACAATGTTCGTTTTGTCCGGTGGATTAATGTAAAAATGCCACTCTGCCAGCTTGATGCTGACGAGCCAGACTACCTAGATTTATAGGAAATACCCAATGTGTTAGAATGGTGGGGAAAATAACACCAGAAGGCCTTTTCAGGTGCTTTCCCTTGTAAGGCAGTTTAATTTTATCAACCTTAATGGTTGCCTTCATAGCGGTAGCTCAGCTCAGGCTACCATTGGATATTGCAACTCTAAGGTACCAATTGATTATACCTTTGCAATGCTGGAGCATTTCAAACTTATTGAGGATTTCAAGGCTGTCGATTATGTTCCAGTGACCATTATGCCATGGTAATGACTTTTAAAGAATCCATCAGAAAAATAAGCCATCCATTACACTATCAGGATTCGTTTACAACCATAGATTTGGGGTCTTGATCACAGACAATAACTTATAAGACCTGTTTTGGCTTATAGGATGGACAAACTCCTGCCTAATGCCAATGGCGCTTGTGAAATCGAATGTTTTGATCAACTTCTAAAGAAAGTGTTATATTGCCTAAAGGCTGCTTACCAGCCGTGGTCTATCGAGAGTCTAAATAAAACAAGACCCACCCTGGGGTGGTTTGATCGGATATGTGTATCGCAAAGAAGGATGTTAAACAGTATGTTACGTGATTAAGAGTGAAATAGCTTTACAAGTTTAACGTTGAGAAAAGAAAATATCAATCACTAAAGACGTGAAAAAACATTCTTCTTTTAATTCATTTGGGCCCAAATGCATTCGGGTAATGCAGTTCACAATATCACAGATTTACTTAGAGGTATAGGTAGTGAAGATCAATGGGTTAGGCAAAAGTCCAAGGTGGCCTTCTTGCAGTTTTATTTAAGAAAGATCCTCTTTGGTGGAAAAGCCTTTTTTCCAGTGGATATCCTTCTCCAGATTATGCCCGAATCAGGGAATGGGGAAATTCTCAAACTGATCCATAAGAAAGGTAATCAGGGAAATCCTACAAACTGTAGGTTGATTTTCCCAATCAATATTTCAGAGATTTATGCATAAACACTTATTTCCCATTTTGAGAGCTGGGCTTTCTCCACAGGGATAATACCAATGGAGCAGGGCGGCAGCAGGGTAAACTACTTAACTGTTGGCCACTGCATGGGCTTGTGGGCAGCGGTGAAGAAATCCATGCGGACAGTTGGCAAATTATGCTGCTACTTTATGAACTTCTGGGCGGCTTTTAACTAAATCGATTGCAAAATATTATGGAACAAATTCTGGAGTCTTAATATCCTGCAGGCCCGGTTACGTATGATCCAGCAGCTTAATTCTAGAAACTGGACTCAGATAAATGTGAAGGAGTTTGGAAATCTTTGTGAAACAATCCCTGTTCAAAAAGGATTACAACAGAGGTGTTTTGCATGCCCCTCTTATTTAGTCTCTTCATTTCTGATCTTCCAAGTATGCGATCAAAGAACAATTCATTCGTCCAAAAATTGGAGAATCTCAAGTCCTGTGGCTTATGTAAGCAGAGAATTTAGTTTTAATGGACTACACTACTATAGGGCTACAATGCAAACTCAAAACTCTTTGAGAATACTGTGAATTTAATAGTCTTCCCGTTAACATTGAGAAGACAAAGACTGATCCGCTTGAAGAAACCAAAGAAGTTTGCATGGTGCCTCAATAATGCCCCATTAGAACAATGTAATGTTTTATAAGTACCTAGGCCCTAACTTAGCTGATAATGTAAAACGGGATAGGCATTTCTAGGTTTTCAAAACGTATTTGATGACTACAGCCCATGCCCCTGGGGCTCACATTATTGTAGTTTGTGAATTGAGCCAATGAAGACAACAGTCTTGAGCTAGATAATACCTCTGCCTCTCTATGGAATGGAGTTGCCATCCTTGGACCAAAGAGTTAGCTGGGAGAGATGGACGGTTTGTTCATGAATAGACTTTTTAACATTCAAGTCAATTTAATCATTCAGGTCTTAAAAACGAATTGGGTTTTCACCCCTGGGTTTGATAGCGCAACCCAGAGCCTTAAGGTTTTTGTTTTCTTAAAAAAGAGCAAGGGCAGAGCACATTTTTTAACGCAAATACAGTAGGTTGCCCTGAATGGCTTTAATAATTTTCATGTTCCAGCAAACTTTGTTCCTAATTTTACTGTTGGTGTTGGTATAGTCAATATAGATAGCATCCTTTTGTGGCCAAGATAAAAGCATTTCTAAGTGAACGGGTTAGAGATTGTGGTAAAAAAAGAGATATAAATTATTTATATCACCTTAAAAAAATCAGTAACACACTCGAATCAATTTTTGGGAGAAAGGCTAAGGGGAGGGGTGGAAGAGGTTCCCCTGATTGTTTAAGATTCTTGAAGGAATGCTGGAAAGAATTCTTTTAATTTGTATACAACTTGTTCCAAAATGAAGAATTCCAGATTTTAAAGTTAGAATCGGCATGAATATTGATTGTTGTACTTGTAAACTAGGAGTCAACAATATTATAACCCACCTTTTCCTAAACTGCCTACTATTCTTGGAAGAAAGTACAAAAAAACTTTGCCCAATTTCCCAAACATCTCAAGTAATAACTTTCAGAGAGGCATTAGTTACTCGTGTCTACATGGAAAATGTCGACACAGCAATTGCTATAGCAAGAATCATTAATTTAATTCAGAGGAAGTCCTTTCTTATCCCTTGATGAAGCTGTCTATTTGGTGCTGATCAGTCCATCTATTTGACAATTAAGATCATGACTGTTGGATTGTGAGCATGGAACAAACCTGGGGTTTGGCAAAAGTAATTATGGATTTGTTTTAATCTATGGTAGAACTAGTCTATTGGTTGGATATTGTTTATAAAGACATTTCTTAATTTGTTTCAAAGATATAGTTTTATAAAATACATTCTTGGAAACAATCTAATATTAAATGAAAATGATAGTCTTCTTGGATCAATGTATACACAAAAATGATAACTGGACATGGCATGGTTAGTTATAATAAACAGTGGCTCCTCTGTTGATATTTTGCTTAAATTCTGTTGCAACAGAAGTTTAAAAAAACCAAGTAATGTCTTTTTTGGATTATTCACAATAAGGGGTCTCTGATAAATCAAAGCATGATGCAAATCTTAATCCTGCTAAGTGACCGTCCAGCATTAAGATCATACTACAAATCCTTTTAAATTTGACGGGCCAGAATAAAAATTTAAATGAACAGGTATTTAGAAAATAAAAGGATATGGAGCCCTTCGTTCAGCCAACTATTTTTTTAAATGCAAACAAACATTTGCCTCAAACATTTGACTCTCATAGGCAGATTCCCACGAAACAAATAATTTATGATAATGAATCAATTTAATCAAATAATGCACCATTTCAAATCCATTCTTTCCTCACGACATCACCATGAAGCAATCAAAGCCTAACATTTCATATATCAGATCGGAGATCCTCATTCTTGTTTTATATACGATAGATTTGCCAGGAGTGATACTCGAGTGCAATTAAAGCTAATCCTAAAACGTGTGGAGGCATACGTGAGAAGCCTGATGGTAATTACATCAAGAGCACGAGTATTTTTAATGGAAATTAGGTGACAGGTCCCTCATGGAAAAGACCAGAGAGATTCATATTGCAGAAAGCAAGAATGCCTTTTCATCACAAAAAGGTTTGGTGGAACCACAAACTAATTGCCCACAGAGAAAGTGGTGGTGTGAGGAGGTATGAGTAAGAGTATGGATGTAAGGGAACCATTAGTGATGTGAGAAGAGAAAGAAACTTACTATCTGGCCTCAGTATGTTATGGCAAAGGGCAAATTAAATGGTGATGGATCAAACCCAGATCTGTTGACTGGGTGTGAGTGTTTGATTGGTTCTGATGCTCCGTCCATCACCACCCCCTTTTGTACCACTTTGTTCGCCATAAGTTGGCAGGGTATGCTCAGATGTGAGTCCCTTGCTCACTTTGCCACTGGATTCAAGCAAGCCTGGCTGAAGACGGCTGAAATGCCAGAAACCGGTCCTAGGAAGCTTGTTTCCGGTCCAGGGAAGGCATGGCTTGGCAGTTCGGGCTGGACTGTTCCCATGAGGCACAGGGTCAGACTGATTTGCATATGGCCATGTCTGAACTGGGGTGGCAGAGTGGGCTAAAGAACGGTGATGGATCAAACCCAGATCTGTTGACTGGTTGTGAGTGTTTGATTGGTTCTGATGCTCCGTCCATCACCACCCCCTTTTGAACCATCATTCAAAACCAACTTACAAAGGGGAATCCTGCGCTTTTCTATCACTTTTTAAGGAAGTAACACTAAGGGCCAAAATGCGGTTCAACCAAGATTCCAAACATTGCCAAATTAATAAAAATTGAGTTGGAGCATAAGTAACCAGAGTTAAAAAAAAATACCTGAACAACTACACTACACCACCTCCTCCAGGTACCCACATCTAAAACTGAACTTCAGTTATACTATTTCACATGCAACAGAATAAACTGTCACACAACCACATCTCTATTTCACTATACGTTCTCCACCAGCCTATATATACTCCACCAAAAAATATAACAGGATAACAGGATATATGAACTGCAGCTGGCATAAATTGTGTTCATCTATTCAACCCAGAGTAGGCCTGAAGGTTTCAATAGAGCAAAACCTGCAGGCCGAGGGCTCTAAGAGAATGTGACCTGAAGAGGGGTCTATATTTGTACAGAATGTGGCTATTCACAAATTGCATTTATTGTTTCTAAAAAAATTATAGACCTGACACACCCTGCATTTATTTACTTCCCCAGGTACATAAAAGTCTCATAAAGGCACCAGGGAGACCCACTGTGTCTTCAATTAGAAAACACAGCAAATTATTTAAGCCATTTCATGTGATCTTTTGTATTGAACCGTAGCTCATATTATCGTGATGGTAAGCTAATAGAAAATATTCAAGCGGAATACACATCGCTTTTGATCATTCTAGATGGGAGGTCCTTTTAAATATGCATACAACACAGTATTGGACTATGCATGTAGAAACATTTTCAAGACCAAACTGTTGGACATGTATGATCACACCAGGACGCTGATGGAAATGATTCATTTCTGCCTGAAAAAATAACTTTCTTATGTTTGAAGAGTAATACTTTAGATATCTGGAATGGTGATGGGCACCTGCTTCGCCCGCAGCTACACAAGCCATCTCATGAACTGGAGAGAGAAGAAAATTGTTTGGTCATTAATAATGAGAACTTCATGAATCATAATATCATGTGGATTCAGGACATTGATGACCTCTTCATCATAAGAAATGGTGGAAGGAATGAGGCAGAGAGTTTTATTGCCAGGTTATAGGATAATAATTTGAACCTATCTTTTTTCAAGATGGATTCATTACTAATAGATCGATTTCCTGGACATACAAGTGGAAGTCAGTGAAGGTAACCTAAACACAAAGCTATTCCACAAAGAAACAGCAGTCAATAATTTGTTACATGCCAGGAGTCAACATCCACCCAAAATGAAATGCAGTACCCCCGCCGGGGAATTTATTAGGGCCAAGGTAATAGTACCACCCAAGATATGCATAAGAGATAGGAAAGAACCATGATTATCAAATTCAGACAGAGGAGGTTATCCCAAGAAAACACTTACTCAAGCTGCCTCTAAAAACTTGTAGATAAGACTCAAGATATGCTGATCTATGGGTCACCATGAATCAATAACAAATCATCCAATACCACAAGATTCATCACAACCTACAATGGAAAATCACAGGAAGTTTGAATATATTTTGGCCAAACACTGAAAAAATCAAAAATCTGACTGCATCGTTGGCTATGACTACACAACACAATTAAGGTAATCCCAAATCTCTAAGAGACATCCTTGTACACAGTGATATTGTACAGCATTGTTATTGCATTTATATAGCGCTTACTACCCTTGACGAGGCGTTGAAGCACTTCTGATTGCGTATGGTGGTTTTCTGGGGAAAAGCCAATTCTTGAGAAGTTTTGTGAAGATAAGGCGGTTATCCGTGGATCTTCTGTTGGGGTGTAGAGAGTTCCATAGTTTGGCTGCTTGAACAGAGAAGGATGTGCAACCCATGGCTTTTTTCTTGTACGTTGGGATTTTGAGGCAAGGTGCCACTCTAGAGTGGAGGTTCCTTCTCCAAATGTATTTGGTGATTTTATTCCTGATGAACAGCGGTCCTGTTCCACATATCAATTTGTTGGTGATGCAAAGCAGCTTGCATGTGGATCCCCTGGCAACCGGTAACCAATGCAGGGCTTTCAAGGCAGGGGAGATGTGGGCTTGCGGCTTTATATGTAAGAGTAGTCTGGTGGCTGAGTTTTGAATCTGTTGTAGTGTTTTCATAGTCGTTAAAGGTGACCCATGGTAGAGGCTATTGGCGTAATCGAGTTTGGACAGAACAAGAGACACAGTAGTCTGGACCTTGTGTGGAAATCCCAGATGGCGGAAGATTCGTTGCAGAGTTTTTATAGTAACAAAGCTTGATCTTGTTAGTTTTTCCAACTGGGCATTCATTGATCGCTTGGAGTCCATGGTCATTCCAAGGTTTCTTACTTCCTTCAATACTTTAGGCAGTATTCCCAGATCATCAGGCCATGCGGCGAGTGGGTCTTAATTTTTCCAGTCGGCACATGAGCGTTTCTATTTTGGAAGCATTCAATTTGAGATGGCTTCACGTCATCCATTGGTCCACAGCTATGAGATAACTGGTGAGTTTCCAATGTCTTCAGGGCATTCCAGTTAAAGGAGTATTTGCGTGTCATCTGCATAGTTATAGCACGTGAGGTGAAATTGATTGATCAGTGCCGGTAAGGACTTCATGTAGACATTGAAAAGCATGGGTGAGATGATAGAGCCTTGACGGACCCCTGCTTTTGTGAAGTACGATTTGGATGAGAAGGGGGGGGGGGGGGTACGGCTGACATTAGTTCTGTTGTGAAGCTAGGATGTGATCCAGTCTAGAGCAGTCACCTCTATGCCAGCTTCGTGGAGTCTATGTATCAGAGTGTCATGGTCAACCATGTCAAAGGCAGCTGAGAGATCCAAGAGAAGTAGCACAGCAACCCCGTTGTGGTCAGCTGTGCTCTTAAGGTCATGCCAGATGGCAACAAGGGCAGATTCTGTGCCTCTTCCAGGACGGAATCCCGTTTGGAAGTCTGAAAGAATGGCATTATCTTCAATGAATTGTGACATCTGGGCAAATGCAGCTCTTTTTACCAGTGTACCCAGGAAAGGTCCATTTGTAACCGTTTTGTATTAACGGGGTACAGCGGGTCCAGGTTTGCTTTCTTCAATAAGGGGCGTATGTATGATTTTTGAGTTCTTACGGAAATATTCCTGTAGTTAAGGAGCTGTTGATGGTTCTTATTACTGTTGTGGCAGCAGAGGTTGTTAGAAGAATTTTCTTGAAGGTTTGTGGTGAACAGGGGTCAGAAGGGATGCCGGCAGGCCCGCTTGCTTTGACTAGGTCCATAAATTCATTGTGTGAAATTTGTTTGAAGGGGGCATTTTTCAAAACGTTTTCTTGCTTACTAACTGGCTTACATTTCGAAGGCATAAATGTAGAGAAATACAATTGATAATAACAAATGTTGTACTATTCTATGTACCCACATGTCATCTGGTGAAAAGGGTACATCACCTGTGTGGGAGGCCTAGGGCCTGCAACAGGAAAAGGCTCAAAATGCAATATGGACAAAGTTTTTCCATGGAAAAATGGCCCTTTTTTGCAATGTCGGTAGATGTGGATTTTGGGCCCTAGTTCAGCCAGCACCTAGAGAAGCCCAGCAAACCAGTACATTTTTGATAACTAGGCACGTAGGGGGATCCAGAATGGGGTAACTTGTGTGGGTCTCACCATCTTTTCTTGCCCAAAATCCCTTGCAAACCTCAAACTTTGGCTAAAATCAAGCGGTAAATTCACGAAAGCAACATTGAGGGTAGGCGGGGGAACAGAAGCAACACAGAAGGCGGGGAGGGGAACAGAAGCAACATGGAGGGTGGGGGCAAGGGGAAAAGCAATGGGGGAGAGAGAGCAATGGTGGGTTAGCGAGGAAGCATACAAGGGCGAGCACAACATGAAGGGTAACAGGGAGAAGCATGTAGGCGACCGAGAACAAACGAGTATGGCCAGGGGAGACAAGGACACGGAGACAGCTGGAAAACACATTCACTCTCATGGAGCACTTAACCCAAAAGAAACAAGCATTGGCATAGCCAATAGGTCTTGCCTTTGGGACCTTATGTGTTTAGCCATGCAACAGTTGCATAACTAAATACTTATAAGGTCCCAAAAGCGAGACCTATGTGTGGCCGCGAAAGTGAAAGTGATCGCGATCACGATCAAACATCAAAGCGGCCGCGAAAGTGAAAGTAACCGCGCACATGCACTGTAGCTCTAGGCTGGCCTGGTAGCACTTTTTGGAGCCCTCTCAATAAGTCTCGCCAGACCAGCGCAGGCGCTGGGTCAGGCGAGACCTAAAAAGTAGTGCTTCAAAACCAAGCAGAGGAAGGAGACAATTAATGAGTCCATGCTACAGGGAAGGGACAGACACAAGAAGAGAAAGTAAAGTTCACACAAGCTGACAAATAAATAGGAAGCAAATCAGAGGGACAGTACAATCCACCAATGGTAAGCAATGGGCAGACTCTAAGCCCACTCCAAGTTGATAACAGGTCTCCTGGACAACATCCAGCTTACACTGTCAGGTAGGTGCGACCTAAAAAGGCACAGACATATTTGCAATATCTAACAATCTGTGGCTATTAATAATGTTTCAAACATCAGAGTTTATATATCCTGCAACACCATGGTAAAGATGGGTAGAAGAGCTGAGCTGGCCTGTCTCCGAAGATGTGAATGAGAGGTCCTTTTTTCACATTATCTGGGAGTGTCCAGTGCTTCAAGCCTTTTGGAGATTGGTGGTGGCCTGTATGAATGGTGTCTTTGTTGGTGACTTGACTCTTTCAGCTAAGTGGTGTCTCCTAAATGTGTGGGAGTGTACAGATTTGGGGCACATGGAACAGATTTGTATCACCCTTGGCATGATGATTGCGATGCGAAACATAGCTCGTTCATGGAGGGCAACGTCCGCACCACTTCTCCGAGACTAGAAACGAGACTTAGACTGGTGAATGGTTTTGGAAAAGGTGGTGTTCAAAAGCAAGGGTGCCACAGCAAATGAGAAAAGATTTGGGACAAATGGAATTTTTATAGAAGTAGTCCATGTGCTGCTCCCATACTAATGTCTTCGGAGGCCGACACCGTCAATAACGTTACATTTAATGTACTTCAAGATAAAAGGATACTGCGATGCCGAGAATTGTCCTGTGTGGGGCTAGATCTTTTTGTATACGTTCGATATATTTTCCAATTGAAAATGCAGCTGCTATGGTACATTTGTTTTCTTCTTTCACTGTGTACCCAATAAAAAGATGTTATAAAAAAAATAATAATGTTTCCAAAATAATTACATACAGATACACACAGTTTATTTGAGACAAAGGAGTAATCGCCCCTCTCTAAATTCAGGCAGAAAAAATCTGACTGAATGATTCTCGGTCTTCTCGAAACAAGCACAAGCAGTAAGTCTGGCTTTTAAATGAAAGTGCCCCTTCAGTCACTGATGGTTTTTGGCACTCCAAAGTCATCATACATGTAATCGTTCATCCACACACAATCACTTACATCAACCCACTTACACAACCATATCAAAACACACACAAAATCAACAACATAAGCGCAATACAAATAAAAATATAAAAAAATAAAACATGGGGATGTCAAAAGATGTCTCGCAAATACTTGCAATAACAACATTTAACACAGCCGGAAGTGGTTGTCTTGCAATGCTATGGGGCAATGTGTATGGGTGTTTTAAAGGTCCAGCATGGCCTCTGCATTTAGAAATAACAACTTTGAATGGCAAATCGATGATACACTATAACGAATACCATTTCATGATGGCTGCTTGGTTTAGATGTTGTGACCTAGTGGGAAGTGGTGCTATGCAGATGAAATGAGCGCCAAGCACGTGGTCTATTAACGCTGTATGGAGAACTGTAGTATCGTCTAAGAAATAAAAATAAAAAAAGAGAAGGAGAAGGAGACAAAAATGAAAGTGACCTATGAAAGGAGAAAAAAAACCTCGAAAACATATCCATTAGCTTCGACACTAAAGCGCGCACAATTTCTAGCAGAAGTGCACATGTAATCAGACAAACACTGCCATTGAGAGGGCAAGCAAGCCAATGGCTGCAGAGCGTTAATGATACTCACAGTATCTAACGGCAGAAGAGGGCAGACCCAAAGCCCCTGTATGTATGTATGTATTGTGCAATTCTGGGCTGCACTGTACTCTGGGCCCCACCGACTGTCCGCACCCGGCGGCCCCATCCCGAAAACAGCCACGCCCTCAACCATCCCCGGACATGCACACACTCCTGGATGCTTCCAAGGGCAGCGGGCACGAGAGCCCCGCAGTATATGAGATGCACATCTTAAAACAACAGGTAAAAGCAATGACAGGTATTTTGTATATGGCCACTTTACAGCATGTAAAAACAACAGACGAGTAGGTCACACAATTTGGCCAAATTCAAAGGCTTAACATCATCATAGTCTTTATTTCGGCGAATAGCCATAAAAGAACAATTTAAACACATATACAGAATAAAATGGATAAACTTACATCAAGCAATTACCATTGAACAATCGAATTCCAGCAACAGGATAAAAGTGAGATAAAATCATTAACAGCAGCATAGTCACAAAACGGTTAGCAGCCAACAAGAGAAGGATGGAAAGGTCTAGGTAATGTAGTCTTGGGTATAGTAAATCATCAGAGGTGTACACAATTTGGCTTGCATGCCTAGGCAGTAAAGTGAAGGCTTGCTGTGTGGTAAGATTCATTATGGGCACCTGATTTAAAGCCTAGTCCTCATCGTTACTAGAAAATATTGTGATAATATTTTGCCTCGTATCATATATTAGTATTCATAGTGCTTCGGCATATCTCCTAACTCCCACATTCTGGCAAAGTAGGACTAGCCACTTCTTGGCCCTTTCATGTAGGCTGGGCAGAAGAACAGGACGTGCTCCTTCTTTTCTATCTGGCCACCACAGGATGGATAGGCCTTCTTGGTTGGGTCACTTGGCCGAGTCCACCTCATGGTGAAGGGAAAAAGTGGAAGTGTGCCACAGCCAAATTTTAGGTAAAGCTTCTGGGCTGCCGCAGGTTCGATCTCGTCAAGAAATCTCCCCACGCAGAAGATATCCTTCACCCAGAGGAAAGCATCAGTCAAGGACCCATGTGAGGGTTCTGCGTGCAATAGGCTCAGTCTATAGTGACTATAGTTCCCCTTGATGGAAAACTTGTTGATAGGGCTGACAGCTGCTCGCCCCACAGAATCCCATTAACTGACTTTGTGAAGGTTTCTCTGACATACCGAATCCAAGGTATATTACTGGAGCCGGGGAAGCCCAGAATTTCCTCCAACCCTTGGCAATAAGAGAAGAGTTCAGGGGTAGCCCAGATCCTCCTCCAATATAGAATAGGTTGCATACCTATCCCATAAGAGATTGGCCAAACGCCCAAATCAAGTCTTAGGGGGAGAACAGGGATACTGACGGGAAAGCTCAGCAGTTGGCTCAGGAACCAATTTTCCCCTACAGATAGGGAAGCAGGGTCCTTGTGGCCCCAGAGCTCCACACCATATAGAGCAGCACCCTGAGCCTACTGTCTATAGATTTGTAGCACTGGTAGAATTGGGTGAAATTGGGATTGTCTATACGTTTTTTAATACATCTTTTTATTTTTGTTGAAATGTTGTAGATAACAAAAACATACAGTGATCAGAACCATAACTTCAGTCATGTGAAATACAGGCGTTAAGGACAGCTTCTCATCAACACCAGTGTATCTCGTTGGAAGCATTAAAGATTGTCGACATTCCATGGGACCGGTCTCCATATCCCGGCCCAAAAGGAAAAGCAACATAATGTGTTCCCAGCTAGTGAGGACCCCCAGGTGCAACAGGGTCGGCCTCGTCAGCTGTCGATGGTGTGAATTCATGTGCATTGTGCCAGAGATCCGGCCCATGGTAAAGCTTCCATGGACCCCATATTTTATCGAATTTTCTGGGGCAGCCCCAGCTCATATATGTAGTACGTTCAACAGCCATGTAGAGGTCCATCCCACTTCTCCATTCCTGTGTCGTAGGGCTCTCCTTCACCCCCCATCTTCTAGCAACTTCTCGCTTGGCCACTGCCAAGTCTAACAAGGCAAATAGTAGTTGGGCACTATCAATATCAACCTCACTCTGGATACCCAGGAGGACAAAACAAAGGTTGACCGGTAGCGGTGCTTCCAAAATCATCCCCAGCTCCCCCACGATAGCCTCCTAGTAGGCTTGTACAGCTGGAAATGTCCATATTGTGTGGTAGAAGTTACCCTTAACGTCCCTGCATCTAACACAGTATGGTGTCTCTATCCTGCTCATTTTATGTAATTTCTCCCTATCATAGTATATTCTTTGCAGGATTTTATATTGGACGAGGCGCAATCTAGCTTTAATGGCTATCTCTCTGGGGTGTATTAGGGGTGCCTCCCAGTCAACCTCCTCTAAGATTCATATGTCCCGCTCCCATCTCTCCCGCAATGTATCCCGGTTGTCTGGCATATTATTGTTTATAGTTTTATACATAACAGAAATCCCTTTTCTATGAGCTCCCCAGTCTCCCCCTCCTGTGGTGCAGGTATATTCAGGTAAGTCCGTGCATGATATGCCCTCTGCCTGCCATGCGTGGCATAGCTGTGCATATTTAAAAAATGAAATTAGAATCTGTGATGCCCATACTCCTGACTGATTGTGGGCCAGAGTTTAGGTTCACCCTTTCCCAAGATGTCACCTATCAGAGCAATGCCCAAAAGGTCCCAGGCCTGAAAACCCTTAAGTTCACATAATTCCTTAAACCACCCTCCGTCCCAGAGTGGTGTAGCCATCATGATCCTGGTGTATCCACGCCATTGCTCTCGTTGCCTTATCCCACGCCTACAGGTTAACTTGTGTTGCTGGAATAATTGTGAAGTTCCCTTGCCACCATAGAGGTAATGTAGCTTTGTGTGAGGCGCCATTAATTGCCTCTCCAGCCTGTATGTAGGGTGATGCCATTTATATGAATTAGATGTGCAGCCCAATACATCGGCAATGCGATCTAACTATTGTAGGGGGTTGCACGGTAGCATTTTTAATGCTATTCTAGGGTGACCTCCTTGCCACGGGGGGATGGGATTTCAGCCTCCAGTCAGGTGAGCACCGTCCGTGGGAGCGGGTGGTACGTATTTTGGAGAGCAAAGAGTAATTGTGGTACGGTAATCATTTTAAAAATGGCCGCTTTCCACAGCAAAGAGAGGGGGCGGTCCCTCCACATCTCCGCATCTTGTTTACATTTTTGTGGGGTCTTCCCAAGGTTACGGTGTCTACACATCTCTCAATATGGGGAGATAAAAATACCAAGGAATTGAAAGCCTTCAGGAACCACTCTCAAGTCTCCAGGTAACAGCAACCGTAGCGGGGTCTCGCCGGGGTGATAAGAGTGTGAACTTGTTCCAGTTTATTTAGTACCCAGAGTGTCTCCCATATTCCACTATGGCGTTAAATAGGACAAGAATAGCGGCACAGGGGTTTGTAATATAGAGTAGAAGGTCATCGGCTATCCTGAAACCCCTAATTTACAGATGCCACAGGCCAGCGACTGAAGAGTGAGCGCAAAGAGGGGGCATCCTTGCCTTGTACCCCGGGCCGAAAGGGAAGGCTGTGGACAACACCCCATTTAGTCTAACTGTGGGGTGGGCATATTGTATAATAATGTTACCCAGCTACAGAATTTAGGTCCTATACCGATTTTAGCCAATGTACATTCTAGAAATGGCCAGTGCACTGCATCAAATGCTTTTTCTGCGTCTAGTGTTAGAAATATGTGCGGTGAGTCGCGGATCTTTACCCTCATCAACCAGTTATGGGACCTGCGAAGGTTTTATCTGGTGGCGCATCCCAGCATGAAACCCGATTGGTCATCGTGAATTAGAGATGCAATATATCTTAAGAGGCGGGTCGCTAGAACCATTGCCAATATCTTTACCTCAGTATTCAGTAGGGAGATGGGGTGATATGAGTCGCATCTATCACATGGTTTACTGTCTAAGTATTACCACTATCATTGCTGACCGCAGATCAGGGGGTAAGATGCCTTCTTTGTATTCATCTTGGAAAAGACGCAGCAGGTGGGGCCCAAGAGATCTATTAATCGTTTATACAATTCAGCTGGTATTCTATTAGGGCCGGGGGTTTTCCCGTGTCGTAGTTTTGTCACTGCCTCTTGTGTTTACATTAGGGTCAGGTCAGCCTCCAATTCTTGCTCCTTTTCATCTCCCAGCACCGGGGTCTGAACGCCCGCCATGTATTCCCCTATCTCAGCATTGTTGCTAAGTGGGTGGGCTGTATAAAATTCCCTGTAGTAGTCAGCAAATGCCCTAGCGATGTGAGTGTCAGCGGAGTGTGTTACACCGTGACTATCTACAATGTCCATCACCCATCTGGCCTGTTGTTCCTTCTTACTGAGCCAGGCCAGTAACTTCCCCGCCTTGTCTCCAACCTCATAAAGGTGATGTAGCATCGCCAGTCTCTGCTTTCTGGCGTTATACATGGCCATGTCTCTGTGTTCCTGTCTCAGGGTGTCGAGTTGCAGGGCTGGCTAGGGGTCATTATCATGGATCGCCCGTCTGTCGAGGATTAATATCTGTTGCTCTAGTTCTTCCAGTGATTTGACCCTTTCTTTCTTTTCCCACGCGGTTCGGTTCTGCGCCTTTTCCTGCAGCACAGCCTTATAGGCCTCCCACACCGTCACCCTGGAAGGGACAGAATTTTCATTTTCAAGAAAGGAAAATGCTACTTACCAGTATGCATCTGTTCTTGACATGTAGAGCTGCAGATCCACGAACTTCGCATTAGATCACCATCTGGTGTTGGGTTTGGATGCTTGCACCTTGTTGTTGTCTTGGAAGAAGTCTTTGTAGTCACGAGATAGGCGGCTCCTCCCTTGAACGATAGTGCACATGGGCATCGACTCCATCCTCAGATTGTTTTTCGCCATGATGGGAAATGATGGAGTTAGTAGAAAAGAAAGAGATGTCCATGTGTGTATATCTAAGTAAGATAGTACTGGAACAGATACAGGTCCCGGGGAGGAGGGTGGGCGTGTGTGGATCTGCAGCTCTACATGCCAAGTATAGATGCATACTGGTAAGTAGCATTTTCCATTCGAGACATATGAGCTGCAGATCACACACTTAGCAGAGACTGTACAGCAGTATCTCCCCTAGCGGTTGTCACATGCATCGGTTGCAGTAGTTTGAAAGAGTGTTTTAATAACAGCTTGGCCGACAGAAACTTGTTGCTTGGCCTGCACGTCAACACAATAGTGTTTAGTGAAGGTGTGTGTTATAGACCATGTTGCTGCCTTACAAATGTCTTCTAGGGGAATGTTCCCTAAGAATGCCATTGAAGCCCCTTGTTTGCGTGTTGAGTGGGCTCTAGGGGGAATTGTTAGAGTGCGTTTAGCCTTTTGGTAACATATTTGGATACATTTAACAATCCACCTTGCAATCCCAGTTTTGGAGATGTGATTACCCTTATGTGGTAGGGAGAAAGCTACAAACAATTGTTTGGTTTTGCGAAAGGATTTAGTCCTGTCAATGTAATAAAGTAGAGATCTTTTGACATCTAGCGTGTGAAGAGCTCTCTCTGCTACAGATTCTGGGTTTTGGAAAAACACCGGTAACTCCACTGATTGGTTAGGGAGAAATGCAGAGATGACTTTAGGCAGGAATTTTGGATTTGTTCTGAGAACTACCTTGCACGATGTATTTGTAAGTGCTGCTAGATGTAGGCGTATGTATGAGTATGCTAAATTACATCTTTGCAAATGTAGTAAGTAGCAAATGATGTTCTGGAAGGACGCATCCAGAGGATTGATGTTATTGTTAGTGCAGTAAATGGCAAATCTCTTCCATTTTGTCGCATAGCAAGCTCTGGTGGTAGGGCGCCTGGCTTCTTTAATGATATTCATACAGTCCGGTGGCAGGTTAAAGTAAACGAACTCTAGGGCTTCAGGAGCCAGATCGCCAGATTCAGCTGAGTTTGATCGGGGTGCCTTATCTCTCCATGGTTCTGCATTAGTAGTGATGGGGAGAAGCGTAGTTTTTGGTGTGGGACAAGTGAGAGTTCCAACAGTTTTGTGAAACACGGTTGGCGTGCCCATGTGGGAGCTACTAGGATCATTTTTAGAGACTGTTGTCGGAGCTTGCGGACCACTGGTGGAATCAGTAGGAGTGGCGGAAAAGAGTACGCAAATCTGCCTGACCAGTTCATCCATATCGCATTGCCCTTGGACAGCGGATGTGGAAACCTGGCGGCGAAGGTTGGGCATTTTGCGTTTTCCTGTGTGGCACACAGATCTATGTCTGGTTGGCCCCACATTTGGAAGAATGGCAGAAGAACTTGTGGATGTAGTTCCCATTCATAAATCTGTTGTGTCTGTCGACTTAACAGATCCGCAATCTGATTGTGAACTCCTGGAAGGTGCTCTGCAAGCAGGTATATTTTTTGTGGGATGGCCCACCTCCAAATGTTCCGTGCGAGCTGCGACAGCTGTAGAGAATGTGTGCCTCCTTATTTTTGTATGTAATATATGGCTGTCATGTTGTCCATTCGGACCGGGACTGCCTTGTTTTGTACATGGAGTTGGAATGATTTCAGAGCTAGGAATATTGCTAGCAGTTCTAGATGATTGCTATGGAGCACTTTCCGTTGAGTGGTCCATTTGCCTTGAGTTGTGTGATTGAGGAGATGGGCTCCCCATCCTGTGAGTGATGCGTCTGTTGTTAGTACTATCTGTGGAACAGGCTTGAGTAACGGCCGCCCTTTGGATAAGTTTGTTGTGTTCAACCACTGCAGAGAGCGACGTGTGCGGCTGTCCACCAACACCAGATCTGTAAGTTGTCCCTGCGCCTGATTCCACTGATGTGCTAGACATTCTTGTAAGGGACGCATTTGAAGTCTTGCATAAGGTACAATAAATATGCAAGATGCCATCATGCCTATGAGTTGCATGAACACTGGCTGGGAGAGAGTGTTGGGTGTGAAATTTGTTGATGAGAGTTTGTATACTGGCTATCCTGACTGGACTGGGATACGCTAGAGCTGTGGAAGTATTTATTGTGGCCCCTAGATATTGATGTACCTGGGAGGGTGCGACTTGGTATAGTTGATCGTGAAACCCAAGTTGGGCAGCGTTTGGACGGTTTGAGGAGTGTGTTGAACACACTGGTTGAATGACTTGGCTTTTATCAGACAGTCGTCCAGATATGGAAAGACATGGATTTGTTGTCTTCTTAGGGTGCTGCTACCACTGCAAGGCACTTGGTGAATACCCTGGGTGCGGTGGTGACCCCGAATGGAAGGACCTTGAACTGAAAGTGTTGTCCGTCTACCACGAACCTTAGATACATCCTGTGAGCAGGATGTATGGGAATGTGGAAGCAGGCGTCCTTGAGATCTAGTGTGGCAAGGAAGTCCCCTTGTTGGAGCAGTGGAAGCACTTGTTGGAGAGTGATATTGTGAAAATGATCCGAGTGTATATACAGATTGAGGGGTCTTAGGTCGAGTATTGGCCTTAGGGTCCCGTCCTTTTTGGGGATTAGGAAATACAGGGAGTAAACCCCTGTTCCCAGATGTAGAAAGGGGACTGGCTCTATGGCGTGTTTCTGAAGCAGCGAGTGAACTTCTTGTTTTAAAAGTGTAAGATGTTCTGTGGACATTGGACGCTGCTTGGAGTGGTATGTTTGGGGGGGTAGCTGTAATTTCCAGGCAGTAACCAAATTGGATAATTTGTCTTACCCACTTGTCTGTTGTGATGGAGTCCCAGACAGGTAGGGACTGTGATGATCTTCCCCCGACCAGAGTGGAATGGTCTGGGGGAGTGGAGGGAAGTCACTGTTTAGCAGCAGGGGAGGTGTGACTGTTGTTGGTACCTCTGCCTCTCCCTTTGTTGTTGTTCCTTCTGTAACCTCCTCTAAAATATCCTCTATTGGAGGGATGTTTGGGTGGCGTTTTTAAAGGAAGATGAGGTATCAGTGCCCACATTTTTGGAGGCTCCTCTATAGAAGGAGCGACGAAAGGAGCCACGTGTGTGCAGAGACTGCAACGCTCCCATGGACTTAGCAGTCTGTGTCTTTTTTCATTTTTTCAAGAGCAGTCTCTACAGCCGGTCCAAGAAGTTGTTCTTGATTGAATGGCTGATTTAGAATGGTGGTCTGGACCTCTCATTTAAAACCTGAACTACGAAGCCAGGCATGTCACCTGAGCAGTACACTAGTATTACTGGCCCTAGAGGCAGTGTCTGCGGCATCAAGGGCACATTTAATTGAGTCATTTGTTATTAGTTTGCCCTCCTGGATTAGATCATTTGTTTGAGTTTTATATTGGTCAGGCAAATGCTGGAATAGGGTTTCTAACTGGTCACAGTGGGCCCTATCATATCTAGCAAGCAGTGCTTGAGTGTTGGCTATGCACCAGTGATTGGCCACCTGCACAGCTACACTTTTGCCAGAAGCATCTAACAATTTAGATTCTTTATCAGGGGGTGGTGCATCCCCAGAGGTTTGGAAGTTAGCGCGCTTCCTAGCATTGGAAACGACTACTGAATCTAAGAGCAGCTGACCTTTGATGTACGCAGGGTCGTCAGGGGCAGGTCTATATTTTTTTATCTATCCTAGGGTTAAGAATTCTGGCCCGTACAGGATCTTTGAATGTGTCAGGGGCATGTTTAATGACCCCTTTAATCATTGGTAATATTTGCACGGGTTTTTGGGACTGTTCAAATGCATCTAGAAGGAAATTCTCCTCTGTTGTGTCAGAGTGCATATGCACACCATGGAAAACAGCAGCCCCATTGATTAGTTGTCCAAAACCAATATTGTCGTCTGGGGGAGATGGTTTTGTTGGGGGATTGGGAGGTCTGGTGGATCTATTGGGTCGTTATAATCCCAATCATCTTGTGGTGGGTCGTCTGGATCCATGAACGGGTCATTAGGGTCTTCCCCCACCCCTAGGTCATCATCATCATCATCATCTTGTGGTGGTGTATGTGGTGAAGAAGTTATAGGTGGAGGTGTAACAGGTTTGGGTAGAGGAAGGGGGTCAGAAGGAAGGACAGGAGAAGGAGGCATTGGTGACATAGCACAGTCCTTCTTCTTGACAGGCACTGGAGGGGTGTGTGCTGTGTCCAACTTCCTCTTTTTGCATGGCACAGCTGTGACATGTCCTGTTTTAGGGTTAATGCAGATCTTTTTCTGTTTGGGATCAACAGGATCCGGATGAAAAAGTTCCTCTTCCTCGATAACCACTGTCGGCGCCAATTTTTTTGGTTCCTAACAGCGCTGGTGCGGAGATTTGGGCTCTTTGGCCTTATGAGGCGTGAAATCCTTAGGCTTGTTTTTCAGTTCTGAAGGTTTGGGGCCGAGGTGTGATCTTTAGGCTTGGAAGTGTTCGAAGCCGGTTTATCTGTGGGCCTCAAGATGTTCGGGTTCGGTTTTGATGTGGAAGGAGTTGGAGCCAATTTCAGAGCAGAGTGTTTTTTTGGCTTCGGTACCGAAGGTGCCGGTGGGCCTATTACATGCGGTTTGCTTGGTCCCGAGCTACCGGAAGGCTTGTCTTTCTTCTTCGGAGCCGGGCCCGAAGGCGGGACTTCTGAAGTGTGCTTTCGGTCGCGACTGGGGCCAACAGGTGAAGTCTTGATCAGTGCCTTCTGTTTTGGTGGTGGGGTTGGGGCAGGGGCAGTAGTACTCACTTGTTGACCAGGAGTGAGGGGGTCGTAGGAGTCTTCTGCCTCTGACACTTCTTCCGGGACATCTGGGCATTCATCGAAGATGTCCACTGGTTCCGGAGCTGATCTCTGTGCCATGATGTGTCGTCGAGCTCGACGATTTCGGATAGTCTTTTTCGAATGAAAAGAGGCACAGGCTGGGCAGCTGGACTCGTTGTGTTCTGGCGAGAGGCACAGGTTACAGGCCTTGTGATGGTCACTGTGTGGGAACTTTGCTCCACACTGGGGGCATTTTTTCAACGGCGTCCTTTTCATGAGCTGTAGGCCTTACGGCGTGGATAGGCCCAACGGCCCGTGACGACAACCAGAATCGAGCCGATGAAAGGCGCATCGAAGATTCAATGTTTGAAGTCAATTCAACGAGTCAGAGAAAGATTGCGCGTCGAAAAAGTTTGAAACTAAAGTTTCGAACCGGTGCCCAAAAGTTGCATCCAAACACTATGGTGGAAAAAACAATCTGAGGATGGAGTCGATGCCCATGCACACTATCGTCCAGGGGAGGAGTCCCCTATCTCGTGACTACAAAGACTTCTTCCAAGACAACAACAAGGTGCAAGCATCCGAGCCCAACACCAGATGGCGATCAAATGCTAAGTGTGTGATCTGCAGCTCATATGCCTCAAACATATATTTCTGTATCCACCAGTATTCCCCTCAGTATCTTACCATCTCCGAAATCCCAAGAATTGAGGCACCACCCTGTATAATGGTAATGACCCCGGGTTCTCAGTCTTACCATGAGCGGACAGTGGTCAGATAGACCCCTCGCCAGATATTCAGCCTGTCTTACCTCACTTATTTCATCCCCGGGAACAAAGACAGTCTAACCTGGAGTATGCATTGTGTGCCCCACAGTAGTAGGAATACTGCCTATCTTGGGGATGGCATTGCCACCAGAGGTCAGCAAGCGCGAGGGTACTAGCGAACCGTGACTTAGGGGTGGTAACCAGTGAGTCCCTGTTACCTCCGGAGCGGTCCAGCAATGGATTAATGTCATTAAAATCCTCCTCTATCACATGAAGGGTTGAAGGTGTCTCAAGAAGAATGTCTACGATCTTGCTTTGTGTGGGCGTTGGGAGTGTAGGTGGGGCATATGTGCATATCAGGGCTATGTCTCTCCTTCCCCATTTTCCATTGACACCCCACTTCATCCCATGGGATCCAACTATTTATGTATCACCCGAAAGGTGGGGGAAGATCTTTTGATTAATATGGCCACAGCTGTGACCCAATGGAATAGCCTGCATGCACCAACACTGTTTCAGCACCCCGGCCCAAAAATCTGCACTGTGGGGCGTGGCCAAGCATCAAAGCAAGATGGCGCTTAAGATCTCAACTCCGTCTAGACGGTCTACCTGGCACATATCCTGTCATTGATCCTGCTTCTTTGGTTTCCCTAAAGGTAGCCCAAAGTGTGCAGTGTCAATCCGTGCACTCCTGAGCTCTGAGGCGCGTCTAGAAATGGAGATACTAGCTTTGTCTCTCTGGGCCTAAGCGGATGTCAGATGCCTGGGGCTGGCGAACCTCTGCTGGCCGTAAAAGTGTGGAGCTGCGACGGCCGCTCGGACCGGAGGTCGCCGGTCGGCGAGAAACTCAGGGGGCTTGCGGCCTCTGCGGCGCTTGGGTGCAACTGCCCTTGGCCGAGGGACAGACACCAACGGGCGGTCCTCTGGGTCCGGCACTGGAGTGTTTGAACTGGCGCGTATCCTGATAGCACCTGGATCGGATTCCGCCCGGAGGCTGCACCGTCCACCTGATAGCTGCTTGGCCTTGCCGATCTGCCTCACCTGGATTTGGAAGACAACTACTGCGTTCCTCCTGCAGCCCGGTGACGTTAGCTGGCGAGGTACGTCCCGGGGCAGGGGTGTGCGCGATTTCTCCATCTGGGAGCCTCGAGGGTGAAGAAAACCCAGCGGCAACGGAAGAGAGCTGAGCTCATTTATACAAATTCCTTTGGGCCCGCATCAGCCGGGCGCGCTACGGGCAAGGCCCCTGTAACAGCCTTAGAGGACGGAGCACAACATTGCCGGAGGCGACTTCGCCGTGCCCTGGGGTATGACCGCGCCGCCTCGGGCGGGAGCGGGTGCTGGTGAGGAGTAAAGACAGCGAATTACCGCAAAACGGGGAAGAGCGCCAGCAGCTACCCTTGCCTCTTTGCCTGCAGCCATTTACTGCACAAGCTTCGTCGCTACAGTAACTCTGCAGGACACTCGCCCTTGGCAGTGCTGAGATTGCTGCAAGGGTGGTATGACCACCTAAGGAGGAGTGCGAAGACTTCAGTGGAGGTGTTCGCCACAGGCATCTGAAGGCAGCTCGCCCGCTATTCATTTTGCATTTATCTCTGGCACTTGTGAGGGCTTGACCACTATAAGCAGAGCACATACCTTCCCCCCCCCCCTCCCCGTACACGAAGTGACTGTCAGCCCAGACGTGGTCAACAGGTCTGGATACTTGAATACGCGATGGCAGGGGAAAATGAATCAGAGAAGGGCCCAGCCCGGGGTCCCAGAAGCACTAAACAGGTTCAGTCAAATAAGCTTGATCGGTACACCCTTCCTAGAGGCTCACCTGCGGACCTGCGTCCTACACCTAAGGCAACTGAAGACCTTGAGGGCGCCACCCCAGACTTGACCCTGCAGGACGTTATGGTGTCCATCAATGGAGTCAAAGCTTCCTTGGAGCATAAAATGGATACTATCTCCAGCGACGTGAATCTAATCTGGGCCGATCTCACAAAAATTAACGAGAAAGTCAGAACTCTGGATATCAAGACAGCCAGACTAACGGACGATGTTACCCTACTCCAGAGAGAGGTGCAAGATCTTAAATCCTTCTGAGAGATGGCTGAGCTCAAGCTGGATGATTGCGAAGGCCGCACACGATGCAACAACGTCCGCATCCTAGGTGTACCCGAAAAGGCGGAGGGGCCGGCGCCGGATTTATTTGTGGGTGACCTGATCCTCAAATACCTTAAACCTAAGGGGCTGGGGAAATTCTTTACTATTGAGCCGGCACATAGAATCCAGGGTGGGCGGCCCAAACCGGGGCCCCCCCCTCGCCCATTAATAGCACGTGTCCTCAACTTCCGGGACAGAGATGCAATTCTGCAGCATGCCCGGGCCGTGGCCCCCCTGTGCTATGAAAATGATGATATTACATTTTTTCCGGACTTTACGCAACTGGTACAAAGACAACGTCGAACCTTCATGGCTATCAAGAAGAAGCTCAGGGAGAGGGGACTTGAATACGCAATGATGTTTCCAGCTCGCCTTCGCGTGGAGGCAGAGAGGCGCGCATGGTTCTTTGATAATCCTGCAGTGGCTTCGGACTGGCTCGATGGCCGAGTGAACAACAGGTCCAGAGGGAGGAATGGTGACAGTGATCAGGACTTACAGGCCTGGGGATGAGATTATCTGGGTGCCGATCACCTTTGCTCTACAGGGTTCTCCTTCACACAGACCTACCCAAGTAACGGGGTCCTGATGGACCCATAGTTGGACTCAACCTCATTCTTGTTGGCCTCAGGCCAGGGGTGCTTACAAGACATTCCAGTTGGGGACACACGATTCAAAGAGTTGTTGGGGGGACGGGAAGACTGAGCGATGACGTCCCTCCTTTTTCTACTTTTAGTTACTTCATTGGGGCGACAGGCACTCTGCAAGTTTGGACTGGGCAGTTCTACACCTAGAGGGCAGGGTAGCAGGGTGGCAGGTGTTGGGAAGTGGGTTGTACTGGGAAGCAGGGAGGGGGGTTGTTGGGAAGGTGTTTTGTGTTCGGTTTTTGTTCTAGTTGTTATATCGGCAAGCACTGTAATTAGCATGACTGAGGCTATTGATATCTCCATTAGATTCAATGCATAGGTAGTGGGATAAGAGTGCCAGAATTCTGAGCTGGAATGTGAACGGGCTTGGGGACAAGGTTAAGCCCAGTATAGTTCTTCAATATATCAAGAGACAAGCCCCGGACATCGTTCTGCTTCAAGAGACACATTTGATAGGAAGCTCATGTAAAGCTATGTGCAGGTTGGGATATAAGCTGGTGGCACATGCTGGGTTCATAACAAGTTCAAGAGGAGTGGGTATAATGCTGAAAAATACTTCCCCCTTAGTGTGGATTCTACTTGGACTGATGACAGGGGCCGCTATGTAGGTATCACTGGATCCTGGGAGGGACGCACCATTACATTCATGTCTGTCTATGTCTCACCTGGCATCCAAGCCGCTACATTCCAGGATCTATGTTCCACTCTTCTTTTGCTACCTGAAGGAATGTTGTTTCTGGGAGGTGACTTTAATTCTGTGGGCTCGGGTAGACTAGATCGCCACCCATTGCGTGAGTTGGGGCCTTCTCATAGATGACTGCCAGACTTTCTTGAGGCCATGGGATTGGTAGACGGCTGGCGCGCCTGCAACCCTGAGACTATACAACACACTTTCCACTCTGGGGCCCACGGCAGCCTATCCAGACTAGATTATATTTTGATCCCTAGCCCCCAAATCACATACATTCATGAAATCAGGCACCTAGCTAGGGGCATATCTGACCACTCACCGATATGGGTACATGTACTCCTTGACCAGGTTAGGGTGGGTAGGGTAGTCCCGATTAATCCCTGGTATCTTCACTACCCCAAAATTCGTAAGGAACTCACTAAGACGATGGATACTTATTTCAATGAAAACTTAGGTACAGTGGACCCCTCGCAGATACTCTGGGAAGCTTTCAAAACCGTGATTAGGGGGGAAGCTTTGTCCCTAATATCTGGACAGAAGAAGGAGCAACAAAAGGAAGTGTCTAATATAGAGGACGAGATCTACCAATTAGAGAGAGATGGAAACAACGATCGCACCTGACTCACTCCACCTGTTGCGTCTTAAACAGGAGGAATACAGGGCACTAGTGACAGAGAAAGCTAAAACGCTGGGTAGAGAGAAACTTGGTAGGATTTATGACCTAGGGGATAAAGCCGGATAATTGATAGCTTGGCTTGATAGACGCGAGTGTGCGAACCGATTGGTTCCAGTTCTGCAAGACATTGATAGTGTTTGCATTACCGACCCCCAAGAAATAGTGAATCACTTTGCTAGACATTTTGATCTGGTGTACACTGCAGTGGCACCCTACACCGAGGAAGAATCTGCTGAACTGATAAAGGACATTACACTCCCCACTCTTTCCTCAGCGGACCAGTGACAATTTGATAGCCCCTTGACTACAGACGAAATAGCACAGGCGATCAGATCACTAAACTCGGGAAAAGCCTTTGGCCCTAACAGTATCCCAATTGAATTATATAAACTTAACCCTGATAAACTGTCTCCTTATCTCAAGAGCATGTTCGAGGAAAGCAGAGAAATACTTGAGCTACCAATACCAACGCATAGCCAACATCGTAACCATACACAAGGATGGCAAACCCCAAACAGATTGCACTTCATATAGGCCGATCTCTCTCTTCAATGCTAAGCCTAAGATCCTTGCCAAAGTCCTAGCTAACCGTCTAATTAAAATAATCTCAGAACTGGTGCACCCAGACCAATCCGGTTTTATACCACACAGGAACAAGGCATTAAATTTGCGCCGAGTTCATGGGGTCCTAGGTAGAGTGGGCACGATACTAGAACCGGCTGTCCTGGGTTCCCTGGATGCCACCATAGCATTCGATAGTATGGAATGGCCTAGTCTCATAGCTGTCCTCCAAAAGCTGGGGTTCGGCCAGGAATTTATCCAATGGGTTCGGCTCTTGTATTCAAAGCCAATGGCACAAGTCGTGATAAATAATAAAAAGTCAGACACTTTTGTCTTGAGTCGGGCAACCCGCCAGGGGTGCCCTCTCTCCCCCCTCCTATTTGCTTTAGCATTGGAACCCTTGGCGGCATGGATCCGCCGGGATCCAGTTATTCAAGGTATGATATGGTCACCTGAATGGGAGGACCACATCTCGCTCTATGCGGATGATATTTTACTTTACTTAATGTATCCAAAGAAGTCCTTAATTGCAGTCTTGGACATACTGGCAGTGTTCGGCAGATATTCTGGATTTAGGATTAATTGGACTAAATCCCACTTGTACGTCCTTCGGGGAGGGGCACCCACCTTGCCCCACAACTGTCCAATTCAGATCAGTACCACAGGATTCAAATATTTGGGAATATTTCTGTCCTTAGACCCTACACTTGGATATGAGAAAAATCTCCTCCCTCCGATGCTTTGCTTAAAGCGGGACATAACCAGCTGGAAGTCTCTTCCCCTCTCTCCTCTGGGTAAGGCAGCTCTTTTTAAAAAGATGTCGCTTCCACGTTTTCTTTATGCCCTGAAACATTCACTTGACCCGGTCCCCCTGAAATATTTTAAATAAATTGAACACCTCCAGAGAGACTTGTTGTGGAACGGATCACCACGCATAGCCCTGGGTAAACGTACATTAAAATGGTACGATGGTGGCATCAGTCTACCAGACATAAAGAAATATTATTGGGCTGCACACCTAGCAGCTATCAATCATGGCACATATGGTGACCTTGTCAACCCAGAATACTGAATGGATAAGTGGCTTCTCCCAGGAGGAAATTATAATAGATCTCTTTATTTGAAACCTACTAGGTCTAAACAGACAGGCCCCACTGGACACTCAGTCACTGTATGGCACGCTGCAAATAGATCCCTTGGCTGGGAACGTAAACTGATGCTAGCTCCCCCCCTGTGGGACTCTGCACAACTGGGTAATCTGTGGACATCGAAGGATTTGATAAGTGGGACTTGATTGGCATCTCACAAATTAAAGATATATGGGAGAAGGAAGGGGTGAAACCCTTTGCCACCCTCCAGAGCCAATACGAGCTAGCTGACACTGAGTTCTTTCGTTACAGACAGACAGGTTAGCCATGCATTGCATTCCTTAGTCCCAAGGGGCACGTCCCTTCCTGAATCATCCCCGCTAGAGGACAGAATACTGGATGGCCACATCCTGGATAAGACCATCTCATTGATTTATAATAAATGAATACATAACATGGAAGATCCACTTGCAATAATGCGACAGAAATAGGTGGCAGATGGCATAGAAATGGATGATGAGGCGATATCTTCTCCTCAGGTGCTGACCATTCCGGCTCGATTAAGGCTAGTGCAGCTTAAAATCCTGCATAGGATATATATGACCGGCCCCCAGATAGTGCAGATAGGGAGGGCTGAATCAGGGGACTGTCGCAGAAGATGCGGCCAAGTCGGCACCTTTATGCACACTATAGGGGAATGCACGCTCATTCAAACGTACTGGAGGGAGATACACGCCGTGAAGAGGGCTGTCCTCACTGTTACCATTTACCCTGAAGCACGCAGATGCTTACTGAACATATGGGAACCGACCGACCTGAACACCCATCAAACACAGTGGGCCACTTTAGGTTTCATGATTGCCAAAATAAATATTGCTCAAGCCTGGGGAGCAGCACCCCCCCCCCCCCTCATCCTGGAGGCATGGGAGACTAGTATGGACTGGTGTATGTTCAGAGAAAAGACAGTGTATATGCCCGAGGCTGTCCCAAGAAGTGGTCCCACGTATGGGCACCGTGGAACTCATATCGTGGATACATTTGCATTCCCTCACAGAGTGTTGAACTTGATGATTTGCTTCCTCCTTGAAAGGTCCTTACTGTGTGTAATGTGTAGTAGTATTGCCTCATATTGTCATGCAACTATTGATACTAAACTGTCAATAAAAAGTTTCATTAAAAAAAAGAAATATGCACTGTGTGCCCTGCAGATGTGTCTCCTGGAGCATCACTATGTATGGGTGCAGCCTCTTAATATTGTGCGTCACCAACCCCCTTTTGATTTTTTCACCCAGACCACTGACATCCCATGTCAACACCATGAAGTCCGGAATCTCAGCTAAGGTAGATGCGGCCATGAGATCTTCCCTCGTATCACCTATGGTGGATATGCTCTTATTACCTTTGTGTACCCTGTGGGGTCTCTGTCCTTTAGTGACCCACGCGACTAACAAACAAACTACAAAAAAACTCAACCATAACCTACCTCCCCTACAACCAGTCCCCCTCCCCACCTGCCACAACCCACCGGCACCATACCCCTCCATCTAGGAGAAATAGCTGTATGCCACAGAAGATGGAGAGGCGTGCGTCCACCCCTCCATGAAATAATGTCCAACCCTGTAGTACGTAGAACATATGAACCATTCAAGAATGTTCCTCAAGAGGATTCCCCAGCCCTAAGCTAGGGTTGTTTGGAGCGCGAGTTATGCATGTAGAGCCCCATCTGCCGGTATTTAAATGGCAGTTCTTGAATCTTTGAAGTCAGGGTCTGGCGGTTTGTTCAATGTTGATTGTGTTCCAGCCTCTCCATCTTGCTTCAAGGCAGAGATCCAGCAACCAGTGGATGCAGGCTTTCTGGCTCTAAGACATCCCAGTTTCCTCCGAATCTGAATGAGTGTCTGGTGATTTGGTCCCTACCGCGGTTTCAAAGGCCTGGTCACCTTCTGCATCGGCAAGGCGTCTCTTGTCTTGAGTCACTTTTCACAGGGTATAGGGCGTCCTTTCACCCATGCGTCTCAGTATATGTTCAATCCTGCACTTCCTCTGCACCGAGACCCAGGGTCTGGCCTCCATGCGTTGCAACTGCAGTCTTTCGGATGGGGATTCTTTTAGAGGACGGAGGACCAGTCTCTCCTCTACCCAGGCCCACGCGTCTTCGCAGGTTTGAAAGAAGTGTGATTTTCCTAGGTAGATGACTCTCAGTTTTGCAGGAAACAGGAGCATGTATTGTGGAGGGCTCTGAGTTTTGCTTTGACGGAACTGAAGGTTTGTCACTGATGTTGAACCCTGCAGCTGTAGTTTGGAAATTATTGAGGCATTTCTGACAGGATCATGTCTCCGTCTCGAAAGTTAAGAATCTTAACTATAATCAGTCTGAGAGGGGCACCCGATGGCACGGCGGAGAATCGCTCGGGAGAGATAACGTCTTTGAGCTAGGTCACCAAAAATGAGGGAATGTTAGTCTCCTCCACTCCTTCTGGGAAGCCCACGAAGCGGAGATTGTTTCTCCAGGCCCTATTCTCTGCGTCCTCCAGTCACCACAGTATATCCAGGTTTGTGCTGCAGAGGTCAGTCACCCCTTTCTGGATGTCCTTCACCACGTCCTCGAGTCTCCAACTCTGTCACCCTTTCCGACACCTTGCGTAGGTCCTGATGCAAGAGTGCGACTTTCAGCAAATCTCTTGCAGATTGTATTGCCTGGAGTAACACAGCAGTGTCTGGCAGGGGTTGTGTGCCCTCAGCGACCTCCGCCTGGGGGGCCAGCCCTTTTGTGAAGCGGTCCATCTTTCCCTGTCGGGGTGCTTGGTGTCTTTGTCTTTTGCCATCATTGTGTTCGGGTGATAGTTTTGACCATCGCTGGGAACGATTACGTGCAGGGCTACTCTCTCTGGCAGCCGAGAGACAGGTGGGAAAGGGGAGCCCAACCAGTCACGGGGACCAAGCTGGAAGGAGCCAGCTGCCCAATTCTCTCCGTCTTGGGCACCAAGCGATTGTATCCGCTGTCAGGTAACAGATCTGTGTGGTTTGTATTTTTGGTACTCTGTCTGCTCTTGGTTTCCCCCTTAGCTCTCCCCTTTGGCCACTGATAGCACCACTCAAGCTGGTCACATTGGCAAAATGATAGAGAAAGCCCACATCCTGTGGGGGGGGATCACCAAACAACCTGTCCTGTCCCCACATCAGGCCTTGGCCCAAGGTCCTCGCCTGCAAGCAAATCAGGATAGTCTGCCTCAGATTCTTGATGGGTTTTTGCAGTATGGACCTGTTTCTTACACCCCCATTGCCGCTGGCTCAGGCTGCCTTCAGAGGTCAGCAAATGCCCTGCCCTTCATCTATCGGGAGCCCAGGGCCTTTCCCCTCCATATTCCTCTGCAGCAACCTGGTGACTCTGCTGTTCCGTCAATGGTGACCCCCCCCCCTTCCCGAACCATGCCCCGCCGGCCACGCCCGGTACTTCTCACGGGGTCCCTCTTGCCATGTAACAGCGCTCAGGCCCAGAGGCTCGGATCTTCTATGCTTTTTCACCAATCACACTGTCTGCTGCTCTAATTTGAGTCACCACCTGTCAATGGGGTGGCACCAAGTCCAGCTGGCCGGTGAGGATCAGTCCTAGGTATTAAAAATTATGAACTTGTTCCAAAGGAGCCCCCTTGAGCTTGGGGTTGGGTCTGGTGGAACAGCAGGGATTGAGAACCGTGTATTTTGTTTTTGCTACATTAATTTCCAACCCCCTCTGTCTGCAAAATATGTCAAAGCTGTCCAGAATCCTCTGCAACCCCATAGGAGATTTAGAGAGTAGCAAAGTGCCTCCCGCTATCATAAGATCAGGAATCCTGATGCCTGCTAGAATGGGAAAATCTCCCTCACATTGGTTTAGGTGTGCTACTAGCCCGTTAACATAAGGGTAAAAAGAATGGGGGCGAGAACACAACTCTGCCTAACCCCTCGGTTGACAGGGAATTTGTCAGTCACCTCCCCCAGAAAGCCACACCTGTGCATAGTTGTGAATTTGTAGCCGGATTATAATGGCCAGGAAATAGGTGGGGAAACCCAAGCCGACCAGCACTCGCAATAGCTTAGGCCTGGGGACTAGGTCGAAAGCCTACAGAATGTATAGCTGGCCACCACCTAGGGTCACTGTTTTCCAGAAAAGGAGTTGGAGGCGGAAAACCTGGTCCACAGTGCTAGCGCGTTCCCGAAAGCCTCCCTGTAGGGGTTAAGAATCTCCTCTCCGTCCATCTAATTGCGTACCCTTTCCAGGAGAATGTTGCCAACAGGCTTATCGGTCTATAGTTAGACCGCAAGGTAGGAGGACCCTATTTGTGTATTGGGATAATTTCAGCCCCCTGCCACGTTAGGGGAATGGTGCCCCCTTTAAGATGGCATTAAAAAGCAAGGTGAAGTATGGAGTCCAAACGTCTACCTCACTGAGGAACAGGTTGTCTGGGATTTTGTCGGGCCCCAGCGCTTTATTTGGGATGATCTTAAGGACTGTCGATCTCACTTCTAGTGGTGTAATGGGGGAGGGGGGTCTCCTCGCATTCACTCTCTGAGTCCCTGCTATCATTATTGCAACTACTCACAACAGGTGTGAGAGCACTGTCTACATCAATTTCAAAATAGATGCTAGAGAAGTGGTCGACCCACTCCATAGCGGGGACATTGGTCTCAATAGTGCAGTATCCCTCATGGGAGCTGGTACACACAAGGTTCCAGAAACTATGTTGGTCACCCTGTCCCACCACTTCCAACAGGCCTCCCCACCAGTCAATCTCTCACTCCCTTTTAGCTTGGTTAAGGGCTTGTTTGTAGGCCACTCGCCTATCCTTTATAGCACTCCTGTCATGTTTTCTGATGGCAAGCATCAGGGATGCCCTGGCTAGTTTAGAGTTTTGATTAAACCATGAAGGGGAGGTCTGCCTTCCTTAGACCACCTTTGTTTCAACGTAGAAGAGCTTCCTAACCCCATCAAGCATTGAGCTATGGATAGTTATGAGCTTATCCCAATCTTCCCTGAGACCCAGGAGCCCATCAAAAGATAGAAAACCCTCCAAGCGTGCTACTACAAGTTTACTACTACAAATGTATATATTTCCCCAACCATTCCTTGGAAGGGGGCCTACACCACTTTACGCAAATTACTGGTATGCCTTAATCTCCGATCAAATGGTTCGAAGGGGTTTGTTAGTTTATGTATGGGGGAAAGCTGGATCAAGGACTACAGCTTTCTGATCACTGTTGTGCCTTGGCATTCCCACCATGTCTACAAGATATGGCCAGATCCTCTCATCCACCAAGAAGTAGTCAATAAGTCTAGTGCTCTGGAAGTGGATGAAGGTGTGCTTACCCTCCCCGTCGGAGGCAGTTCTACAATTTCCTGCACGCAGTCCCTGGTTCAGGGTTAGGGCGTTAATTTGTAGGGGCAGGGGGACCAGCTTTTGATGGATGGGATAGCCAACGAAGGTCTGGACCAAATTCTGTTCTCTTCCTGTAATGCAACCTCAATGTTACTATCCAGGGGTTCGAATTGAAAATTGAAGTATCTGCCTAGGATTTTCCTAACTCCAACCAGGGCAGAGGACATGTGAGAATACAGTAGCTCTAATATTGGTGAGTCTCTATTAAGCACCCCAGACCTGAGGTAGAGGTTGTAAATATAAAGGGTGACTTGGGGGAATGACGGGTAGAGACACACAAAACATCAGGGGAGATAATTGATATTTCCACCATCTCACAGGTGGGGACTGTACTAACGCAGGTTATCAACCCCCAGAATGTTTACCCTTGCTCACAGTTATTGCAGTTTTAATGAAGTTGGTATAAACCATTCGATGTACCGGCATGGTACACCAGGTCTCCTGAGAGAGACATAGATCGTGAGTGTCAATGAATTGGGCCCAATCAGTGAAGTCCAATTTGGAAGTTAGCACGTCAATGTTCCAGGAGAGCAGTTATAAAACAGGTTCAAGGCAATTAGGAGCCATGCCATTCAAGATACTAGACACAGGACTTCCTCCCCCACAAGATAGATGGTTTGCTCGAGATGGCGCCTAGGTATGGTGGTCCTGCATGTTAGCATGGAGCTCAAGGCTCGTTTTATCTTCCAGTCTACGGGCAAAGGGGTCAAGGTGATTTAGTCCTATAGAGACTAGCATGTTGTCAGCCTGTGGTGGGGTCATCAAGAGAGTGTTCCCCAATGGCCCAGGCAGAATGTGTGAAGAGGTGTCCCCATGGCCTGACTAGGCTGACTGTCCAATAGAGACTGAACTAGGGGGCAGAGGACAATAGTGACTGACTGTCCTCCTTGTAGTACTAATTCCCTATCAAGAACCCCTAACACCCTTCAAAAATAGCTAAAGGGGGGGCTAATGTGGTGGAACCTGGGGGATGAGGGAGACAATCGACTCCTGCCGGGGCATTAAAACGATTGGAAATGGGGAAGCCAACGACTCACTGTGCTCCAGGGGGCTCATTTGGAACTGTGGCCTTAGCTGGGAAAACAGTGGGCATTATAGCTGGGGATAAAGGGGACCGCTTTGTAGAAATAGCCTAGCGGCAACAATTCAATTGTCAGTTCCCACCCTTTAACTTATGTGGCCAAGGAGCAGCCTCTCCACCAGATGGGGTGACCTAAAGTTAATAACTACACAATTCCCGGAGCGATCCACCTGCCCTGGGCCTATCCATCCAACTCTTTGTTTTAGCAGAAAGTTGTTTGCTTGGCAGAGAGGTAAGTACCTGTGTTGGACCAACCAGTTCAGACACTGTTGATGAGCTCTCCGGGTCCTCCCTCTGGCCCTCGCACAGCTGGCGGACCCAGTTAGGACCACCACATATGGACAAGAAGCAGGGGAGGCTTATCACAGAATGCCTTATGAAGGAGTCTTGGGTTTCTATGTGGAGGGGAGACGTCCATGCTACCCTGACTTTGTTGCCCATACTGCCCAGTGGGACCCCTTGGGATCGTTGGTTGTCAAGTTGTCTAGTGTCATGTTGTGAGATTGTCATGTGAGAGGGATGTAGCGGGATGTTGATTATTCACAGTCTGCCAGAGCAGGACCCACGGGAGCCTGTGGAGGAGGCTGTGTAGAAGACTGGTTGATTGTAGACGGCGGGACTGCTATAGGGGCAGGACTAGTGCCCTGGAGGGCAAGTAGCTGGGCTTGCCTAATGTCCCTAAATCCAAGCTCAATAGCATGCAAATAGGACAAAATTGAAGAGAGTTCCACTGTTAACATATTTCTAAACTTATAAAGGCAGTTTTCTATTAATTGAATGGCCCAAGTCCATCTCATTGATGTCTGACAAAGTTGTAAAACGGTTGCTACATGGTGTTAGAAGGACCATCCGGTAGATTAAGACCATGAACGCCTGAGGCAGATGTCAAGTCCTGACCCTTTTGCAAATGTTTGTAAAAGAAACCTAGAGGCAAAACACTGACATTACTAACCGTACCCAGCCTACTTCTGATGCTACAGAACACACCTTGCGATGGTCAGATGTCTAAAGTTAATGATAAAACAATCTCCTTGGAATATCTTTGCAGTAGGCACAATGCATACCACTCGCTGAACCATTAGAATGTTTTTATGGTCCCAAACGTTAAAGATTGAATTGTTAACAAGCCAGTGACAAATTTTGTTTTGGAGCTGGACAGTAGTATCTGTATTGGGGTACGTTTGTTGCGGAACATTTGTCAGGACTAAAACAAAAGAAAAACATGGGGGGGAGATTGACTTGCAGCAAAGAAGGTTTAGAGCATGGGTCGAGACCAGATACAGAATGAGAGTGGTTAGGTTTGAGCACACTGGGCACACTATCCTGTGTGGCTAGAGCAGTATGGCTTCGAAGACAACTACTACCTGATAAATGAGTGTTTTTTGGCTAGAATGGGTTTAGAGAGCTTAGGATTAGACGGGGGCCCAGCTACTGGAATAATGGTAGATGCTGCCTCAAAAAGAGAGGGCTTAAAATGGCATCACAGAGTTTGGAGATTTAGTCAACTTCAGCATCAAGTTTATCCAATTTCTCCCTTAATGAGGCAAGACAATTATAAAAAATTAATTTTGTAAAAAAAGGAGCCCATGCAGGGTTGTCAAAAGCACCGGGGAAGATTCTAGCTTGGGTGTCCAAGGTACCAAGTATGTTTTTACACGTGTCATCAGGTTCAGAGGTTACATGTTTAGACTTTTGTTTATGGTAAGCAGACTGGGTGAAATTGGAGAATGACTGCTGGGCAGGCGGATCCTGGAAAGAGCCAAGGGCTATAGCATTAGGTGATATCTCCTCACTATGCAGAAGCACCACATGTTCGCCCAGTGTAGCAGGGCCAGCATTAATGGGCATAGAAATAGTTGTTGAGCCAGCAAGGTCCAGGGACAAACATTTTGCTGCCAAGTCAATTTCCTTGGTAATGAAACCCACAGCTCTAGCCAAAAAGAGTCTATAGTCATGCTGTTGGGGCCCAAGGTAGATTTAGAATTTGGAACCTTCCTTATCCCCATATCATAAACACAAGAGCCCCACGATGGAAAGGCAACAGTCCAAAATGTAGCTAAATGGCAGATATAACCAGCCAAAATCGGGTATGGTTAAAAGGAACATCTTACTTCCTTAAGACCGTAAACAGGAAATGTTCCAGGTGTAACCTCTGTTGAAGAGCTAAGCGATAGAGCCCGGCCTTGTCCAGCTGCTGACAGGTGGACGGGCTCGCTCTTGTCCCGGTTTTCGCCCAGGTGTGTCCCACACCACAAGGAGTGGGTACTCCTTAAGTAAGAGCTCGACCGGCAATTTGAAGAAGCTCCCTGACTCCTTCCACACAGGGCTCTCCTGGGGCTTGTAGTCCTCGCCCCCTCAGCTGTGCACCAAAAGCGCCACTGTGCCACGGGGAGTCAGTACTCCTTAAGTAAGAGCCCGACCGGCAATTTGAAGAAGCTCTCCGCTTCCTTTCACACAGAGATCTCCTGGGGCCTGTAATCCTCACCCCCTCAACTGTGCACCAAAAGCAAGTTAAGATGACTTGAATAAAGAAGGTTGATATGGCAACCACAAAAAGCTGAAATGGCTGAAAGATAAACTTTAACTGTGGCCAGAGTAGAGCTCCGCTGGCCCAATGAAGGAGCAACTAGAACCTTGGATAGAGGTGCAGAAAAGGGGGTTGGAATCACACCATGTCACAAACGTATTCCAACGGCAGGTGTATACAGACTAGGTAGAGGACACCTGGCTGCTAGAATAACATCGCAGACTTTGAAAGGAAAGTTGAAAGCTGTCAATTGTCTCCAATCTATCCCACGTATGAAGGTGAGGGGTGCACAGGTTCAGTTTCAGAACCTTCCCCTATTGCTGCGACAGAAGATCCTCTTAGCGGCAAAGTATATGATACCAGAGCTCCACTCAAGACAAAAAGTGCTGCTGAGCATAAGTTGCCTTAGAAACTCCAGCATGCAAAACTGATGACATTGTGCATTCTCGGCGGTGGCAAAAAGATCTAGCCAAGGCTCCCCCCACTGCGGAAGGAGTCCTTGCACCACCTCCAGATAGAGACGCCACTCGTGATCTGCTAGGCATCTTCAGCTGAGTCCATCTGCCCCGACGTTCGGAGAACTCTCCAGGTGTCGAACCACCAGGAAAATGTCCTGGCGTGAAAGCATGCCCAAAGAATTAGAGCCTCTTGACAAAGGTCCATGACCCCAACCCGCCCTGTTTTTTACAGTACCACATGGCAGTGGTATTGTCTGAACACCTGCACCAACCTTCCCCTGATCAAAGGAAGAAAGGCTTTCAATGCCAAGAAACTCGCCTGAAGCTCCAGCAGGTTGATGGTGAGCTCGGACAACGCCGGAGAGCATAGTCCTCTGATCTCCACCTCTCCCAGGTGGCCGCCCTATTCCAGAAGTGACAATCTGTCACCACAGTCAAATCTGGCTGGGGAAGGGAAAGGAGTCTGTCAATGACCCAGCTGCAGTTCATCAGCCACTACTGCAGATCTTTTGCAGTTCCCTCAGAGATATGGACCATGTCGGAGAGATTACCCTGATGCTGCACCCACTAGGACTTCAGGTCCCATTGCAAAGCCCACATTTACCAACGGGCATGAGTCACAAGCAGGATGCAAGAGGCAATGAGGACCAACAACCTCAGGGTTCTTCTCACCAAAATCCAGGATTGAGGCTGAAACATTGATATCATAGCCTGAATATCCTGGATTCGCCGCTCATGATAGGCCAGAAACCGCAATATATCCAGAATAGCTCCAATAAAAATTAGCATCTGAGAGTGAGTCAGGTGCAACTTCGGCATTTTGATAGTGAACCCCAGCAAGCCCGCCTTCAACAGCCAATCGTCGATGTAGAGAAAAACTAAAAACCCTGACCTCCGTAGATGGGCTGCAACCACCGCCTTCACCTTCTTGAACACTCGAGGTGAGCTGGTAAGACCGAATGGGAGCGCGGCAAACTGAAAGTGCTCTTGGCCCACCGTGAACCACAGGTAACGTCTGTGGGCAGGTAGGACGGGTATGTGAAAATATGCCTCTTGCAAGTCCAAAGCTATCATTCAGTCTCACGGATCCAGGGCAGACAGAACTTGTGCAAGTGTAAGCATCTTGAATTTCTCGTTTTTCAAGAAGAGATTGAAAAGGCACAAGTCTAGGATAGGACAAAGGCCTCTGTCCTTCTTGGGCACCAGAAAGTAGCAGGATTAGCAACCACGACCGGCTTCTGATGCCAGCACCCTCTCTATGGCTCCCTTGGCCTAGAGAGCCAGCACTTCCTGAAGGAGCAAGGGGAAGTGGTCTTCCATAAGTTGGTCGTAAGTGGGTGGCATGGGTGGAGGTGTAGTCGCAAAGAGGGGGGGCAAAGCCTATGGATGGCTTGCACAACTGAATGTTCCGATGTTACTGACTACCAGTGGTGCAGGTGATGGCTTATCCTGCCTCCCATTGGATTTCCATGATGGTTGGAGGACAAGCTAAAGTGTATTGGAGGCCGTGGCTGCTGGCAGGGAGGGGGAGACTGACTCAACCACTGGCTACTTGTCCCACATGGTTTATGGGACCCGCATCCTCTGACAAGAAAAGGCTGGGAAGCCTGTTGGTGCGTCCATTGGGAGGGTATGGACACGGTTGGAGACCCCTTCCGTGGCCACAAATGGGGTGAAAGGCAGACTGGGGGTGACGAGGGTCCATAGACAAGCCCAAGGAACTGAACATAGTTCTCTGTCCTTAAAGTGCCCCTAGTTCTGCCTTCTCTCCAAAAAGACGCGAGCCATTAAAGAGCATGTCCGTAAGCGAGGATTTGACATCCCCTGAAAAAACAGTAATTCTCAGCCAGGTTTGGCGCCACCGGGCCACAGACGATGAAATCGCGCTACCAGGAAATCAGTTGTGTTGAGTTGAGATCGCATGGTGAACTTTGCTGCATCTTTCCAATAGCAATAGCTTGGGAGAGTATGGCTTGGGCCTCCTCCTAGAACATGAGCAGTGCATGTATAAGTGACTCCCAAAATGTATGGGAATATAAGCGCAAAAGGCACGCAGTGTTCACAGACTGCGGTGAAAGGCTGGCAGAAGAGAACATTCTCTTTCCAAAGGTATTCAGCCTTTTGGATTTCCTATCCGGTGGAGTGGTATGGAACACATCACGATTGGTCCTAGAAGTGGAGGCTTGCACCACCAAGCTCTCTGGGGTAGGGTGCTGGGTAAGGAAATTGGGGTCCCCAGGAGCCAGGCGATGGCAGGCAATTGCCCTACGCACAGGAGCCCCTGTGCAGGGCTTGGACCAGGCCACAAGTAGGAAGTTAGTAAGGGGTTCATTAAATTGAAGTAAGGGTTCGGAGAGGGCGACTCCAGGCTAAAGCATTCTGTAAAGATGTTTGTCTTGACTGCCACTCTGGGTTGCTGAAGGTCCAAGACCTCACCCTCCCTACGCACCACATTGGGAAAAGAAGCTCCCTCCTCCATAGACATGGTAGGAGGAGAGACCAAGCCAGTGTCAGGCGAGTTGTATAGCCCACTGGCCATACCAGTTGTCCTCCTTATCGAAGGAGTGCTGGTAATCATAAGAGTCCTCGGACCCCTCCCACTCCTCTCCAGGCCTATCAAGAGTAAAAGGTATTGGCTCTGATTCGGAGAGCATAGTCCTGTTCAGCGCTGGAACCGGCGCCACGTGATGCCCATCTGGGTCAGAGTCAGAAATGAGAATAGGTATGGTGGCGCTGGGAACGTCGGCACTAGAGTAGCTGCCAAAGGTGGTCTTGGTCTCACCAATAGCTCTGCTCTGGATCCAGCAAGGGATCCATGGGGCCCGAATGGCACCGAAGGTGAACCCAACAGCGAGAATCTAGTGGAGGCCCCACCTGAACCCGTGAGGCTGAAGGCACTCCAGAGGGGCCAAGCCACCTAAATAGCAGAAACATGGCCTCAATAAAAATTCTTTGAGCGGGGGAGTGGGCGGGGATGTCACTCTGAATCATGGAAAGTCAGGGAAGTGCAAAGCTGACTCAGGGTCTGCCGAAGCACGAGGCATGGAGCCCCAGCGCTTCTGAGCATCGCTAGACAAATGCCACAGGGCAGTGAAGTTGAAGACCTCTTTAACTTCTTGGATTTTTTTATGCTTGTGGAATTTACCCCCTTCCCAAAGACTTGGAGTGTGCTGACGAACGCCGGGTGCAGCTCCGCAATCAATCCCGGGACCTTGCCCGCGACTGGGATCTTGAGCGTCGTGGGGTGATCTGGCATCGGGCAGCAAGGGGGGGGGGGTTGGAGGTGTGTGTGTGTATATAGAGAAAGAGAGACAGAGAGGGAGAGAGAGAGATGTATAGACAGATAGACAGATAGACAGCTAGACAGATAGACAGATAGATAGATAGATAGATAGATAGATAGATATAAGTAGTGCTTAGTAAAGGAAGCATATCAAATTGAATATACAGATTATTTGACTTGGTTGTAAAATCTATGGCTTTTTATCCAATATTGGGAGCAACTCTTTTGTCAAGTTTTCTTCGAGGTGAATTACAACATACCTGGGGAGCGCAAAGACTTGTTTGGCACACCATGAAATCGATGTCAAACTTTACGAGTGCTCAATATCGTCTCCCGGTACAGCTTGTGGCTTCTTAGGGAATGTATTTGAAAACTGTGCTGCAAAACCTTAATTTTGGGTCCCCTTTTCTCAAATTTGGAAGGTGAACACCCCGGCACCCGCTAAACAAAGATGTCTCAATCGATTCGCTATCATGATCCAACTTGGGGGTACTATTTGTAACCCACCACATTTAAAGGTCACAGCTGCCACAGTTGAGAGAGGTAACTTCAGTTTCTGCATTCGTTATTTGATATGGGATTGGAAAAGGTTGCATGCTGTCTTTTTGGCTTTGTACTCTTACGGATGAAATTTAGCAGACTACAGAGATTCTGGAAATTGGAAAAATGCTATTCTTTCGCTAAACTATGTATGCAACTGCAGCACCACTTAAAGACACGCTTTGTGTAGGCACACTTTGTGGTAAGCTGTGCAAGGCATTGACTTTCCTCTTTTCTATGTAGGTCCCATTTTAATTGGAAAGAAATCGCGCCTCAGTTGCACAATGGAAAGAACAATCCAATTCAGTGACAAGATGTCTGACTACCCTGGTATTCAGGCGAACGGCTGGGGACCATGATTGCACATTTACAGGTCTTTTGTCTGCATGTCCTATTGCTACGGATGAACCGATATTATTTACCAATCTTCAACAATGTTCCAACAGTGGAACAGCTTTACTGAGTCGAAAGAAAGGGCGAAAACGAGAAACCTGTCTTTCTCATTATTCTTACAGTAATAGACTTTTTTTTGTCGGCTCGCAGGAAACTATATACTGCCAGAAAAATAGCGACACACGTTATGGGGAATGCACAATGTATTACTATATTTGTACAAGTTTTTTGGCCAATAAATCTGGATTAAATTCGAAAGGCACATTTTTTAGACTAACTAGTGAATTACGTTTCCAGTTCTAACTTATACCAGGACAGAGATAAAATGCCATCACTAAATGAAAAAGTTAAAATATTGCCAACAAACATGCAGTTTCATTTAGAAACAAGATCACCAAGAATGTATTCTTTTTAATCGATCTCTCCCTGGCCCCTTTTTTTTTTTTTTTTTTAAATCAATCGCCCATACGAGCAAGGGTGCGACTCAATCATCACATTCACTATCCAATAGCAATATCTGCCCCAATGTCATATGTAGTCTCACATAGCTACATCACAATCTTTATAACCGCTCAATTCAACCGCCTAACAACATTTAAAACCCATTTCCCCCTGTGTACCTTCCCTGCAGTAGCACAATGTCCTTAACCATAGATTTGCCCTCAATCTGCTTGCTAAAGACTGCAGTGTTTGGCTACCTCAGCAAATGGATAGAGGCAAAAGGTCCAGAATAGCTCATCACCTATCAGCAGGCCCTCAAAGCAGTCACCGTAACACCAGATGATGCCAAATTAGGCTTTTTCAAACACCTCTTTCCAGCTCTCTACTTGCACTCAGAGCACCTAGCCAATGCATTCTATCTTCTCTCGTTCAACCAAATTGGATTTCTTCGCAATTTCGGCATGGTAATTCACTACACAATGCTCAGCACCTTCTCCTTTATAGGCAATGCAGATTCTATATTCAATTGGCTCGCCTCCTAGATAGCTGATTTCCTAAGCCTGGAAAGATTATATGACTAAATTGTACTTTGTGTATCCTACTCCTACTACAAAAATACCTTTATGAAATTTCTCTGCTAACCAGTAAACAAAAAGATTACATTTGAAAAGCCAGACACTCGGGTGCAATGGGCCAGGATCAGGTGACAGTACCGGTGCTAAAATAGGACCAGGATGCACAGGGAAAATGTTTGTTTCTATTGTTTGCATCCTGTTATACAACAGGTCAAATCCCTGGGTGGGGATTATTGTAGCTACCATACACAAGAAAGGATCTCATATAAACCCAGGCAACAATAGACCCATTGCCTTGTTAGATGCTACAGGAAAAACCTTCTTAAGAATTGTTTTAGACCACCTGCAAGAATGGGCTGGAAGAATGGGCTTTTGGGAAAGGGCTTATTCCAAGAGAATAATCCGAGTTCAGACCAAAGTGCTCAGTTATGGACAACATAGCAACCCTGCAAAATGTAATAGACAAATATGTACTTCAAATCCTTTATACGGTTTTTATAGCTTTCTCAACTGCTTTTGATTGTGTGGACAGGCTACCTAGTGCAGTATACTTGCAAAACTAGGTATTCCATCGAACCGATTAGCACTAATTGCGCTGCATACGCCTACTTGGTGTAGAATTTTGCTGGGTCGGAGTAAAAGCTTAACCCAAAAGATATGAACAAGAAATGGGTTGAAACAGGGATTTTCATTGGAGCCTTTGTTTTCTCTGTTCCTTTATGATCTACCTACCCTCTTTTCTCCGGTATGAAACTACCTGCCCAAGCTTTCTTCTAAACCTTTTCACATATTGATGTAAGCTGAAGGTGTAGTTATTTTTTATTTAACCCCCAACTGGGCTGCTGTGCAATCTCAATACTCCAGATTGATATGCCAAGTACAAGTTCTAGAAAGTTTATATATCTAAAACTAATGTGGTTGCGTTTAAAGGCAAGAAATATTGTCAACCATTCAGTCGGTGCTTAGGGGCAGAGTGACTTGAGCGGATAATGCAGTATACCTACCTTGGTAGAGTTTTCTCATGATCTTATGAATGGATATCATTTCACACAAACAGGGAATAAAGCACCACTCACGCTGGTGTCATAAATACATTTTACAACTTTTAGGGAAAGAGATGTTTGAAGCATTTTTTTTACTTTTTAAACCTTTATTAAGTAAAAAAAAAAAAGTCATGGCAAGGTACAGGTAATCACTCCAGCAGTTGATACAATAGCAGTTGCACTGACAAATAAAATCCACATTCCAGACGGTAGATGACAAAGGGTACACATTGTATAGCCATCAATAATGAGTTAAAATGAAAGCACTGTAGGAGATGCGCAAGCAATCAGACCACGGGTAGGGATAGAGGCCATGGTGTAGCCACGGGCATCCTGTGTGTCGGCGATGGGGGAGTCCGTCACATGTTTTAAGTATTTATGGAGTATCTACAGAACTAAAATCAATCTTACTCTATCCTATGCAGTAGAATATACTCCTTCTAATGAATGGTATTTTATGAATAGGTACAAGGGTAAGTTTCTTCAGACAATCTCCATGGTTGATCCAACTGTTCCAGTTCAGGCCTTGAGGCTAGAGTGCAGCTTGGCCAGTACATTTCCTCAATCTTTTGGAAAGATAACTTGCTGGGCATATAATTTAATCCTAAAGTAACAACCACCCCTAGTGGTTCTCTAAAGAAGAATCTAAAAATTTAACTTCAGATAGAGTCAAACAATTATTCAAGCTTTACAATACATTTTCAGTTGGCACTAGAAATGTTCAAATGTACGTTGAAATATTTGCAGACATGGTCACCGGGTAAATTAAGACTATTCCAGAAAAATACAGTTCTGAGATTAAGTTTCACTCTCAATAGCATGAACAGTGCAACCTTAAACATGTATAAGACCTTTACTAGTCTATTAACCTTTATGCACCCCAAATCTATCAGTCATTAGCTTTGGAACATAGTGTACAAAGATGCATACTACAGTTAAGATTAGGTATTCACCATCTGAAGGCTTACAGAGGCAGATGGTCAGGCCTCCTGTGCCCTTAATGCAGGAAAGGAAAGCATGATTTGTTTCATGTAATGTCCAATGTTGATAAAGCCACATAATAGTTTTTTAAATCCACCACAATTAAAATCTAGATTAATTTATATAGATCAATTTATACGTTTTAAATTGTTTGCACAGTCTGACTAGGTTTGTTTTAGGCTGTATACATGTTTTTTGAAGATGTTGATTTGGTTGGGAAAATATGGAAACAACTAAACGTATGTTGTTGTAAACTGTTGATCTCAGTTAAGGTATAAAACAATTGCATTAAACTTGAGTTCTCGTTTTCTGTATCTTGGTGCACATCTCACTCACTCCTATCTTTACCTTTAGCCACTACCCAAACTCCTCTCTTTTTTACTTCTCTGATCACATCAACTAAAAAGACACCCATATCTTTTCTTTCTCAATTTCCTCTTCTCATCTTCAGTCTTGGCTCAAACTGCCCTACTGCTGCCAGACCTTGGATGGTTCTTAGATCAACCAGGCCTAAATCCTGCAATAGTGATGTCATATACTTTGACATTCTTTGGCTTATGCCTCCCATGTTAGATCCTTTTTACTATTGTCCTCTACAGTGATAAATTTACAACAAAGTTTTCACAATAGGATGGGCCGCAAAACGGTTATAGGCATTATCTTCAGATTGTAGTTATTAACACCAGAGAGATGTGCCCCATTGTCTTTTACAGAAAGACAAATCACTGATCAGTGCCACTGTCATGAGCAAACTGCATTACAGCAACAGTCTGTTGCTCGGATTCTGACCATATTTCTTTAGACCTCTGTAGAAAGTCATATGCTTTGTCACCCACCCATTCTTAACTTCCATGTCTCAGTGCCCCCTTCAGTCTGTTAGTCTAAGGCAAATATTGTCTCATCTTTTAACCAAGTACACCCACAGCAGGACACTGCGTTCAGCATCAGCTCAAATCTATCCTTTAACCCACCCTTTCCTGTTACATTCCCAAACCAACAACTAACTTCAACCTTTCCAGATTTGTAACCGTTCAATCTTCATATTGAGCACCATCTATATTCTTTATGTAAAAAGTGTTCCATAGGTGTACGGCTGTCCATGTGCAACTACACATAAATTATGCCAACAAATTCCTAGTAATTTAATGCAACTTAACTAATATATCACTTTATGTACTGTTCCAATTCATTGATACAAACTTTATTCTAGCAGCTCTATTTGTCTGCATCCACATATAAATGCAAAAATAAGAACATGTTTCAGTATCCTTTTACAAACATTCAAGAAGTTAATTGGGTATTCTACGTAAGAGGTCAGGAAAGCCTGTATCAATGGCAGGCGCAGAAACGCTCTCATACTAGCCGCAAACAATGAAATGTGTAAAGTCTTTATTTTTTCCAATGAAAATTAACAAACTTGAACTAATGCAGGAAAAAATTGTGCCTGTATTTCTAACCAGCTTACTGACGAATACAGCTTCCAGGATAATTTCACAGTAACTTGACCAACTATTTCTCCAAAAATAGCATTAAGCACAGCTCTGATCTGCGAGGGCCAGAGTATGGACGGACAATCCAACACTTAGAGTAAAATTTTCAAATCAAAAGAAAAACTCAGTGCTTGTAAGAACTAATAAAGTGCATTTGTTTTCTTTTAGCATTGTAACCTTCTATTTTAGAGTGTCATGCTGCTAAAATAAAACAAATACACTCTAACTTGACCATCTTGTGCTACACAAATGAACTGATTAAAGGATCTACTCTGTTAAGTAGATATTCTAAAATATTAATGATTCAGAAGATTTGTTGAGCGAATCAAAGTAAACATTTTCTTTATTTTGATGCATTCAATTTATAATTATATATTTTTTGTAGAGCATGAGATTCACCGTAACATGGCACTATAGATAATGTATAAGCATACAGAATGGGCTAAAACCGGTAAAACAAACAAGAGCTGCCAGTGCCCAATTGAAAATTAAAAAGCAGGGTTTTTAGTTTCCTGCAAAGAAGTGAGAGGTGATGAATAGCACACAGATCCAGTTTAAGTTTATTTCAAGCCTCAGCTGAGGCCACCGGTTTTAGTCTTAGTGATCTCTATACACCACTAGTTGGTCGATCAAAAAAGTACAAATTTGGCCATCACAAAATGACTCAACGCATAATGGACTGCCTGGTAGACAATATCAAAAGACTGAGATGAGTTCTCTGACAAGCAGCCAATTAAAAGAATACAATATTGGGGTGATATGCTCCCTTTGCCTGCTACCAGGAAGAAGCCTTTTTTTGCATTCTGAACCATCTGCAGTCTTCTTATCAACTTGTTTGGGAGATTAATGTGCATTGAATTACCATAATCCAGCCGTGATTGTATCACAAAGTAATGCATTGGAATGCTTGAATTAATCTCAGTCACTGGTAATTACTCAGACCGCATCCCAATTCATCGTTATTTTGAACACCATGTCACCTCAGTTTGGACCCACCTATATGCAAATCAGTCTTGATCCTGCTCCAATGGAAATACAAAAAGATGATTGACGGAATGCTGTACGTTGTCAAACATTTACCCCCAGTCACTGATCTGGGTTAAATCCATTGTTTGTTTGCTCACCATGCCACCCCAGTTTGGACCAAGCCAAATGCAAATCAGCCCTGACCCTGCTCCCCATGGGAACAGTCCAGCCCGAACTGCCAAGCCAGGTCCTCCCTGGACAGGAAACAAGCATCCTGGGACCGGTTTTGGCATATCACCCCTCATCAGCCAGGCTAGTTTGAATCCAGTGGCACAGTGAGCACGGGACTCAAGTCTGGGCATACCCTTCCCACTTAGGGCGTCTATAGCAACACAAAAAGATGAATGACTATAGCAACACAAAAAGATGAATGACGGAATGCTGTACATTATCAAACATTCATCCCCTAGTCCCAGGATGCTTGATTTCCGGTCCAGGGAAGACCTGGCCTGGCAGTCTTGCCACTACTATGGATCTCACTCCCTGTGAGAAATTACTTATGTGCTGGAGTGAAGAGTTTGTCTTTCTCCTTATACTATCATTTCAACAATAAGCAATGAAATGCCAGACTCGGTGGGAGACTGATTTAGGTACCCACATTGAGGACAAGGGCAGATGGATCTACACAGCAATATTCCACGTAGCTAAAAGTGCATGCAGTACAGGGAATCATTATAAATGTATGAGCCAATTGTACCTTACTCAACCATAAACCCTTATTATGAGTGGCACTGTTAATTGTGCTTTGTGTTGTAAGCACTATTACTTCACATATCGCAACTAGGAGTTTGGTGGCTAACAATGTATTCCAGCAGCTTTCCCCTGATAAATTTCAACAGATAAACTTGTAGAAATGTATCAGATAACTAGTGCACGATAATTATCAGGACATTTAGATTTTTGTGCTTTGAACGCCAAAATTGTATGTTATTCCCCTTTTCTGCGGTCAAACTCCAAATTAGGTGTTATTTATTGGACCTAATAAATTCCTACCCAGTGGAGTTGTATTTTATTGTGTCAGATAAATATTAGCCCACATATCAGGCCACTCATAATGAAGGCCATAGGCTGAACTTATGTTTCTGAACCAAAGCAACAGATGTGGGAGGTGATATGAGGCAGAGTGTACTTTTTGCATTTTCATTTTCTTGAATCAGGTAACAGGCCCGTACCAGGAGTTACCAGGCATACTCGTGAAATCCTGGGTTACCCTATACCACAGGATGCTGCATTAGTGCTGTTAAGTCTAAAATGCACGATATCAACTCATAACTATCACTGATACAGTACTGATGAATCAGATGACAGAAGCAGCTGAGATGTTTTTATCCAGCGACTGGAAGGAAACAATAGTGTTATACCTGTCAGCCATAGGGTGGTCGTACCCCAAGCTTTTTGCCTTACTCCTCAATTTTTTGCTGATCTTGTGTTTTGTTGGCCTTAGGACTCTGGCAGTTTACCACTGCTAAGCAGTGCTGAAGTGTGTGTGTGTGTGTGTGTGTGTGTGTGTGTGTGTGTGTGCGCTCTCTACTTTAAACATGGTATAATTGGCTTACCCAATTGGCACATTTAATTTACTTTCAAGTACTTACTCAAGTGGTACTACACGTACCCCGGACCAGTAAATGAAATGCTACTGGTAGGCCTGCAGCTCGGATTGTGCCACATACTTAAGTAGCCTGAGTACTGCCATTTCAGCCTGTCTGTGTAGTTTTAAACTGCCATTTCAACCTGGCAAAATAAACCTTTTACCAGGCCTAACCCTGCCGTTTTAATACATAAAAGTCACTCCTAGGGTAGGCCTTAAAAAGCCCATAGTACAGTGTGTGGTATATTTAAAAGGCTGGACATGTACTTTTAACTTCTGCAAGTCCTGGTAGTGGAAAAACTCTTAAATCAGTTTTTCACTACTGCAAGGAATGCCTCTCCCATTGGATAACATTGGGTTAACTTATTACATTTAATAAGTTGTATCTTTCAATTGGGAGCAGGTGGGAACGTTGAGTGTGAAATCTAAAGAATTGTACTTTATGGTTTAAATCTTTTTATTAAACAATGCAGGAAACAGGCGGGCAGTGCAGTAAACGGGCCATACAAAGCCAATCCCCGTTACTAATAAGTGCATTGACATTACCAGGAGCAACATATAACAAATATTCCCGCCCACCACCCAAAGAGAAAGATAAGGAAGAATAGAAAGAAAAAATAAGAAGAACCACCCCCCACCACTCCGGTCCATTACTTCGATACAGCGCTGTGCGGAACTTAGTGCCATACATTAAACTAGGTCAAATGTGGAGGGGTCCAGTACGGTAAGGCGCAAGTATCTAGGGTAAGACAACTCCTGGAAATATTGGGCTAGCACGGCGAGGAATGTTTGCCAGAGGTCACTGAAGGAAGAGCCCTTCCCAGCCAGGGTGAGTGATATCTTCTCCATGCCCAGCACATGCCATAACCGCTGATACTACCCTGTGTGTGTAGGAATTCTGGGGGTCCTCCAATGTATTAATATGTTCTGAATGGCTGTGCCTAGTGCTATGACTATCTGCTTCCCTCGCCTGGACCTCAAGGGGTAAGTGAGCGGATTTGGTACCCCCAGTAAGACATATGGAGGGAGCCTAGGGAGTTCCGTGTCGAGATGCTTATCGACATCGTCAAGTATTTGCGTCCAATAAGTCCAGAGATTATCACATTCCCACAAAAGGTGGACCAGTGTGCCCCTCTTCCCACACCCTCTCCAACCGTCAGGGCACAGTGTAGCGTCAGCTTGGTGGAGGCGCTCTGGGGTATAATACTAGTAGTAGACAAGTTTGGTGAATGTTTCGGTGAGGCCGACATGTGTTGCTGTGTGGTGTGCCCTATAACATGCCCCCTCCCATTCCTCAGGACTAAGATTCCGCCCCAGGTCTCTCTCCCAAAGCGCGCGCCCCGGTTGGTAAGTGTGGGTATATCTGGACAGGAGTATCTTATATAAATCCAAAATCACCTTCTTGTCCGAAGACAGTATGATGAGCCACCGCTCATAAGGGGTGAGACGCCTAGTTGCCGGCGTTTGGTTATCAGGATGCATAGCCCAATGTCGCACTTGTAGGTAGCGCAACTGTTCGGATTCGGGAAGGCCATAATCAGCTTTGAGTTGCGAGAAGGGAACAATATCGCCTTTGTCAAATAAAAGGCCCAAGGCTCGGCAGCCAGCTGCTCTCCACAACGGAAAGCACTGCGGACCCATCCCGGTGCTAAAGTTCGGATTATCAAAGTGATGCGAGCCGGGAAGGGAAGGTCGTTAGGTCATGACACGTGCTGATCCGGTCCCAGACATTAAGCGTCATATATGTCACCTGCGAGGCATATAGGTTGGGTGGGCGTTGGGATCTCCGGAGAAAGGGGATTTTCATGAGAGATGTACCAGCAACTGCACAATCTTGAAAAAGCTAATGCTTCTCAGATTCGGCACGTCTCCATTCGACCAAGTGTCGAAGATGCGCAGCATTGTAATAGAGCATGAGATCTGGTATTCCAAGGCCCCCTTCATGATTTGGAAGAAAGATGACTAACCACTTCATTCTCGGCTTGCGCGTCTGCCAGATAAAAAGAGAGAGTTCCGACTGCACCTTGTGGAGCCAGCCTGTAGGGGGTGGCAAAGGGAGCGTCTGAAAACGGTACAATATTTGGGGAAGGATTGTCATTTTGATGGCCACCATACGCCCTAACCACGAAATCGGATAGTGTTTTCATCTCTGCAGCGCAGTGTGGATGTGTGTGTGGAGTAGGGAGTAGTTGGCCTTCCTCATAGCCTGCAAAATCGGGGCCAACTGTATGCCTAAGTAAGGGACAACATCGTCAGACCATTGTAAGGGATGTGGAGCCTGGAGGTCTGCTCGCGCTTGAGGGGACAAAGAGAGATTGAGTGCCGTGGATTTTGTCAGGTTAACTTTAAAGCCGGAGGCATTCGCGAAGGAATCCAATTCCTTCAGAAAGGTCCCCAAAGCAGTTGCAGGGTTCATTAGGGTGACCAAGAGGTCATCCGCATATAGACTTATAGTATGTGCATCCCCTCCGAAGCGAATGCCCGTGATCTGGGGGGGGGGGGTCCCTGACCCTCTGCACCATAGGTTCCATATAGAGGGCAAAGAGCAAGGGCGACAAAGGGCACCCCTGTCTCGTGCCTCTACTAATAGAGAATGGGGTGGATGTGTGACCGTTAATGCGCACTGTAGCTGTGGGGGAGCAGTAGCAGTTAAAAATGTGCATCCGCATCTTGTCTCCCATGCCGATGCGGATCAGTGCCTGCTCGAGGTAGGGCCAATGGACTTGATCGAAGGCCTTCTCCGCATCTATGGTGAGGAGCATATAATTTCCAGGGATGTGGGAAGCCCTTTCTATGAGGTGTGTGACCCGTTTGGTGTTGTCACTCATTTGCCTCTGCGGAATCAATCCAGCCTGATCGGGGTCCACAGCCCCGGCATATAAGGGACAAGCAGTGAGGCCAAAATTCCAGTATACAGCTTCAGATCAATGTTCAAGAGTGAGATAGGTTAGTATGACCCACAGGTCGTCTTGTCCTTCCGGGCTAGGGATAACAGCGATCGCTCTGGGCGTCGCAAAAGAGTTAAAGAGCCAAGTGAGCAGGGGAGTAAGCGTTGAGCAGAACTGCTTATAAAAGGCAGCGGTGTACCCTTCGGGGCCCGGTGACTTACCCAACTTCAAACGGGCAATAGCTGCTATGACCTCCTCCGGCCTGATCTCCCTCTCTATATGAGCCGCCTGTTCCAGCGTCAAAGCAGGCAGACGGGCCTGGGCTAAATAAGCATCAATATCTGTCCCCTGTAGAGGATGTGCGTCGTAGAGGTGGGCATAAAATTCACGGAATATCTCGGCAATAGCCACATCGTCCGAACAAAGCGCTCCTGCGTTGTCTTTAATTTCCTGGACCCCCTCGCGATGCCGAACCTCTTAAAGTTTGTGCGCGAGCAGTCTCCCACACCTATCGCCACCAATACAGAAAGAAAGAAAGCAGAGATGTCGAAGTAAGACTCTATGTCTTTTAAAAGACCATCAAAATTAAATCTAGGGCAATCAATGTGATGCGTGTTGGATTGTAGAGGTGCAAAGGGAGCCTTTACTGTGACAGAGTAGTTTTCCATCTATGTAAAACTGTATCCCTATGAGTATATTTGCCCTCTAATTTTTCTCCTTTTAACAAGGGGAAGTAGAAGAAGGTTTTTGGCAGTACCACTGATTATTTTAAAACATTTCTTTTTTCTCTTTTGCAAGGGCACAAAAATATAAAAAGGTAGGTAAATGTTGCCTTTACGAAAGACATTTTTATTGGTTCATCTGGAGATTGTTTTCTAGGTTTAAAATGTGTTCAGAAATTGTGTAAGTAGAGGGCGATATTTGGGATTTATGAACACTAATGAAGTTCCAAGAAACAGAAGTATTCTGTTTGGTTTGCTTATTATGTAGGTAACTAATGTATTACATTCTGGGACCGAATTAGTATAGTATGCATTAACACTATACTGGCTACAGTTACGAAGATTGTCTTCTATGTTTAATAATTGTCTTTTTTGATATCGCGTTCTTAAGTCAATGATATACATCTTTTTTTACACTTGTGCGAAAGCTTGTACAGTGCTCTGAATCTAGACTGGATGCGACTTGTGTATAATAAAATCTTGAAATAAATATTGTAAATAGCATTAAAAGATTTGGCAGCCTTAGGCATTTCAGATATCGGTTGTACCTAGTGTCAAGTAAAACTTTAAAATCATCTTCTGATAACACCATCCGGTTAAGTTGAATTCAGTGTCAGCACAATTACCACGTCTCGTATACAGTGTCGTATGGTTATGGTGATTTGTGGCAGGGTTAGTATCATCAAACAAAATTTACTAAACAATACCTCATCAAATTCATCTAGACAATTTCTCAAAATGTTGATAAGCAATAGGTAAATGTCATCAATTCAGAAAAGATATTAAAAACACAAAATTACATTTTGAGAGAATAAACCTTTACCTGATTGGAATATCTCATGCTAACATTTCGCTGATCTTGTGGGTGCACATAACGATGTACTGGATCAATATCCTTGGGGCTAACTAATTCTTCAACTGGAAATAAATAGAGAAAACATATTACGGAGGAAACGGTTGTCCATAGCATCATGGTTCTATACATTAAGTTCATACCAATCTAGCTCTTTCACCAATAATTGTAACATAATTTTGGAATGTTGCACTTCTTTGTTGCTGCCCACTATTAACATTTACGAGATGGTGCCGAATTTGTGTTTGAAATATTTCTGAACATACATCATGCCTAATGCACTAGCCTATATTTAACCAAATCTATACCTAAGTATGAATGAAAATGAATGGACACATCAGCTAACATATGACTGAACCAAGTCCACAATGCTACAACAAATCTTGAGCAAATTAATTGTGAATTAAAAGCAATATTATTATAATGTTGTCTATCATTTACAATGCCAACATAGTTTGTTTGAAATACTACAAATCTAACTAACTATGGATTTTAGTAGGTAGATGGCTTTGCACTGAGAGGTTCTGAGAATGTGCACATTACCTACAGTCCTCAAACCCACCAAATACCTTATGCTTAGAAGAAATTAAAGTTTGAATGACTTTTTGGATATAGATTTTTGGATTGTGCTGAAAAAGTCATCATTTCGTTTTCCCTCTATCACCACCCTTCCAACAGACTTATTCTTTGCCCCTTTAGATGGGTGTATAATTTTAGGATTTATCCTTGGACAGAAAAATGTCTACATATTTTCAATGGAGTTAAAGGAAATACCCATAATAACAACCATGAAATTGAAAGTTCTATTTAACTGGGGTGGCTAGAGCTAACTCTACCCAGTGGAACATAAAAATGAAGTTACCTTTGGTAAAGTTCTTCTGGAGTATGGGTGTAATACTCCTGTATACTACTCATATGAACCTTATCCCCAGGCTTCAGACTGGATCCAGAAACATTTGCATCAATTCTATGTGACACTGTGCAGCTCTAGCATAGGATCCAAAACATATCCATTGGAAGTTACAAAGAGAGTATAAAAAGATCACTTTGACACTGATTCTGTTATTGTTTTGCACTTAATAAAGGTTAGGGTTGAAAGAAAGCTGGAACTAAAAGAAAAAAATATCAGAAAGCATGCTACCTAACAGCGCCCTCAGCAGAACGGAGTTTAGGGCAGGGAGGAGAGTGTGTGAAAATGATATATCTGTCAGAAAGAACATTATCAAAAGAAGGTAAACTTTTCTACTGATAAACCTTTACCAAATAAGCATCACAAAGGAGATGATGGCTGAGAACCGAAGTGTTACCACTTCAGTTCATTAATACACTGTGAATTTCTGTCAATTTGAGATTCTGACCAAATAGTAATACAGTGATACTTTTGGACAGAAAAAAGACAGCAACCAACATCAGGTTACAAGCCTCTAAGGAGTGGCCAAATCACATATTTTCCCTGCTGGTATGAACTAAAATGTTTTGAGAAAGACAATAAATCTCTTTCATACTAGGGTGCCCATAAGAAAATGTTTTGCCTTCTTACTACTTTACCTGCATGTCTTTAAATCGCTTTATGCACAAGCTGTAATCACCATACACCGGAATGTAACTTTACCCTCATAGGTAAACCATCCATGTTAAATAGTAAAGTAAGAGGTGGGATGGAGAGTTTGCTATTCTCCCACTCTTCTTGCTAACGCAATTGTAAGTTGAAAGGATGTTTAAGCATAGAGAACAAATGCATAGGTCATAGGGACCTACAATAAAAAGGGTAGGCTGAAGTGAAACCCTTTCAGGTACACCTCATTTTTTGGTAGTCTAAATAAAGACTTTTACTTAGGGAGCTTAAGAATACTAATGCATAGAGGGTAGTCCTTCACAATGCCAATGTTCAAACCACTGCAAGCTAGCAAGATTGGAAAATGCTCTTAATGGTTTAAATATGGCTGTCACAGCATCTAGTGAGCTACCTGAACGGAATTTCGTCATTTTGACACATTTCCAAAATGAAGAAAGTCTGCTTGACGAAACCTCGTTTTGTAAAAATGTCAAAAAGACAAAATACTGTTCCACAAAAAAGTATACTTTTGTGGAGAAGGTAAATGTTTATTTGTTAAAAAAGGATTGTGGTAGACCGTTTTTTTGTCTACCGTAAGTCAGTATTTAAAAGAAAAAAAAAACAACACAAGACAGAAGAGGACAGAGGGATCACCAAGACTAAGGGAGGAGGCGAAAAGGGGGAGGGTATAGCAGAAGTGGGTAGGGTAGTGAAGATGGATGGGAGAACTTGTTAGAAGAAATAGGAAACAAAAAAACGGGGGCTAAAGCAAGCGCGGCAGCAGCACTAGTAAAAAATAAAAAGTAGGGGTAAAAGAATCAGCGTGCCGATAAGGGGGGATACATCAATTATGTCACACAGATGTTGAATAAAGTTGCATTTAGTGCGGGACCCAACAGCACCCTGCACGTCAAGCGTTTACTTCCTAATCTAAAAGAAGCGAAGGAACCAGTTTGAAAATATTTAAGTAGGGATTTCAGACACTGCCAGACACGGATTCTTAACCCCAGTCTCCCAAAGACACTCTAAGATGGTGGTATAGGAGACCATGGCGAAGACAGCCAAATGGTATACTAGGACAATGTGAGAAGAATATTTCGCAAGGAAATCAGTCATGTTGAGGACTGCAGTCAAAACCACTTCAACTCATGAGCCAGTCAGAAATCTGTGGTGCTATGGGGTCAAGGACTTCACAAATGTCCACAAGTGAAAAAGTACTTGACAATCCTGCACAAAAGCTGGCAATTTAGAGCTAACTACTGTTTTAATGATGGGAAAAGACAGTAACAGTATGCGATCGAAAGTAAGCCATTAGGAATAACTTTTCTCTTTTTTATTTTTTTTTAACAAGAAGGGGGCCACGCCCTCAGATAAGGATGAATAGCAGACCTGAGTTACCCGTTAGAGCAGAGCCTGACTAAATGTTTTCATCATCAGGCCATCTCCATGGGAAACATTGATGTGACAGTCTTACTCTCATCAAGAATGCTCTCGGTTGGAGTTTGAAACTGCTCAGAAGATGTGTTCCATGAGTTTGTTAATTTCCTATACATCCAAATTATGATTTGCATGTATCAGTTTTCATAATGTACTGTAATAGCAATGCTATGTATGATTTAATGAGAAGTACATTGGTTAAACCTCGACTATGTAACTAGGATTATCAAGCATCATAAATATAAAACATTATATTTCCTTGAAAAAAATTAGTTGAATGAACATCACTGATACTAACCAAAACCAACTGTAGAATTTTAAAATGTATGCTTTTGAATGTTATGGGCAATGACTAAGTTCAATATATATTGGAAGAAAATAAGGAAAATTCCTAAAAACACCTTTGGGTGAGGGGCTGTTCTGGTTACGAGCTAAAACCTAAAAAAAAAAAACCTCTGAAATGTACCAATTATTGTAAACTATAAAATCATAACTCACTCCAATGCGCTGCTCACTAGCGACACCAAGCATGAGATGGCCTCTGCCTTTTCCTAAACACCAACAGTTATTGGCAGAAGATGATGGACACGCACCCTCTTTGTTTGAATGTTCTAATTACTCTCAGACTTCCCCATCTTGCCCTGCCTTTTAATTGCATTAGGAAGTTTGCTGGACAACAAAAATGTAAGTAAATAAAATGTATTTGTCATATTGCATTTAATTAGGTGAGTCGCAATTTGTTGTTTGAAGACATTAAAAAAGAGACCTGGGGGCTTATTCATTGTCGTGTTCCTATGTGTAGAGCCCAGCCACATTTGGCCTCATAAGGGTAACAAACGCATCCTTTGCTTGACACCATACAGGCCAACACGTGGGATTTAATCAATAATGTCATAATCACAAGAGCTATTGCTTAGATTGTACATCATCTAAAACGCACTTTGAAGACTAATAAAACAAACAAAAAGACAATAGGAACCGATACCACCAACAGATTTCTTTCCAAAATCAATCTTGTCATGCAATGACAATCAGGCGAGGTCTTCAAATAAATTATATCGAGAAAAAAAGGTACACTGCCAATAAGCATTACTCAAAGACACAGTTGTAATATATATATATATATATATAATTATATATATATATATATATATATATATATACATACTCATTTAAAAAACCATAGGTTTCACACATGTTATAGTTAGCTGGACATTTCACTCGTAAAAAACCATTGAAATTCCCCCGTTATAGTTAGTTCAGTTAACTATAACTCGTGCGACCGCAAGCCACTGCTGATGACGTCACATATTACATCACTCATCCTTGTGATAGAGTGGCGGCGCTGTTCAACTTTATCCAAAAAAAAAGAGCTGAGCCATTCCATATTACAGGATACAGTCAATCTATAACTATATACATAGGTAGTTTATTGTAAAATAAATATATAAAAAATATAATAATACATACATAAATTAGCATTTAAAAAACCTTACAAATTCACTTAAAAAACCATAGGTTTCACACACGTTATAGTTAGGAATTAGCATTTAAAAAACCTTGCAAATTCACTTAAACAAACCATAGGTTTCACACATGTTATAGTTAGCTGGACATTTCACTCGTAAAAAAACATTGAAATTCCCCCGTTATAGTTAGTTCCGATAACTATAACTCGCGCGACCGCCACTCTATCACAAGGATGATGTCATCAGTGATGTCATGAGTGATGTCACTGACCGTGTCATGAGTGATGTAATATGTGACGTCATCAGCAGTGGATTGCGGTCGCACGAGTTATAGTTAACTGAACTAACTATAACGGGGGAATTTCAATGGTTTTTTACGAGTGAAATGTCCAGCTAACTATAACATGTTGAACAGCATAGTTAATATCTTCTATAAACTTCTAAACAGTTGAAATTCTTTTTTTTTTTTTTTTTAAGTCTTTTCACGGTGCGCGCACCCCGCGATTTAAAAAAAAAAAAAAAAATGTTTTTTTCACCCTTCGGGGTCCTTCAGGGATCCCCTGACAAAGGCTAGGGGGTCAGGAACTCTCTACCCTGCCCCCTTTTCACGTTCTCCACCTTTCTTTTTCACTGTCACACACAAAATGGCGGGCGACACTTCCTGATTTCGACCGATTCGAATGTTGACTGACATGTAACCACCAATCAGAATTACGCTCGCGCACGTTATGGTGCGCGCACGGTGCGCGCCTATAGATATTTATGTACTTTTAACTGCAATTTTCTCAGGAACTACTGAACAGCTTGACACCATATATGCAAAAGGCACATGCCTGACCTGAGGACTACCGCTTTGCCAAATTTCAAGTAATTCTGTTGACCGTTCGGGCTGTACCTTCGACTAAAGGTCCTAGGGGAAAATGCATGGGGAAAACGCGTTTTGGGACCCCCCTTTTTTCTCAGCCCCCGCTTGACGAATCACCCCGAGACTTTCAGGGTAGGAGCTGAGCGGAGCGCCACATTAGTTTTGAAAATTTTGCGAGGATTCGTCAACCGGCGCCAAAGTTATTCAAAATAGAATTTTCAGATTTCCTATGGGAACTCGGTCCTAACTATAACTATCTACTGGCGACCGCCAGTAGATTATATATATATATATATACAGAAATACCGATACATGACTAGCCATTACTTGATGGCCCTTCTGTGATTTATACAGAGGAACAAGGCAGGAATACTACCGACCATTATTGAATTTTCTCGCAGGTCATTCAGCTAGTAACACTAAGGGGTCGATTCCGATCTCGCTCGGAAGGGCTCCGAACGCGATCCGGTGGGAAAAAGGTACAAGTCGGACGCGTTTTTCGCGACCGACTTGGACACTTGTACGAGCGAGCAAGTACGATCAGAGTGTACGCGTGTGTCCTGACCGAACCGTTTCCGGATCTGAGCCGCTCCAACTGACTCGTACGGACACGACTCGCACCGCGCAATGGAGTTGTTTCCAAAGTGAGTACGATGTACTCGTCGGACAGCCGGATCGAGCCGAAGTTTCCGGCTCACAAAACGTCCAGGAAGCTGCCTTTGGGGGTCCGCGTCGGACCCCCATCAGACGCAGCCTTACGACTCAGACACAGGGGGAGACCCAAGGGTCTCCCTAGCACAGGCATGTACGGTGCGGATGGCACCGACGCGTACCCACTGTGGGGGGGGGGCCCTTGAGCAAGACGTACCCATTCAGTCAATGGGAGCCCATGTACGCAACGTACGACCGGTTCCCATTGACTTCTATGGGAGCCCGACCGAACAGAGTCCGGCAGCATGCGGGCGCATCGTACTCGCTCGGTCGGACTGCAGGGGTCCGGCTCGGTCGGAAAACACTCCGGATCCGGCTCGGTTGTAGAGCTTTCAGACCCAGATCGGAATCGACCCCTAAGTAGCAGTCCCACCGGTCATAATTACATATCTGCATAGACGTTATTAGGTAATACAAGGACATTATACATTCTAAACGCATGTTATAAACCAAAAAGCTTTCTTATGCTGCAAAAGTGCCGTAGATGTCCAAATAAAGCTGTCATGTGTCAAGTATGCACTGTCATATCATTAAAAAGTATCATAAATGTCTAAAAATATTGCTAATCTATATCATAAATAACCTATTATATGCCTAAATTATGTCACCTATTTAAAATGGTATAATCTCATAACAGAGCGCCCCTATCATTAACAGCTATATTGGTATAGATGATGTTATGACACTGCAGCTTTTACCCTTCATACAACTGTGACAACGTGTGTTAACTGTCGTAGGAACCATACAGATTTGCAGAGACAAAGTACCACTGAACGTTATCGGCCAACCTTTCTTGGTATGTCACATCAACGTGCATTTATAAAGTGCATTGACACCCATGCGCTTAATGACGCTGAGGTGTAAAACATTATTGATTTAAAAATAAAAAAACGATTAGTGAAAGAGAACAGTTTTTAGTTTTTAATCGATTTCTGAATAAAAATGAGTTTTGCGTAATGTTGAAGATTATTGGGGAGAATGTTCCATGAGCTAGAAGAATAAACTGAACAGCTTTGGCCACCTGAAAGGGCTTTGTAGAATTAAGGAGCATGTAAGAGTAAAAATGGTGATAATCGAAGGGTCCTAGTGTCCGAAGCTTGAGGATGTGTCCGTCACCTGTAGTGCAGTGAATAAGGGTACATTAAAGATCACAGATTTATGTATGGGGAGTCAATGGACAGCCTTCAAGATGGCAGTCAAAGAAAAAACTTGAGTGCTCTCAATGTCTACCTGGCTGCTTGATATTGAATCGACTGGAGACTGGCATCAACAATGTTTTTATATTTAGGGTAAGAGCTATTACAGCCTTCAAGGTTAAAAAAGGGTAAAACAGGGTGTAGTTGGCGAAGATAAAAGGAATAGGTTGAGACAACTACTGACACTTGAGCATCCATTTGTAGAACAGAATAAATCTTAACAACTAAGCACCTGACAGAAGGAGGTAATTGGTGAAAAATGCTGCGCAAAGGTCGGGTAAAGAATGAAACTGATCTATAGGGCAGACCTACCATCAAATCTCCATTTTGTCCATACTTCACTTAGGCTAATGCTAGCACATCCAGGCATGGTTTAAGGTGAAGCACTTCTGAATAAACCTAGAATCACGGACTGATGAACATAAAACTTAATTGAATATCATCACAGTATGTGTATATATTCAAACAGCTGAGTTGTTTCGGAAAAATCAACATCTGGCAAAAAAGTAGTTGTTGGCTGCTATCTTCAAGGAAGGAAAAAATCCTTTAACATTGTACAACTAATACAATCCTTTGAGTTTTTTAAAATTATTATTAGGATGGCATGATCTATGGTGGCAAAAGCAGTGTATAAGTCAACAAAATGAAGACTGAGGGGTGTGGTTGCTCACTGTAACTGTAGATCAACAACCACCAAGTAGTCCAGAATGCGCTTGGTTTCTGTGAAGTGGGTCAGTAGTTTTACACACCAGGATTCTATAATTTTAGCCACTGCTGGAAGGAGGTTACAGGCCTATAGGTGGAACACGGAATACAGATTGGATTTTCTTTAATAACAGTGTAACTATTCCGTAATTCAAGGAATCAAGCACCATGCCTCTTTAATATTTCATTATTTAGGTCAAGAATGATGGAGCAAAATCTCCAAGCTTAGAGATGAATATGACAAGAAGAGGGTCAAGTGGTGCACCAGATTTAAAGGAGTCATTAGGATTAACAATTAAGGTCTAGTGATGGATTCAAAATTAAGCCATTTTGCTGATTTCACAGCTGCTTTTAAGCAGGATACTAACTTGACAGAACTCGAAGATTCCGCAATAGACTCCGATTGTTTCTATTTCAGAGACTAAAACGTTGCTTAGTCTGGTATCGGAAAGAGCTTTAGTGACAAGTAGAAAGGGGTGACTTGTCTGAGGTCTTTTATAACCACAAATAACTCTTTTGCATGTTAGGTTCTTGACTATATAAAACTAAAAGGAAGGACACTGAATAATGATCAGAGGCACCAGTATGATATGCTTTATATAATGGTAAAACAACTATTTAATCCATCATGCTATAGATCACATCATACCTTTTATAATCAGTGAAGTCATAATTGCTATGTGTGATGTAACTGCAAAAGTGTTATGGCTGTGCTTCTATTCTGTGCCTGATCTACATGATATATGATATGATATGATGTACATTTGTAGAGCGCGAATTGTTGCCCGGAGGCGTCCAAGCGCTAAGAATACTCATAGTCCGTACAGTGGCCCACACAGGGAGAGAAGGGGACTTAGACTGGATGAAATAAAAAGGTTTTCAGCTGTTTACGGAAGGACGTGAGGTTAGAGTTGGCTCTGAGATGCAACGGGAGGGCGTTCCAGGCTGTGGCAGCATTATGGGAAAATGCTCTGCCTCCAGCTCTGGCTCTTTTAATTCTGGGGGCTGTTGCCAGAAAGGTCTGACTAGAGCGTAGGCTTCTACTAGGCATGTAATGAGAGATTAGGTCCCGCGTGATCCTTGGGCCGGTGTTCCAGAAGGCCTGGTGAGCTATGCACATAGCTTTAAACACAATTCTCTGGCGCACCGGTAGCCAATGCAGGGACACCAGTCCAGACCTCACTGACTCTCTCCGGGGAAGGTCGAGTAAAATGCGTGCCGCACAATTCTGGACTGTCTGAAGCCTTCTTAGAGTGGATTCAGGAGAGCCAAGATAAAGTACATTGTTAAAATCAAGGCGTGACTGAATTAAGCCTTGTAAGGCCACTTGTTTAGCTTCCAGGGGGAGGAGAGGGAGAATTTTTTTGAACATCCTCATAATGGCAAAACAGGTGGCTGAAAGTTTTATGGATTGAACGTTGAAGGACAGGGATCTGTCCAGCCAGACTCCAAGACTCCTAATACTGTCTTTAGGAGTAGGGGGGGTCCCAGACTTGACGGCCACATGGAGAGATGGAGACTAAGATTTGAAGGGCCTAGGAGCATAAGCTCAGTTTTGTCCCCATTCAGTTTTAAGAATGATAGGGACATCCAGGTCTTCACTTCCTCCAGGCAGTCTCTGAGCCCACCCGGAGCAGATGGATTGGCTGCCTGTGTCATAGAGACCACCAGCTGCGTGTCGTCCGCATAGGAGATGATCTTAATTCCAAATGGGCGGACGACATCAGCCAGTGGCCTCATGTACAGATTGAAGAGTGCAGGGCTCAAAGAAGAGCCCTGAGGGACTCCGCAATTAAGAGGTTTGCTGGAAGAAACAGACTCGCCTTCGAACACGCGAAAAGATCTGTCCTCTAAGAAGGACTGAAACCAAGACCAGGCTTTTTCCTTTATCCCGGCCTGAGATAAGCGGTCCAGCAGAGTGTCATAGCTGACCGTATCAAAGGCCGCACTGAGATCAAGAAGGATCACTGCCACTGATCCTCCTTGATACAGGATTTTTCTAGCTTCCTCTGTGACCATGAGGAGGGCGGTCTCCGTCCCATGTTTTGGTCTAAAGCCTGTCTGGGTAGGGTCCAGTAGGTGGTGCTCTTCCAGGAAGCTTATCAGTTGAAGGTTTATATATTTCTCCAAGATTTTGCTGATCCATGGGAGCAGGGAGATGGGGCGGTAATTGCTCAGGTTGGTTGAGTCCAAGTTAGGCTTTTTCAATAAAGTTCTCACCATGGCCTGCTTCCATGCGGTCGGGACCGTTGCAGAAGAGATGGAGGCATTTAGGACCTCCCTAATAATGGGTAGGGTGGTCTGCGAGGCTGCCATTATTATGTCTGGAGGGGCTGGGTCATCCAGGGAGCCGGATTTTACTTTTTGTGCTAAGGAGCCAAGAGTGACGAGATCCAAAGGGAGGAAGTGAGTGAGCGTGGGTGGCTGTTGGCTGAAGGGGGAGGTCGCGGGATGGAATGAGGGGGAAGGGTTTTTCGGGGGAAAGGTAGAGTAAATAGAACTTATCTTGTGATGAAAAAAGTCGGCAATGTTGTTGCAGTGGGTGATGGACTTATCCGCCTGCGAGTTAGGGGGCTGTTTAGTGAGATTTTTGATGATATGAAAAATTTCCTTTGGTTTAGATTTGGCAAGCAGAATTTGCGAGGAGAAATATAAGGCTTGTGCAGCTTTAATCAGTGTTTTATATTCACTGATGGCTTTTCGATAGTGGGTTTTGTTATCCATGGAGAAGTCGGATCGCCAACGCCTTTCGGATTTTCTACAGAGACGTTTCTTGTCTCTAAGAGTCTCGGTGTACCAAGGGGCGGTTTTGTGGGAGCGCTTAAGCATGATTTTCTTTTTAGGCAAAACAGCGTCCAGAGATTGAGTGATCCAATTGGCATAGGCCTGATTAGCTAGGCCGGGATTGTCGATGCTCATAGGTGGATTCTCAGAGAGTTTGCTGGTCCACTTGTCGACTGCTAGGCAAGACCAAGCTCTTGTGAGTCTCGTGGTAGGTGTTGGATCGGGGGTTTTAAACACAGTCCAATTAATAGGGATAAAAAAATGATCCGTCCAGGGCAGGGGGATAGGTGGACTGGTTGAAAGATCAGGGCAGTTGCTAAAAACCGGGTCCAGCAGATGGCCCTTCACGTGGGTTGCAGAGGAGACCCGTTGAGAGAGTTGCAGAGCTGCTAGATCCTCTGCTAGGGTCAAGGCTATGTGGTCTGAAGATGACTCAAAATGGAAATTAAAGTCACCTAGCAAAATGAAGTTGGATGAGGTATTGAGTTGTTCAGCCACACTGGGTGGTAGACTCACATGGAACTGTTTTGAGGGACCAGGAGGGCGATAAACAAGAGTGCCGGAGAGGCAGCTATTTGGTGATAGTTCCACGTTGAAGGTAAGACTCTCACAATCCATGATGGTTTTGGAAGCCACTCGGCAGTGGAGATGTTCTTTGTGAATTATCGCCACGCCTCCTCCTCTCCCTTTAGGTCGATCTTGGCGGGAGATTTGGAAGCCTGTTGGGAGGGCTTCTATGACTGCTGAATCGGCCTCAGGGGATAGCCAGGTTTCTGTAAGGAACAGAATGTCTGGTGTAAGTTCCTCTATTAAAAGTGCGATTTCAGTGGTATGTTTGGGAAGAGAACGGCAATTTAGTAAAAACATACGGAAATCGTGTAGCAGTTCCATAGTTGATTTGGGTTTGAAAGGATGGTTGCAATCAGGGCAGATAGGCGGGAGGGAGTCGGCTTGAAAGCTGTGTCCACTACAGTTGCTGTTATGTGTCCTGAGGTTGTGGAGAGTTTCACTACTGTAGTGTATGTGTTCTGAGGGCTGGGTAACAAAGGGGGTGGCCCTAGGCCCTGACTCAGCGCGGACGAGCGCAGACGAGCTTGCCTTATGCGCGCCTTTGGCGCGCATTCGGCGCGCCCACTGCGCTCGTCCGCTGCGCCTCCGGTGCATACACATTGTTATAGGTCAGGAAGGGGGTGTGGCCTCAAGGGGGGCGTGTCACTCGCTACAGCGTGGACGATGGCGCCTGCAAGACTCCTGCAAGCTGTCCCTCTCAGCGCTAGGTCCGCTGCTGGGGGAGATGTCAGGCAGGGAGGCAGGGAGGCGAATAGCAGGTAAAAACAACAACAATTACAAGTTTTTAAAATACTATTGTGCAAATGAGCGAGCTATCTCCCGGCTGAGCCTCAGGAGAGATGAGATATTCTGCCGCGCTCGAATTCAGCGCTCGATTTAAACCTAACGAGGGGGCGTGGCCTCGAGGGGGGCGTGTCCCTCGCTACAGCGTGGACGATGGCGCCTGCAAGACTCCTGCAAGCTGTCCCTCTCAGCGCTAGGTCCGCTGCTGGGGGAGATGTCAGGCAGGGAGGCAGGGAGGCGAATAGCAGGTAAAAACAACAACAATTACAAGTTTTTAAAATACTATTGTGCAAATGAGCGAGCTATCTCCCGGCTGAGCCTCAGGAGAGATGAGATATTCTGCCGCGCTCGAATTCAGCGCTCGATTTAAACCTAACGAGGGGGCGTGACCTCGAGGGGGGCGTATCCCTCGCTACAGCGTGGACGATGGCTCCTGCAAGCTGTCCCTCTCAGCGCTAGGTCCGCTGCTGGGGGAGATGTCAGGCAGGGAGGCGGGAGGCGAATAGCAGGTAAAAACAACAACAATTACAAGTTTTTAAAATACTATTGTGCAAATGAGCGAGCTATCTCCCGGCTGAGCCTCAGGAGAGATGAGATATGCCCACATAGTCTTTAGATGTGCTCAGGTGACTCAGAACGAAGGACTTGGTCACTGATCATGCCCTCTCCCACTCCGTGCCCCTTTACCCAAGACCTTCTGTTCAGTCTTTAGCCATGATCTCCAGGCTCTGGACAGGACACCTTGCCATGCCCTGCACCAAAGCCCCAAGAGCTCCCTTCAGTCCTGTACAGCAGGCTCTGGGAAGCAAGACAAAATTGTGCAAACACCATGCCAGAGTACCCCCGCTTCACAAGGGCCCATAAGTCATTCCATCAGGCTTCATGGGATTTCGCCATGCCAGGTACATACCTTCAGTAGACAGTGACTGAGAGACAAGCACCAGTCTCGCAGCAAAAACTCATGATGGTCAGAGGGAAGCAACTACCATCCAAAATGTCTCAGTGTTTCCTCAGCACAGGACTTCTACTCTGGTGGTGATGAGGAACACTGATCAAGGTTGGCGGTCCACGTATGTACCCAGTGGACGATCGGCCCCTCCCCCCAACTTCACACGCCCCCAAATTTGATTATCTGCATCCCAATAAGCCAGTTTCAGCTGCGCAGATGTTAATCAATGTCAGTACATGCTTTTATGTTACTGGATCCCAAAGTCAGGTAACCAAACAGGTGAGCTCTTGGACCCTTCTTAGAGGACCAAAAAGCATGTCCAATTAGCATGACCTGGTGGCAGATGGCCTCCTCCATGGTTTCCTGGCCAAACATATCACTACGGGCCCCCCCTCATCACAGTGCATTTGATATTACTATTAAATGTTCCCCTAGCAGCCCTGTGAGCCACATGCATCAATATGCCGCCAGCAGCCCTGAGGGTGGAAAGGGATGGTTTGCTCAGTCATAATTAGTGATGGAATCCGCACCTCATTTCAAGGATCATGCCCAGATCCTCCTAACGTGGATCAGCACTAAACAGTTTGGTGGACTACGAAGTTTCCTGGGGCTGTGATGGTGAGTCAAGAACCTCTTCTAAGCCTTTCCACGGGAGTGAGGATGCAAACTACCTGATTTGTGGCCCCAAGAGTGATCCCGGACACAGCCTGCCAAACGCATCTGCAGTCTTAAGCCCACTCATCGTGAAAGACTCACCCTGCAGATCTTGCCTCTGTTCCCCTCAGTCACAATTTCCTTAGCTGGGGGAAATTTATAAGCTGTTTATTGATGCCAGGACAAAGCCACAATGAAACTTCTGGTGATGTCCCTAGTACCAAGGAGCTCCAAACAGGAGAAGGCTGATCTCTCTCAGTGCCACTGTAGGATCACTCTGTTGTATACAACTCTCAATCAGTAAACCGCGAGGAGCATAGGGGTATGTCAAGAACCAGGCACAGCAACTCGAGTTGACACTAGCTGATCAAGGTCGTCCATCTAAAGTGGGTTGGGCCTCTAGCACAGCGAGCCCTGGCCAAGATTGCCTCATGGTACCCACAGAGGTCAACCAGCCAACTTTATCAACGGGGGAGGCTCACCTTCAGTTGTGAAACAGTCCAGAATCAGTACCAGCTTTTACGATACTGCTGTAGATGGGAATGCTTTCTGATCAGTTTGCCTTATTCCATTTTGGCATTTAACAGGATTTTTTACCATGTCAAAGAGAGGGAGAGCGGAAGCCTGCTAGAGGACATCTTGTGCGGCTGTCGTCTCTGCCGTGCCCTAGAGCTCGCCATACAAGATGCTGGCAACAAAAAACAAACTAACCTTGCATCATCTGTGGATATAAATCTCTTCTTTCGATGTCACAATGCCAGTGCAGTGTACCAAGTTAAGTTGGTAAATGTGGGCATCTGAACACGTTTCACTTTTTTCAAGTGGACACAGCGAGAGGATACCGTGGGCAATTTATGAATTGTTTTCAATGATTGAAATTTTAGATACAACAATGGAGCTATAACTGAATTCAACATAAACACAAATTTGCAGAAATGCTACCTAAGACTATCAAGTGAGGAACACGTGAGGGAATTCCTCGCCAATTAAGACTTTAAATCTACATTTAGAGCAATTGCATCAGGCACACAGGCACACAGAAATACCGCAAACTGTAACCGGAACGAAAAAATATATAAGAAAGGAGTATTTCAGTCAATTAAAATGCTGCCTCGGGGCTTCACGACATCCAATAGTGTTCTCTCCTACGTGCGCTTTTCCAGCAAACAGCAACTGCTACATCAGACACAGTGTTCCAACAATGACTTCCTGAGAGGTTAGCTGTGCTGATTTCAGCTCTCGCCAACACAAAAAATATGAATTTCTTAGAAAGTTGTGCAGCCCGTTTGAATGGTAATCTGATTCAGTTTTCACATAAAGAATCGCTGAAAATTGTTCTGATATGAAAAAGTCACGAGGTGAAGGCGCAGAACAGATAAAGCAAACTAAAGCTTCATGTCAGTCTCATTAACACAAGAGTTTCAGCAGCACGAAAGAGAACACAGCTAACTGTTCAAAACAGTAAGGAACAGAAATGTATACTGGCTATTTCACTACGTCAAAAAGGAATGGTCAACCGAGACTGCATGGGATCCACACAGGGAGGGCACAGATCTTTGAAATCCAATATAGAAGAAAACAGTATAGCCTGAAAGAGACCAAAATCACATTTATTGGCCCTAAAAAAGAGAACAATAATGGTTCAACCTAAGCTCACAATTTACATAAAACAGCCAAACTCGCCACTCCATAGTAGTTCAATTTCGCTGGCTTAGTTCAACTGACACTGTCCTTAATTTGGTCTGGCTAGATACAGCTTCATTACAAGGGCGGCGGTTCCCGCTATGGTGGAGGAGCGTCGCCCCACTGCTTGGAGCAGTGGGAGGAAAGGAAACATATAATGATGACAACTTTTAGTTATAATCATTTTATGTTTCCTTCGTTTCCTTCCTTTGCGGGTGGGTGGGCGGGGCTGCTCTGCTCACACAGAGCAGGGCAGGAGAGGAGTACCTTGCCAACTCCTAAAAGTGAGCAGTGACTGTTTGGTCATCCCCCTCGGACCGCCCAAACCAGTCATGCACACTTTACCCCTTTTTCCATGCAGGCTGCATTGCAGCCTGCGTGCAGAACAAGCCCAGGCTCTCATTGCCTGGTGAAGCATCCCACCAGGGCACTCAAAACCAATCACAACACTGCATTGCAGCATTGTGATTGGTCAGGGGAACCTTGCTGTTCCTGGCTTTCTGTTCCACGCCACGAGGAGAGAGCAGGAGCAAGGACCAGAGACGCAGCGGCCGGAACGGCAGTTAGGTAAGTTTGTAATATATATTTTTTTCCACTCTAAAACTAACTCGCACCCGCGGCATCCGTGCCCGCCCCGCCACCTGCGAGTTATGCTGGCCGCTACTGAGCTTCAACTGTTACTATCATTAATTTGGTATTGCTAAATACAAGTCTCTGTGTTGGCTAGGCGAAAATCAACTTCTAAGATAGATGAAAATAAGCATGTGCTATGCCATAGATCTCGCATTTACGAGAGTTTGAGCTATTTGCATTGTAAATGCCAATAGCTTAAATTCTCGCAAATGGAAGACCTATTGCATTGGAAATATTTTTTGTTGTTTTCAAGCGCCCCATGATACGCTTTCATGTTATTAGAGGCTGCGCCCCTTTCTTTAGACCAGCCACTTCTAAAGAAAGGGGTGCGGCCGCCATTAAAGTGAAAGCGCGGTATGGGGCTTTTTTTACACAAAAAAAAACATTTGTTTGTCAAGATGACAAACAGATGCTTTTTGTTTTGTAAATTGTTGCGAAGAAGCTTCTTGTACAATAGTGTACCGCAAAACGAATAGGAAGTTCTCCTTGAGGGCTCTCACATAAAAATCCATGAGGAAACCCCCTACTGATCAAACAAGCATTAAATGTCATTCCAAAATGGGAACTTGAATTAATACAGTAGCTTGGCACACCAATGACCAGGATAACCTAGGGCAGAGGCGCCACTAGAGGGTCTTCTTAAAGAACATTGAATTTTACTTCCAATATCGTAAGGTTAAAAATAGATCGAGGATAAACCACAATGAAGATTTATCAGGGCTCCTCATGTATGATGGAAGGTTTCCTTTCAAAATGTACAGTAAAGTGAATGCATCAGCAGCCTGGCCTAACGCACATGTAAAATGGAAGATGACGTGAGGCCCAAGATGCCAAGAAACCCTGGTACCAGAATGAATAAGACACTTTCCTTACTTCTAACAGGAGTGAAGAAATGATCAACAGTCATGGTCACAACTAACAATGTAAATTTTAAGAGATAGAGTTAAAAGGGAATATTTCTCCTCATTTATTGACAACCCAATGTGATAAAACAAGGGACCAGGTTCTGTAAAAAAGAAACAGACGGAGCATTCCAGTCAGTAACAACCATTTTGATGTAATACAATGTGGATTTGCTGCCTTGGCAGGCAGGTTACAACCACGACTGAAACCTTGGTAGAAACCAGAAGGGCTCTGCTCAAACCAAATGACAAAGCAGAAAATTACAAGGGATTACCTTACACATTAAACAGTAGACCATGACAATGCTTCGGGTAAAAAGGGTCCATGAAGATCAGGAACACAGTTTCTAAGAGATGACAGATTCTTGAAAAGAGTTACCATTTTCTTTAAAAAACACATTTGTTCACACCTGGAAGGTCTAGATGGTAAGAAGAGGCAGTGGCGTAGGAAGCGGGGTGCGGTGAGTGCGGGCCTCCCCGGGTGTCATCGCTGAGGGGGGGTGACAAAATGGCAAAAATATGGGATTTAAACACATATTTTTGACATTTTGTCAAGCCGGGGGTGACCAGAAATTTTCCGCATTGGGTAACACCTGACCTTGCTAGGCCACTGAGAAGAGGTCTACTGTTTTTAGAGGAAAAGAAATTGTGAACAAATAGAAACTCCTCTGATTACGGGTCTCATTATATACAAATAACACTGCTCCCTTCTGCAGCTGTACCTCCAGGTGTGAGGTTGCCTGCTCATCTCAGGAGTGAAGGCAGGAGACTGGTGATTTGGGAGGTAATACTTTGCATAAGAGAACAAAGTACATACAAGGATACCGAAAGGTAGGAAACCAAGCTTATTGGAACTACAGAGGGAAGACCTGTCTGTAGGCCGAACGATGAGGACAGAACATCTATGGCAATGGGTGTAAAGAAAGGAGAGACTGAAATACAGGCCTCAAGACAGAATGGAAAAGTAAAGAATGAACAGACAGAAATTAAGCGTGACTGTAAGGTACAGGAGCCGCCAATTACAGCAGTGTGTAAGAATTAGGCTGCCTGCAATGAGAGGTGGGTTGGGCTGAGCACCTGGCCAGGGGATGTACGCAGCAAGGGGGTAGGTGACCGCGGCCAACACCCGCTGCACACGACAAGACAGTCATTTACCATGTCATGAGTGATGTAATGTGTGGTCACAAGCAGAGCATGGCGATGGGGCAAGTTATAGTTGCTCAGAAAAATATAAATGACAAACTTCAGTATTTAATTTGCTTTTTAAACATTACATTTTATTTCATTTTCTCATTTCAAGACCCAACTATAAAGACACTAACTTATATTTTCTTCATTGAAATTTTATATATTATGTATATATTATACACACACACACATACACATATATGCAACACGTTCCATCGCTGAATATAATGAATAGAGAACAGAAAGGGCAGCACTCCATCCAAGTAATGCAGGAATCTCAGTGCCAATTTATTTCATAGGCAAGAGATCAGACGCTAAACAAACAAGGTCCACATGTTTAGCAGCAGGCTGCTTGACTATGAAATGCATTTTCACTGAGATGTCTGCATTACTTTAATGGATTGCTGCCTTTTCTGTTCTCTATATAGTGATGGCACAGGTCTCGAATGGGTCCATAGTTACAATTTCACCCTTTGAAATGTATATATATATATTTATATCTCGATATATATACACACATATATATATATACACACACACATATATATATATACACACATATATATCTATAGATATATATATATATATATATAGCCTCCACAGCGACTATCCACTCATACAAGTCAGTCCAGCCGCACTTTCCCTCATAATTGAAAAACACAACAGTGTGGCCACAGGTCAAAGTGCTAGGTGATTTGTATTCTTGCATAACAAAAAATGTCTCAGCAACACCCCACAATGGAAAGCCTATGTGTTTCGGCTTGCGCCTTCAACCGCGCTATCCCATCAACCCCATAACCACTGTTTAAAAAGCAACACGCGACTCATGCGTCCACATCCTGCACTTCCTGAATGGCATTATCTAGAATGTTGAAAGAGAAACTCTCGTCAATGAGTGTTGGCCATTTTGCAATTATCATTATCAAGGGCAGCCTTATAGCAGACTCATAGGTCCACAGTGAATAATAAATACATATTGAAGACTTTCAACTGAATTAGGAAGGAAGGGGGGAGGGAGGACATACACCACTAAGTAAATTGCCACGACAGGAAGAGTGGATATTCTGTTACATAAACCAACCAACTGATATTATAAATACATAAATAAGGTTGCACATATATTGCACAAAGGGTTCCTTGTAAACATGACACTTTGCAGATCGTAAAATCACATTATACCTATATAAATATCATATAAAACAGTCAATCTTGATCCTGAAGGTGTCAGTATCCAAAATATGAAGTGCTAATGCTTCTATCATATTGCACAACACCCATAAAGTGCACTAACATGGCAAAATTGTATATAAAGTGCTCATGCTACATATTGCTTTCACAAATCTGTGCACTGATATGTATCGAATAACATCCATTGTTCAAATTGCCCACACAATACAGCACCCTCCAACTGCTTGAAGGAATGTAACGTGCAAGTGCATCTGTAAACAACCAACACTCATCATAAATAACCACCACATATGCTCGCTGGTCCAGTCAAGAATACATACAATAAATGTTTCATTGCAATATTAAAATACCAATAAGTGTAAATGAATCCATCCCTATTCCCCTAAAGCAATGGACTAGAGAGACAGCTTATAATGACCCCAATAGACAATATAGCTACATCTCATAACATAATGACTCAATTAGTGTGCCAAAAATGTTGCATAATCCCATTGTATTGTAATCTACTGCTGTATAAAGTGCATTCTAAGTTAACATCTAATGGGGGTACCAGCGGGTCAGTTTGGAAAACAAATATATATATATATATATATATTCACTGAAAAACCATAGGTTTCAGGGGCGTTATAGTTAGTTGGAAATTTCACTCGTACAAAACCATAGAAATTCCCCTGTTATAGTTAGTTCAGCTAACTATAACTCGCGCGCCCGCAATGCACTGCTGATGACGTCACCTATTACATCACTCATGACATCACTGATGACATCTCAAATGAGATCACTGATGACAGCATCCTTGTGATAGAGTGACAGACCTCCTCTCACCCTAATATAACCTTTGATATACACACACTCAAAAATAAAATCTAACATTTTCAAAACAATGGCCATACCAATACCAGTTACAACACACCTATTCAGTAATTCCAAGATCTACACACACATCCACTCATTCAGCAATAGTCCTATACTCCTACATGTACTCACTCATCGTATGTACTCATGCACCTATACATCCTGTTACACACCGACACTCATCCATAGAGTTACACACACACATAGTCACACATGCAAACAAAGTATCAAACATCCATTTACTTGCATACAGTTGTACACACACTACCACACTTACTTCTACAGAAACTTACACATTCTTACTCTCTTAAACAATCACTTATATAAACACCTACTTATTTGTACAGGAAATCTTCCAATCTCTCACTCTCACATAAACTCACTTATATACACCAATACTCACATATACTAGTTTAAAACATATGTACTTACTCATAAAGACACTATTGAGACAGTCATTCACTCACTAACACACCCATACACACACTCATCCACCCATACAGTCCTGCACACATGCTGTCTTCAACACATACAAACAGCAAGTCACTCATTCATGCATCTATGCACTAAGTAATACCCCCCACCGAACCATACAGACACTCATACTGATACTTAAAAACCCAATTAATAACCCATATAGACACTCCTGTAGCTACTCACCAACCCATGCAGCCACTTATACACAAAGTGAGAGACTGATACAGATATTTACACATTTAAACATTACTCACTAACCCATGTATTCACTAAGATACACTTAGTCAGTTATACAATCAATTTTACAAAAAAAGGTCATCCATTTAGACACTTATATACCCATTTATTCTTCCATCGACCTTGCAATATACATATATAAAACATTTAATTTTCAGAAAAACACACAGTCACTGGATGATGTCATCAGTGATGTCGTTTGAGATGTCATCAGTGATGTCATGAGTGATGTCACTGACCATGTCATGAGTGATGTAATATGTGACGTTATCAGCAGTGCATTGTGGGCGCGCGAGCTATAGTTAGCTGAACTAACTATAACAGGGGAATTTCTATGGTTTTGTACGAGTGAAATGTCCAACTAACTATAATGCCCCTGAAACCTATGTTTTTTCCAGTGAATTTCTAAGGTTTTTTTAAATGCTAATTTCTAACTATAACGTGCCTGAAACCTACGTTTTTTTCAGTGAATATATATATATTTATTATACTATTTATACATGTGAAAATGTCTCGGTCCTCCTGTTTGCCTCTATGGCACAGAAAAAATGGGTGGAACTGATGTCAGCACACCGACGAGGTCCTCTTATAGCTTTGATTACGTCATACGGTGTCGCGAGCAGAGCCGTGCTATTATGACGTCCTTGTCGACGTGGGAGAGCTAGGAAAGAATTTCCCTGGAATGCTGGTGCAGGGTATATTCACCTAAGTGTTCAGGCCAGTTCTTTGGGAGCAACTGTCTATGTTGCCACTCCAGAAACCGAAACCAGTGATCCGAGGGCAGAGGCCCTGCAGGTGGCACACGAGGTGGGGTGCCCAGTCGTGTGCACCGGCGGGGCAGCGAAGTGACAAGCACCACAACCCACAAAAAAGATAACGAGGGCACTGAACAACACAGGATCTTCCTTTGTATCTGGCAGGAACAACAAAGTTAAAATAACCTAGTACCAAAATGTAGAATTAATGCTACAACGGTCTTCAAGAGGACCTGCGATGCCGCTTCTGCCTCCCGTACCCTGGAGGCGGCACATGGGTCACGCGGTACGGTCATACTGCGGTGGGCTCACACTCGTTGACCTCTCATGGCACTGCTCCACACTTCAGGGAGGACGCTTTCCATTAGCTATGTTTTCTGATGACGTGTCGCGCCAAACAGACTCTTCCACTTTCTCACCGGAAGTGAAACCAGGCCACGCGGACACTTTCACAATACAACAGCTGGGAATGCACTTTTCGGTAAAAAAACCCACATTCATTCCGCCTAATTAATCAAATAAACGTCTCACTGAAGAACAGGGGCCAGCTTCGATCGGTAAAAAGCCGTTACGACGACTATTACTTCGCGATACCATTTCAACGCATGCGTTGTACATCGCAAAGTCATTACTACACATTTTTTTTTAGAACGTAAGGTCATTTACCACGCATGCCTTTACAACAAATTTTTTATGTAAAGGTGTGTATGGTAAATGACCATGCGTTCTAAGAAACATGTAGACGATCCACGTTGTTTTAAGGAAACAGAGGCTGTTACGTTTCCTCACAACGACGTGCACCGCCCCTCAGAGACGACGTGAAGCAGGAACCACGAGGAGAGAGGAACCACGAGGAGTGAGAGGTAAGGGGGATTGGGCATGGGGTGGTTTTTTTCTTCTAGTTTTTAGGGTAGTGCAGTGGTGTTTGGGTAGTGTAGGCGGTCATGCTTGGGGTAGTGTTTCAGGGTTTAGGGTAGTGCAGTGGTGTTTGGGTAGTGTAGGGGTCGTGCTGGGGTAGTGTTTTAGGGTAGTGCTGTAGTGTAGGAGGTCATGCTGGGGGTAGTGTTTTATGGTTTAGGGTAGTGCAGTGGTGTTTGGGTAGTGTAGGGAGTCATGCTGGGGGTAGTGTTTTAGGGTTTAGGGTAGTGCAGTGGTGTTTTTTTAGTGGAGGGGGCAGTGTTTTAGGGTAGTGCAGTGGTGTTTCTGTAGTGTAGGGGGTCGGGGTTTAGGGTCGTGCAGTGGTGTTTGGGTAGTGAGGGGTGTCGTGCTGGGGGTAGTGGTTTAGGGTAGTGCAGTTGTGTTTAAGTAGTGAAGGGGACGTGCTGGGGGTAGTGTTTTAGGGTAGTGCAGTGGTGTTTCTGTAGTGTAGGGGGTCATGCTGGGGGTAGATTTAGTGTTTAGGTTAGTGCAGTGGTGTTTGCGTAGGGGGTCATGCTGGGGTAGTGTTTTAGGGTTTAAGGCAGTGCAGTGGTGTTTGTGTAGTGAAGAGGGTCGTGCTGGGGGTAGTATTTTAGGGTTTAGGGTAGTGCAGTGGTGTTTGGGTAGTGGAGGGGGTAGTGTCTTAGGGTTCAGGGTAGTGCGCCCAACCAGCCACAATATCCGTGGGCAAATGGGATCCTGACTCTTTTGAACGCTCCGCCAATTGAATAATTTGGGTCAAGGGCCCTACCACGTCCAAGACCTATCAATTCCTTTCTTGGGATCCCTCATATACTTGGAGGAAAAGGTACATAGTTTCTCATCAATTTCAGTCGTGTGTGCCACCTTCCCCTTAAGTGAGGGCCTGGGGCATTCTCCCCTCATCCTATTCCTGACCTCCCTTTCAAGGGGTTGATGGATTTTCCCCACCACACACTCTGCCACTTTGGTGTCAGGGGTCCACTCCGCCGACTTACGATGGTAGATTTGGGTAGGCTCGAACATGTCCGAGAGGAGTGGGACTCTGGATGCCAGGGACGCCCGAGACCTTATCCTCATCGGAGGAGAAATTGTCCTCCGATACACCCTCTCTCTCTAAGGGAAACCTGCCGTCGGGGTCTACAATAGTGGTGACAGAGTCACAATTTTCTCCGGACTCCTCCTCCTCCCGGCAGGGTGTATGTTTTAGCATTCGTGCACTCTTGAGGAAGGTCTCTGTAAATTTATCAAATCCTTCCTGCGTTATGCTTAACGGCCCTTTTATTCCCCATCTGGGAGCTACTGGGACCCGCCACCACCAGATCTGGGTCACTGAACACCCCAGGGATGCTTTTCACCAGCTTATCAACCTGATCCCTAAGAGGAGCCAGCGCCCTAGAAATAGCCAGAGAGAGGGCTTGGTCCACTGCTGGGGGGGGGCATTCCTCCTCCACTTCCTGGTAGGAGGAGTAAAAATGGTCTTCTGGAGAACACATGATAACAGAGGGTGTGAGCACAGAACAAATGCCCTTAAAATCCTTAGGGCAGCCCCCTCGCCGGTGCTCCAACGGCTGGGTTTTCCCCGAAGCAGTTATAAGAATAGACTGAGGCACAATATCAATTACCACCACCAGGCGGCCGTGTAGGGAAATCACCGCGTAGCGGTGTCAAAATTAGGCAAGGGTTGGTCGGGAATCAAGCGGCCACTAAAGGAGTGACCTGATTCCCAAACGGGCGTTAAGACCAGCGGGAGCGCTCGACGGAGCTGCCTCGCTCGGACCAGACACGCCTGTCAGGATCTCAGCGCACGCAGAGCACACAGCGGGAGAAACTGCGAGGGGGAGAACGCTCTCGGGCAAGAGCCTGCTACGCAGGGAATAAGAAACAATACCAAGGCAATAAGGCTAATAACGTGCACAAGAAACCGCTATATAAACAGCAACAACGTCAGATTAAGAATGTAAGGAATGCACTTAACTGACGAGCAGTGACGAAAGAGGAAGCGAAGGGACGTCACGATATTATATATGATGGACTGTGATATGATTGGACTATAGTTGCCATGGAGACTACCCCCCTAAATGGTTCATGGGTTGTGTAGTCTTTTGTTTAATGATTGTTGTGTTAAGTTTTCTTTGAACTGCTATGCAAATAAAGTGAGGAAAGATATGCATAATACTCGCCTCCGTCCTGCCATAGAATTCATTAAACTTTATTCGATCTGATTTAGAAACATAGATCATAAAAGTGTACATAAAAACAGTGAATCCTCTTTCCTAATACAATACAGTGAAAATTAATTAAAACTAGTAGGTAAAAAAAGGTGTTACAAAGCCCGGTTCAGAGCAACTTCAGGTTAACAGAATTGTAAAGTTCAATGTTTCGCAAGATCAATCTCATGTACTTCGTACAAAATACGCAATAAGGGGTCCAGGTAAGATGTAATGCTCCAATACCTGACCAGTCTGCACTACATAAAACTGCAGAAAACTAAAAATACAAAGTGTTTTGCACACTTCTGTCATTGGGCTATATGTGGGCTACATCTGGGTGATATTTGTGCTACATTTGGGCTCTTTTTTTCTCTGGTGGCCATCTTGGGAGACGTATTTGTTATGAAGTTTCCTAATTTCCTCATTTACTGCAGTCTCCTCAGTAGGAAATGCTTACAGTTTTTTTACTTTGATTCCATCAAGAAGGCATTCAGATGTGTCACACATTTGCCATAAATTCAGAACGTAGCACTCTAGTTGTTCATTAGATCACTGTAGTAAAGCTACTGCTCACCAGGGAGTTAACTGGAAGTCTACTGCTGGTATTGAAAGTGATTGTTTCAGTCTGCATGTCAGAATTTTCTAATGAAGTAGAAGAGGATTTGAGATCTCACTTAAAACATGCCCTAAATTTTCTTTCTGCAGCACTAACCATAATTTCTATGACAAAATTAACCCCCTCATTTTGTTCCTTTTTAAATAAAAATTTAAGTGTTACTAGTCTATTCCAATCAAGATGGCTTCAGGTTTGCCATATTTTGTCGTAAGTAAGACTGTTAGCGCTCTAGGTTTTCTTTAGAACACTCTGGGAAGCTGCAGTTGAACACAAAGGTATCAACGGACAGGCTGCTCCTGTTGAAATATAACAGGAAGACATTGGAGATCACACTTGAAACATGTCCTAATTTTTCTTTCTACAGCACTAACCATAATTTGTATGACAAAATGAACCCCATCATTTTGTTCCTTTTTAAATCAGTTGTTTAAGTGTTACCAGTTTATTCCAATCAAGATGGCTTCAGGTGTGCCATGCTTTTGTCATAAGTAAGGCTGTTAGCGCTCTAGTTGTTCTTTAGAACTCTCTGGGAGGCTGCAGGAGAACACAAAGGAATCAACTGACAGTCTCTGCCCTTGTTGGATGTACATGATTTACTGAGAATGACATACTTCATTCTCACATGACTGAGAAAGATAATGTGAATTTACAGAAAATATGCTCTCATTTTAGCTTCAGTTTTCTCTCAAACATGATTCATGATTTCCCAGCAGAAGGTTTTTCACAGGGTAAAATCACCTTAGAACACACCACAATTCCTGAAATTAGTATGGTACCATCAACACATGAATTCTAATGTAACTTAAGTCTGTTATCACCCTTTATAGTTCTCCTTTTGGTAACCATCAAAATCTTCGATTCACTACAATGCATTTCAATGGGGTACTATCATGTATATTGGTCCCAAGATGGCTGCCAGCAATTTCAGGATGAAGTGCTGAAAGCCAATCAGATCTCACGATGAGATGTGTCGTTAGGCTCCGCCCAGATATTGAAACTTTTTCTTTTTCTAATTTCTCATGAACTACTGAACGGATTTACACCATTTAACAAAAAGGGATCTTTCTAAACCAAGGGCTACCTTTTCGCCATATTTGGTGTAATTCTGTTCAGCAGTTCGGGCTGTAGCCGTGTCTAAAGTTTCCTATGGGAATTAACATGGAGAAAACACATTTTGGGACCCCCCTTTTTTCTCAGCCCCCACTTGCCGAATCACCCCAAAACGTTTAAGGTAGGAGCTGACCGGAGCGCCCCACGAGTTTTGAAAGTTTCGCGAAGATTCGTCAACCGACGCCAAAGTTATTGGGAAAAGAATGTTATGATTTTCCTATGGATAATAGGTCCTAACTAGAACTACCTACTGGCAACCACCAGTAGGAGATATATATATATATATATATATATATATATATATATGCGCAAACAGAAGTCTTTCACCACAGAACCACCAGACAGGCAGCAACGAGGAAAAACCACGCAAGTCCCAGTCTTCTTTCGGCAAGTTTATTGAAAAAGGCAAGTTCACCAAATCTGACGCGTTTCGGGCGTCCGCCCTTGGTCACAGATCGTCAGGCAAATGAAAGAACATCCCTTTTAAAGGGTACATTGCACGAATTTAATTAGTGATTTTTTTCTTTTTGCAACACCATGTGATTAGAAACTGGAAACTGAGGACACACTACATATAGCTAACATAGATAGTCTGTTTTCTAAATCACAATTTGATATATATAAATCGAATAACGGGAGGTATAATTACAATATTTACATTTTGTTGCCCAAATTTGTGTTAACATTCCATTGTGAGTTGCCATGCTATATATTTTGTAAATTTTATATCAGACAATTATTGTCAGTGTGCATTGAAAATGGCACATGATATCCGCATAAATGCGCTTATATAGTAGATTGCAAAAAAAGACACAGTGTTACTGGTGGTCATTTGTCATGAAAAAGTGCAATGCGCGTAGGTAAAGTGCAAATGCAATTGTGCAAATAATGCAAAATATTCTGTGCAAGCATAGCATATAAATAAATATAAATATTTATAAATAATTTCATATTAAAATCATCTAAGCTTCTCAATTCATGAAACCTGATGCTAGGCATATGACCATATAAAAATATCATCTATGTTTTACTCTTTTGCAATCTCTCAATTAACTGCATGAATGCAATAGACATGTAACGACAATATGGATCGTAATGATTTACAATCAATTCCTTTATATATATTTAGATAAAGCAACAAATATCAACCACCTTCCAAAAAAGTTTACTCTATACGTGATTCAAAAGGAGGAAACAAACTAAATCTATCTTGATGTCTGTGTCCCAAAACTTAAATGGGAAAAGTAATGTGAATCCAATGAACCAGTGAAAAAAATCAATTGTGCATGTGATACTAAAAAAAGGGATGATATACAGTATGTGTAATAAAATTCATAATGAAATTAATAGGGTAAAGGCAAAGAAAGCAGATAATGGCCCAAAACAAATCATTAAACAGGGATTGGTTATAAAAAAACATGTAAGTCTTCCGTTGTGTTCAATCCATTGGGGAATCTGATGTCTAACTCAATAATAAATTGTGACTCAAGTCTTCTGAGCATTTTTTCCCTATCGCCACCCCGTCTAGATTTAGGGACTGAGGCAATGACATAATATTCCAAGCATTGTAAGTTGTTGTTATGTCTTGCCTTGAAATGTCTGGCAACAGGATAAGTGCCATCGTTATTAACGATGGCACGTAAATGCTGGAGTATTCTGGCATGCACCTGTAGCTTAGTGCTGCCCACATATCTGAGGCCACAGGTGCATGTCAGAATGTAGATAGCAAAATCAGTTTTGCAATTAAATGTGCCCTTGATGTTTTTGGCAATAGGACTGAACGGTGTCAAGTATTGGGAAGTGTTTTTTCCAAATTTACAAGCTCTGCAAGTTGAGCAACGCTTGAATCCCGGCCGGGATTTCAACCAATCCTCTTGTTTTGCTAGCTCAGGGAATTCGTGACTGATCTGGGTTTTAAAGGAGGGTCCCCTCCGATAAGTAACCACAAGGTTGTCTGGAAGCCTGGGGGCCAGAACCAAATCTGTTTTTAAAACAGGCCAGCGCTGTTTTATGATGGATTTAATTTGTCTGGCCTGTTTGCTATACCCGGTGATAAGCCTGGGAGTTTGTTCCTCCCTTGAATCAGTTGATGCAATTGATTCACTGTTAGTAAACAGAGACTCACGGGTTCTAGCATTGGTTTTCTGGATGGCAGTTTTTAAGACTGATTCTTTGTATCCCCTACATCTGAATCTGTCTAGGGCTTCATTTGTGCAGGCCTGTAAATCAAGATCAGTGCTACAAATTCGTTTCAACCTGAGCAACTCCCCAAATGGAATGTTGTCAATCGTGTGTCGAGGATGTGAACTACTGGCATGCAAGATGTTATTGCCAGCAGTTTTCTTTCTATGTAGTTTAGTGACAAGACGGCCATCTTTAACATATAGTTTAACATCCAAGAATTCAGCTTCATTTGCGCTTACATTAGAAGTGAATCTTAAATTTTCTTGGTTGTTATTAATACAAGCCAGGAAATTGTTGACACTTTTCAAATTGCCTCTCCACAGAATAAAAACATCGTCTATAAAGCGTATCCACTGTATGACATGTTTTCTGTACATTACACCATGGGTGTGCATGAGGACCTGTTCCTCCCACCAGCCTACGTGCAAGCACGCATAGCTGGGGGAGAAACAGGCCCCCATCGCCACACCTCGCTTTTGTATGTAGATGTTGTCACCAAATAGAAAGAAATTGTTGTTTAGACACCAACCAGTAAGTTCTAAAATCATCTTATTGTGCATATAGCATTCAACAGGTCTCTTACCAAGGAAATGTTCTAATGCACTCAAACCAGTTGTATGTACAATACTGGTGTAGAGCGACTCAATGTCTAGGGTGATCAATAAAAGATCGTCGCTCCACGGAATATCCTTAATCTTGGCAATGAAGTCTCCCGTGTCCCTTACATATGTTGGTAATTCCTTCACTAAGTCCTGTAGGAAGTGATCTATATATTCGGTAACATGTTCTACCATTCCCCCGATGGCCGAGATAATCGGTCGGCCAGGTACTGGTGTGACTAGTTTGTGTACTTTTGGGAGGAGATAAAGTCTTGGTATTATAGGAAATTCCACATATAGGAAATCAAATTCTTGCTTTGAGATCATATTTTCCCTCTTCCATTTGTGGAGCAATTTCAAAAGTGATTCTTTGGCCAGATTGTAGTCCTTGCCTGAAGATTTAACATAACACGAGGAGTCATTTAGTTGTTTCATGGCCTCCTCAATGTAGGCATCTTGAGGCCAAATAACCACATTGCCTCCCTTGTCAGCAGTGGTAACAATATTTTTGTAGTCTTTACTCAGTTTCGAGACCAAGGATAGATATTGTTCCTCTTGTTGACTTTTATAACGCTTCTTGTGCTTGATCTTATATTGCAGTTGTTTTAGATCTTCCACAACAACGTCATGAAAAACATCTATCGAGTCTTTTGGCATTACAGGCATGAACTTTGATTTAGCTTTAAATGGACTGCTGTTTGCGCCCATCTGAGCCACAGAGGCCTCTCTTAGTTCTTCCTGGGTAGAGATTGGAACAGAATTGGATGTGTCATTGTTGGCCAGTTGATGCAAATATATATATATACACACAAAGACGTCCTGTCCGCGTTAAATCATAGAAAGCGGAACTCCAGGCACGGACCTCCAAACTCCAGAACGAATCACGGACTTCCACACACCATACGTGGATGAAGCAGTAACAATTTATTGAGAAAAAAGTACCACAGGAGCAGTGCCTGCCATGACGCGTTTCGCTCCTCAGAGGGAGCTTGATCACATGATGCGTCTCCACACTGTGACGTATTTTAAAAAGGTGAAGAGTGTGCACAATCAACTATAAAAACAAACTGTTGTTGTTAATTGATGTAAAAAACAGACTGAACTCAATATGTGGTCGACTACTAACCATAATGCCATGCTGTAAACATTGGGAGGAATCAAAGATGCAGTGCAATCCAAATTAATAGGGATTTAGAGAGAAATATAAATATAAATACATAGTGTATACCTAAATAAAAAATAATAGTGCATGACCTAAAAATGGAGGTTAATGCTGTTCTATACAGACAATCTTCAGCAAGTGCCCTAAGTATACAGTTTCAAACTATATTTCTCTCCAATACCAAAATAGTTAATATGACCAGATGTAAATCAAACAAAATCAAAAAGGCATCATATATATGTAAAACCTATCGTGCAAATCAATCCGTAATGATAAATACAAAAATAGTCCAATCCATATCGTTCTAATAGGTAGCAGCAAAATCATCAATAAAGTGCGAGTGCAATATTGGAGAGGTAGCTGATCAAATCTAAAAAGACCCAATACTAAGAGGAGGACAAAAATGTATAAAAATCAATAAATATCGAATTTGCAAGTTAAAAAATTACAAATACATATATAAATAGAATGCCAAAAGGTTAAAAACAGTCTGTAAAAAACAACAAGATGTAGAATACCAAAAAAGCGCAAAGGAGTGCAGTGCAAAAAATATTACCTCAAACACTTAGCAGCAGTAGAAAAAACCCTGAATCGCTTAAGCCTAAGCGATCCTAAAGTGCCAGTGCAAGGATAATAGTAAAATCACAGATCAAACCAATATATGTTCAATTAGACAGATATAACAAAGACTCAATGAGAGCAAATGATTGTCATAATGTAATACCATCTTATAAATAAAACACCTGAAAAACTGGTTCATAAAAAGTTATGCAAATCTTCATTCATGTTAAGATCATTAGGGACTCTTGTATCGAGAGCTAAACTAAAATGGGATTCTCTCAGTAATTTCTCACGATTCCCCCCCCCCCCCTCCCCCTCCCCCCCCCCGTCCGGGGTTGAGAACTGACCCTAGAACTGTGTATTCCAAATCCTTTAGTTTGTTATCATGAATAGATTTGAAATGCCTGGCCACCGGGTAATTGTGGTCAGAATTGACAATAGCCCTAACATGCTGAAGAATGCGTTTATGAACCGGGAGCTTTGTGCTGCCAATATATTCAAGATTGCAGGAGCACTTCAGTTTGTAAATAGCGTATTCGGTACGGCATGTCAGATGTTCATTAATGGCTATCTCTTTATCACAAAATGCTGTTGTGTAGTGAGTAGAATTTTTAGCAAAAGTGCACGCGCGACAGGAGTTACATTTGAAGAAACCCATCTTGGTAAGCCAAGTATTTTTAGATTTCACCTCAGGCATGGATTTCACAAGGGCATCCCTCATGGAGGGTGCCCTTCTGAAGGTGATGGCTGGTAAACTAGGAAGAATAGGACCAAGAATATTATCAGTCAATATGATGGGCCATTCAGAGTAAATAATCTTACGCATTACCTGTTCTTGTGCACTAAATGTAGTTATTAACCGAATAGGGCAGATGTCATTCTGAGAGCTCTGTATATTCGATCTAATGTTAGAACGGGGTCAAAGCAGGATATCTCTTTGCAGATTGTTAGCTTTGTTAAGGGCAAGGGTCAATTGGAATTTCTTATAACCCCTGCTAAGAAATCTGCGAAAAGCTGCCATTTGACATTCCATGGAGACTGAATCAGAGCTACAAATTCTCCGGATACGGATGAATTCCCCATAGGGAATGCTGTTGATGAGATGGCGAGGGTGGGCACTGTCTGCATGGAGGATTGAATTGCCAGCAGTGGTCTTTCTGTGCAACTTATACACACACATATATATATATATACACACACACATACACACACACACACACACACACACACACACACACACGCACACACACACACACACGCACACACACACACACACACACACACAACTACCCTCATATTTAAAATCAAAGGGAAAAACCATCCAAGGGAATACAGACATCCAAGGGAATGAAAAAATCTGAGAGTCTCACAATTTATGTGTGTCACACACCCTTGACCAGAACCAGTAATGGGTCATGGAACACAGTGGAGATAAAGGCAGACTCATAAATGGACATGAAGCTCAGCATCAATGTTATGGCTCCATGGTTTTTCTGTGAGAAGAAGGATAATCATACGTGATTCACATTGGTGCAATTCTAATTCTCTGTTACCTCTGAGTGGATGCACTTTTATGTGTTTCAAACCATAATATTGGAAATAGGTCATAACACTTCGATGCTGATCCCAAAACTGCTTGGTCATGGGTTAGGTACCATATTGATGTTTAATGGCCCTGATGTGCTGCAAAATCCTAAGTTGTAACCAACTGATTGTGCTGCCCACATAGCGCAGTCCACAGCCACATTCCAATACAAATACAACGTATTCTGTTTCACAAGTAATCTATTCTTTGATTTTGATCGTCCTACACTCCTATGTCTTGTACTCAGTACAATTCAGTCCAAATTTACAAGCCTTACAAGTGGCACATTTTCTGAAACCCAAATTCCATTCGGTCAGCCAGTTGGATTCTGGATGATAAATAGATCTAGTTAACATAGCCTTCAGGGAGGGGGGTGCCTTTCAATATGTGATCTTGGGGTGCTGACCAATTACATCTTTCAACTCTTCATCGAGTTTCAGAACTAATCACACTGTGTTGCATGTTGTATCCAATAAAAAAATGTATAGTTTGGTCCTGGTCTCCATTTGCCCCACATATTGGAGCAGACATTGTGTGCTCAACAACTGTTCCCTGGTTTTTGTTAAAAACCCTTTGTTTAGCTTCTCTGTGGACCCTAACTGGATACCTCCTTTCTACAAATCTCAATCATCAACTTGGCTTCATTTTCAAATAATTCATCAGTGGAACACATTCTGTGGGCCCTCAACAGTTGACTGTACGGGATACTCCACTTTAGAGAACAGGGTTGTCCACTATATTCATGTTACAGGCAGTCTTTTTCGGAAAAATTTGGTTTGTAATGAGTCACCAGCCACTTGTAATTTTACATCCAGAAAAACAATCTCTTGCATGCTCCAATTCGCAGTCAATTGTATATTGTATGGGTTGGCATTAAGAATCGCAATGTACTCACATAGAGATACTTCATCTCCCTCCCATAAAATAAACAAATCATCAATAAAACATACCCACATAGCAATCTTTTTGGTATACTCTGCATTACTTTCTGCCCAAGCGACTTTTCTCCCACAATCCCATGTAGATTTTAGCATATGTGGGTGCGAAGGCTGACCCCATCGCAGTCCCCTGCTTTTGGCGGTATGTTTTCATGTCAAAAAGGAAGATGTTGTGGGTTAGACAGAAAGAGAGCATGGTGAGAAGCATCATATTGTGTTGAGTAAATGCCAAAACCCTAGATCTGAAAAAATATTGCCAGGCCTCTATCTCAAATTGATGCGAGATGGATGTATAAAGGGCACAAACATCTAGTGTTACCATATTGTAACCACTGCGCCACGGTATGTTGTTCATCTTTCTTAAGAAATCATTAGTATTCTGTATGTAAGAAGCAAGGCCGGTGACATAGTGGCAAAGGAATAAATCCCAAAATCTGGAGGTGTTTTCTAACAGGGACCAATTCATGCTGACTATTCGTCTACCAGGGGGTTCCTCAAGATTTGTATGCATCTTCGGAAGACAATATATGGCCGGCATCCGGGGATGGTCAGTCTTTAAATATTGAAATTCCTCTTGTGATAACACTCCCTGTTAAGCCTAACCTTCTAGCAGGATGTTATATTCTTTCTGATAATCATTGATAGGATTGATTCTTAACTCTTGATAGTGTTCCTGGAGTTGCTTTTTCATTTCTTTGGTATATTGGTTGGTACTTAAAACAACAACTTTACCACCCTTGTCTAAGTGTTTGAGGACGATGGTCTTGTTGTTCTGTAGTGCATTTAATTCAAGCCAGTATTGTGCAGAAAAATTGCTCCGCTTCTTTTGTCGTCCTGTTGTTCTTAATTTATTGATGTCATCAATTAAAAATTCAGGAAAGACGTAAACCAAATTACCTGTTGGTAATTGGGGAGTAAATCTACTTTTAGGCCTCAAGCCACTATCAACATTTCGATCCGTAGAAATTCCTATTTGATTATGCAAGGAAGGAAATATCCATGATTTCAGACGCAGCACCTGGGTTTTGTGTTTCTTCGGCTGTATCCAAGGCATTGATTTCCAGAATACTGGAGATGTTCCCAACATTGAAATCAGTGACTCCATCCATCACTGATTGTATGTTTTGAGTGGGTCGAGAGTTCTTCATTGCAAAATATTTGCGTAATTTCAATTTCCGCACAAACTTGTAGGCTTCAATACGTAGATTGACAAAATCAGGTCCCACCGAGGGGCAAAAGCTTAAACCATAGTTGAGCAACTGCATTTGGCCAGATGTTAACCTTATGCCAGAGATTTTGACAACAGTGTTATGGTTGTCCTTCATTTCAATTGGAGACCTTATTCTTATGTTTCCTTGACCTCTTTCACTTTTGCCTTGCCTTTTCCCCCTCCTCATTTTACATTGCCTTGTGTTAAACATATATACTAAGGAACCACAGAAGTTAAATTAGTATACTTTGTGTACTAATAATGAGTTATACTATTTCTAACATATACTATGTGAGTGGCTGTGTGACTGTGTGTATCCCTGTATGAGTAGGTGTCCGATTGGCTGTATGAGTGTATAAGTGGGTATTTGAGTAGCTGTGTGAGTAAGTGGCTGTGTGAGTGGCTGTATTGGTGAGTGGCTATATGGGCAAGTGAGTGGCTGTTTGAGTGTTTGCTTAAGTGAGTTGTTGTGCGAGTGGCTGTATTGGAGAGTGACTGTCTGTATGAATGGCTGTAGGGGGAGAGAGCGGATGTGTGAGTGTTTGTATGGATGTGTGAATGGCTGTGGGTGAGGCTGTATGGGTTAGTGAGTGGGTGTGTGAGTAGCTGTATAGCTAAATAAGTGGGTGTGTGAGTAGCGGTATGGGTGAATGTGTGGCTGTGTGAGTGGCTATATAGGTGAGTGACTGGTTGTATGAGTAACTGTATGGGTGAGTAAGCAGCTAATGAGTGAGTGGGTGTGTGAGTGGCTATGTATGAGTGAGTGGTTGTGTGAATACTTGTATGGGTCTGTGACTGAGTATGTGAGTGGTTTTGTAGATGTGTGAGTGGGTGTATGTTAGAAATTGGGTCTCTAGCTGGCATTCGGTATGCACCCTCACTCTAGTCAGAGAAAGGGAGTCACACAGCTAAGATAACCCTGGCTCATCCCCTTGGTGGCTTGGCACAAGCAGTCAGGCTTATCTCAGAGGCAATGTATAAAGCATGTGTACGTACGTACACACACACACACACACACACACACACACACACACACACACACACACACACACACACACACAGAGAAAACACCACAAAATGAGCCCACACCAGTTTAGTAAAATAGTCAATATTTATCTGATTAAAACAAGACCAAAATGACAAAAAATCCAACAAACACAAGTAAAGCTATTACTTCTCAAATGTTAAATCGGTTCAGTCCATAGAAATCTATGAATGCGTCACTTTTAGCACAAAGTACCTTGGGATGCATCAAAATCAAAAGACGCAGGGGAGGGGAAGCGCCAGAGAAGCAAAGCCTTCCTCCCAACGGAGGTGATGTATCCATTCCTTACTTCTACTCAGGGGAGGTGATGCGTCCATTCCTTACGGTCAGGGGAGGTGATGCATCGGTTCCTAACTGGAAGGGGATATGATGCATTGATAGCAACACATGGCAAGTCAGGGCGATCAGCAGAAGCGCTCTGGCACTAGTAGGTGAAGTCTTTGATGGCCCTTAGACTTCTTAACAGGAAGCAAGCACGCAAAAGCCCTTGGAGAACCTTGGAAGCAGGATGCATAAAGCAAAGTCCAGTTCTTTCACTCCCAGGACAGAAGCAGCAGGCCATCACAACAAAGCAACAGGCAGTCCCTCCTACAGCAGCCAGCTCTCCTTCCTGGCAGAATGTCCTTTAGTCCGGAAGTGTTATGATTTGAGTGTCTCAGAGGTCCACTTTCTGCCTTTAAAGTAGGCAAACTTCAAAAGAAAGGCTTTGTAGTGCACAAGACTCTGCCTTTCCCTGACCTGGCTCCAGACACACTACATGGGGGTCAAGACAGCTTTGTGAGAGGACAGACACAGTCCTATTCAGGTGTCAGTGAAAACTCCTCCCACCAGGGAAAGCCCATCAGCCCGGTTATGGCCCATCAGGATATGCAAGGCACACCTCAGCTCCCTTTGTGTGACTGTCTAAATTGAATGCACAAGAGCCCAAATGTCACCTTAACCCAGACTTAGATTCTACCGACAGGCAGAGGTACAGATTAGTTCAGCAAGAAAATGCTAACTTTCTAAAAGTGGCATTTTCCAGCATGCAATTTAAAAAACACAACTTCACCAAAGGATACATCTTCAAATTGTGTGTTCAGAGACTCCAAACTCCAAATCTCTCGTCTGCTCCCAATGGGAAATTACACTTACAAGATAGTTCAAGGCAATCCCCATGCTACCCTATGTTAGAGATAGCCATTGCAATAGTGAACAACAATATTAGCCGTATTTCACTATTAGGACCTGTGAAACACAGGAGTACATATCATACCTATTAGATACACTGCACCCTGCCCGCTGGGCTGTCTTGGGCCTACTTTAGGGGTGACTTATTTGTAGTAAAAGGGAAGGTTTGGGCCTGGCAAGTAGGTGCACTTGTCCGGTCGAAATGGCAGTTTAAAACTGCACACACAAACACTGCCCACTAGTAACATTTGGTTTACAGGCCCTGGGCACACCTGGTGCACTTTACCTGGGACTTGCTAGTGAATCAAATATGACAATCATGGATAAACCAATCACCAAAACAATTTACACATAGAGCCCTTGCACTTTAGCACTGGTCAGCAGTGCTAAAGTGCACAGAGTCCTAAAACCAGCAAAAAAATTAAAGGCAGCACACAGTCAAAAACAGGACGTCAGAAGCGAAAAGACGAAAATCACACCAAAAAATGTCAGGTTTAACAGTGTGTGGGAGGTTCTATAGCAGTGTGAGTGGGTGTGCAAGTGGTTGTGTGGATGATGTCATCAGTGATGTCATTTGACATGTCATCAGTGATGTCACTGACCATGTCATGAGTGAGGTAATAGGTGAGGTCATAAGTAGTGCTTTGCATGCAGGAACGTAAGTTTTAGTTAGCTCAGGTAACTATAAATGCAGAATTTCACTGGTTTCATACGAGTGAAATCTGACACTAGCTATGACATCCATGTAACCTTAGGTTTTCTTCAGTTAATTTCTGAGATTTATTTAAATCTATCTCCTGACTACAACGTCCCTATGACCTGCTTTATATTTCCTACATGTAACATTTGAGAGTCAGCGTGTGAGTGAGTGCATGAGTGATTCAGAGAGAACAAGATTTTGTCTCCTTACCCTGCATTTCTTAGTGGCATATCCGAAACAAACAGGGTGGGCAGATAACCTGGTGCCCTGCCCTTTGATAATTTGATAGTTCAAAGCACAAGGCACTTTATGCTATTTTGCACTCTTTACAAAGAGCCTAGAAGAACATTTTTAGCCCCAATGTTAAAAGATATTAGGCTATTTTCTTATATTGATGGTTTAAACTACCTGCATTCTCTGGCTACACTTGATATATGCATTGGGGTCTCCAACTTTATTAAAGTCGCAGTTGCCATTAGGAAACGGTATTAGTAGTTGTAGGTGAACTGGATTACCTAGATTCATCACAATACATTTTAAGTGTCCCATGAATTAGAAGGTGTGCTCAGTTTTAGATTGAATTTTAATGATTGTATTCTTATAATCTTATTCTTATCTCCCTTTTAGTAACTGAACTGTATGAATTGTCTTTCATGATGTTTTGTACATAGGTCACTGTAAATATAAATTGTTTTGCTGATTTTTTGCACTTTTATGGTTCTCTTTTCGAAACCGTATAGTTACTTTGACTTGACTGTCTCAGTGAATGTGTGAGTGCCTCAATGGGTGTGTGAGTGGATGAGTGTCTAAGTGGGCCAGATAGTGGGTGCATAAGTGCCTAACTGAGTGCGTGAGTGAGTTGGTCTGGGAGTGGGTGCTTGAGTTTGTGCATGAGTGTCTGAGTGGGCCTGTGAGCGGGTGCCCAAGTCTATGAGTGGGTCTGTGAGTCTCTGAATGGGTCTGTGAGTTAGTGTGCGAGTATGAGTAGTGGTGTGAGAGATTATAAGTAGATCTCTAAATGGGTGCATGAGTGTCTGAGTGGGTCTGTGAGTGGGTATATCCGTGTCTGAGTAGGTTTGTCAGTGGGTGTTTGAGTGCCTGAGTATTTGAGTAGGTATCCAAGTGTCTGTGTGGGTCTGTCAGTAGCTGTGTCAGTGACTGGGCCAAAATGGAACCACACCTGCCCCTTTATCCAAAAAAAAGAGTTCACAGTTTTGCACAAAATATCTACCCAAGGGCAGTACTTTCTACAGGTTAATTACTAAGTGCTAACTCCTTGGGTAAATGTCCAGTGCAAATTCTACACTACAACTGAGTAATGGAGCATGGGGAAATGTCACCAGTGACCTGGTGTGCATTTTGGCAACGTGATTATTCCTCATTCATCTTTATTCAGAAATTCTAGTTTTGCTGCTCATTTTTCTGCCCTCTGTTTTGCCCTCTTTTGCTCTGTTTTGCTTTTTCTGCTAGTTTTCCTGTCCTCTGTTTTGACCTTTTCTGTAAAAGGGGGAGTGGGGCCGTGCAGCCCTCCTTCCCACACCGATTTGAGCCCCAGGGGCCTCATCCCCTGGGGCACAGCCAAAATTTCAAGGGGACCCTCCTACGTCTACCTGGGCACCATGGCTCCAGCCAGGGCATCCAGTGTGTATTGCTGGGGACCGCGGGGAAGCCTCAAGGCCTCTACGGTCCCAGCCAGCACCCCTCCTTCTGCGGAAGCCGGCATTGCTCCTGCACGCAGGGGGCTGCTAGCTAAGCATCTCCCTGTGTGCTAGAGCAATCGTTTAATCTGTTTCCCAGGCCTGCATGACAGCGGGCAGGGAAACAGATAAAAACTCTGCTTCCAGCAAGCGGGAGCAGTTTGGCAGCTCCTGCTTGCTGGGAGCAGAGTTAGTGTTTGCTCTCACTTAGCAGGAGCGGTCACATCTCCACCCAAGCAAAAACGGCTATCTCCCGAGGTTGGGCTCCTTGGGAGACAGCAGGAACGGGCCCTGGGGGTGGCAGTGGCCACCTTCTTCAGTATGCACGAGCAGGCCCCACAGAGGTGGTGGTCCCTGGGGTCATATATGGCACAAGAGGGGGGCCGTGTGGCCTCCTCCCAGTTTTAAAAATGCATTTAGCCCCGGGGAGGTGGTGGTCCCGAGCATCTTTTTTAGTTTAGCTCCATGAGACGGTGGTCCTCAGTGCATATTAAAGCTCTAGAAGGGGTGACCGTGCGCCCTCTCCGCTATTTTTCTAAAGCCCCAGGGAGGTGGTGATCCCCGGGGGTCAATTACTCAAATGCAGGGGGATCAGCGCAGCCACCCCTCCCATAGTACAAAGCTCCGAGGAGGTGGTGGTCCCTGGGGCTCAAAAGAGTTCTAGTAAGGGGGCCCGTGCACTCCCTCCTTATTTTAATATATCAATCTGCCCCCTGGGATCTGGCCTACCCGGTGGCTAAAGTGAAAACAAGCATGGGAGACCGTGTTTTTTTTGCCGAGGGGGGGGGGGGGGGGGTCAGGCTATAATATCTATCAATCTATCTATAAATATATATATTGACATGGTCAGTGACATCACTGATGATATCACAAATAACATCACTGATGACATCATCCAGTGATTGTGAGGTTTTTTAAATGTTTATGTGTTAAATACATACATACCAAGGTGTATTGGTGAATCAGTGGGTTTATGAGTGCCTGTATAGAGGATTCAGTGCTTGCATGACTGACTGTATAAGTGAGTGATTAGGTGTCTCAGTGAATGAACGGGTGAGTGGTTGGTTGTATGAATGTCTGTATCAGTCTGTCAGTTGGTGTCTAAGTGGCTTAGTGAGTGGGTAAATAATTGGCTTTATGGGTGATTGACTGGTTGTTCGAGTACCTGTATGGGTGTCTGTGCAGGTGGGTGAGGGCAGTGTGCGACTGCCTGTATGGATGAGTGAGTGGACAAGTCAGTAGTTGTATGGGTATATGAGTTTTTGTGAGAGGCTGTATGGGTGAGTGAGTGTGTGTATGGCTGTGTGGGTGAGTGGATGTGTCAGTTGTATATGGGTAATTGGCTATGTGAAAGGCAGTATAGGTGAGTGATGGGGAATATGAGTGACTTTATGGTTAAGTGAGTGAATGTGAGAGCTACTGTATGGGTGAGTGTGTGCTTGTGTGAGTGACTGTATAGGTGAGTGAGTTTGTGTTAGTATCTGCATGAGTAAGTGGGTGGGTGTATATATGTATGGGTGAGTAAGTGGCCGTGTGACTGTCTGTATGGGTGAGTGAGTAGGTGTGTGATTAGCTCAGTGTGTGAGTGGCTGTATGAGTGGATTTGTCAGTGGCTGTATTAGTGATTGAGTGGGTGTATGAGTGGCTGTATGGGTGAATGAGTGGATGTGGATCTATGAATCATTAAGTGGGTGTGCAAGTACGGGAATGGGATTGTGATTTGGTTGTGTGAGAGTGGGTATATGAAACGCTCTTTGGGGGTGTGAGTGGGCGGGACAGTAATTATGTGGATGATGTCATTAGTGATGTAATTTTAGGTGTCATCAGTGATGTCACTGACCAGGTCATGAGTGATATAATATGTAAAGTCCTAAGCAGTACATTGCAAAGTTAGCAAACTATAACTGCTGAATTTCACTGCTTTTGTACGAGTGAAATCCGAGCCTAACTATAACGTCTCTGTAACCTTTGTTTTTTTCAGTGAATTTCAATAGATTTTTAAGTAGTAGTCGCGTTTGCAGAGTGGTGAAGAAAGGGGGCTAAGCCTTCGACCAGCTCTCAGAATCCCGCTGTGTAGGACTTACAGGAGGTAACAGTTGGATTTCTTGGCCCCTAAGGTCACTCAGGACTAAAGTGGACTTCATCTCCCAACCAGTAGTGCACCCGGAGGCACGTTTTCAGAGTGGTGGAGAAATGGGGCTTGGCCTCCTAAGACCTCTTAGTAATCCCACTATGTGGGACTTACTGGAGGAAACAGGAGCAGTAGACCCCACTAGGAGGCCTAGGGGGTCAGGGTGTTTCTACCCTGTTCCCTTTTTTTTAATGTTTTATTTGTGACTCGGCTTCAAGCCGAATCACAAGATGACTGCCAACAGTTCCTGGTTAGAAATGTTAACAGCCAATCAGATCTCAGAGATCGGGAGGTGTTGCGGATCCACCGCGTCCCTATATATACACAACTGGAAATGTCTTTAAATAACTCCCAAACTACTGAATGGATTTACACCATTTAACAAAAAGTGATATTTCTAGACCAAGAGCTACCTTTCTGCCAAAATCGGTGAAATTCCATTCAACAGTTTGGACTGTAGCTGTGTTAAAGTTTCTAATGGAAAGTAACATGGGGTAAAAGCGTTTTGGGACACCTCCTTTTTCTCGACCCCTGCTTGAAGGATCACCCCGGAATTTACAACACAGCAGCTGCAGTGAGTGACAACTTAGTTTTTACAATTTAATGAGGATCCGTCAAACAACGCCAAAGTTATTGGCAAATGAAGAATGCTCTAACTACGTAAACTAGGCACTAACTAAAACTAACTACTGGCGAAGGCCAGTAGGTAATAGGATACATGGTATTCTGCAATCCCAGTATTAATGCTGGTCTCTAATTTCTTTATAATCAGCGACCTGTGACGCACCCTTTTACCGATTATAAAGAAAAGACATCAGCACTCAAATGTAAGTTATTACAATCGAGTTCTGACATCACAAGGGCTGCTGCCAGAGCTAGCAGGCGAGGTAAAAGGCAAAAATGAAATGCTGCTTTTCTTTTTTCTGCTCTATATTTCTAGCTTTCAGAAACATAACCTTATAAAGGTTTCTTTATGTGGCTATGGAACTCCTTAGTGACTTGCAATAATCCTATAATGTATGGAATAGGGTACTTTATCACATATATTTCCCAGTGGCAGTCACCACTGGGTAGTTATACTCAGGACCATGTTTCCATTGGAAAAGCATTTTTTGGTTTGCTTAAAACTTTGCTGAATCTTCACCAAAACTTTGCCAAAAAATGTATCATCCACCTCAGCTCCTTCTTGGTAAGTTTCGGGGTGCTCCATCAAGCGGGCGCCGAGAAACATGGCAGGACCCAAAAGGTGTTTTCTCCACTCATTTTTCTGTAGCAAAATTGAACATCGACAACTGAACGGAATTACACCAAATTTAGCAGCAAGTTAAATCATGGTCCAGAAAGTGTGTTTTTGTGATTCGATGCCAATCCGTTCAGAAGTTTTTGAGAAACTATTTCACGCCACGGAGGATCCGCAGAGTGGACAGATCTTAAGATAAGTTCTGAATGACTACCACATCAAATAAGATGTGAAGGTAGGCATTTTAGGACTCGAGGACTGAGTTCCCTGTCCTGGGAATACGTTTAAATACCCTGTAACCCCAGAGCTGGAGTGGGGGGCCCAGAGCATCCCCCTCTGAGCCCGATATTTTTATTATTACAGCAAATTCACGGAGGATCTGCTGAAAAAGTTTAAAAAACAAAAATGCGTGAGCTCCTGCCCTTGTAAAAAAAATAAAAACCCTGGGATGGGATAAGGCCCAGGGGAAGAGGGGGCAAATAACTTCTTGAATAGGAAAGGGGGCATGCTGCCCCCCCCTCTCCGGGAATTTCTTAAGTGCCCGGGAACCCCATCTTCTGGGGCTGCATTTTTCAGTTGCAGGGAGGTTTGGCCCTCTTTCACAAGCTTTTTACAGGGCAGAGAACACCATCCCTCGGGAGCACATTCATTTTTATGGGGGAGGGACACACTGACACCATTCTCTAAGCCTTTTTCAGGCATCAGGGACCTCATCCCTTGGGCCCCAGTATACTGAATATTGCTGTGGGTGCCCCCCCCAGACACCCACAGCAATTGCTGCCATTGGGCAATAAGGGGGCCCCCAAGGCCACTGTGGTCCCTGCCGGCTCCCCAGCAGGCACCGTTCAGTGTGACTTGTACTCCCTATATGCAAGAGTTCTCCATACCTGCACTCTTGCAAGTAGGGAAATGCAGTGTCCCGTGGTTGGGGTCCCTGCGACACTGCTGCCATAAGCCCTGAAAAATGAGGGCCTCACATCACCTTGCCAAATAAATGCTTAGGCCCCGGGGGATGGGTTCGCTGGGCTATTTTAGTTGCTCACGCAAGGGAGGCCCTACGCCCTCTCCCCTTTAAACAATAAATAAATGAAAATACACACTCACTTCTCCACCTAGGTAGTACCCCAAAATGCCTTAGGGCTATTTTTTTGTATATTTCTATTCTTGGTGGTGCACCCTAGAAAAGGCAGTGGCACCACCAACCTGTTTTGTAATGCTGTGGAAGCTGCAGGAGTTGCTGCAGCCAACACCCCCTCCCAACCCAGCAACATTAAAGAATAAGTTACTTACCTTTGGTAACGCCTTATCTGGTAGAGACAGGATATAGCCGCAGATTCCTTACCTTTAAATTATCCCCAGGTTTCAGTATGGATCCGTAAAACATTTCTACACCAGTACCTCTGCGCGTCAAGCGATTCTGTAGAGACGTCATCCACCAGATGTGACGATGACACAGTCTATATAAGTCCTTCCCTGATGTGCTGACGTCAGTTTTTTCCAAGACAACTTTCCGCACTAAAATACGGAGCCACTCATAAAAACTGCTAGGAAACAGTGTGCTCAAAAATAATTTCCTTTTGGCAAAACATTTATTATGTTACTTGTTTTTTTCTGAAACTGAAAGGTACGAGAATACCAGAAGATATCTGGGAAAGGAAATGACAGCACAGTTTTCATAGTGAAGAGGAGGGCGGGTCAGGAAGAAATCCGTGACTACATCCAGTCTCTACCAGATAAGGCGTTACCACAGGTACGTAACTTATTCATCTGATAGAGACATCTAGCCACAGATTCCTTACCTTTGTATTAGATACCCAAGCAATACCATTTCTGAAGGAGGGTCTGCAAACTGGTCCACGAAAGATCCCTGACTAGGACAAGCCAGTCTTTAAGAGAGGCCTATAGTGACCAGCTGTCAAAAGGGTAGGTGAGGGAAGACGCCCCACCAGAAATATCAGAGAAAAAATGGGAAAAGACACCCACAGCAGAAGAATAAGGATGGGTTAAAAGAACACTCCAGATAATTACAACACCATAGGGCATCCCCAATGGTAACCGGACCGTTAGAGGATGGGGCTGAAGGCCAAGGAAAATGGCTAAGACCACAGAGTCCAAGCTCCTTGCCATAGTGGCAAGCAATGGAAAAGCACCACCCAAACAGTAAGAAAGCATGGCAAACAACAAGGACCGCCATAGACAATCCACGGCCATAGGAAACCACATACTGAGAAAAGCGAGCCCTCTGGGACCATGTAATGGAGAACCATAGAGGAGGAAGTTTTGGGACTGCAAAGCAACGAACAAGTGACGGCCCTGTGGGACACGAGGAAAAACATACCAAAGTAAGTGAAAAGTCGCGCTCCCTCCAAGAAAGATAGCATAACAAGACTCTCTACAGAGATACCCATAAAAAAGATGTGTAACCACAGACACAACAGAATAATATACATGGACATATATGTATAATATATAAAATACATAGAAATGAATCATATACATAGTTTAATAAAATGTACCCAAGAAGGGTATATAGCATGTGCACAACAGTGGACATCGGCCGAGAAGTGATAGCGTCGGACTGGCAACAGCCGTACGCTACCTTATAAAAGAATAGGGGGCGTGGAAGATTTCACACACCCCAGAAAAAGGAAAGCAATTGGTCATAACACAAAACTACTGACTGAATGGCGACAATAAGGCGGTTGAGAGCTGACTGAAAAGGTAAACAGCAGGTGAAAAACAACCCACTAGACTAAAGCAACAAAGACCACTATCTGGGACTGTAAAAGAGCAAGTTGAGCAAAGGTCGACACAGGGGAGCCTATTCAGACAACCAGTCTCCAACTTAGAAGAAAAATTATATCAGACAGAAAAAAGGGGAGGGCTGGTTGAAGCCGCAGCGATAGACAGAATAATAAGTGTGGGAAGACTAACACCCCAAGCGGAGGTCCACGACCAACCAATCAGTAGAAGAACTGGAGTAACTGACGGAGAATAACAACGTTTAAATAGGAAACAGGATCCATAAAAAAGGGTTAGACGGTATATTAAACACAGCAAGAAACCCAAAGTATACCACGACTATGAAGGAGAAAGAACCTCACCTCTTCCAGAGGAAGAGAATGCAGAAAAGGAGAGAAAATTTAACAAGCAAATGGAAATCTGCAGTGTCCATGGGACAACCTGTGTCAAGCCAACAATTTCTGTGACATCAAAAGTTAGGATCTAAGAGTCACCCGAGAGCGTTATTTTCCCACTCATAAGTCCAAGGGATAATGGACCCCCAAGGAGTCGGAACTTTATCCTCGTCTGTGAAGAGGGAAAGAAAAGTCCCCAGTAGAAACCGAAAGTACCAAACCTCCGTGTGAACCAACCAAAAAGAGGTTGGTCAAGGAACACACGTTCAAGAGCAACCAGGTTCAAATCTGGCATTCTGCTAATAAATCACTAGGCTGGCAAAATAAGATCACACTGGCTAGGCTATATGGGAAACACAAAAGGGTTTGATAAATGGGACTTAAAAGGTATCTCTCAAGTTAAAGACCTCTGGAGCGGAGAGAGTGTTAAAACCTTCAACGCTCTCCGAACACAATATGTCCTAGCAGACACTGAATATTATCGATATCTTCAAATCAGACACTCGCTGCTAGCATCAATCCCAGAAGGTACGACCCCACCAGACACCTCCCCGCTAGAAGACAGATTGCTCGATGGCCATTTGCCTGACAGAGCCATCTCTCTGACGTATCGTAAACTTATTAATAGTGTCGAAGACCCACTATTGAAGCTGAGAGGCACATGGTCTGAGGATGGGATAGAATTAGATGACGAAACCTGGCAGGAAGCGATCTCCTCTCCTAAAACAGTCGCTATCTCAGCGCGACTCCGATTAGTACAGCTGAAGATCCTTCACAGACTCTATGTAACGGGTCCGCAGATGGTCCGAATGGGGGGCCTGACAGATGGCACATGTAGGAGGGAATGCACGCAAATAGGCACATTCATACACATACTATGGCACTGTGAGCAAATACGGGAATACTGGCGCAATATTCACAAGATCATGAGTGAGGTGCTAGGGGCGGAGATCAGGCCGGAAGCGCCCAGATGCCTCCTAAACATATGGGAACCCACCGACCTCACCACTTATACAAGGAACTGGGTAACGCTCGGATGCATGATAGCCAAGAGAAATATCGGTCAGCTTTGGGGTGCCCCACATCCGCCCACGGTTATAGCTTGGGAGAAAGATTTGGACTGGTGCATGTTAAGGGAAAAGACAGTATACATCGCCCGTGGTTGCCCCCACAAATGGTCTAAGACTTGGTCCCCTTGGAATACATACCGGGGCGAGATATGTACCCCTCCCCAGGTAGCCGATGATTATGACTCCCCATCCCTGCGACTTCCAATGTAACTGAATGGCTGTACTATATTTACCTTGATTTCACTCTAACACTTAACCTGATTCAGTACATTTTGTACCTGTAAGTCGAGAATGTTTAATAAAGAAAAAAAAGATTTATATAAAAAAAAAAGAAGAGCAACCAGTTAGTAATTAAGGGTTGGGGTTGATGTAGGAATGGTCATGGAAATGTTCCCAATAGAGCACAAAATTATTGCCCAAAGCAGGGCAAAAGCAGAGTAAATACAGACCACGCAGTGGCATAGAAGAGAATGCCAAGAGACTGACAAGGTACATCCACAAGGAACCTTGAGAGAAGAGGAAATGACAAGAGTCCTTTGTACTCATGCATAACAGGAACTAGCACTAAGAGTCACTAAGCTGGAAAGAAAAGAAAGAATATCGCCCAGGGCAGGAGCTTGCAATGTACCTTAGGTCAAGAAGTATACCCTCTTTTCGTACGTCTGCTAGGAAAAAAGGACACTGTGAGAAAGTGCCTCTTTTGACATGGTTAGCCCCCACTTTGGGTGGGAAAACCATTGGGAAAGCTCAGAAAGACCAGGAGGCGTGGCCACCTTTGCCACACTCACCCCTCAGGTGAAAGAGGCTAAGTTAAGCACACTTTTCAGTCCCCTCCATCTTAAAGATGAGGGGACTCTTCCAATCAGCGCTAGGTCTATGTTCCCCTCCCACAGAAGGATGGCATAACAGGGGGTGTAGTCACCCCAGGTAAGGTGCCCATTGGCCATAACTACTACTCCCATAAAACACCCTCTACATTTAGTATTTAGGTGGCTCCCCTAGACCTAGAAACTAGATTCCTGCAACCTACGAAGGAGAAGGACGAAGACGCTGTGCAGCAAAGCCTGAAGATGACCACTGACTTGACCCCAGCCCTAACTGACTTTCTCCAACTTTAAAGACCCTGAAAAGGAGACAATGCCTGTCCTGTGGCCAGCGACTTCCAGAATCACGAGGAAGGCTGCCTGCTCTTTAACAAAGACAAGATCTCCCGAGGACAGCAGCCCTGTCCAGAAGAATCCAAGTACAAGGATTCTGGATCCAGCAGGAATCACAACTCCTGCCACTCTGCACCCGACGGTGACGGTCCAGGTCTGAGTGGCTCACCTGTCCAGTGAAGTCTCCACTGTGATCCTGGCCTAGTGTGCAGCTTTGGCTGACCCTCCTGAGACCCCTCGATGACACCTGCAGCCTGAATCCAGAGGCTCCCCCTGACAGCGGTCGGCTCCAGTAAGACGACTCCAATGTCAAAAGGCACCCCTGCAACCGAAGCCCCTGCATCTTGGTGGGCTGAATCGACGGTGTCCCTATGACCCCCTACGCCTCTACTTACCTCTGCTGTCATTGGTCTGCCTCCTAAAAGCTCTGGAGCAATGCCTACACCCTCTTTGTTGAAAACAGAAGCCTCATAGAAACGCATTGAGCGCCCGATGCTGAATTTGCACCCGGCCGTCCTTGTGCCGCTGGTGGTGTATTTTTGGTGCTGCTTTGTGGCTCCCCCTGTGCTTGACCTTACCCTTAAAGCTTGGCTCCTGCAAACAATTTGCTTACCTGCAAGCATTGCGGCTTCGAGCACCCCCAGTCTCCATTGGCACGCATTGGGCCGAACTCCGATTTTGACCTCTGCACCCGAACAATAGTTACTTACCTGTAATCTGTGATTCTCCAGTATTGGTGTCTTTCATAGATTCACATGCCTGAATCATTCCCCGTTGTCAGAGTGGGAGTCCCACGGTACATAAAAAAGCAGGAATTATGCATAAAATAACCAAAAAACCTTGGTAACACAAAACCAGGAAGTAAAGTAGCCCTAAGCTACAAGAAAAACCTTCCACACTTATGACTATCAAAGTCATTATGTCCAGTCCAAACTGCAACCAATCAGGAGACAGCACCCACCAGAATGTTCTCCTCAGAGGCTCAGGCTCTCAGATTTTCTCGCACAGGAGTGAGCCAAAGTATAACAGCCTAAAAGCCTCTGAGGGGAGGTGGGCGGGTTGCATGTGAATCTATGAAAGACACCAATACTGGAGAACCACGGATTACAGGTAGGTAACTATTGTTCTTCTCCAGTATTTAGGGTGTCTTTCATAGATTCACATCCCTGAATCAGAGTAGATAGCAGTACAGAACATAATGCTCAAAAGACGCTCCTTATGTACCATAGTAAATACACATCACCAAAATGTATAATCATATATAATTACATCTGTGTTCAACATATGCAGAACAATTTCACGATATAGCAACAGTATGGAATAAGCGTCTTATAGAAAAGAGCATAGTGGAGGAGGGAGAACAGAGGCTCACCTTATTTGAAAAGATTGCGGAGAACAGCTTGTCTCACTGACACATCTGCATCGCTTGAGGCTTCCAAACAGTACTGCTTGGTAAAAGTGTGTCTGCTGGACCAGGTTGCCGCTCTGCAGATATGATGAAGAGGCACACCGGCAAAGAGAGCTGTGGATGAAGAAATTGCTCTTGTAGAGTGCGCTCTTGGGGTTGCCTGCAAAGGTCTTCCCGCCTGTTCACGGCATAAACAAATTGCATCAGAAATCCAATGAGCTATGGTTGGTTTGGACACAGAATGTCCTTGACGTAATCTACCATAGGCCACAAACAGTTGGTCTGATTTACGTACTGTTGCTGTCCGTTATGAATAGAACTTGAGACATCTTCTGATGTCAATGGAATGCAAGGCCCTTTCCGCAGCTGTGAGCGGATTTGGGAAAAATGTCTTTAAAATTATTGGTTCATTAAGGTGGAAGTCCGCAGGAACTTTTGGCATGAAGCTGGGATTAGTGCGTAGCACTACTGATTTCGATGTACATTGCAGAAAAGGTGGATTAATAGTGAACGTTTGAAGGTCACTGACTCTTCTTGTTGATGTTAGAGCCAATAGCAAATAAACCTTCCAAGAAAGGCACTTTAAGACCACTTTATGAATAGGTTCGAAGGGGTGCCGCATCAGTTGTGTAAGCACTACATTAAGATGCCAGGATGGAGGTGGACGTCGAATAGGGGGAAACATCCGAAACAACCCCTTGAAGAATTGCTGAATGACTATTTGAATAAAGAGAATTAGAACCATCCTGCCGAAACCTTGAAATCGCCGCCAAGAACACTTTCAAAGTAGAATGGGAGAGGCCCGATCTCGCCAAATGAAGAAAGAACAGTAAAAGTTGTTCAGGTTTTGCATGAATCGGGTGTATATTGACAGATTGACACCACATTTAAAATCTCTTCCATCTTAACTTGTAAGTTTTAATAGTAGCAGGTGCTCGAGCATTAGCTAAAACTTCCTGACAGTCTGCAGGAATATTTAGGTGTGCGAATTCAAGGTGTTGAGGAGCCATGCCGCTAATCTCAAAGATGCTGGGTCTGGGTGACAGATCCGTCCGTTCTGGATGGACAGAAGGTTCGGTATTGGTCGAAACTGAATGGGTTCGCACTCCTAGAGGAGGAGAAGTTCGGTGAACCAGTATTGGCGAGCCACCTGGGAGCAATGAGGATCATGCGGCAAGGTTGTTTCTTGATCTTGCGGAGAACTCGTGGAACCAACGGAATCGGAGGAAAGGCATAGGCATATATCTGCGACCAGTTCATCGAAAACGCATTTCCATATGAGTCGTTGTGGGAAACCCAACTTGCAAAGAATGGGCATTTGCAGTTCTGGTTGGTAGCAAACAGGTCTAAATTGGGGTGCCCCCACCCTCGAAAAACTCTGTTTAAGGTTGGTTGATGTAGCTCCCACTCGTGGTTGGATATTGTTGACCTGCTGAGGGAATCCGCTAGAACATTGGCGACCCCTGGAACATGAATGGCTGAAAGGCTGATCTTGTGACGAATCACCCAGTCCCAAATCTCTTGAGCTTGTTGAGATAGTAGGGCTGACTTCGTCCCTCCCTGCTTGTTTAATTAATGCATACTTGTCGTATTGTCCATTCAAATTAGTACTGAGGCTCCCCGAATGATGGTTCGAAATGACTTAAGAGCCAAGAAAATGGCTCGCAACTCCAGAAGGTTGATATGCCACTTCTTTTGCTGGAAAGTCCATTTGCCGTTGACCGTCATCCCTTGAAGGTACGCCCCCATCCCTCGAGGGAAGCATCTGTGGTTATAGTGAAATCCGGCATTTCGACCAGAAATGCACATCCTTCCCTTATGTTCTTTATTTGATTCCACCAATGAAAGGATTCTCGCAGACTAGGAGTGATGCGAACAATGTCCTCGAAAGACCCCGAAATCTGTAACCATTGAAGATTGAGTTCCTCTTGCAATGGTCTTATTCTGTAATGGCAGTTGGGTATCAGAGGGATGCAGGAAGAAATCATCCCTAGGAAAGACTTGTACAAACAGACTAAAACGCACTCTTTTGACAGCAATAAGCGAGCTAGATTGCAGATCTTGAGTTGTCTGTCTTTTGAGACGAAGGCTTGAGTCAGCCGAGTATCCAGTGTGGCTCCCAGAAAGGTCTTTCTCTGTGATGGAGTCAGATGAGACTTTTCGAAATGTATGGAGAGACCCAGAGATTGGAACAGTAACAGACACTTCTGAACATGTGTGTTTGTGGTTTGAAAATAATTTGCCATGATAAGGCAGTCGTCAAAGTAAGGGAAAATTTGAATGCCTTGTAGACGAAGGTGTGCGGTCACCGGTGCTAGGACCTTTGTAAATACACGGGGTGCTGATCGTAGACCAAATGGAAGGACTCTGAATTGAAAGTCTCTGCCAGCCACTTTGAACCGTAAAACTTTTCTGTGTCTGGGAAGGATTGGTACATGAAAATAAGCGTCTTTGAGGTCGAGGGTGGCCATGTGATCTCCCGCCGGAAGCAATTGGAGGATTTCTTGAAGTGTTAACATTCGGAAGGATAACTTTTTCAGGTATTTGTTGAGGGCGCGAAGGTCAAGAATGGGGTGCCATTCTCCCGACTTTTTTAGAATCAAGAAAAATCTCGAATAAAATCCTGTTCCTCTTTGTAAAGGAGGGACCTTTTCGATTGCTCCTTTTCGAATCATCAGATTTATTTGGGAAAAAAGCTCCTTGAGATGAGCAGGAGGTGGTCCTTTGGGAGGAAAGTTTGGTGGAATCTTTATGAACTCCAGAGCATTGCCTCTGGCCACTATATCCAGAACCCACTTGTCTGTTGTAATTGCGGACCAGTTCGAGTAGAAGTGGGATATTCTTCCTCCAACTTTTGACTGGGGAAACGGTAGAGATGGTGGCAGGTGGCGAATCTCATTGTTTTTTATTTGAATCCTGTCCACGATAGGAGGGCTTCCTTCTTGATTGCGAGTAGGAGTTACCTCGCTGTCCGTATGACTTCTGTCTGTAGGGTTGAAACCTTTGATTACTTTGAGAGGTTTGATAAGTTCTTTGTTGATTGTAACCTCCCCTATTGGAGAAGGATCCACGTCCTTTGGCACCTCGAAAGAACGACTTACGAAATTGAAGGCTACCAAGAGACCTCCCCATCTCCGTGTCTTTTTTAATAGCCTGAAGGGCCTTATCAACATGTTGGCCGAATAGTAACTCCCCATCAAACGGCATGCCAATAATTTTGGTTTGGACCTCTTGGTGAAAAGATGTAAATTTCAGCCAACCTTGTCTCCTCAGTACTGCTGCACCCGCTAACTGTCTGAATCCTGTGGATGCAACATCCACGGCTGCGTCAATGATTTCCGCGGAGGTATACTCCCCTTCCAGTAAAATCTTCAAGGCCTCGGACTTGGAAGGTTCTGGCAGCAAGTTAATGTAAGGGGAGATGTCTGACCACATTTGCCTATCATATCTCCCTAATATGGCTAGGGAATTTTCCGCACGGACAGTCGTCGCAGTCATAGTGGAAACCTTCTTTCCAATCGAATCCAGCCGTCTGCCATCCCTGTCTGGTGGAGCGGTTATAGGCGAAGAGGGGTTACTGGCCTGTCTCTGCGCCGCTTGGGCGATGACAGAGTCAGCTTTCGGCTGACCGATGAGGCATGCAGGTGAATCACTTGGCGCCTTATATTTTTTGTCTAACCGAGGCAAGACTGCAGGAAGAGAATTCAGTGCTGCCATGATCTTCAACCCTTCCTTCCAGATGAAATCTATGATGGGAATTGTCCTTATCTGCTTCCGTGGTTGGTCTTTAAAATCATAAAGAAAGCAATCATCTTTCTGTCTCCATAGGTATGAGAAATCTCTTTGCTGCCCTCTCCATAAAGAGATGAAAACCTCCGATGTCTACAGGAGGAGAGTCCACAGGAGCTGGAGCGGACGGTGATGGGGTTTGAATTTGGTATTTGTCCCACTCCGAAAGAACAGACTGATCATCCACTTCTTCCTCTTCCCTGTCATCGTCTGTCGTATTAGCTTCATGGGAATGACGAGATGGTACTGGGGAAGGTGGTCTAGAAGATCTTAAAGAAGGTACAGGAACCCTTGGCATGGGCGTTGATGGAAGAGACTCCGCCAATTCAGATGGAGGAAAACGACGATAATAGTCCTGCAACATATATTGCAAATTATTAAGCAATTCCAAAGGCATTTGTACTGTGGGAACCGTGACAGGAGCTGGAGCTTCAGGCTCAGGACAAGGTTCTTCCTCCTGGTCGTCATCTTGGTATTTTATAAACAATTCCGACGGACTCCTAGCGGGGCGGAATCTGTCATCCTCTCATGATTCTTCTTTTTCTTCTTCCTCAGAATCCAGTAATTGCTCAGGCAACTTCAATGGGGAAAGAGCTTCCAATGAGGAGCCACGACGTTGTAGCAAAGAACCGCCGTTGTAGGCAGGGCGGCGGAGGCAGTAGCCGATGCTGCAGACCAAACTTGCAAATCCGTGGAAGAAGACAAGAGAGGTGTCGACGAGTGTGCCGTCGTCGATGGTACTGGCGTCAGAAAAGTGAGTGTCGACGAGGCAGTCTTCGTCGAAGAGGGGGCCGCCGTCGACGAGGCAATCTTCGTCGACGAGGAGGTAGTCAACGACGAGACAATCTTCGACGAGGCAGTCATCGATGACGAGGTAGTCTTAGACGACGAGGCAGCCGTCGACAAGGCAGCCGTCGACGCAGCAGTCATCGACGAGATCTTCTTAACCCTTACCGTCGACGGAGCGCTGACGAGAGATAAAGTCTCCTTCGTTGACGAGATGGGTCGAACAGCAACGGAGACCAGCGTCGACGGAGAAGAAGCTGATGCCATAATCATCTTGGGTCTCGGCGACGAGAAGGTAACCGTCAACATAGAAGTAGCGTCGACGATTATAATCGTCGACGAAGGAGCCGTCGACGACGGAGCTTTTTGCTGAGGTAAATCTTTCTCTGGAAGTCTTTTTGATGTCAGAGACTTTCCAGTCTTTCTCGGGGGCATAGCAGGCTTAGATTTTGAAGGTGGAGAAGCCTTTTTTGAAGAAGAAGTAGAAGGCAAGCTAGAGCCCTTAGCAGGCTGGACTTTTCTCGACACCTTAGCCCCACGAGATGATAAATCTTCCTCAGCCATCCTCTTTCTAGAGGACATAGATGAACCAGAGGCTACACTATCCACCTCAGATAAAGGGTTATCCTTGATCATCTGTAGCCACAGAAGTAGGCGCCCTTCTCTATCTCGGAGGGTCTTCTGAGGGAAGATTCTGCAGATCTTACAATCCCTCACCTCATGATCCGGATAAAGGCAGTAAATGCACTTCTTGTGGGGGGTCTTCTAAAAATAGCCGTAGCTTCCCACAAGATTCACAAGGCCTAAAGAGAGACCTCTTAGAAGATGACATTTTGAAGATAAGCAAAAATCCAGAAAAAACTGTGAAGTACTGAACAGAGCTCAGGGAGACTCCCTTCACACGACGTGCGGTAGAAAATCTGAGAGCCTGAGCCTCTGAGGAGAACATTCTGGTGGGTGCTGTCGCCTGATTGGCTGCAGTTTGAACTGTACATAATGACTTTGATAGTCATAAGTGTGAAAGGTTTTTCTTGTAGCTTAGGACTACTTTACTTCCTGTTTTTTTGTTACCAAGGTTTTTTGGTTATTATATGCATAATTATTGCTTTTTTATGTACCGTGGGACTCCCACTCCGACGACGGGGAATGATTCAGGCATGTGACTCTATGAAAGACACCCTAAATACTGGAGAACTGCAAGTGGGATACTAACCCGCAATATTGTTTTCCTCCACAGGTAACATTGAAATGCTCTGAAATTGTTCTGTTGATTTCTGAAAGTGAAAAGTATCTCTATTTAAAAACGTACTTACCATATTGCGAAGATCTTGGTCTTAAAATAACATACAAACAAAGCTTATTTTTCTACAACTGGTGTGGGCTGCTTTTTGAGTCGTGTGTCCTTTATTGGTCAATGCTGTGCAATAAATGTCTTACACACCTGTGTTGTGCCTAAGGCTGCTCGCCCACGCTCCCACTCATAGAGCACTTTGGGTTTATATTGAGCACTGTACACTTTTTTGGGAACCCCTGAACTCTGTGCACGTAGTGGCATACCATATACAGAGCCAGCTTCCGACAGGCACCAAATAAGGTGTACGGTAAGGAGCAAAGAGAAACCCCATGCACCATCCTACCAAACTCAGAATGCGATGTTCCCTATAAGGGGTACCAAAAGGGCCAGAAACATGGCGGGATGCCCATAGGACATACTGATAAAGTACCCTGGAGGACAGGGAACAAGGCAACTGTGCATCCGCACAAGAGAAGCAGAATACCCCAACAGAACCTGGGAAGAAAAAAACTAAAAAATACTTTGCATCTGGAAGCCAATAGGGCCATAAAACAAAATGTGTCCCAATAACGGAGACCATAACTAGGCATTGACAGGTCAAAAAGCAATAAAAAATACCTGCAGGATGCAGAAACACCTCACCTGGTGCTACGCATAGGTTAAAGTGTGAAAGAAAATACCAATGGCACCATTCCAAAACGGCTTACACAAAAGAAAAACAAGGTGGTCATACACTATACTAAGTTCAGCACAGGGGAAAAAGAGGAACGGACAGTATAGCAAGAGAGGTTCAAGATTTTGCTCCACCCTAAAAATCCCCAAAACAGCGTAAAGTGGAGTCAGCTTGAAAGCCAAACAGATGTTGACCATCGAAATACATGTCCATCAAGGTGCATTGAACAGCCTCTGGAAAACCAGAGGTGTGTAGCCACACATGCCGGCGAAGAGGTACTAAAGAGACATGGCTCACCAGACAGAATCTGTGGCATCCATGCCACAGCAAATCAGCAATTTAGCCGCCTGATGGATATCCTGGAGTAGCTGATTAAATGTCATCAGGGACGGAGGGGAGAAGGCACAAGACCGATTCCCACAACAACTCTCTCAGGAGTTCAGCAAAGGCACAGCTAGCCTCAGTAGCGAGGCTAGGAGGAGCAAAAAAGCCCAACAATGGGGAAGAGTCAAGGCCATTAGCTTCACAAGGTCAGACACCCAATAAAACTCCGGATGATGTGGAGTAGTGCCACTCGTGCCATCGCAGACATCACCAAAATACTTGTTTACAGAGGGAAAAAATAGCAGGGGGAAGGTAGCCTGAACATAACTGTTCAGTCGATGCAGCTCCTGACATTGACTGGCATAGAAGAGGCGACACCTTGTTGTTGGGGAGGAGACACATAGTAGCGGCGGATCAGCGCTATCAATGTCAATGTAAGCGGATCCAACACTGGCATCACAGATGGGAACCACAAAGGGCTAAGCACCGCAGCCGATATGGATTCCATCATGGATCCAGAGGGCCTCACTGACACGGAGGGAGGTCCTGCCGGCTTGGAGTCAGTCATGGCTTCTCCAGCCTTCTTGGGGCTGAGTCCGCACCAAGGGAGGCAGAGAACCATGAAGGAAGGGATATAATTCCCTCATCTGATCCAGAGTCGCCTCGGCACCGGCACTCCTACAACTCTGATGACTGAAGCTGAAGACATGAGCTGCACCCTTCGGAGTCACGGTACACGCCCAAACGCCACATGCAAATAGAATGAGTGTGCAGGGTCGACATCGTAGTCCACAAGACCCCAAAATCAACCAGAAAAAGGCACACTGTCATCAACAAACGTTGAGATGGCCAGAGGTACTGCTCTCCAGATCCATGTGGAAGCATAGAAAGGAAGAAACAGATGTCAGCGTATCAGAGGAGGGCTTATATGGACTCTCTTGATGTCATATTCAGTGGACGACGTTGCTATGGAGTCGCTCTATTCCCTCTACCGACACGCAGAGGTACAGCTATAGAAAAGTTTTCTGCATCCAGTCTGGCACCTGGGGATAATTCAAAGGTAAGGAATCTGCAGCTAGATGTCTCTATCAGATAAAACACACAGTCTCCTGGGTCATTGAATGAATGTGCTCAGGAGAGCTTACCAGCTGTATGCTCTTCAGCTGGAGTAAGGGCCACCTTGTGGTTGGTTCTATGGCTGCACTTTGTGGTCTGAAAACAGTTTTAAAAAAACTTCAGAGACATGTTAAGGTTTATTCAAATGCTTTATTATACATATTTTATGACAATAACTTTTATTGAACACTGCAATTTGTGAATTTGTAAAATACACTATACTGTAACTCACACCCTCGCCATGCAATGCAAATTACATCACATACTTTTGATAAGACTGTGCATGGCGGGACCGTTATAGTTATTTTAGGGTATAAGTTATAGTTACTTGAGAAAACTATAACTTTCAGTGGTTTTGTTAGTTTAAAATTATATATTTAACTGCCATTTACACCCAACTATACTATCCGATTAACTTCTGCTTTTTTTCATTGAAGGTATATGCATCAAAAATATACATACATGTATATCTACATACATATACACACATATATATATATGCACGTATATACATATATGTATATATAGTATACATATATATTCATATACATACACAAATATATTACCTACTGGCGGTCGCCAGTAGGTAGTTATAGTTAGGACCACGTTTCCATAGGAAAACCTCAACATTCTATTTTGAATAACTTTGGCGCCGGTCGACGAATCCTCGCAAATTTCTCAAAATAGGTGGGGCGCTACGCTCCGCTCCTACCCTGAAAGTCTCGGGGGGATCCGTCAAGCGGGGGCTGAGATAAAAGGGGGGTCCCAAAACGCGTTTTTCCCATGCATTTTTCCATAGGACCTTTAGAACGAGCTACAGCCCGAACGGCTGAACAGAATTACTCAAAATTTGGCAGAGAGGTAGTCCTCAGGTCAAGGAAGTGCCTTTTGTAGGTTTGGTGTAAATCTGTTCAGTAGATTCTGAGAAAATAGCCTTTAAATCAATATATATATCTGAGCCCGCTTACGGTACGCTTACCGTACGCTTACGGTAAGCGTACGGTGGCGTGCGCGAGCGCGATTCTGATTGGCTCTTAGATCTTAGTAAACATTCGAATCGGTCGAAACCAGGAAGCGGCGGCCGCCATTTTGTGTATTTCACTCTGAAAAAAAAGAGTGAAAACAAGGAAAGGGGGCAATGAGGAGAGTTACAGACCCCCTAACATTGGTAAGGGGGTCAAAGAAGGACAGAAAAGTACAAAGAAAACATTTATTGATTTTAAGAAAAATCACGGGGTACGCGTACGGTAAGCTTACGGTAAGCGTACGGTAGGAAAAAAAAAAAAAAAAAATGAAAATCAGATTTAAGTGTTTAGATATTAGGGGGCTCTAAAAAGAGCCGTTGTGTTTATGAAAAGATTTTTTAGTGGTGCCTACAAGTAAGTACCGATGCAGAGTCTAAGGTTCAAGAGGAAGACTCTGTTCCCTTCATCATTGAAGTGCACACCATCTCCTCTATAAATGTCTTGCATGTCATAACGCAAGTTGTTGTGGTAAATGGCACCCATACCATAGTCACGGAGGAAAGCAGAAACAGATTTGTTGACGTGCTTTCTTGCTTTGTCATCGCACCGCGTGCCCACCGTGCGTGCACGGCACTAACTGCGTAAAGTGGGCGCGCGGTGCGCGAAGCGCACCGTGCGCGCATGGAACGAACTGCGTTAAGTGGGCGCGCACGCCACGAATGGCGTAAAGTAACTTAGCATTTAAAAAACCGTACAAATTCACTGAAAAAACCATAGGTTTCACACACGTTATAGTTAGGAATTAGCATTTAAAAAACCTTGCAAATTCACTGAAAAAACCATAGGTTTCACACATGTTATAGTTAGCGGAAATTTTACTGATAAAAAACCAATGAAATTCCCCCGTTATAGTTAGTGCAGGCAACTATAACTCACGCGACCGCAATCTTCTGCTGATGACATATGTGTCTTTATGAAAAAAAAATATTTGTAATATATGTATAGCTAAAAATGTATGGAAGAAGACATGGGCAAATAAGTGTCTAAATACAGTATTAGCATCAGCAGAGGATTGCGGTCGCGTGAGTTATAGTTGCCTGCACTAACTATAACGGGGGAATTTCATTGGTTTTTTATCAGTAAAATTTCCGCTAACTATAACATGTGTGAAACCTATGGTTTTTTCAGTGAATATACATATATACACATACATATACTCATATAAATACATTATAAATAAACAAACTCCAGGATGCCCTGCTATAGAGACGCCATCACAGGTAAGGATATTTCCTTTCTTTATTGCGGCATCAACTATGGAAAAGATAAAGGACTTCAAGACCCAGAAAGCATATTTTCAAGGAAATCCCAAGAGGGTGGGGTCAAGTGTTGAAATAGTCCTCCCAGCTGCAGTGACATTTTGCATACGGCCAGTGATCAAGGGCTCATGAGCCCGAAACATGTTTGGCAGTGTTACCGATGGGTGTATTTTGCTGTAACTGCTACCCGCAATAAAGAAAGGAAATTCCCTTACTTGTGATGGTGTCTCTATAGCAGGGCATCCTGGAGTTTGTTTATACATACATACATATATACATACATATATACATACATACATATATACATACATACACATATACACATATGCACACACACATATATACATGCACACACACACATATATACATAAACACACATACATATATACATAAACACACATATATACATACACACATACATATATACATACACATACATATATACATACACATACATATATAACATGCACATGCATACATATATACATGCACATAAATACATACACGCACATACATACACATACATGTCTACATACATATCTACATACACATACATATATACACATGCATATACATACATACAAATATACACATACATACATATATACACATACATACACATATATACATATATACACATACATATATACACATATATACATACACACATATATACACATATACACATATATACATACACATACATATATACACATATATACATACACATACATATATACATACACATACATATATACATACACATACATATATATACATACATTCACACATATATACATACATTCACACATATATACATACATTCACACATATATACATACATTCACACATATATACATACATTCACACATATACATACATTCACACACACACACACACATATATACATACATTCACACATATATACATACATTCACACACACACACACACACATTCACACACACACACACACACACACACACACACATATACACACATATACATACATATATATATATATATATATATATATATATATGGATTAGCAAACTGCCTGAAGCATTTGAGAGGCACACGACAGTTCTCTGCCCTCCGGGCTTCTCGTGCAGCACGCCGTTTCGCTTCACACTTCTTTAAATGCCCGACGCGTTTCAAGGGACCTCCCCCTTCCTCATGGGCTGCCATCAGAAGACTCGATACTGCACCTTGTCCATTTCTGACTTTTTATTCGAACAAGCCCCCCAGTAGGCGTGTGCTGAGTGCACCGTCATACAAAGTTTGCTGGGACTTGTAGTCTTAATGATGCAGATTAAAGTGTTGCCTTTAAGTAAGGTCGAGAGTTCAGATTTAAAATAATGCATAGTCTTTAAACTCCTTTAGTAGTATATATATATATATATATATATATATATATATATATATATATATATATATATATAAGGTTCTGTGCAATAATTCAGCGCGTCATCCAGAGACGCGCAAACAGAGGCCCCCGCATTGCTAAATTGGCCTGGTCATCACTGGTACCTGCTGCAGCAGATTCTTGTCTCTTTCCAAGTGATTGGATGGACCAAGGCTCACCACCGGGGTCTGGATGAGATGGGGTGGTGTTGGAGTTATCAACTCCACGCTGGGAGAGATGGATTTCCAAATTTGCCCCGCCAAATGAATTCCAGAAGTTTTGGGGGTCGATGCGGTCTGGGGACCCAAGGGGGCGCTGGAGTTCTAGTACAGTAAAGGACAGTGGTTTTTGTGTCATCGCAGTGTCCTGTACACCGCATAACCATTTGGCCACCCCTGCATTACCCACCTGAAAAAATACAGCATTTTGGGACTTGTAGTTCACACACAATAAGTGAGCAGCAATTGGTGGGCGAACGCACTGGCTTTGGGGCGGAGCGGGCCACAACCAATCAACTTGTGGCAGGACATTTAAATTCACGATGGCGTTTACACCTCCTGATAATTCCTGGCGCTGAAGAAGGCTAAATATAGCCGAAATGCATTCGCCTTGTTGTACATTTGGAATAAAGATACGCCCATGGATTCCCCTACTGCGGTATCTGCCTTTTCTTTTGAGGAGGTTCTGTGCGACATATATATATATACATACACACACACACAAATGCACACACATATATATACACATACATACATATATATACACATACATACATATATATACACATACATACATATACCAAGTTGCAAGCCCACAAGAGAATATTGCAACACATGAGGGCAATTACCAATTCTGATGCGACATACCCTGTTGCTCGCCATTTCAGGGAAAGTCATAACAACAATTTAGATAACCTGAAATATTTCCTGCTTGATACCATTCCCAGCTCAAGAAGAGGTGGAAACCGAGAAGCCAAACTTAGACAGTTAGAGACGAAGTACATCATTAGGCTAGATACGAAAACACCTAATTCTAGCGAAGATTTCCACACGTTTGTAATAAATTAATTTACAACATAGGTACTTCCATTATTGCACCCACCTCCAGAGTCTTTCCAATTCTTAAATATATAGTTCTGCTAACAGCTGCATAGGCATTATGCCTACATATACATGTCTTAAGTTTTATTTTAGTTATAAATAAACACATGCACATAAATTAAGCATAAGCGCACTTTTTATACACTTCATACACTTTTTATTTTAGCCAGACATGTAGCGAGTGACATTAGGTCACAATAAATAAGGTTATACATTAATCTGTGCAGAGAATAATTTATTTTCGTTCAACTGTAGGCTTTAGGTCAAATCAAATCCCAAATCCTAAAGCTAAGTGAGCGGAGATTCAAAGTTAGGACGACAATGCAGTTCTTTGAATCCCGTTATAGCAATGTAGCAAACACACATGGTATAGCAAGGGGATTATACAGTTTTTTATTACATACATTTGTATTATTACCATGTTATTTGTTTAAATATATTTATATATTTATTGTTATCTATTATACATCGAGATACTATAATGTTTTAAGTATTTATACTGGCGACATTCTGTACAAACATTTTATTATTTATACTTGTAATTATTTATACTTTGATAATATTAGTATTAATACTTGTGAAAATTTGCACATTGAACTTGCGATATGTTGCACAAAATGCATATTTTGCACAGAAGTAATGGCAATGGTTTGAAACCACGTGTGTTGAAACTATCACTTTAAATGTAATGCAATTCTCCTAAGACGCATCATGTGATCAAGGTCTTGCGAGACCGAAACGCGTCATGGCTGTCATGGTGCTAGAGAAGGCGAAATAAAACTGGATCAAAGCACCTCACTGGCGGTCCGCTCTTCATTGTTTTTCCAGTGGGAAGGGAAGTGCGCACAAACAGAGGAATTGGTATATATATATATATATATATATTGAAACCACGTGTGTTGAAACTATCACTTTAAATGTAATGCAATTCTCCTAAGACGCATCATGTGATCAAGGTCTTGCGAGACCGAAACGCGTCATGGCTGTCATGGTGCTAGAGAAGGCGAAATAAAACTGGATCAAAGCACCTCACTGGCGGTCCGCTCTTCATTGTTTTTCCAGTGGGAAGGGAAGTGCGCACAAACAGAGGAATTGGTATATATATATATAGATATATATTGAAACCACGTGTGTTGAAACTATCACTTTAAATGTAATGCAATTCTCCTAAGACGCATCATGTGATCAAGGTCTTGCGAGACCGAAACGCGTCATGGCTGTCATGGTGCTAGAGAAGGCGAAATAAAACTGGATCAAAGCACCTCACTGGCGGTCCGCTCTTCATTGTTTTTCCAGTGGGAAGGGAAGTGCGCACAAACAGAGGAATTGATTGATATATATAATACAAGATCCCACACATGAAAAGTGGGTGAAGCAGGTGGTTTATTGCCAAAATAAAATCAGGGAAAATCACAGGACCAGTGTCCTCCATGACGCATTTCGCTCCACGCAGGGAGCTTGATCACATGATGCGTCTCCGTGTGATGACGTATTAAATAGAGACACTGGGCACAAACAGCATAAAAGGAATGGAAAACAGACTACAGCAGTTTGCTTGTCAAGTATAAAACGTCCGAATAATGATAATATTGATATTATCATCATGTGTAAAATACGCAAAAATTCAATGAGAGACAGAACATCAAATGTAAAATATAAAAAATACATCCATGTAACTAGAGGTGGTTTCCATAATCAATACATAGTGTATACAATCCACTTCTAAAGTAACCTGCAGTGCATTTGGGAATAAATATCCAAAAAATAGAGGACAAGTGTCCAAAATTGAATGCCCAACAAAACTGACATATCTCTTAAAAAGAAGCATAAAAAGCTAATATGCATCTTAAAAGTACATATATCGGACTTATAACAACCTATAAGAATCAAGCATAAAATATTTGGTGAACCAAAATATCGAGGGAGATAAGACGTATATCTATGTAATCAGTTTGGCAACACATATGTCTCACTAAAGTGCGAGTGCAACGGTAAAAAGAGCTGGTCACATGAATATAAACCATAGGCTGAAAACCAAAGGCTAAACAGTGACCAGAAACTAACCAAACCAAAGAAATGAAAACTCATCAGTCATATTAGCAGCATGTATAACGAATAGCAATGCTACTGCAACAGTTGTCAATATACTAAAACCATAAATAGATAAATAAAATCTCCTGTTGTAAAATTGCATGATAAAAATAGTAAAAATCTAGACAAGGATTAACCTGATGATAAATAGTCTGTTAGTTTTTAAGAAGCTAAAGTGCATAAAAAACAGTGCAAAATAGTGCTTTAAATCACAATTAGAATCATCAGCAGCAAGTAAAAAAATCTAAACTTGTTTAAGCCAGAGCAATCCTAAAGTGCTAGTGCAAAAATAAAAAATAAATAATAAATAAATAATCAAAAAGTGGAAAACCATCACAGACAAAACCAACTCAGTTTGGGCAAAAAGATATACACAAAGTACTGATACAGGGCAAGGTATGTCAATCATAAAAAGTTGTGCAGATCTTCATTAATGTTAAGGCCATTAGGGACTCTTGTGTCGAGAGCTAAAATGAAGTGAGACTCTCGTTGTCTCAGTAGCTTATCTCGATTGCCTCTCCGTCCGGGGTTGGCAACTGACCCTATAACTGTGTACTCCAAATCCCCTAATTTATTGTCATGAACAGATTTGAAGTGCCTAGCAACCGGATAGTTGTGGTCAGAATTGACAATGGCCCTGACATGTTGCAAGATACGTTTATGCACAGGAAGTTTGGTACTACCAATATATTCCAAATTGCAAGTGCACTTGAGTTTATAGATGGCATATTCAGTACGACAAGTTAAATGTTCTTGGATAGCTATCTCTTTATCGCTAAAGGCTGTTTTATAGTGAGTGCTGTTAGTAGCAAAAGTACACGCACGGCAAGAATTACATTTGAAGAACCCGGTCCTAGTAAGCCAGGTGCTTTTAGTTTTTACCTCAGGCATAGGTCTCACACGGGCATCCCTCATAGAGGAAGCCCTTCTAAAGGTAATTGTTGGTAAACTAGGTAGGATGGGACCAAGAATGTTATCAGTTAAAACGATAGGCCATTCTGAATAAATGATCTTACGGATAGCATTTTCTTGAGAGTTGAATGTTGTAATCAGGCGAATAGACTGTAAATCTGGCTCTGTAGTTTCATTTACTGAGTTGGTACTAGACTGGAGCAAATTCGTTCTAGGCACATTATTTGCTTTATTTAAGGCAAGGCTCAAATAATGTTTTTTATAGCCCCTGTCCAGAAATCTACTAAATGCTGCCATCTGGCATTCAGTAGAGACAGTTTCAGAACTACAGATTCTCCGAATACGGATAAATTCGCCGTACGGTATGCTATTAATAAGGTGACGCGGATGTGCACTATCTGCATGTAGAATTGAGTTGCCAGCAGTGGTCTTTCTGTGTAACTTGGTACAAAGTATGCCTTTATCTACATACAAAAGGACATCAAGAAATTCAATAGAGGAGCTATCAATAGAGACAGTAAACTTTAGATTCAAATCATTGAGATAGATATCGTCTACAAATCTCATGGCATCATCCTTAGAACCATTCCAGACTAGAAATATGCCGTCAATGTAACGCCAGTAGTGGACCACATGACTCCACCAGTGCTGATGAGCGGTTCTGAGAACATGCTTCTCCCACCAACCCACATGCAAACATGAGTAGCTGGGGGAGAAGCAAGCCCCCATTGCCACACCGCGCACCTGTTGGTAAATGTCATTCTGAAATAGAAAAAAGTTGGTTGATAGACAAAGTTCAATTATTTCCAAAAGCATGTTGTTATATTCTTTCATATCTATATCCCTATTCTCCAGAAAATGTCTAGTAGCATTGATGCCATGACAATGATTAATACTGGTGTAAAGGGATTCAATGTCCATCACCACGAGCAGATAATCCGAACACCATGTTATATCTTTGACTTTGTTTAAGAAATCAGTAATGTCTCTTATATAAGACGGTAGAGAGGTCATATATGTCTGTAGAAAAAAATCAACATATTTGGATAAGTTCTCATACATACTTCCCTGAGCTGAGATGATAGGACGACCAGGCACAGAAGTAACCTTCTTGTGTACATTAGGTAAAAAATATAACATGGGAGTGACTGGATGTTCAATATTCAAAAAATTCATTTCTTCTTTAGTTAGTAATCCATTTCTCTTCCAATGATATATATATATATTGAGCCACTCCAAAAGCTCGTGCTGGTGTGCTTTAGTGCTTCTATAGTAGAGGCAGAGAAAAGAGAAAGAAGATAAAACTCTCAAAGCATAAGAGGCGGAGACAACCACCCTTGCATTATATAGGAATTGCAACAATGCCATCCAGACAGCAAATGACAACTCTAGGATCCAGAAGACTTTGTGAGAGCTAAAGCAAGGTGTCATTCAAACAGAGACCCACAAAAGGCAAAGTGAAAGCCTCCAAAGCAGCTCAGTTTGAAGGAGGGCATAAAAGAGTATTACGGACACAAAACAGAAGAGCCCAACGAGGCAGAACCATAAACAAGCAAGCTTTTTATACAAGCAATACACAAACAGCCTATGGAAAGCAGTAACCAGATAATTAATTTAACAACAAGTCGAAATATTTAAACTGCATTTAGATAACTGAATAGAGGACAAGGTGAGGACACAAGTATCAGACGCCATTCTTCGTCTGCCTTTGAGCAAAGCTAATCAAAATTGATGGTGGACAGTATGGTGGAGGCATCAAGAGTCCAACCACCATAGAAGGAACTTAAAAGCCTCCACTACAATAGCTACTTCACAGAAGCATGTCAAGATGTTGACAGTATAAGGGGCATCATAACCCTTCCAGCAAATGAGAGACACATTTTCTTTAAGCAAAGTCCCCAAAAAACAGATGACGATGCCAACAAGGCAGCACTCACAGTTGGCAAAACAATGGCAACACTTGTTTATGCTAAACATCACAGAAAGGCCTGCCAATCTATAAGCATCCTGTGAAGCACCCTATCTCTTTTCCCCGGTCAAAAATAAAAATCAGAACCAGTGGATGATAAGAGGAGCCGCAGAAGAAAATGTATGAAGTAGCTTAGACTAAGAGTCCATTACAAATTGAGAATGTGGAGAAGGCCTTTCAAGGATCAGGGATCTTCTTAATTACAACTTCCAGGTGCCCTCAATGTACAGAGAGGAAAGGCATCCATCTAAGAAGAGTTCTGTTCTGGCAGAAATGGTGACCATGCCATACAATTTGATCCACTTCAGGAGCATTCGTTGCTGTAAGGAAAGGGCAAACTGTGCATACATTTACACCAGCATAAAAGGTAACGCTGATGTCCTTTGGATTGCATTCTCTGGCATTTCAAATGTATTACTGTTTTTGCATGTGTCATCTTTTAAGTGCCTGAACCAATTTTTTTTTTTTATTAGACCATGCCTTTTATCAAGACAAATTACCCTGCAGATTGTGGGGGGTCATACGCTGAGATTAGTCTTGTGTCTACAAAAGAAGAATACCCTTACCATCATTCCATCAGGTTGGACACAAAACGAAGGGCCTGAGATGAAAACTGTACTGAAGACTAAACAATTGCTCAGGAAATATGAGACACACAATGATTTCAGAGGCTCAGGACACACAGTTTTGTAGATCATGGAATTAGCAAACTAGAAAACTGAGGGAAATATCAAAATAAAAAATAAAATAAAAAAATGTATATATATATGTATATATTCACTGAAAAAACCATAGGTTTCAGGGGCGTTATAGTTAGCTGGACTTTTCACTCGTACAAAACCATAGAAATTCCCCCGTTATAGTTAGTTCAGCCAACTATAACTCGCGCGCCCGCAATGCACTGCTGATGACGTCACATATTACATCACTCATGACATGGTCAGTGATATCATTCATGACATCACTGATGACATCTCAAATGACATCAATGATGACATCACTGATTACATCACTGATGACATCATCCAGTGAATGTGTGTTTTTCTGAAAATTACATATGTTTTATATATGTATATCTCAAGGTCGATGGAAGAATAAATGGGTATATAAGTGTCTAAATGGATGATTTGTTTTTGAAAAATTGATTGTATAACTGACTGATTAAGTGTATCTTAGTGAATACATGGGTTAGTGAGTAATGTTTAAATGTGTAAATATCTGTATCAGTCTCTCACTTTGTGTATAAGTGGCTGCATGGGTTGGTGAGTAGCTACACGAGTGTCTATATAGGTTATTAGTTGGTTTTTTGAGTATCAGTATAAGTGTCTGATGTCGGTATGGTTCGGTGGGGGGTATTACGTAGTGCATAGGTGCATGAATGAGTGACTCACTGTATGTGTTGAAGACAGCATGTGTGCAGGACTGTATGGGTGGATGAGTGTGTGCATGGGTGTGGTAGTGAGTGAATGACTGTCTCAATAGTGTCTCTATGAGTAACTACATATGTTTTAAACTAGTATATGTGACTATTGGTGTATATAAGTGAGTATATGTGAGAGTGAGAGATTGAAAGAGTTCCTGTATGAATAAGTATGTGTTTCTATAAGTGATTGTTAAAAAGACTAAGTATGTGTAAGTTTCTGTAGAAGTAAGTGTGGTGGTGTGTGTATAACTGTACATGCAGGTAAACGGATGTTTGATTCTTTATTAGCATGAGTGACTATGTGTGTGAGTAACTTTATGGATGAGTGGCGTTGTGTAACAGGATGTATAGGTGTATGAGTACATATGATGAGTGAGTACATGTATGAGTGACTGTATAGGACTGTTGGTGAATGAGTGGATGTGGATGTTACAATTACTGAATAGGTTGTTGTAACTGGTATTGGTATGTCCATTGTTTTGAAAAATTTTATTTCTATTTTTGAATGTGTGTATCAAAGGTTATATTAGGGGGAGAGGAGGTCTGCCACTATCACAAGGATGATGTCATCAGTGATGTCATCAGTGATGTCATGAGTGATGTCACTGACCATGTCATGAGTGATGTAATATGTGACGTCATCAGCAGTACATTGCGGGCGCGCGAGTTATAGTTAGCTGAACTAACTATAACGGGGGAATTTCTATGGTTTTGTACGAGTGAAAAGTCCAACTATAACGCCCCTGAAACCTATGTTTTTTTCAGTGAATTTCTAAGGTTTTTTAAATGCTAATTCCTAGCTATAACGTGCCTGAAACCTATGTTTTTTTCAGTGAATTTCAAAGGTTTTTTAAATGCTCATTTCTAGCTATGCCTACAGAGATAGGACATGTGAAGAAAGAAGGAAAAACGCACAGAAAGAAAAAAAAGAAATGCAGAAAGAAGCAACAGAAGTCCTCAAAGACGAAGAAAAGTGCAGGAAGAAGTATAACGTGCAGAAAGAACAAACAGAAGAGCAGAAACAAGCCTTGTTGCAAAATCATCCTGTACCCTCAACTTTTTCAGACGGATACTGGTGGTAACTGAGTCTGACTAACCAGTCCTAGAGCCAGTGCTATGTTAAAAGACACTCAGAATACAGTGAAAACACCTACATACACTAGGGCACACTATGTGTTGGGGTCCCCCTGTGATTAGCATGACCTCCTCTGTAAGCCCCTAGTATATAATAGGGCATGGTTTTAAAAGTACCTCTTAAAACGCACCACAGGGCGTGTTTGAACACGTCACCTCATGCCCCGTCCCCTCCCTTCCCCACTGTGTAAACACGCCCTGTAGCCATTTTAAGTTGGGAGATTAAGTCCCCTTGAATCCTGAGGGTTCCTAGGGTCCAACTAGACCACTAGGTACCTCCAGTAAGCGCCACAGAGCTGCGTTGCAGAGAGGTGTAAAAAGTGGCACAGCCTGCACCACCTCTCTGCAACGCAGAGCAGTGGTGCTTACTGGAAGCACCTGGTGGGCTAGTTGGACCCCAGGGTCCCTCAGGATTGAAAGGGAATTATTTCCCCAACTTAAAAACGCGCCACAGGGCCTGTGGGCGTTCTGAGTTGAGAGATTAAGTCCCCTTGAATCCTAAGGGTCCCTAGGGTCAAACTAGCCCACTAGGTACCTCCAGTAAGCGCCACAGAGCTGTGTTGCATGGAGGTGTAAAAAGGGGCATGGCCTCAGAACACCTGTCTGCAACGCATCTCTCTGGCGCATACTGGAGATACCTATTGGGCTAGTTGGCCCTCAGGGACCCTCAGTACTGAAGGGGAATTAATTCCTCAACTTACAACTGGCCAGGAGGCACGTTTGCAGAGTGCTGCAAGGAGGGGGCGTGGCCTCCGGCGCGATGATGGTCTTTTATTTATAGGGGTGTGGAATTTTCCAAATAATCTAGTTGTCCAAGGGACAAAATGCCACTGAGATCTACATGTCCTGTAAAATCCACTTGTCCCACCTACCCCCGTTCCACATCAAACCTAAGGGCTCCGGCTGACAGAGAAACATTAATATATTTTTGCTTTATTAAAATCAGTAAACCATTGAATGCTGTGCAATAATAATGCTAAAGGAAAACTTGTCAAGCGATATTATCGCGTCCCTGCCCCCCGGCGCCCCCTCCCCTTAACCCTGACGGCAATTCTTTTATTTCTATTCCCCTTTTTTTCCATTTTTTTTGGCTGTGTATTTATTCCCACAAAATACGTACATTTCAAACCATACGTAATGTACTAATTTACCGTCAGCCTTGGCTGTGTATTTATTCCCACAAAATACGTACATTTCAAACCATACGTAATGTACTAATTTACCGTCACCCTTGTAAAAACGTATGGGTGGGATATAAAAGGTGTCAGCCGGCGTGCCTCCTGCCATTTCCCCCTCACTTTTGCAGCTGGCCAGACGTGAGCCCTACGTTCCTTGCGAATCGGTAAGTTGTATCGAAAAAGAAACAGCAAAGTTGGGAGCTTCCTTTAATAATAGGAATCGTTTTTTCGCCAAATGTACCCTCTTTGCAACATTAATCAATTGTGTAATGTATATTTGTAGGTGTGTTTACGCAGTTATTGGCTGAAAGTTAATAGCTCACTATTCTATATTAGGACTTTAAGTTATAAATTGCAAGTCACCAACGGATGTCTCTTTTGAAAGCATTAATCTGCAGATCTGTTTCCATCTGCGGTATGAAGGCTCCGGACCCGCGATGTTAAACCCGCGTTGCGATGGCAGCGCGTGAATCTGAATTCGTTGTAATGGGTGTTTCCCCCATGAAGCGGTGGTAGCCCAGCGCGCCTGCTTGCGATACGCTTTTTTGATGTCCTCATCTGAGGCGCGGAGGCGGGCCAGGCCTAGGCTTTTGTACTAATTAATCTACCCACGCACGGTTGCTAAAAATATAAATAAAAGAAAATCGCAGCACCTCCGTCACAATATCACACAATTCAAGCGGGCAAAACTGCTTATTTTACCTGAATGCTTATTGCAAGCCTCGTGGCGGCCACGGACTACTGCTTGCAGAGGCTTAGTGACGTTTCACTCCCCCAGCCAATCACTGGCTAGAGCCCAGTCATGGGCTGCTAGCCAATCAGATGCCGCCAAAGGCTCTCTGCAAGCTTCGGATTGGCTGTGAGCCCCAGAGTGCCCACAGCCTGTTGTTTTAACGTGATTAATGTCTACATGTCCGTCGGACATAAATAGACAATAAATCTTCTTGCCCGTCAATATAAACAACATGGTTCGGGCGTCGGGCGATACGATTCCCCCACCCCATTCTCTCAAACATGGTTCGTGATATCACAGCAGAAGGCTTTTTCACATGGTAAAATCACCTTAGAACACACCACAATTCCTAAAATGAGTATGGTACCATCAACAAATGATTTATAATGTAACTAAAGTCTTAAAACCTTCTATTAACTGCAATGCTTTTTAATGAGGTGCTATAATTTATATTGGTCCCAAGATGGCTGGCAGCACTTCTTGGATGAAGTACTGACAGCCAATCAGATCTCACGATGAGATGTGTGGTTAGGCTCCGCCCAGATATGTATATGATTTTACTTTTGATTTTCTCAGGAACTACTGAACAGATTGACACCATATATGCAAAAGGCACATGCCTGACCTGAGGACTACCTCTTTGCCAAATTTCAAGTAATTCTGTTCAGCCGTTCGGGCTGTACCTTGGACTAAAGGTCCCTATGGAAAATTGCATGGGGAAAACACATTTTGGGACCCTCCTTTTTCTCAGCCCCCACTTGACGAATCCCCCCCGAGACTTTCAGGGTAGGAGCGGAGCGGAGCGCCCCACCTATTTTGAAAATTTCGCGAGGATTCGACAACCGGCGCCAAAGTTATTCCAAATAGAATGTTGCGGATTTCCTATGGAAACACGGTCCTAAGTATAACTATCTACTGGCGACGGCCAGTAGATTATATATATATATATATATATATATATATATATATATATATATATATATATATAATGAAAAAATAAATATCGTCAACTTTGCCTCAGTGCAACAAAAACAATATATCAGGCACCTATTGAATAGTAGGACATGGTAATTAGAGATTTCAAAAAGTATGGTAAACAGGAGTTTTCAGCACAAATGTTCAAATCTGGGATCCACATTGATTAAAACAAAATATTAAAACCACTGAAATTGTTTTTACACACAACAACACATACACTTGGGTACAGGGATGAAGAATCAGTTGCTGGACAATGAGAACATTTGATTATGATGTACTGAAAGCCGAATGATAGGATTTAGAAACATGGAACAGCTCCCAGACGTTTTAGGCTGGATCCCAAGACTGAAATGTCATTGCTGTCAGCATCCTTTCCAGGAGAAATTTAAATCAACAGCCTTTGAAAATGAATTTAACTTTAAAATGTTGCCAAATTTTCTTTTTGCTCATCAGTATGCGTGTTGTTTTGAGCTCCGCAGCAGCTGTTCATCAAATGCACAATGTTTTCATCACTACAACAACAGTCAACTCAGAATCGCTCAAGAAAAGGCTAATTCTCTTGTTCGTGTCCTGTTTCACGTATCGTCTTTTTTGGGGTGGATATATATGAAAGAATGGTGTGCAATAATAATAATTATAATAAGAACGAATTTGCACAACGCTGCTCAGATCCCACCCAGCAGAAAGACTCCACCCTAGACCTTCTAATCTGAGCCAAAGGTCTTCTCATTGAAGTCCTCCCAACCCTGTATATTAGTAGTCTGACTGCCTCTTGACAACACTCACATTCACGTCTTCTAAAACTGGAAGTAAAGAACAATCTAAAAGACTTTAGACTTAAGTTAAGAGATTACAAAATGATACACCTGAACACTCTCGAGAATTAAACCTCCAGGTAACCTCACCTTTCATAACTTGACTCAATAGCTGCATCATTTGTTCCCAGTATACTCTTCTATCACAAAAGAGATAGTGGACAATCTAGCTCCCCCAAAACTGAAAAGGCAATAATCTATGTGTTGAACCTGGCCCTTTCTGCAGTGTCACCCCCACTCACAAGGCCTTCCACGACACCGGACCAGCATACATGAACAGCACTCTCAAATTCTATGCACCCCAAAGGACCCTACGATCAGCCCAGCTCTCCAACGCCATGGTCCCCCGTACCAAAAATACCAGATCAGGCGGCCACTCCTTCTCCTTCCTCGCAGCCAGAGCCTGGAACGCCCTCCCTCTCCACCTCAGACAGAATCTCCCTCCCCATCTTCACAAGAAACCTCAAAACCTGACTCTTTGACAGACCACGTCCTTGATGGACTGGAACCTGCGAAACCCCCTCCCACCCCCAGGGCCTTGAGACCCTCACGGGTGAGTAGTAGCGCTTAACAAACGATTGATTGACCCCAAATATTTTGCCTTTACCCTCCACGTTTTGATGATCTTGTTTTTGTTGGTCTTGATATTCTGAGCACTCACTTCATCAGTGCTAAAGTGCTTGTGCTCTCTCCTCTACACATGGCAAAATTGGCTTATTCCCAATTGGCATACTTAATTTACTTGAACGTCCCTAATAAAGTGGAACTACCTGTGCCCTGGGCTGTAATTAAATGCTACTAGTGTGCCTGAAGCACTGATAGTGTCACTCACTTACACCAGTGCTTAATTTGTAAAAGAAAAGGTGCCGGTGCTCAAAACTCAGCTCAGATTCCCGAGGCTAGTGCAATTAAATGTCGATGCGCCAAATTCCAAGGCTGGTGTTCTTTAATCCACCTCATGTCTTTTTAATTCACTATCGGCCACTCCCTGCCCCTTTATCTCATTCTTGAAGGCCCCTGCTTTCTCCTTTTGTGAATGTTTTCCTGTCTTTCTCTTCCTCCATCGTGTTTCTCTTCCTTAGTCTTTCAAAGCTGTGTTTTTCCTGTCTTGTGGCCGGTAAATATCTGATAGGAAAAAATAAGCGCAGGTACCCACTAATAAGTGCTGGTAGTCCTCACCAGGAACCACCGGCTCAAATTAAATACTGCCCTTGCACCCTCAGCCATGGCACCAAGGAAACAGACATGATTTACAGTTTTTATTCCTCAGTTAAGTAAAAGTGGCGATAACTATCATTGGCTAGTGTTTTATCCCATAGATAGAGCAGGGAAAGGCCACCAGTGGACAGAGCATTGTAAAGGTCTCCAAGGAGTCCCAGCTACAATCGACTGCTAAGCGTTGCATCTACCTTTGTGTACCCGATGCAGAGGCCTAACAGGAACGCTTTCCTGCCCCCACAGTAGTAAAAAGCAGCTATTTAATTGTGATCAGGGGTCCTCAAACTCCTGGGTCCTGGTGCCAATACACCTGCTGCACCACTGGAAGTTACCAACCGGACTCTAGTACATTTTGTGCTCGTTCTTGTTGCCTCCTGCTCCAGCTGCACCAGCACGCAGACCTCAAAACTAATTACTCTTCACTTACTGTGAGGCGCTAATAAATAGGAATGTGATTGCACTCACTCTCGTGGCGGCCAATGAGATGCACTAACCAAGGGCTGCAGAGATTACAAGTCCAAAACCTAGAACAGCAATTGGGAAACAAGCCTGCAATGATCCCTAAACCAACTGGTCAGCACCGGTCAATCAGCTTACTTATAAAACTTTATTTTCAGCTCAGGTTTACACAATGCTTCCACCTGGCAGACCCAACGGGTTCAATGGAAACAAAGAGGCGTCTACTTCCAGGCCAGGTGTGTGGGGAGCGAGAGCTCCAAAACATCGTACACACTAACACATAGTAATTGTTTCACATGCACATTCATTAATTTAGCATTCTGTTCCAGAGTTGTATTATTCTTAAACCTCTGTAAAATGTTGAGTCATATGTTAGGATAAAAAAAAAATCTCTTTTCTGAAGTCTGTTCCATCACTGGAGCTGGGTTCTACTTTATGGTGTTATTCCCCCTTCCAAGTGGCGCCAGGCCGACAGGGGAAACCACTACGATGTAGCTCAGAGTTATCCCCAATTGCACGAGTTTTAATTAACGTCATTCATAAAACATGTTAACTGCTTTCGTTTTTTAAAGAGGGAAACGCCAATTACCATTCGTTTTCTCAGCCGGAAAGTAGTGGCGAAAGGGGGTTGGGGGCGGGGCTAGGCGAGATGTTTGCACAGGCTTGTTTAACTCCTTGATAACAAATGTGTGGTGGCAGCAAACAGGGCTCATCTGCCTTCTCAAACTCTCGCGGCTTCCCAGAGGACGCACATGAGGGTGTCTCACTAGTAATATATATACATCATTCTTTAAATGTTCCTCATTTCCCTCCCTCCTTTCCTCGCTCACCAGGGCATGACAGGCATCCCCTTCAAGTGGAAACTGCATGCTGCCTTCGCGGCCTCCGTTCCCAACCTTTATGCAAACTTCACTTTAAATGTGCAGGGAGGCCAGGAGCATTGTTAGACCAGTCTCCATACCAAACTTAACAATGGCAACATGCTTTTAATTACACTTTACAGCATTAACACTGTAAAGTGTTAGTTGCTATCTATTTTCACATACCTAATGCAGATGTCCCGCTCTACCATGAGAGAGTCAATCCGGTCAATGGCGACATGAGGTCTGGGGTTGCAGCCTGGCTCCAATCCACAAAGACACACTGCAGCTCCAATGGAGTGGGCATTTGGCAGCACTGATAGTAGTGCAATCTATCCTGCTGCTCGAGGCAACAGTGTTGACAGTGCAATGCACACCATGCCCAGTTGCAAACAAAATTATCTGGACTGCACCCGTTACTTCTCTCACATGCACGGCGCCAACTGCCAGCCAAATACACTGTGGGCCCCTTCTCCAGCCCGTTACTTCTCTCACGTGCACAGCGCCAACTGCCAGCCAAATACACTGTGGGCCCCTCCTCCAGCCCCTGCTCTTCAGAGCAAAAGCATTCCAGGCTAGCATGGGGTGGGGGAGGGATTAACATGTTTACTCCAAATCAATCCTGCCTCTCATCTCCTGTGCTGTGTGCACCCCGCCCTAGGCTACAGGGCTTAACAGACTGTCACCTTAGGAAGCAAATACACTGGCATTTTGCCACGCGCACCATCCTGATGATACTACACTGCATTGTGGCTCCAGGGCGAGTAAATCTCGCCGGGTTCACACATGGGGAGCTACGTTGTGCATTCACTTCGACAGTACTTAGTTTCAGGTTATGTACAGCCTGAAACAGCTCATGGGTTTTTCTTTTGTTTGCTATTCTTAGGCCAGTCTCTTAACAGCAGTCGCCCTGTGTAGATCCGGCCCTGAGAAATAAGTGCCGGTGCTTAGCACCGGAAAGCACTGGCACAAATTAAGCATGACTTACACAGCCCTTTAAACAGGTATCAGGCCTGCCATTGCAGCCTGTTTGTTCACTTTTAAACTACAATTTCGACCTGGCAAATTCACCTTTTGCTAGGCCCAAACCTATAGTAGGCCCTGAACGGCCCAGAGTGCAGGTTGCAAAACATTTAAAAGGATGGAAAATGCACTTTCAAGTTTTACATGTGCTGGTAGTGAAAAACTCTTATTTTTTTTATTTTTTTTAATTTGTTTATCCATGAACCAACAGAAAAATAAAAGTATAAACAATGACAGATACATAGAAAAGATAGTAGACTTAAAGGATTTCCAGCATAAATAGACAAAAGACCGCTCGTAGGCTTGGGACTGCTGACAACTGCTGACAACTGTGGGCTCATCACGAGAACGCCGCGCTGCCCTGGGGGCGATATCCACCGGACTACCAACATCTGAACGCGGGACTGCGAGGACCAGGCTGCTTGGCGGTGAGCGCAGCTGCATCCTCTTCCCGGCTCCTCCCCCAGAAGGATCTTGACGCCTCGCGGCACCCGCTTCACGGGTGCCGCTCGTAGGCTTGGGACTGCTGACAACTGTGGGCTCATCACGAGAACGCCGCGCTGCCCTGGGGGCGATATCCACCAGACTACCAACATCTGAACGCGGGACTGCGAGGACCAGGCTGCTTGGCAGTGAGCGCAGCTGCATCCTCTTCCCGGCTCCTCCCCTCACGCCCCTTTGTCTTCACCTTGCACTTTTCCTACCGCGCGCAAGCGGGACGCGCGCGGGACTAAGCCCGGGGCGAAGACCGGGCTAAGAGCGGGCCGTTTGAGGCCGTTCGAGACTGGAGACACTGGGCTGGGCCACCCCCCCTTCATCCTAGTAAGCGTATTTGACTGTGACCTTCTAATCGATATTGGTGGGAATAATGTCCAGGAATAAAAATGCCGCCGTTGGTACATCTATGGCAGGGACCCTGGACAATTTCATTGTTAGAGCTGCTAACATTCTAGAACGAGAGATAGACCTTACTGAGCGTCGTTTATCGCTAGAACCCTTTACAACCAAACGCTCATCTCTAGGGAAAATCGCCTCATCTGTCACACCAGGGGCAACCACTACTAACCCTATACTTACTGAATGTCTGTCTAGTGAAATTGAAAGTGCAGATCTTAGTACGGATTTAATTATTGACAGTAACAAGCGCAGAGATATTATAAGGTCTACTACACCTATAACCACCACGGCAGTTGCTGCTAACAATTTAACTGAAGGTGTTTCTACTCGCGCACAATTACATGCAATAACCGAGGCTACCTCACTTTCCTCCTCCTCCCCCTTAAATTTAGGAGCAAAACCGAAATTTAAGGCTGCTCCGCAAGCAAAAGGGGGGAGACAACCAAGAGGGTCAAAAAATAAACATAAAAATAAAACAATTGCGTCTAACATTACCTTGGGCGCTGCCGAATATCCTTTGAACGAAGTCACCCTAGACCTGACCAGGCAACTTGATGTCGGGTTTCAGTCCAAAATAATAGAAGTATTTGAAAATTCAACCCGCCTGATCCTGGATAGACTTTCCAGGATTGAGGAGCGATTACAGAAGTTAGAAAAAACAGCCTCTGTTAATTTAGAACATAATCAATGTCTGAGGACAGACCTACTTAGGGAGCTCCATGAACACCCTCTTCTTGCCAAAACTGCCAGCAACCCAAAAGAGAAAACTCCTCCCCCCATGGCTTTGCCGCTAATCGACAAGCACTTGGGACTATTAGGGGACAATTGTGCAAACACAGCCCGTATTGAAAATACCATGACTAGTAGTGGCCTTCAAAACTCTTATGCAGGAGTAAAGCCCCAGCAGAATCCATCGGAAGTTAACACAAAAACCAATAACCTTATTCCACAAGATAGTAATGAGGTAGTAAATGGAACTGCTTCTGTCCAAGATGTAGTTCCCAAATTACCTACCTTAGACCTTCCCCCAGAATCCTCACCCTACGTCATTATACTGGCGGGAGTACCTGGCCTGCAGGGAAAAACTAATGAGTCTTATTTAGAATTGAGGAACAAAACTATCTATTGGCTTAATTGCAACCGACCCCTCCCTCCTAACATTCATACTAAAATCCTATTTGTACGGAGAGTTAGTTGGGTCGGCAGAAGGAATAAAGACATACTGGGAGACTGTATAATTGTTAATTTTAAGGACACTCAGGCTGTAAAATATATCCAGCACGTACAATCTCTTGACCCTAACACAAACATTATTCCATTACCTCTCGATTACTTTTATCCTCATCATTCAGCAAACAAGCGGTGGGAATTAGTAGGGAGGGCAAAAACACACACTAACCAGGCAAGAGGTATGTTGCCTACACCCAGACAAGGCTGGTTGGAGACCATTCCACTGTCAAATAGGTATAGCAGTCTGGACATGGTCGACTGACTACCCCTGAATTACAATGCCGTCGAACTTGCGGGGGAAGTCGCAGTGGGTGATAAGCCAACCTCACCGACAGACCCACGGCCCGTAAAATCGTTAACTTCCTCAGAGAACAACTTAGGAATTATCCCTATTAACACTGAGGACAATGAGAAAATTGACCATCTTACACTGTCGAGCAGCGGATCCTCCAAATCTGTTGCTCCTGGTGTAACCCCCATAGTGATCTCATCTTTAGAGGGCGACACATGCCATTCTATTAGTTTTTTATCCTGGAATGTTGCAGGGCTGTCCTCCAGGTTAGGCGACATAAATTGTGCTTCCTTTATTAAACGGTTTTCGATTGTCTGCCTCCAGGAATGTTGGACGGTTGAGCCCATTCACATGAATGGTTATCGTACTTACCACACGCCAGCTGTACACACCCTGAGAGGGAGAAATAAAGGAGGCCTCTGTATTTATGTCTCAAACTGCTTAAAGGAAATTAAGATTTCTTTTTTCTCCAACTCCATCTTCTACCAGATTTTGCATGTAACACTGGGAGGCAATCAAAACATTAATTTGATAAACTTCTATAACAACATACCGAAAGATGCTTGGGCCTCGACCTACAAAGAATTGCTTGAGACCCTTAAAAATATAGATGAAAAAGAACGCATTGATAGCTGTGTGATTTGGATGGGCGATTTTAATTATTTCTTATGCCCATTGAGCGACCAAAACCTATGTGGACTGGGAGAGATGGATGGTGTTCCTGTGACACATTTCTCACATACATCTTTGGGAAAACACCTCAATGAGATACTTTTTTCCCTGGACCTGGGCTTTGTGAACGACCTATGCTCCCCACCAGTCTCTTTTAACCCCACATTCATTGGACGGGGCTGCAAATCAATAATTGACTTCATGTTAATATCCAAACGCTATTCTCACTATATTCTTGCGTTTGAAACATGCGAGGTAGCAATGAGCAACCACTTACCGCTCAGTATGTCCCTTAATACAATGCTGGGTAATAAGAACACGGTTACTAAGACCCAGACCTTGTATGACTTCAATTTAGAACTTGCAAAGAAGAACGGTTATACCCTTAAATGGGACAAAGTGGAACCAGTGGCCTTCCTAGGAAAGTTAATTCGCTCCAAGGAAGAGGAATTTAATATCTGTCTTACAGAGCACATTGAGCCTCTTAAAGTCAATGATGCTTTTCTTAGTATCTCGGAGGAAATTAAAAAGCTACTCACGAGAACAATGCACCCTGGGGCAAACAAAATTAAGAGATGGTTCGATAGAGAGTGTAGCAAGACCCACGCTCATTTAATGGAACAATTAAAAAGGGAGCCTAGGGTAATGGCCGAAGTTAGATCAGCCAGATCTGCCTATCAACAGGCAGTAAAAAAAAGGAAAAAACAAATTAAACAAGAAGCCTGGAGTACTCTTCGGGAAACCTGTATCTCCAAAAATAATACCGCATTTTGGAAAGCGGTGAATGCTCCGTTTTTTTCCAAAGGTTCAACAGACTCCATTGTAATAGCAATCTCGGAAGAAGGCTGGTTGTCCTTCTTCCGTGAACTTTACACAAAGGACTCTCAGGTCGAGATAGAAGGGGTCTTTGTTCCAGGCAATAAGGACATAGTACCCTATCCAATAAACACCGATTTTACTATGGAGGAAGTTATGATAGCCATCAATAAGAGCCCAGCGGGTAAGGCCCCGGGTCCGGATGGCGTTCCCGTTGATGTTTTTAAGGCTAACAGTAAGTTATGGGCCCCCCTGCTAACCAACGTTCTTAACAGTTTCACTAAAACGGGCTTCCCAAAGACCTGGCAGGAAGCCATTGTGGTACCCATTTTCAAGAAAGGAGATCGTAGTTCACCTAAATGCTATAGACCGATCTCCTTACTTGATTCACTCATGAAGATCGCGGGGAGAGTCATACTCGACAAACTACAAGCATGGGTGAACGACACAGGTACTCTCTCCCAATTTCAATACGGTTTTAGGGAAGGTCTAGGCACAATTGAGCAAGGTCTGAATTTAGCACTCCTAGTAGCCAAATATGTCGAGGCAAAAAAAGAGAACTTATTTCTTACATTTGTGGATTTAAGTTCGGCCTTTGACTGCATTAACCACAATAAACTTTGGCTAACCATGCAGGAAATGGGAGTGGACCCAAACCTCCTTATATTCATTAGAGAACTATATCGGGAGGCGGGCGCAAGGGTACGTTATGGGGATAAGGGGGACTGTACCTCCAAATTTTCCATAGAAAAGGGTGTGAGACAAGGCTGTATTTTAGCACCTTTTTTATTTAACTTATATATTAATTCGGTCGCGTCTCACCTCCTGGGAGATAAGCAGGACTATCCCAAAATTGGTAACTCCTTTATCCCCATTCTCCTATACGCAGACGATGCTGTAATCATGGCCCGGACCCAAATCGGTCTCCAGAGATCGATTACTAGCTTTTCCGAATACATGGGCAGTAGAGGCCTAAAGATTAATATAAGCAAAACATTTAACATGTGCTGTACAAAAAAGAATAATCTCAGCTGTAATTCATTTTTGTCTAACAAGAAAATCATGACAGTTAATACTTTTTCGTACTTAGGTATCACCTTTGACAATAAGGGAACTTGGACAGCGGCAGGTGATTCCCGAAAGCTAGCATTCTCACGAGCAATTGGGGCGGTTAAACATTTTTCAAACAGGGTTGGAGGTCGCCCGGTACCAGTCTTGCTTGATATTTATAGAGCTAAGTGTGTATCAACTGCAATATATGGTGCAGGAATTTGGGGGATTGTGAACACCTCAAGTACTCAAATCCAGATCTGCCAGAATGCTTTCCTGCGGTATTTACTGGCTGTGCCGGGGTCAACTTCTTCTTATGCTTGTCATCAAGAGTTGGGCGTGCCCTATATTGCTGATCTCATCAAACTGGAGCCCATCTTGCTGTGGCATAAAGTCTGGTCTGGAACTGAGACAGTCCTGAACAGGGAAATAATAAAGGATTGCCTAGGCCTAGATGGAGCATTGAAAATTCCCTGGTTCAATTATGTAAGGAAATTCTTTACTGAGCTAGGCCATCCGGAGTTCTTCAACTCTCCAGCTAGCATGACGAATTTCTCAAGAAAGAAGCTCAAGCAAATTTGTCTGCACTTCCTTTCAGAGGAACGCTGGATGTTAGAGAAACGCAAGAGCTCTGTCATGGCCAATCAGCTACTTATTACTAACCCGGGTATCCAACCATACTTGAAACTAGTCCCCAGCTGCTATATTCGTATGCTGCTATCTCGTTTTAGGGCTGACATCTTTCATAGAATGGTCACATTCCCTGAGAAGAATTGCTGGCTCAAGGAACTTATTCCCTGTCCCTGCGATCAGATTTCTGTCCAATCTTCCATCCATTGTATTCTCTTTTGCAAATTTTATTCAGAACCTAGAAAAAGTATTCTTCGACCAGTTTTAAAAAAGCTAGGGTTGAGACAATGTAGAGCGGCGCTGGTCAGATTACAAATGTTAGACGATGAATTTCTTATATTATCGGTCTCTATGTTTCTAAAAACCGTTATTAGATTCAGGATCTCTATGAACTAGATCATTTTTAATATGCTGTTATTTTTAACCTTGGAAGTTTGATCTAATGAATGTAATATGATGTATATCTGCTTTTATGGTTTTGTATTTTAAAATCGAATAAAGCTGTTTCTGAATCTGACAAAAGACAAAAGACAAATCATAGCCATTTTTTGATGAAGTCCCAAGTTTGCAATCCATATCTTTTTTTTCCGGGTTGTTTAAGACTATACAAAGCAGTTTCCAAATGATATATAGCCAAAATCCTGGTTCTCAACTCCCAAAACGTGGGCGGGTCAGAATCAATCCATTTTGATGTAATACATAGTCTAGCAATAGACATGCAGATAAATAGAAAACTACACTCTGGAGCATGCCCGCCCCCATTGCCACTGCTTGATGATACCCCAAACAATACAATTTCAGCAGTCAATTTGCATGTTATACCCAAGGCAGAGTTGAGAAAATGTTGGACCTCAGATAGAAATACAGCAAGCAGGGGGGAAAAAAAAGAACATATGCACAGAATCAGCAGCATGGAGCTTACATCTAGGGCACTTGTCCCCCCTTCCCGTACTCCATATAGCAATTTTTGAGAGAGTGTAATATAAATTAAAAGCAGACATAAAATTGACTTCTCAAACTCCCAACAAGTAACACAGAATTAGCCATTTCTAACATCAACTGAATATCTATCGGAACACCGCCCAGTCTGCGTTTCCAATTTTCCTGCTGAACATCTAAATCGTCTAATTGAACAGATATTAGACATCTATATATCTGGCCAATTTTGCACTTGACTGTAATTAATTTTAGCAGATTGTTTCGCCCTTCCTGGAAAAGTCCTTTCGACCGGGCATGATCCAAAAAGCTATGTATCTGGAGGAATTTGAAAAAATCACCCCTTGGCAAATCAAATTTATCCTGGAGCTGTGAAAAGGACAATTGCTGTCTGCATTCGTACAAATGCCCAATAACCCGAATACCCGATAGCACCCGCCTTCGAGAAACAGTATCATGAAAAATACTAGGGAGTAGCCCTATAGATTCAAAGGGGGGCAGAAATGATATTTTTGGGATCTTATACAAAGTGCGTGCCTTTTTCCAGACCAAGAAGGCAGCCTCCAGAACCTTAAACCGGGTCCTTTTGTAGTAGCTCGGCTCCAGGATCCTTACTAAGAGATATCAGGCATTATTACCTAAACTCATCTTGTAGATTGATGGGGTATGGGCAGGGTCGTGCATTACTTCTTCACCGACAATTAAATCCCCTAAATGATGGAGTAGAGAAGCCCAATAATAGTACCTAAGATTCAGCACATCCGAGCCACCCCGTACTTTTGGTAAATAAAGCCACCTTATCGCCCTCCTAGTCCTCTTGAATCCCCACATAAAGCGTACACACATTCTTTCTATCTTGCTAAATAGGGCATTAGTGAATACCAGAGGTATAGCACGAAATAGATACAAAAACTTGGGGAGTATTGTCATTTTCAGTACATTAGATCGACCATATAATGACAGATGTAGACGATCAAATTTTTGTAGGAGTTTGTTCGAGGAGTCCACGATCGGACCTATATTAGCCTCTACTATCTTCTGGACATCGGGAGAAATGTGAATGCCCAAGTACACTGCCTCTGAGACAATTTCGACCTGTTGAGGAGGGCCGCCTCAGAATGAAGAACTTGAGTTTTGCCCAGGTTTAATTTATACCCTGAAACTGCACCAAATGCATTGGTAATAATTTCGATTCTATTCAAAGCGATTTTAATATCAGAGGATATTATTGCCAAGTCGTCCGCAAACACCAGGACCCTGGGAGCCTCTATCGGAGAGGCTACAGGAGATATCAGACGGTCTGTCTCGAGTTTGGAAATTAAAGGCTCCAAATACAAGGTGAAGAGGAGAGGCGAGCAGGGGCACCCCTGGCAGGTCCCCCTGCTCACCACAAATTCCTCAGACTCTCCACCCAGAGTCCTGATAGTGGCCGACGCATTCTAGTACATAGCCTGCACCGCTTCGATGAAATTCGGCGGAAAGTCCTTCCAGGCAAGAACTGCCCAAAGGAAGTCCCACGAAACCCTGTCAAATGCCTTTTCGGCGTCTAAGAGGGCTAGTCCCATTCGGGATTTCGTCACTTGGGCCCAATCAAATAGTGCTATAACCCGTCTAATATTTCCGTAGTGCTTCGTCCAGCAATAAAGCCATGCTGCCTCAGGGATACTAGCAGGGCAATAACCTTTCCCAGCCGAATGGCTAAAATTTTAGAGAAGATCTTGCTGTACGCATTTATTAAAGAAATAGGGCGATAAGACGAAAGTTCCATAGCCTCATTGCCTTTTTTCTTGAACACCACAATTGTAGTCCTTGACCAGGAGTTCGGTGGAATTCCAACAAATGCACCCTGGATTATAAAAAGCAGTTCCATTTTTAAAGCGCTACGAAAAGTTATATAGAATTCCAGGGGAATTTTATCTGGGCCCATTGCCTTTCCACGTGAAAGAGACAGGAGTGCAAACTCCACTTCTTCCCAAGTAATTAAAGAGCCAAGATAGTACTTATTGCTTTGTGGTAAGACCGACCTTTCAATCTCCTGTAGATATCCTTCGGCTATTGCGGTCTTATCATTCATGTACAGTCTTTGATAAAATTCCCTGAATGCCTGCCTTATGCTTGAAGGAGAGGTCTGCATCTTTTTATGCAAATCTTTAATCTCTACAATCTTATTCTGGGACTCCCTCTGCCGTAATCTACTGGCTAAAATGTTGCCCGTGTGCTCCCCGCATTCGTAACACTCTCTCTTATAGGTCTCAAATTTTTTAACATCTCAGGGTTAAACAATCCTAGAAAGTGGAGGGTCCTAGCTGGGTTAATTAAGTCGCAAGGCTGGGATTTAGTATGTCTCCAGGAGACTCATATCTCATGGGCTCATAGAGCATGGCTGGGTATTCTTGGGATGGAATTATTGGGCTGTTCACGACAATCAACTAATACTAGGGGGGGTCGCTATATTGTCGAGAAAGGGTTTATTGGAATGCAAAAGGAAAAAGGAGGATCCATGGGGAAGATGGGTGATTGTGGAGGGGAGGATTAATGGAGAGGGCATTACTGTTTGTAGCTTGTATGGTTCTAATCTAGATGATGCTGAATTGTTGGATTCAATTAACAATGAATTAGCACTCTGGCCACAACCTTCAGTAGTATGCAGTGATTTAAACATCCATTTGGAGACCGAGTTTAATGCTGACACTGACCACTGGGGCGAAAACCGAAGGGTTTTAAAAGTCTTCAGGGACTAATGCAGGACCAGGGATTATGTGATGCCTGGGCTAGACTAAGACCTAAGTATTCCGGCTATACATTTTTCTCGGCACCTCATAGCAAGCTGGTACGCTTAGACTATTTTTTGGTCTCCCATTCTATATTGGCAAGATCTTTCGTGAAAAAGCTACCAAGAATAATATCGGATCATAATCCCCTCATTTTGGAAATATCTGGTACTGATTCTTTGTCATCTACTAATAACTGGTCGTTTGATAGGAAACTTCTTTTGGATCAAGATTATTGCAGACATTTTGAAGAGTGGATTAAATGGTACTTTTCTATTAATAAGGGATCAGCCCCTGACCCCATAGTTTGGGATGCGTTTAAAGCTGGGATTCGCGGCGAAACACTGAGTTTTGCGGCACAAAAAAGAAAAAAAGTTAAAGAAGAACTTGATAGAAGCTTGGCCATTTTAGCGGAATTGGAGAAAGAGCTGACATATAAAATTAAATATAAATTAGATCTAGTAGAATGCCAGGCAAGACTGCCAGCTAAACGATCAATAATCTATCAGCACTTTGCTGAGGAAGTGGCTTCAAAATTTGAGTGAAAAACTCTTAAATGTGTTTTTTCTCTGCTACAAGGCCTACCTCTCCCATAGGATAACATTGCAGTTACCTTATTACATCTAACAGAAGCGTGTCCCACTTCAAAGGCAGAACTAGGTATACATATTTGATCTCAGACACTAACTCTTTTCAGTACACTTCTGGACCCGTGGATACTCTGCCAGGAAGAAGGACTGCTGTGCTGTATAAAGGAAAGACTCTGCTGCTCAAAAAGACTGCTGCCCTGCTGTGCTGACCTGCTCCCTGCTGCCCCTTGCCTGGGTGAGAAGGACTGTTCTTCCATCTGTTGAACCCAGGAACCCAGAATGACTCAAAGGGCTAGTTGGCTGGCCTTCTGACTTGAGCCTAAGGGACAGAAGGCACCAACAAACTTAACTCCAGCACCTAGACTCTGTCATCTGTTGGTCTACCCTGCTAAGAGGTGGCAGTCCAGTCCTGGACCCTTGGAATTGGGCCTGAGGTGCTCTACCAGCCTCTGTGGATCCAGCACAACAGACCCATCTCCTCTGCTGCCCGGTGCAAACCTCAGCAGAACTGACGCATTATTGCTTTGTCATGGATGGACTCTGTAGCAAAGACCCATATTGCATGACAGCCCATCGCCTCATCAGAACTGCTGCTGTGAGACGCATCCTTGGCACAAGCTCCCGCATCCCTCGTCAACGGCAGTCTCAATTACGATGCCAAACTCTTCATCATAGCTCCTTGGAACCAACAGATTGCCCCGACTGCGCGACATCCTCAAAATTGCATTGCAAGCCCTTATCATACAGAGCCTAGGCAAAAATGCAGGACCTTGCACCACAGCCTTGTCGCATCTCTGAGCTGACACACCGCTTCCACTGCACGCTGCATCTTTGACGTGGACCCTTGCAATGCTCCACAAATCACGATTTAAGGAACTTTGTTCGGCTGGCCTAATTGGATTATTGCAGCCAGCCTATGCTCCATTGACTTGTGACTTTATCCCGAATATCCACAGTTGGTGCTTTGTGGCGCTGTTTTACTGACATTTTTCAAGTTGTTTATCCCCAGTTCTACTTATTGGAATTTTGGTGTTTTGGTCTTGTTTTATTGTAAATTACTCTTTTTCTAATCTGGTGTGGGATCCTTTTCTGGTGTGTTTTCACTGTGATACGGTTTGAAGGGTTGCACACATACTTTACATAGTGCCTCTGCGTTAAGCATGACAGCTCTGTGCCAAGCTAACGGAGGGTTGAGCACAGGTTAATTTATGGTTTGCTTGTGATTTTAACCTGACCAGGATTGTGGTTCCTGTTTGAGTAGGGCTTCACCTCCCCCCCCCCCCCCCCCAACCAGTAACCCGATTACTCACATTAAAAACTCAGCACAATGTTTTCAAAAGCTCTTAATTAAGCTAAAAAAGTGTTTGGAGTCATTGCAAAGCAATGGAGATGAAAACTCTCTTCATAAATTTGGAATCCCCTACAAAGCATATGCAAAACCAATCTGGCACTAAAGCTATGTTTGAACATCAGGGATCAGCCTGGCAGAAATCCATCCCAAAAGATTAATGAAAATTGTGTAGAAGACCATCAAACTACCAACAAAACCCAGTGTTACCAGATCAACTAGAACGGTGAGAAGCTTTTTATAAGTTTTATAGACCAAATTAAAAAAGCTACAACTATCACTAAATCCCACCAGAGAAAAGAATATGTCCTTCACAACCACCCACAAATTGTCTGAAACCTGGTCCCAATTCAAAAAGGTCACAGAAACCCAGTCTTCAACATCGTCACTTAAATAAATACCTTCTCTCATTGCAACTTTGTAATTCCTGCCTGTAGTGTCCTTCAGTACTTGAACAAACAGGAACCAGACCGCATGTAGAAGCAAGTAGGTTTATTCGCACCTCATCCACCAACAGCTATATCCCAACTCCCTCTTTCAGAATCCCCACGTCAGCACCCTTCTAATTCTTAGATAGAACCAGCACTTCATTCCGACCTCCTAGCATTGCAGGCTAGAATGATATACTGTATATTACCACACATCTTCCCCCTCAACACAAAAATAGCAAAATTGCAAGCAATTTCATAGCAAAAAGAAATAACATACAAGATCAAAACAGTAGAACATAACAGCATGGACCGCCATGCAACATATGACTAGAATGGTCAAAACAGTAGAACATAACAGCATGGACTGCTATGCAACATATGACTAGGATGAACAGTAGAACATTACTGCAAGAACTACCATGCAACATATGATTAGAATGAACACACAACACCCTACCATAACTGACCTACGACCTAACATAATCCTTCATGTATACAGGAAGTCTGCGTACTCTGACTCCTTTCTCTAATACCACCCGAGACACCAGGCAGGGAGAAACAGGAGACGAGCAATCAGAGGACCCAGAACCAGAGACTAGTCTGTTGCTACCCACTTGACCGAACGAAGCAGTGGGATTCACAACTACAATACGACTCTTGTTCCAAATCCTCCCATCACTCGTTTTTACAGCATTATTGAATACCTTAGTCACAGGTCTTACATTGGTATATTTCGACCAAGGTTGGCACCCCACAGGAGCTCTTATCCTAACCAAATCTCCAACCTTCACCACTTGAAATTGGGAGCATTTCTTTCCATCAACACAAGATTTCCTCAAAGACTGTTTCTCTATCTCTCTGTCCCTCCACTTTCCTACATTATTATCAACAAAGCACTTGTTCAACTGCATCCAATCGGGACATAATAAAGTATTGGGAATCCTCCCTTTAAAAAGTTCAAAGGGAGATCTCCCGGTGGTTGAATGGGGAGACACCCGGTAAGCCAAGATTCTGTCTTGAAGTGATTCCTTCCAATTCAAACCACTAGCTCTCGCTAGCTGAATACTTTCCTTAAGAGTCTTGTTGACCCTTTCATTGCCCCATTTGTTTCAGGATGGTAAATCGCACACCTTTTATGATGTATACCACATTTGTCAAGAAAATACTTACTCATTCGAGGTGAACTGTGGTCCATTGTCTGAAAGAATATTGTTAGGAAAACTCTCTCTCTTGAAGATGTCTTGTAAAAATCTAATAACACATACAGTGGACACATCTCTGACAGCACCTACTTCTATCCACCTGGAGTACAGATCCAAAACCACTATCAAATATGGAGTATCACACACACCATGTAACGGACCAACAATATCAATTGAAACCTCGTCCCAAGGATGATTGGGTAACTTCCTGCACACCATAGGGGTTTGTTTAGTCTTCAAAATCTTGTCACTAGCACAGCATTCAGGACACTCTCGAACTAACCTCTCTATCTCCATATCCATGCCAGGCCACCAAAACTCCAACCTCAACAGTTCCTTGGTCCTGACAATTCCAAGGTGACCAACATGGGCAAAATTGAGCAACCTCTTTCTTATAACCAACGGCGGAACCAACTTTGTGCCCCTAGTAAGCATGCCATCAACCACAGAAAGTTCATCAGAAATCAAGCTCCATGGTTTCTCCAAACGTTTACCTTCTCCCAACATCTCAATTACTCTTGTAATTTCTTCATCCTTATTGATCTCCATATTCCAATCATCCTGAGTGACGGTACCATCCGTGATCTCACATACATTAACAACCTCACTATCAGACGCAACTTCATCCTCATTGCTCCCACTGAGCTCAACCAACCTAGAAAGACAGTCTGCCGATCTATTGGCAACACCTGGAATGTAATCAACTTCAAAATTAAATTCTTGAAGAGAAATAATCCATTTCTTTATCCTAGATAAAATGGAGTCAAGACCTTTCTTAGAAAACACCTCCTTTAACGGCTTATGATTCGACAAAACATTGACCTTCATTCCCCTCACCAAGTTCTTAAACTACCTTAAAGCCCAAAATATGGCTAGAGACTCCTTCTCTATAACCGAGTAATTCCTTTCAGACCCTCTAAGGCACCTTGAGGCACAGGCAATCAAACAATCCACACCATTTTTCTTCTGAAGCAGCACAGCACCCAACCCTTTTTCACTTGCATCCGTCATGATAACAGTAGGATCACCAGGCACAAAAGCATGAAGAGCCGGCGCTTTACTTAGCTCCTCCTTGATTGAGATGAACTCCTTCTCACACTCACCTGACCACAGAAACACCGCATTTTTTACAGTAAGCTTTCTCAAACTGAGTTTTACTAGCATAGTCTGGAATGAACTTACTGTAAAACTCTACCATGCCAAGAAAAGATAGAAGTTCTTCTTTGTTAACCAACTCCATGCCCAGTTATGCAATGACCTAGATAATCTACTTCTTGCAACCCAAATTTACATTTGTCTTTCCTAAGAGTAAGCCCCGCCTCTCTTAGGCGTTGTAGTACAGCTACAACACGAACATTATGCTCCTGAAAGGTGTTCCCAAAAATCAAAAGATCATCCTGATAACACTTTACCCCCATGAGACCTTTGAGAATATACGACATTATGCGTTGAAACACCGAAGCCGCTGAAACAAGACCAAATGGCATTCTACAAAATTTAAAAGTACCCATGGGGGTTACAAAGGCAGTTGGGTCTTGAGAGGAGTCATCTAATACAACTTGGTGATAAGCTGAAGCCAAGTCAAGAGTAGAAAAGTACTTCGCACCACCCAATGTACTAACTATCTCATTTATGTTTGGTAACGGAAACCTATCCACAATGACCTCTTTATTCAATGCCCGCAAATCAATGCAAAGGCGAATCTCACCACTGGCCTTCTTAGCCACGACTATCGGAGCCAACCATTCCGTGGCTTCAACTGGTACAATTATACCTGCCTTTACCAATTTATCTATCTCTTTCTGTACCCCGGCCTGTTCATTCAACGGGATCCTTCTTACTTTAGCCACAACAGGTACCGCCCCTTCTCTTGTCTTGATGTGATGTTTATATCCCTTAAGACAACCCAAAGTGTCCTTAAATATGCCAGAAAACTGTTCTAAAAAAAAATGAGAGACAAGTCTTCAACCGTTTGTATCTGAACCTGTGGAGAGGCATTGGGGTTTAGCCGCACCCCAAGTAAGCGTTGGTGAGGCCAGCCCATAAGAGAATCACCCTGCTTAGCAACATAAACTTTCCCAGCAATCATTCTCCCACAGAGTTCAATGGTAGCCACAAAGTAACCAGACATTTTTATAGGCAACCCACCATAGCCCATGGGAGAGAGATCATTCTTAAAAAATTTAACTTTGTTGGCAAAGTGTTGCTTGAAGACATCATCCCCAATAATCATCAAATGTGAACAGGAGTCAAACTTAAAATCCAGAGAAACCCCGTCTATATCCACCATATGAGATGGATGATCACCCTTACTTGCCTCAACCTGAAAAGTGACCACTTTTACCTCAGGCTGAAGTTTAGCGGACAGACTGTTATAATTGTTACCCTTACTTTTACAACATTTTGCGAAATGTCCTTTCCGACCACACATGTTGCAGGTGGCCCGCAGACCAGGACAATAAGGTGAATTTGCAAAATGCCCAAAACGACCACATCTAAAACAAACAGGTTTTCCCCCAGCAGGGGAGTTAGTTACATTGCTAGTCATAGGGAAACTTATCTCTTTTCCCGTCACCTCTTTCTTTTGAACCTGGCACACCACCTCTTCCACCTTAGTTTCAGTCAAAGTACTTTTACTATTTTCCCCATTCAATTCATCGGCGCACTTCCTCATATGCTCAACTTGTTTAGCAATAGTTATAACTTCCTCTAGTGGTGGTTCATCCTTCAACCAGAGTTCCTTCCTGATATCATCATGCGCACATTTCAAAACAAACTGATCTCTGATCCTCTCCTCCACAGCAGGACCAAATTTGCACGAAGATGCAAGTTTCCTCAGAGCTGAAACATATTCTTCTACAGACTCATCCTTTTTCTGTCCCCTCAAACCAAAATGATACCTTTCCATTATCGTGCTTAACCTCGGTAAATAATGTCGGTCTAATTGTTCGATACATATTTCATATTCATTCAGGTTCCTTTGTTCAGATGCACTTAAATCAGGTAAACGTTCTAACACTTCTTGACCCTCACCCCCAAGGCAATGCAGCAATAATGAATGTTTGCGTTCAGCGCTCAGGTTTGTGCCACAAACCCTCGCATAATTCGTAAAAATCTTCTTCCATTTTTGCCACTTAACACTTGGTTCACCTGGACTTGTTAAAAAGAACGGAGGCTGCGTTACATTCTGCATATCGGAATAACCAGTTGAATAAAGAACTGTAAATACAAACTACTACCTATTCAAAACATAAAGGTAACCGACCTATTGGAGAAATAAAAATCACAAATTAAATGTTGAATAGATTGAATGTAAACAGCTCTTTAAATTTTCACCCTTCAGTCTAAAAAAAAATAAATGAAAACAAAAAAAAAATCAGTCTGTTATTCCGCCGGAATAGCAAAATAGCACTTTCACATCCCAATGGAATGAAGTCATATTGTACTTGTCACTTGCTGGTTCAAAAAAAAAAAAACATGTAGTTCGCATCTTCCTTTTTCCCCCTTTTTTTTTTTTTCTTCTCTAGGCAGAATGGCACCTGCACACGTTCCACCAGACACCTCTCCAGAGATGCTAAGGAAAACTGCCTGAAACGCACGCGTTGGATTTTTCCCTTAGTTCTGCCCACCGTCGTTTACAAAGCACCGATGCTCATACACGAACCGTTCCTTTCTAAACAGCGCATTTTACCATTATTGAGTGTGTATCTTCCCAACCACTCAAAATGGCCTCCAGTAATGACGTTCCCGCTCCTCATTGGCTATATCCAAGCCTCGCTTTGAAAACTTCTTGCGCATGCTCAGAAGCCTCGCGCTCTCCGTCTCGCGCAAGCAAGTTAGTTCGCTGAATCCTAGCGCGCACCAGATGTCTCGCGCTTACAATCTTTCACCTTAATCTTCCGAAAATCGCCAAACACCATCGAAATGAGCGCGGCTTCACCCAGGGCGATTCGAGCCACGATGACGCCCAAAGCTGCTTCCGGCACTCCACACTGGCTTAATCAACCGCTCCAGGACTGCCACAGGATTCCTCCGCAGGTCAGATCTCGATCGGTGTTGAGGTGCTCTTTCTTCCGATTGTCGCCAAATAAATGTAGAGTCCTTCAGTACTTGAACAAACAGGAACCAGACCGCATGTAGAAGCAAGTAGGTTTATTCGCACCTCATCCACCAACAGCTATATCCCAACTCCCTCTTTCAGAATCCCCACGTCAGCACCCTTCTAATTCTTAGATAGAACCAGCACTTCATTCCGACCTCCTAGCATTGCAGGCTAGAATGATATACTGTATATTACCACACTGCCTCTATAATATAATACAATATTTGGGTATGCCAGCCAGTTATAATAATAACTGGCATACCCAAAATAGATCTCATGCCACTGATAGCAGTTGTACTTGCCACAGGTAGATTAATATCAGGAGAATATTTGACCACATTTCACCCTTGCATATCATCGTTAAGTGGCTCCCAAAGAAGCTTCCTCAAACTATCTTGCATTTTCCAAATATGATATTCTGGTGCTCCAAAATACCTAACCCAGAAAAGGGTAATTGCTGTGCGACTTTGATCACTCAAATATGCCCCTTGCTGGAAACCAATGCCTTCAAAAAGAAAAGGACTCTAAATCAAGTCTTTTAAGGGAGAACTCCAAGAATCTGGAACTCCATATTACCAACAATCAGAATCATCGTCTGCTGGAACTATTTCAAGAGAATGTAAATTCTTATTACAACAACATCATTTTTATCTCAATTCTTCTACCATTGACAAATAAATCACTCCTATGAGCTTCCAGAACATAAATCTATATTGACCTTATCCAGCCCTAGCCTTAAAAAGCACCTCAATTGGATCTACAGTAAATATGTGTACAGAATTGTCTTGCTACTACCTACTGTAAATATTATCAGTTCATCACAACTCAATTGTATCATTACCATGTTGTTAAAAGATTTGCAACCTTAGTTGGTGCCATACAAAACTGCAAATAACCATGAGGGATTAGATGTTCAGAGCAAAATGACAAAACGACAAAACAATGAGGTCTGATTTACCAATCCATTTTCTAAATGTTGTAGCGTTTGGCAACAGCGTTCTTTATATACCCCACAGTGAATGTAATGATTTTAATCATTTAATAAATGTTGCAAAAATAAATAAACTAAAAAGCCATTGTGTTATATACAGCACACTGCAGAGGTCAGTTACTTTGGATGGCAGGGGGACAAGGAAATTTGAAATTATTCAAAATGTTCACCTAGGTATTTTTGTCAGAAAACAACATACCAAACTAAGAAACTAAATAATGATCAAGTGCTAAGCATAATGTCCAAAGGCAACTTTTCTTCTGGCTACTTCAAAAAGCGTTTATGTTGTTTATTTTTTATTTTTAAACAACCCCGTTTCCCCGGGGGATCCAGGCTTAGCTGGGCAAAGATTTTCATCCAATCCCAGCCCCATGCACCTTCCTCTCAGTTTCACCCTGTCAACCAGGTCAAAAGCTAAACAAAAGTCTGGAGAGGTTTTATTCAGCGGCACAGTCCTTTATATCTGTACTACTAGAAATAAGTCTACTAACCCTATCAGTATAAAATCATCTCACTCATGCACAACTAGGAATCTTCACTTCCTCATTCAAGTGCAGTATGAAGGGTATGTTCTGCAAGGACAGAGTATAAAACCAGGTGGCAATTCTGTATGCAAATTCCAGTTTTCCTGACTTAGGGGTAAACCCCAGGGTATGCCTCAGAGACTTCATAAGAGCTTAGCCCTTCCGGTTTCTGGCAGCGACGTACATTAATCTCAGAGCCCTGCAAAATCACCACAGAGTGACCTAAACTGTTGTGACCTACAGGGCAGATCTGCTTTGAGATAACTGACCACGCTGATTGGTGTGAGGCACCTTTCAGATCAAATCCTATGGTCACTTATGGCTTCTCCACTTTGTAGAGACTCTACTCGGAGGTTTAGACTGCCTCCCTGGAAATTCGTGTTTTTAACCACTTGGCACGAGCCCTTGCACTCTTCTGAAAGGTTTGTAAGAAAGATAGCTCTTTATGTTCTTAAATGGGGCTATCATTGATTAACATAGTACCATGCTTGATTGGCTCTGGCTTTCAGCTATACCATGATATTTAGATAAATACTGCCCCTCTACAGGCAGTAGGTTGCATTCGTCTGGACTTCTGAAGAATCTCTGATTCACAGAAGGACATCTAACGAGGACGGCGACTCTGGAAATTACTGTTTTCCCCAAGGCTGATGTGAAGTCGATGAGTCTGGAGGAAGCCTTGCAGCTACGAACAGGTCAGCCCTAAGAGGAAGATGTTGGTACAGATAATCCCCAGCCACATACCGCATGGAAGGGAAGGAAAGAAGGGGGACAGACTAGGGGCAACAGTAAAGGTGTATGACGGATTGCAGTAGCCTCTGCAATACTATGTAGGTCTGCAGGGTGGCCTGAGTATTCAGTGCTGTCTGTGCAGGTCACAACAGTACAAGAAAATGTGCTGAAGTGATTAAGTGGTGTGATTCGGAGGGTGTGGACCACACTGAGAAGAGGATTGGTCCTCCATTGTGGGTGGGATCAGCCACTCGGAGGCACCTAGACAGAGTGTGGAAACTCGTCATAAGGTATGCTGTGGCCCCATGTAATGTTTCTGTATCATGCAATAAGGAAAGAAGGTCCTAATGTCTCTTTTGTCCTTTCACCAGGCAGTATGTTCCATTCTGCCATGAAAAGCGAAACCTCAGCCTTCTTGCTGGTAGCAATATGCAGTTTCGGCTCATATTTCATTTGGAAGAGTTAATTTAAGAACCAAATATAAATCCAAGTATTTTTACACTGAGGCCTGAAAGCAGCAAAGACACACGTCTCCTCTCCAACTGCACAATTTGGTGTTTTATTGTTTATAAAACAACCCCTTAGTAAACGATTGACTACCTCTGCAGTCAGAGGGACATTAATCATGCTGGTGTGACAGAAAGCTATTAGCTTGTTCATAGAGCACACGCTCCACATTATTAGGACATGATGCATAGGTTCATTTGGGTTCCTTTTCAGCCCTCCTTTATGAGGCTGATCAAAGTTGGAAGGATTAAATATATTTGGAAGCCAATTACAGGACTAAAAATAGTGCATTAAAGTTTGAGGACACTGTTTTTGGAAACAGAAAAATATTATATTGCACAGTAATTTGTTTCGATATTAAGAAGCAGTAATAGAAACAGTCGTGTGCACTAACAGTGCTTCTGGATATTGGGCCAGACCTGTTATTTCTAAGGGACTTTTTATTGATTATATTGGTTTGAGCACTAATGGCCACATGTACTAATGTCCTGGTCTCAAAAAGCGGTCACATTTTGTGACCACAAACTTATTTTGAGAATATATAGGTCAGTGCACAAAATGTGGATTCAGCGTGAGTAGGATTCCAATCTTCCCACTCAATGTTCATTAGGTAGGTTGTAAATTGCCAATCACTTCGATCAGTCAAAATCACAAGGATGATGTCCTGCAAGTATGATTTACTTTAAACAAATTAAACTTGTTTTTATAGCCCAATTTCCCTAAAGGAAACTAGGAAACTTTTTTGTTTAAAAAAAAAAAATCAAAAAAAAGCTTTGTCCTACATAATTTCAGAGACTGTTGGTTATGGCAACTTTGACAACTATTACCCCTGAGACTTCTGATCCTATTCATAAAGGGGATGGGGTCTAAGCAGAACCCTTCCCTTTTTGCAAATATTTTGCCACCCCAATTTGGAAGTCTATAACTTTTCAGTTATTTGCAACTAGAACTGACTTGCTGGGAGACTTTTTCCCCACCGAGCATGGAGAACCTGCTTGTTTTTTCCTGTCAAGTACTACCTGTGTGTGTCTGTATGATGGTGTAGACAGGGAAAAATAAGTCTACCTCAGTGTGGGAAGTCTCGCCGTAAATTAGTCAGACCTTTCGATGCCAAGTAAGCTGGAGAATGTCCTGTGAACAGAGGTTTTCACCAGCTGTGGGTCCGCCATAAGCAACAGCAATTCTCCACATTTAGTACGCTGGGATGATCTAGCATAATGTTCCTTTGCTCTTGTTACGTGAAATTCGCAAAATTCCACTATTATGCCATATTGTGTAATTATGCGGCAATCATGGTAAAAATTTATCAAGAGTCCCTGGAAACAACACAAACATACTTTGAGCAGCTGTTTGTGGTTTTTTTCCACTAATTGTTTAACGAGCTAAAGTATAGCCACATAATTTTGCATAACGTTTCTTACATTTCACGTAATTACACAAAAGCACATTTTGCAAAAACACAATTTGAACAAGCCTGAAAGCATCAACAACTTTGAGAACAGGTCAGTTATCAGTTTTTTATCTTGCAACATTTACCAATAATCGAGGCCCTCGGTTTTATTGGTCACCTTAACAAAGGGCACTTAAAGTAAGAAGACACTGGGAGGAGCTGGTAGACGTGATGTGACTGTGATCTGATTGTTGTATTTGCGTAGTGCACAACTCGCCCTGGAGTGTATCCTGGTGCTGAAGCAGAAGCCATATGGGCAGAGCCAGAGTTTGGGTTCGGTAAATATCTTTCAATTTTATGGCAATTCAACTATCTGTTTTGATACAAGAATATATATAACATCTTTTTGGGTAAAACTAAGTATTATTAGATATCTGTGCAGAGAGGAGCCTTATCTCTACCATAAGAAAGTGCTTTAAGTTGCTTGAGCAGGATCCAACATACTACTATCTCTTAATAGTTTTGTCAAAAAAGTTGTCAATGTCCATATGTTACGATTGTTCTGGGAGACTCTCTCTGAGTGGGCAGAAGAGCTTGAGTGCTCTCTTGGGGGGTAGAGGGTATGGTATTTTTGTTCTCATTCATTCCTTTTGGTCTCTACGCTTCCTCTTCCCTTTCCTTTCACTGTCCTCCTGGAACAGTCTGGCTCAGCGTCTCGGTAGACTCATGAAACACTCAACACTCTCTCTGGCAGACTAGAGTAGATGAGCAAAATGTCCATATTCTATCGGGTACGTTGTGACTATATGAACACATTTACTAATCAGAAATTAAAAATTATTTCACTAAACACTAAGGGGTTAAACCTTCCCGTTAAAAGAAAAAATATAAGCAACTATTGCAATAAGCAAAGAGGGGGACATCATTTTATTACAGGAAACCAGAATAAGGACCTTAGAACCCTTAAATGTAACTATAATGAAGTTGCGGAAGCTTCTGTTATCTAGAATAGAAAAAGTAAGATGGAGTTATAACCCAGAGAAAACTAACACCAAATTAAACACTTACCTGTACATTATAAACATATATGCCCCTAATGATGCCCATGAATTTTGGTCTCAAACAAAATGATCTATGAATTACCCCAAAACATAGGTATAATACTTGTAGGTGATTTCAACCTACCTCTAAATTGGAATCTAGGCAGAATTTCAAAGGTAAATTTTAGACCAACCAAAGCCCATGCCCAGTTAATCCATTTGTGTAAACCTCACAGATATATGGCGGATTCACAATCCGGCAGGCAGTGACTAACTTCTATTCCTACCCTCACAACTCTCTATTGAGGATTAATTACCTACAAATTGATGATAGACACTATAATCTTCCAACCATAAAACAGAACTGAACGGGATCTCTGAGCACGCTCGCATTTCTTTTGATATTGAATTTGGCAAGCCCACATCTAAGCCAAAACTATGGAGGATGAATGAAATGCTTGTGGATAAAGAAGATTTAAAAATGCTGATCCAAAAAGACAAATTATTACATAAATGAGAACAATATGAAGGTTACTCAACCAGAACTCTTCTGGGATGCCATTAAATCCATTTGGGGATCAATGATTAATCTTATGATCTAGAAGCTAAAAATTAAAATTCTTTAATTTAAATGTATTCACTCCAAATGCTCTAGAGTCCTACAAGAGTTAAAAACCCTAACTACAAATTCAACCAAATTCTAAGCGAAAAAAAGCACCTAAATGGCTGTCTCACCAAAAAGCTGAGAAGTCCAATGGAGAACATAAAACTGATCATGTCCTTGCTATCTAAAATTAACGAGAAAAAATCAAATATTGCCTCAATAAGGCACAAATATGACAGTATTTAAAGACATTTTTGTAGCATTCCAGGAACTTTAGGAAAATCTTTATAATACAGGGAAAGATACCAACATTAATGACTGAGAGGTATACTTAAAAGAGGCTGTCTCTTCCTATGTTAGACCAGGATGCTAGACAATATCTAAACAAACTCATAACCCAAAGGGAAATTTCAAAAGCCATACAAAGGCAAAATATTGGTAAGGCTCCTGGCCAAAAATAGATTTACCAGCAAATTCAATAGAGGCTTTAAGCAATCTACTTTAAAACCTCTACACAATATGTTTTGAGATTTTGCAAATACAGGTCAAATACAAGGACCTACATCTAGTGCCACAACTATAGTGATCCCAAAGGAAGGTAAGGATCCTCTGGAACTCAAAAACTACCATCCAATATCCTTAATAAACATCGATTGTAAACTATATGCCAAAGTTCTTGACACCAGAATGGCAAAAATAATTCCCCAGCAAATCCATCCCGCACAAACTGGCTTTCTTGAAGGATGGCCTGAGACAACATCAGGGCTTTCTCTCACATCTTAGAAAAAAAAAAATCACAAAAGTCTACCACTGCTGCGATAGCCTAGGACGCTAAAAAGGCTTTTGACAAAGTCTCATGATCTTATCTAAAGGCTGTCCTTCACAAATTCAATCTCGGAGTATACGTTATTCAAATGACCCTAGCCCTCTATTTAAACCCTATATCCTCAGTCAGAATTAGCAGATGTCTGTCAAATTATTTAAACTAAACCTGGGCACTAGACAGGGATGCCCTCTGCAGGCCCTTTTATTCTTACTAATAGTTGAACCCCTCCTGGCATTATTTAGAGTCAACTATGACATTAAAGAAATACCTTTTCTGCCGGTACACTAAAGGTGGCAGCATACGCCAATGATGTACTACTTTTTTAGAGCAAGCAGGCAGTGCTCTACTGAACATCATGGATGTGCTTTCTGATTTCTCAAAGGTTTCTGGATACTCCCTGATCATGGACAAAATGGAGGTCTTCCATCTATATGTTCATTGTCCTTCCTCCAAGTTACAAAATACAAGCTTAAAATGACAAAAACATATCCTAAAATACCTGGGCATCTGGTTTGTCATGGATCGTCAAGGAACTCTCTCATTAAGTGAAAATAAAACAATATCCAATGTCAAGGGATCTACTGCCACAATGGTCCCCAAAATTCATCACCTGGTGGTGTAGGCTAGACATTATGATTACGCTACTCACCTACTACGCAACCAGCATGCTCCATCTAAAATGATCAATGTCCTTTTCTAATACAATTGACAAACTGATATCAGAAATCTTATAGAAAAATAAAAATAAATCAAAAATACCACTGAACTAACTTAGACTACACAAATTTGGTGGGGGTAAAATTCCCAAATTACCTTAGATATCAGATATCATTTCTAGCCAGACACGGTTCATGTTGGTTCACATCAGAGAATCACGCAATACAGGTTTGGTTACCAATAGAAAGGGATCTATTCCAGCCTCTCCTATTCAATTATCTACCAACATATGCCTTACGACGACTACATCAAAAACTCCAATTAAAACTCCCAATATCGGAATTTGCCTCCCTTAGGCAAAATATGCATATTAAAATTAATGAGTGTATGATCTTCTGATAAAGTCAGCCTCCAAACGCATTTATTTAGTCAGTCAGTTAATCCTTTATTCGGCTAATCATAGCCATAAACATCCATAACATATAAAACATGACTAAAAAGTACAGAAAGTGAATAAATAAGTAAATTCAGCTTTTTCTACACTGGTAAGCATGTGTATTTGTAAAGCGCTCTTTCACTAGCGAGGGTACCCTGGCACTGCGTACGTGTGTGTGCCTAGCCCTACCTATGGTAGGTTGGTTACTTGAAAAACCAGGTTGTCAGCTTCTTGCAGAATTAAAGAAGAGAGGAGGAGGAACTTATGCAGAGAGGGAGGTCATTTCATGCTTTAGGAGCGATGTAAGAGAAAGCTCATCCTCCTGTTCTGGTTCCGTGTATGGATGGGATGATTGTGAGTAGGAGACCTGCGGAGCAGAGATGTCATGATGGTTGGTGGAAGGAGATGCGACTGTTCAAGTAGGTGGGGTCTGATTTGTGGACTGCCTTGAATGTGTGTGTGAAGAGTTTGAATGGAGCATTTGTGTATTGGAAGCCAGTGTAGTTCCCTGAGGTGTGGTGGAATATGAGTTTTGTGTGGGAGGTTGAGGATGAATTTGGCTGCCCAGTTTTGGATGGGCTATAGTCTTCTAGAGATTCTGGGTGCCGGCAGCGTAGAGGGTGTTCCCATTGGCCAACTTGTTGGTGACTAAGGCAGGAGTGATAGATTTTCTTGTGTTGCTTGGGAGTCATTTGAAGACCTTTCTCATAATCTTCAGGGGGAGTGGAAGCAATGTACAGTGACTCTGTTGACTTGTGCAGTTATGTCCAGTTTGCAGGCAATAATTATTCCGAGGAGCCTGGCATGGGTTATGGGTGTGGGTCTCGTGGTAAGGTGTTCTTGCCGAAGATCACTACTTGTGTCTTGCCCATGTTGAGCTTGAAACAGTTGGCTTTCATCCAGTTAGTGACTTCGGTCATGCAGGCTGTGAATATTTCTCTTGTATTGGGAGCTTTTCAGAGAGGAAGAGAATGAGTTGTGTGTCATTTGCATAGGAGAGGATGTTGATGTTATGTGCGGGATGACACTGGCTAGAGGGATCATGTATGCGTTGAAGAGGGTGGGGCTAAGTGATGAACCTTGAGAAACTCCGCAGATCAGTTTGCAGGCTTCCAAGTAGTATAGGTGCCAGGCTGGTAGCTTGTGTTCTATCCATTAAAAAGGAGCAGATCCAGTAGAAAGCAGGTCCCTGGATGCCAGTGTCATGTAAGCGCCTGATGAGAATGGGGTGTGAGACCATGTCAAATGCTGCAGAGATGTCCAGGAGAATGAGGGCTGCCGTGTCTCCTCTGTCAAGGATCATACAGTGTGATTTCCTCAACTGCTTCACAGAATATTGCTCAGACCATATTTTTCCACACAGTCATAATGCACTTAATATAATTAGTTGCAGCTTAACATGCTAATTTTGACACCAACTGCTGTAAAAATAAAAATTCAACTTTTTATTCCAAAATGTTAGCTTCCTTTATAATAGGGATCAGAAAACGTTTCCTATGTGTGTTATGCAATGTGCAAAACAGCAGTAGAAAGTGCTTTGCCTACAAGAGTTATCACAGGGACATTTGGGGAGATTGTTATACTAAGTGCCCTGGATGAGGAATGCAAACTGAAAGTGCAGAACACTTAATTTAAAATGTGTGAAATAAAACCTGGATTAAGTATCTTGAATCCACATTAAGTGTAGTTCCATACCTAATATGGTCAAGCTCATTAATATGGACCCCATATCTACTCTTGAAAGTGAAAACTGCTATAAGAAAACTAGTAAATATCCACACTCCAGAAGTGCCGTCCCTTCTGGATAGACATGCCAGGGTGGGCCATTTGGCAAAATATTTAGGCTCTTCTTGCTTCATCCAAACCACTGCTTGTTCACAAAACCACCTCTACTTGGAAGAAATTACATAGAGAACAAACAGGACATTCGCTGGGCTAAAATCTGGCTTTTCCCATTTAACAGTAAGATCACTCCAGCTCTCACTCAAAGGAGACTGTGGCCTATATACAAACAGTTCTGGACTCCTTCAAAACTACACAAACCTGGCATCATGGATTCAAACCTATATAAGAATTTCTAAAATACAACCCAACTTCACGGTATACATGTTCTTTAAAATTAAACATGTTTTCCAACTGAGGGTAGAAATTCAAAGTGTCATAAGTACAGTTTTCAACAATGTTTCAACATTGATCCATCCATAGCCTGATTGGGTATTTTTGCAGCTGTAGACATCCCTCCACTTAATTCCCATGATCTTTTACTTATTGACCTAATGTTGGTTATGGACACTAAGTTGGTTCTATCGGAATGGAAAAATGCTGCCAATATTTCTGTTCATACCTGGTGGGCCTGATTCTCCTTCATCAAAAGCCTGATCATTTAGGCTTTCATAAAAAACAATCTTTCATCTAGAAAACTATGGAACTCGATTGATGATATCTTCAGAAAAATAAACCAACCTTGCAGGCACTCGTCCCTAAACTTTTTCCCAGACCCATCCTCCTTCAACCTCAGCTCTGTAACTTCAGTGCACTTCCAGTTGATCACACTGTCGTACACAAAGGCCACCAGTTCCAGCCTCCGCCTCGGTCTACTTTACTCCCTTCTTCTCTGCTCTTACTGTTTTCTTCCTAAATCTTTTCTTTCTTTTTTTATAATTAAAATCAATATAACAATTACAAATAATAACATCTGAAATTGAATAAAAGACTACATATAACATATATCTGTAACTAATACAGCATGAAAACTTCTTAAAACTTGTCAAAATTCAAATGTGTTAACTTACAATGCCCATAGTTATAAGACCACACATTCCCCGGGCTGTATTGTGCTTCCGGGTCATCACAACAATTCAGGAGGGTTGAGTATTCAAGAATCCATGTACTGCAAAGAGCAGACAGGTTACAAGTGCATGCAGCAGTGTGCCTCTGCCTCCAGTCGCTGGGAGCGAGCTGGTGGGTATGCCTTGCGCTTTAGCTGACTGCGGCTGCCCTTTTCTACTTACCCAGCAGTTTTGCAATGATATAAAGGGCCTGTCCCCATAGGAAAAGCTTTCCATCACGCCCACAGTTGCTGGGAAATCGCTTCTGGCTATCTGGATTTTTCTTTTCCGATTCAACAAAGTCAGCAGGCACATAGTAATATTTGGGGACCACGGGGCATCCTGCAAAGTTAACGCAAAATATAGAAAACATTACTGAAAAAGAAAACTTGCTTTGGAACATAATTTAGCTGACGATTTTCATTTGAGTAAATATTAGTACAATGTAATAAAAGTATGCTTCCCTCCTATTTCATTATTATTTTTTTTTAGTACAGATCAGAGTGCTCCCAACATAATTCATATTTTTCTTTGTTTTTTATATTGCCAATGATTCATTGGGATGCTGAATTACTGCCAGCTTCACAGCAAATAGTGTTTCACCTTGAAAACACAGCGCCAAATAAATCACTTCTAGGCACTGGATAAATATGTTTTCCCCTGATTATTTTTCCTAATGAATGGCGATGGAGTGTGAAATCTGGAGGTAAAAGACTAAAGGCTGCTATGACGAATCCTCAAATTACTACTCATTCACCTCATGCTGCGAGAAGATAATTCAAACTATAATTTCAATCAAAACTCAACGTGAACTTGAAAAAAAAACGTACAGAGCACTGGGATCTCAGGAGGCAGGAGCGAGTAATTCCTAAATGGGCGCAAAATACGAGTTTGATTCATGCTGTCTTTGGGCCAGCGCTTAATTTGTGCCAGTGCTTGCAGGTGGTGGGCACCAGCACACATTTTTGAGGTCCAGGGTTTCTTTTTTACCATCAGTCTTTACCCAGAGAAGAAGGGCAAAAAAGATGGGGGGGGGGGTGGTAGGAAAACAGTGTCACAGGGTGAAAGCAGGAATACAAAAGAGCCTGCATGAGTGAAACAAATAGACACTAATTCTAGAGTAGTGGAAAAAGAGGCAAGTAGTGGGAAAAAAAAAACATGCGGCCTTGTTTCCAATCCTGGCATTCGGCGGCGCTGGTGGCAGACTCCTAAGAATAACTGTGGGTCCCTGCACTTGTTTGTTTTCTATTTAAATACTGCCCAGTAGTGTTGTCTTGAGGATTTTAGGGGCCCAGGGCAAGACATATCTTGGGCCCCTCGGTTCGTACTTTTACTGCCCATTTTCTGCAAACTGAAGCCCATGTGATCCTGAAACTGACTTTCGGAAACAGTGCTCACGCAAACCGTTGAACATGTCTTTCAAGTGTCCCCAAAAACCCTTATGATGCCACTGGGCAAAGACTCCGAGGGAGAGATAGTCAGAGAGGAGAGAGTCGGAGATATGGAAATTGGCAGGAAGTTGGATAGATGAAGATAAAGCGTGGGGGCGGCATGAACAGTGCGTGCCTTGGGCTATTGTCCAAAAAACCTCTGTTGCCCCGACCAGTGGTGTAACCGCAGCCCTCCGGGGGAGGGGGGGGCGAGCTACAGGGGACCCCCTCAGCACAGTACCCCTGCCTGAGAGCTCCTGAGTCCGAAGGGGGGCCCCCATGTACTTTGCAGGGGGGGGCTCAAGGTTTGTTACGCTAGTTGCCCCGACTCACAGCACAGCATACAACCTTCATGCTCCACCACTTGTGTTTCTGCTCATTCCTACGTTAACCACCGCGTTCATGACAACAGAGCTAGACTCACAACATGACCGAGTTCTACTGGATCTCCTACTAACAGCGGCAGTTAAAATAGTACTCACCAAATGGAAAGATACAACCAAGGCAATTTTCAAGGGTTGGCTCAACTGGGGGACATACCTCAGAGGCGCTGACAGTACTGCCCTGCGAAACTCACCATGGAGACAAACCTCCAGGGGGAATGTGGGCGTCCCTGGACGAGCTCCTAGACCCCTACCAACCACCATGAGTAGAACTATCAAAGGGAATCAAATGGCTCTAAACTACACCCCCACAAGATCAAAACACGAACGAGAAGGAAGTAAACTTCTGGTATACCATCTCGTCTTCTCTTTACCTTAATCTCTAGCCTTTCCCTTTTCTCTCATTCCTATTCTCTTAGTGGGACAGTGGATAGGGGGGCAGCCAAACATACATACTGTGTAACTGTATTATCAACAACACAGCCAGTTTGGGCTGCCACCCTGTAATGACAAAGCGTTGACGAATATATGTGTAAAACAATCAATAAAAATATGTTGAAATAAAAAATAATCCTCTCTTTAATTCAGAGAGTAAACATGATGTACTGAAATGTGCACCTTAAGGACAATAAAAACCCCCACAGATCTCGAAACTGCCTGCAGGGCAGCGCATCTCTTGCTTCAAAACACACGGAAAATAAAAATAAAAAATAACAAAATTATGCGACCTTGACTTGTCCTTCAAAAGACTTGCATAATTTCCTAACGCGCTCAGTGCAGTGCACATACCAGGGGAGAATTCAAACCCTAACATGTAAATTAAAATGGATGCTTATCTCTGAAATTGGGATGGGAGCACTCGCCCTCTTTATCCAAAAGGGACTTTATTAAAGATATGATGAGGTCTCGCTTGCTAGGAACTCGTAACACAATTCCCCTTGTATATCGCATGATCACTTCCTGTCATCAGCCTGCCATTTGAGTGCACATATGTCCTTGAAAAGGATGTGTGCTTAAATACATCTGGTCACAACTCGAGACTAAATACCTCCATTTTCTCCTTACATTCAAGAAAGCCCTCCTAAAAACTGAAAATGGGTTGATCTAGACAAGCACCCCCACTGTACAAAGCCTTCTCTTTCCTCTACAATTGGGATATTGTTGAAATTCAACTAAATAATTCCCTTGAAAACAGTGAAAAAAAATAATTCACTGATTTAGTGCCTCTTGGTCAATTTTGGGACTGTGCATAGTGTTTTCCCTGAATAAACTTGACTTAATCAGGCAATTCAGTGAGCAGTAAGCCACACTAACCCAAATTCACAAATACACATCGCATGATGAGGCAACATCCTCTCTGGCCCTCGTTACAAGTTGGCCACTAAATTCTGATATGTTTGGTAACTTGTGTTACGGGACATAGGATTTTGAGACTGGGATTAATCTCAAATTGCCAGTATAAATCGTGACAGGTCAAACCTGCTGATGCTCAATAGATGAAAAAAGCCTGGTAAATACCCCAGTGCTGTAAGCACCAAAAGCTGCATTTTGTTTCTCGGTATTAGGGAAAAACGCATAATTCTGTGGTAATTATCACACCCGATAATTTCCGACCCTGCAAAATTATATTTTGTCAGGGACAATAAATATCACAGGAATTGCTGCCCAGCTCGCATTGGGAGCCTCTGAACCATAATTAAAACGTATAATGCAGCTAGCTTTACAGACTTTCTTCCAAAGTCCTGGAAGGATCTTCAGGAGTGTGAAGAGAAGCACCTGGTCTAGAAGCAGACTGGGCTGTTCGGGGCACGTCTTGAGACAATGACCCTTCCAGGCTCTGGACGCCGTGGATATGTGCTCCGAAGAGAAGCACCAGGTCTAGAAGCAGACTGGGCTGCTCGGGGCACGCCCTGAGACAATGACCCTTCCAGACCCTGGACGCAGTGAACATGTGCTCCGAAGAGAAGCACCAGGTCTAGAAGCAGACTGGGCTGGTCGGGGCACGCCCTGAGACAATTACCCTTCCAGGCCTTGCACGCTGTGGACGTGTGCTCTGAAGAGAAGCACCTGGTCTAGAAGCAGATGGTGCTTGCTAGGGGTCAGACGCCTTGTGCACTCGTTACTGGGATTGCTACTGTAGCATGGAGAATTGCTTGCTTGCCTTATGGTAACACACTTTTTACACGGTCCATAGAGAATTGCTTGCTTGCCTTATGGTGACACACTTTTTACATGGTCCCTTAAGGAGGTGGAGTCTTCACAAGTTACCTCCTATATAAACCTTGGTTGGACTCGAATCCGGTGCTTGGCTTTCGGAGTTCTGAACCCTGGTCCACGCCCCTCTGTTTCCTGTCTGAGCGTTTGCTGTGTCCGTTAGGCTGAGGTCTACGCTAGCGGAGCAAACGGTGTTTCCTGTTTAAGTCCTCTGAGCTTTGCCTGGAAGTTTGTGTTGGTTTAGAGGCGCTCCCTTTATTTTTTATGAGAGAGAAGTGTAGGAGTATTTAGTGCTGGCATAAGAAGACGCGGTGAGTTGAGTTTTCTTCATACCGCGAGTATCGTTAGCAGTATTCTGCTCTGCATTGACTCTCTCTTCCGTCCCGTGTATTGTATTTTTCGGCAATGCATTGTGGGTCTTGTAGTTAAGAACAGTGTCGTTCTGTTGCCTTTCCCCAATACTATCTGAGTGCCAGTTTGTACCCTTTGAATCCTTACGAGAAAGCTTCCCCTCTTGATTACTTTCACAAGTTACATTGTTTCCACACTTCTGAATTTTCCCGTAGTTTTAGAAGTAGCTTTGCGCGGCCGCGCTACTAGAAGTCCTGGGAGTGTAGTCAGACGTATAATTATCACGCTGCTTGGGACACTTCAGGATTCTCCCCTATTCCCTTGTACCCTTCCCCACTGCTGAGAGATATAACAGTTATCCACATAAAAGCCTGTTATACCCGAGGTAACTGTTTCAGTCACAGATTGTTACCTTTGCTGAATGAAACCTGCCATATTTTGGGACGCTGTGGCCTGTAGCATGATACCTGTCATCTTGCTGAGTCATGCAGATATTCTTCTCGACTAAGGAGATGTTCAGTTGGTAAGAGACATTGTGTGGTGTGTCATTCATATTGTTAGCAATTGCAAGTCTCCTTTATATTCTATGCTAGGGGAGGGCGGCCGCTTGATTAATGGTATCTTGCTTGTTCTTTCTGTAGATTGTCCCATTCTGTTCCTGTGGCCACCGATCAACTTGGGGTTCCACACAGCTGCCTCTACCTTACCACCCCACATCTCCGTAGGTTCCCCTGTAGGCGAGCATTTCTTTGATTACGGCTCGCTCATAGTGGGGCTTTAGGAGTGTGGGGACTTTCTCGTCGCTCCCGTGGATTGAGCTAGCAGTCATCGTGGTGATCGGCAACAGTGCTGTTCGGGGCAGGCCCTCAGACAATGACCGTTCCGGGCCCTGTACGCTGTGGACGTGTGCTCTGAAGAGAAGCACCTGGTCTAGAAGCAGACTGGGCTGTTCGGGGCACGCCCTGAGACAATGAGGAGAGAGGAGTTGGCCTAACGGCTAGGGCGCTCGACCTCGGACCTGGGGAACTGGGTTTGAGTCTCGGTAATGACGCTGAACATCCTGTGATTCTGGGCAAATCACTTAATCTCCCCGTGCCTAACAAAAAACGAATGGGTCCCCTCATGTAACGTAACTGGTGCTATGTAAAGCGCTCTGATACCGGATTGAATTCGGGTCAAGTTTCGTGCTATATAAACCTCTGCCCAAAAAAACCCAATAACCCTTCCAGGCCCTGGACGCTGTGGACGTGTGCTCCGCAGAGAAGCACCTGGTCTAGTAGCAGACTGGGCTGTTCGGGGCACCCACTGGGACAATGACCCTTCCAGGCCCTGGACGCTGTGGACATGTGATCCGAATAGAAGCACCTGGTGTAGAAGAAGACTGGGCTGTTCGGGGCACGCCCTGGGGCAATGACCCTTCCAGGCCCTGGACGCTGTGGACGTGTGCTCCGAAGAGAAGCACCTGGTCTAGTAGCAGACTGGGCTGTTCGGGGCACGTTCTGGGACAATGACCCTTCCAGGCTCTGGAAGCCGTGTATATGTGCTCCGAAGAGAAGCACCAGGTCTAGAAGCAGACTGGGCTGATCGGGGCAGGCCCTCAGACAATGACCCTTCCAGGCCCTGGATGCTGTGGACGAGTGCTTTGAAGAGAAGCACCTGGTCTAGAAGCAGACGGTGCTGTTCGGGACACGCCCTGAGACAATGGACCTTCCAGGCCCTGGATGCTGTGGACATGTGCTCCGAAAAGAAGCACCAGGTCTAGATGCAGACTGGGCTGTTCGGGGCACGCCCTGAGACAATGGACCTTCCAGGCCCTGGACGCAGTGGACATGTGCTCCGAAGAGAAGCACCAGGTCTAGAAGCAGACTGTGCTGTTCGGGGCACGCCCTGAGACAATGGACCTTCCAGGCCCTGGACGCAGTGGACATGTGCTCTGAAGAGAAGCACCAGGTCTAGATGCAGACGGGGCTGTTCGGGGCATGCCATGAGACAATGGCCCTTCCAGGCCCTGGATGCTGTGGACATGTGCTCCGAAAAGAAGCACCAGGTCTAGATGCAGACTGGGCTGTTCGGGGCACGCCCTGAGACAATGGACCTTCCAGGCCCTGGACGCAGTGGACATGTGCTCCGAAGAGAAGCACCAGATCTAGAAGAAGACTGTGCTGTTCGGGGCACGCCCTGAGACAAGGGACCTTCCAGGCCCTGGACGCAGTGGACATGTGCTCCGAAGAGAAGCACCAGGTCTAGATGCAGACTGGGCTGTTCGGGGCATGCCCTGAGACAATGGCCGTTCCAGGCCCTGGACGCTGTGGACATGTGCTCCGAAGAGAGGCACCAGGTCTAGAAGCAGACTGTGCTGTTCGGGGCACACTCTGAGACAATGACCCTTCCAGGCCCTGCACACTGGATATGTGCTGCTAAGAAGTGTTCTGGGCAGGGCTGGCTGTAGCGGGCACTGGCATTTTCCAGGTGGGACAGAAGGGTGGGAGCTCATTTTGTTATTGGGGGCCGGTTTTGCAATATCGCCCCCCTGTAACAAAATTGGGAGCGGTGCTTCTTATTAGTGTAACCCCTCCCCTGCTCCTGGGGCGGGTCAAGCACATTGCCAGGGCTGGTTGCCATTCCTAGTCCGGCCGTGGTCTTGGAGTGAGAAGAATTTTGTAGCTTAAGTAGGAGGGATGAGCTGCAGTACCTTTGGTGTAGTGGACACCGCATCAAGAGATTTATTTTTTAATCTCTATTCAGGCTAATAAAGAGGAAAGTGATCACATGCAGACAGGTGACCATACAATAAGCATGGGAAAGGACGGTCCCAAAGCTACTGAACAAGTCGGCTATCCGGCCGTTTTTTATGATTAACGAAACAGCCACTGAGCACATCAAGTAGAATATGGACTATTAAGCCATTAAAAATTAGTCCTTTGGTAAAGAGTACAACCTTGCAAAACAGGTTCGGGAAAAATGGTGTTATGTAGACGGTGAGTGGTGACTTGGCAACGTAAATGAAATCATTTTTTGCCAGAACAGCAAGAATTCTCCTTTTGTCACTGATTTCAATAGCACAAGTGCATGACTTACAAAACTGAGGAAGTACCAGGAGGCATACACACATGCCTGCGGTCAGCATACTTCTTCCTCATGTTTTGTGAATCACAAAAGTATCATGTATATATACTCTTGGGAAAACAATGATTTCTCTTAGTTCGACCGGGACACCTTTGTCAGCTCTAAAAACTGCAGTTTAACCATACGTTGGAAAATTCTTATGGTACGGGCAATTGGCAATTGTGATTTTTTTCCTTTTTTTGTACACATAGAAAACATCTTCCACGCGATAAAATCCCTTTCTCAAAGTAACTACATCAAGGTGTAATAAACAAGACACACACACAGTCGTGGCTTGTGTATTAGGGTGTTGGAGCTCTGGCCATCATCCAACTTTGAGCCTCCTCCTATAAAATATATTTGTGTCACAGTATGCTATGAATCAGTGTCTGTATGCCCCACTCTTGCTGCAAGCAAAGGTCTGGCAGACAGACACATTCAGCAGGCCCTTCACTAGTGTGCATACAATTAGGAACACTGTCACTGCATAGGACTTCAACTTCCAAAGCCATTTCATTCTGTAGGAGTTAACATCAGTGGCTCGGAATTAATCTAGTGGCAGATGTTGCAGGTTCTAGCCCATCATCAGGCCATATGTCACTTACTTGCATTGACCCCACACTTTCCTACTCATCACAAGGCTGGACAAAGGATCTCACTCAATTCTGTAGCCAATGAGAAAGGGTGGATTCAAGTTGTGATGTCAAGCGAGGGAGCCACATAGGGGACGTAATACTCTGATGGCTGTAAAGGCACGAGCAAGGGCACCTCTTTGATTTAGCAACTCTAAGTGCACAGTGCTATCAGTAGAGATGAGGTATGTAGGGGTAAGAAATCACAGTTAAGAGACATGCAGCTATATTTGCTGAACATTAACGTGCATAAACTGTCTCTTTTTCTTTCTTTCACTTTGTATCTATCTCTCAATTCATCACTTTTGCTTCCCATCTCTCTTCATCTCGGTTTCCCTTCCCTCTCAATCCAACATTTAAAAAAATGTTCTTATAGTGCTTGTCCTTTCTTCTCTCCCCTCTATCTTTACTTTGACCCTTTATCTTTTTGGCCTCACCAGTCACTTGCTTCTCTTTCACGCCTCTCTTTGTACTTGACTTCTCTTTCCTCTGCCTTCCATTTGTTTGTTGTACCCCTGTAATTCCTGAAAGTTTCTTTCTGCAACTGAACTAAAAAAGAAAATATCACAAAGTCAGCTGGCATGCTGGCTTCAGCAAGCCAAAAACATGTGGTCCAAATCTATGGCTTTCTAAAGCTCCTTTTTGCTTCCTTTCATTTTCACAACACGAGGTGTCCGTTCCCTTTCATGGCTCTCCCGATGGTCACGGCTGGATTCAGCATTTACCATTCCTAATTACATATGTATGTGAGTGTATATATAACTCACATACGTATGTGAGTGTATATATAACTCACATACTATATATAACTGTCCGTAAAAGAGAACATTACGATATATGCACTAGCCACTTTAATAATGGAAAATTGATTTTTTCGTGTTTTTTTCAAGATTTTTCTTCCTTTTACTTTCTTGGCAGAAGGACTGATTTTTAAGAAAAATCTTTTAATCATTTTACATAACCTGATAACAATTTCTTGGTTATTTGTTCTAACATAAACAAAATAGTGATGTACTTTACATTTGACATCATGTTCTCTCCTTCTATAATACTTTGGAAAAGAGACTTGTTAATTCTAAGGAACTTCATGGCAAATTTGAAATGAAGTTGATAAGTACTTTTTTACGATGTTCCAAACCAATAACAAACTTGCATTCTCTGTTTAACCCCCCCTTTTCTTTTTAAACTCTTTTAATCTTGCTCCTTTGCACACTGTTACATGAATTACCATGCAACCATTCCAGCCAGAACTGAAATGGTCAGTAAATAACTTGTACGTTTTTAGTCAGGATTGACAAAAGTCTAGTCTTTCTTCTGATAGAAAGTAATGTGGGTAATTGCACTGAGCACTTTAAATAGGCATTCTAGGCTCTGGGACTCTATGGTCCAGTAGAAGGCTGGGAGCCGAAATGCCTAGACCGTCCTCTGCCGTTTTGTAATTTGCACTATGGATTTACTGAAAATAAAAACACGTTTTGAGTACCTTTTGAGCGTGGTGCTGTGATCCTTCGCCGAACCCAAGAGGAACGGAGGAATTTTGAAGTATATGGGTGCAGAGGATGTGCTGCACATCACAAGCACCCTTGGAGTGAGGCGAGACGATGGGGAAATTCGCAGCCGTTCGCAAAGTGAGCAGTTTTGAAACCCGCCGACGCCTCTGCTTGAAAGCTGTGTGGAACTGCGTCTGGGAATTCAGAGCAACGACCGCAGCGGTCGGCAAAAACATCAGAGGTTGAGTAGGAAGATGGAGTGAAGCATGCGATTCCGTGATCCAAGACGCTGTGGAGGCCATGTCTGGGCCACGGATTGCCACCAAACTCGGGACCCGAAAATGTTTGTGTGTGTAGCTGTGCCGGGACAGAAATGGTGGTACATGCCAAAAAGGCAGCTGAGTCAAACGCAGCAAGTTAAAGTATTGTGATCCGCCCTGCATGTCTATTAACATCGGCCCGTAACAGGATACAGCACGTAAAGAAAAAGAAAGAAAAAAACAGAGGTTGGGTAATTAATCCCTAACAAGCATTTCCTCGGAATCTGGCTAAGGCAACAAATTAGCCAGCACGTCGGAAGGTTCCAAATACAAAATTAAAACGAAAATAATACGAAAAATTACCATAGAAAGCAAAACGGGAAAAGTACTAATATCAATCCTGAAATAAGTAATTTCACTGTGGCTGAGAGGAGTAAAAATAGAAAACAACGAGCAAGTGAATTGCTCAACGATGACGCAACACCATCTACCAGCAACACCCTCGGGGAATCCCTGGGAGGAAAAAAGAATAATAACCTGTGTTCTCAGAGAACTACAACAGTATCGCATATTAGAAGTATACGTGGTGGGGAAAAAGAAACTCTAGAAAAATACATTGAATTTAAGAGAATCCCAAGGGGATTGCGTATTCTCATCATACCAACTCTAAATGACCTGGATGCAGATCTAATAAAACTGTGGCAAATAGATACCAGCGAATGCTCCTTCAAACTGATGAAAACTGTGATCTTGCACGCTGAAAGGATGCTGGAAAAATTAGTCTACTTGATTCAAGAATTGGAGAAAGAAATAAAGCAATACCTAGATAATATAGAGAATAAAGCATTGATTGAAACCATGGAAAAGAAAATTAACAAACATTAAGCGGACGTAGAAAAACAGAAAGCCAATAAGTTTAACAGTGAAATACTGGACGATGCCAATGGGCACATATACACTTTCACACAAAAGTATGACATGTACAGACATCGGGTAGTGATGGACAAATGTGCTGAATACGAGACCCCTGAAACAATCAACAGTTCCGACCTAAGATCTGCAGATGAGAACCAAGCACATCAAACCTGGATTTTTCGGGGGGAGATGAGACTCATGCAAATGATAACGCGGCAGAGAGGGCAAGGAAGAGGTACAACTTGGGGAAGAGGTCAACCCAAAACACAACCAGAAAAGAAAAAGAAGAGGGGGCAAAAAGCAAAAGAGGGAGGACAAAGCCAAATTAAAGAAAAACCTCACCAAAAACAACTTGGTAATCAACATTTCCGACAAAATCTTGACTGTAACACAAATATCATTACTAAACAAGGGACTTAAATTTTGCCCTAACAAAGATATGAACATACCAAATCTGCGTATTGATCTTTATAAGTTCTGTCGGAAAATCAAACTGAAAAAATATTTTGAGGAAAAAACACCGACACCCAAACAGCTATCAACTATTGGTCAGGAAATCTCACCTCTGAATCAAAAAGATATACCCACCTTGAGAGCATTAACACATCTACAAGATGGAGGAGAATCAACATCAGAACAACAGCAATCCTCACCAGAAACTGATAAGGAGCTCTGTCAAAGAATGGGGACTGAAACAAAAAAGGGGGGCAACAGAAGTTTAAAAATACAAACCACTTTTTGTCCACTATTACCGGCAGGAAAGAAAGTCGATCTGTTTCATGAAATCATGTTGGATTAAATCAACAAAATGGTACATAACACCCCTGGCAAAACTGATGACACCATAGATAACAACAAAAAGAAAAACAAAAAGAAGAACAAATCCTGGAATTTATCACCTGGTGAATATCGAGCGCTCAAAGAATTACAAGAAGACACATCAATAATAATAAAAGCCTCTGACAAGGGTGGGAACATCGTGATTCAAATCCGAAAGGACTATATAGTTGAAGCCGAAAGACAACTAAACAAAGATCATTATGAAAAATTAACATCAAATCCAATAGAAATCTGGACTGAAGAATTTCATCGGTTGCTACATACATGGAAAGAAAGAGATCTAATTGATTTGGAGGAATTTTTATATCTAAAAACTGATCACCCTGTCATGGCAACAATCTATTTTCTTCCAAAAGTCTATAAATCAGTCATAAATCCACCTGGCAGACCGTTAGTTCCATTGGCTCTTTGCTGGAGTTTACTTCACTCTTCTTGGACATTTTCCTCATGAACTATGTTACTTCACTTCCGTCTTATCTCAGAGATACAATGGACTTCTTGAATAAAATCAAAACAATTGCATGGGGAGATAAATTCCTGATGGCAACAATTGATGTTACATCCATCTATACATCAATTCTCCACTCTGATGGTAAAGCTGCTGTGAAACAGTTCTAACAGACAAGATCAATCAGCTATCTAGAACAATCAGAAATGCTAATTGAAATGCTTACATACTGTCTGACACGTAACATCATCTTGTTTCAAGGTGACACCTTCCTGCAAAAACGGGACTGCTATGGGTACATCTTTTGCACCAACTTACACGAATTTACTTACGGTAGTCTGGGAAACGGAAATATTGGAGACTCAGAAATCCCAGAACATCAAATTATTTTGATCTAGATTCATCGATGGCCTCTTCATAATTTGGCAGGGTGACCATACAGATCTCCAAAAATTCATTGATTCACTCAACATGAACAAATACAATCTATCATTCACATCGACAATAAGCTCATCAAACATCACTTTTTTAGGAAGTGTTCATTCCAAATCACAGGATATGCACCAGAATTGATAGGAAACCTACTTCGTGCAACAGTATTCTGCAAGTTAATAGCGGGCATCCAAAAAATCTAAAATGGTCCCTACCCTATGGAGAGATGCTTCGAGCGCAAAGGAACTGCTCTGAAACTGTAGACATCAACTCCCAAATAAATTAAATGAGTGACCGTTTCTCAGAAGAAGGCTACCCTCAAGATGTAATTGAAACAGCAAAAACTAGGGTCGCCTTGAAAGCAAGGATGGAGTTGTTACAACCAAAACAAGAAATGGCAAATAGATGCAAAGATGAAGACACAACCATCCGACTCATAATGGATTTCAACAATCAGAGTAGTGACTTAAAAAAACATCCAAAAGAATTGCTGGATTGAACATTGCAAAATATATTGTCCCCGTACCCTATCACGTACAGAAAGACAGCATCTTAAGGGGACATCCTCACACAAAGTCATCTTGAATCTCCGAAACCGTCATCACCATCTTGGCTGAACTCTCCAGGCTTATGGAAATGTTTTAAGTGTAAAGCATGCGAATATGGGTAAAATACATCATTATATCAACTGCATAGTGGCCAAATCGAGTACATCAGAGACCATATAACATGCAAATCAAAATTTGTAGTAGATCTACTGGAATGCCCCTGCAAGAAACAATATTTAGGAAGCACCATCAATAAATTAAAATTGAGAGTCCTACAACATTTACGCGCCATCAAAAATAAAGATTTCACCTATCCCATGGCTAAACACTTCCATGATTTTCATTCAAGTGATTGTCAACATCTGAAATACTGTGGGATTAAAATTGTGAAGTCCAATGAAAGAGGTAGAAATAGGACTTTGGATCTACGAAAAGCAGAATCAAGATTATTTCTAGCAATTGGCACTGAAAAACCGTTTGGCTATAATTTGGACGCAGAACTTTACATTCTCCTGCAACAATAATAAGAATTAATCAAAACAGGTGAGATGATTAAGAAAACAAAGTTTTCAAAAACTGCAAAACCATATTCGTAAATTCATCTCTACCTCAAAGTACATCAATTTTTATTCTATTTTGATATGACTTTTCATATTCAAACTCAAGCACTGAAGATACATGAAAATCGATGGGAAAAGAACAAAGGTTAATTCCACTGGCAGCTGCATCATCGGGATACCATTTGAAAAAGGAGAAACGAGAACAATTGGGACATTGCAATCTCCTATTGGAACATTGGGCCATGATAGTTCCTGAAACTAACTATAGAAATCATGTTGTCCTCTTATTAATGAAATCTAGAGTAATACTTGAACTAAGAACCAAGATGGCATAGTGGTCAGTAAGTGGAATGTACTTCACAACTCACTGTCCTTAAAAGAGAACATTACGATATATACACTAGCCACTTTAATAATGGAAAATAGATTTATTCAAGATTTTTCTTCCTTTTACTTTCTTGGCAGAAGGACTGATTTAAAAAAAAAATCTTTTAATCTTTTACATAACCTGATAAAAATTCCATGGTTCTTTTTTCTAACATAAACAAAATAGTAATGTAGTTTACATTTGACATGTTCTCTCCTTCTATAATACTTTGGAAAAGAGACTTTTTAATTCTAAGGAACTTTATGGCAAATTTGAAATGAAATTGATAGACTTTTTTATGATGTTCCAAACCAATAACAAACTTGCATTCTCGGTTTAAACACCCCTTTTTTTTAAAACTCTTTTAATCTTGCTCCTTTGCACACTGTTACATGAAATAACATGCAACCATTCCAGCCAGAACTGAAATTGTCTGCAAATAACTTGTACGTTTTTAGTCAAGAGTGACAAAAGTCTAGTCTTTCTTCTAATAGAAAGTAATGTGGGTAATTGCACTGAGCACTTTAAATAGACATTCTAGGCTCTGGGACTCTATGGTCCAGTAGAAGGCTGGGAGCCGAAACGCATAGACAGTCCACCACAGTTTTGTAATTTTCACTATCGTTTAACAGAAAATAAAAGAACACGTTTTGAGTACCTTTTGAGCGTGGTGCTGTAATCTGACAGGAACAGAGGAACGGATGAATTTTGAAATATATATATTTGTTGCGTTAGGTAGGTTTGCACACATGCATGTATGTATGAGCTGCACCTGTGTTTCGGGTTCGTTTTCACTCTGCCCCTCTGAAACATATTCAACGTCTCCGAGATGCTGCCGGAAACTGGTTTGGGCTTAAGGGACCCAAGAATGGTCTCTACCACTGGAATGGAACGAGCTTCACCACGGCTTTCACAACAAATACACAAGCGTCCAATGTCCATGCATTAGTCACTATCTTGAATCGTTTTATTTACGAAAGGGTTTTCTGCTGCTTCGTATAAAATGCAAAATATCAATGTCTGATCTCTTGTTTACCACACAGTGCCATCCTGCAGCATCAACTTATCAGCAGAAGCAGCTGTGGGTATGTACATTTTAAGAACAATTAGGCTAAAGTTGGAAGGCACACAAATGAACACAGACAGTCTTGGGTTTAAAAGTGCACACCTTGTAAAGAAGTTGGGCGGCTCATCAGATTTTTTATGGCACACTAAAAACAATATTTTATGTAAAATTGTTTTCACCTTTGACAGTGCACCTTTGCTTTCATCTCCTTGTTGCTCTCAAGAAGGCTTTTTAAGTCACTTCAATTCTACTCACAGTCAACATGGAGTCTGCACCTTCATCAAAAGCATAGACAGCTTCTTTTAATGTAAATGGTCATAAGGGGTCTGGAGGAAATGCAAAAAACAGAGGTGAAAAGAGATTCTTCATGTCCTAATAAATCACCACTGCCTCGGACACTGGAGACATTATGGATGAATTAAGAAATATGAGACCATTTATGGTGGATACTAGTGCAGCACTTCAAAGAATTGAGGAGAAGTGGGCTCATCTTGACTCCAGACTTTCAGAGGTTGAGCACAGAGTTAGTGATGCTCAAGATGTGGTTGCTAAAGTTGACATAACTAAAGAGGTGAATCAGCTGACAAAGTTAGGGAGGACCTTGAAAATCATAATAGACGTAATAACCTAGACGTATATGGTATAACAGAATGTTCTGAAGGTCCTGATATGATTAATTTTTTTGGAAGCTTCATATTCCTAAAATAGTTGGCCTACAAAAATCCATTGATCTTAACATTCAAATGGTGCATAGGATTGGTCCTTCACAATCCTCAGCCTCGAACAGACCAAGAGAGATCATTGCCTTTTTTCTCCAGTATTCCGATCTTATGATGGTTCTTACAGCAGCTAAACAACGTAAACAAATGCTTTGGTCCGGTTCACATGATTTTCTTTAGTCAGGATATCTCCAAGGATACTGCTAATCGTCAGAAGGGATTTCTGGATCTCAGACCAATGCTTCATTCCACGAACACTCGATATGGCCTTATTCATCCTTGTTTCTTCAATGTCACATACAAAGACAAGTATACAGCCTTTGAGGATCCTGATGAGCTTAAGAAATTAATACATACGCACAAAGAAGATGATATGGGTCTTAGCAAATCTTAAATGTTCTTCATTTAATCTCTCTATTTTGAAGGTTCCCAGACTTTCCCTGTCTAATGGATCAGGTTGTCTCTTTTCCTTAATGTTTCTCTGTTCCAGTGTTCCCGTTTTGCTTCTTAACCTATCCCTACACCCTCTTCAAGCAGGTGTCGTTTTAATAATGCCCCTCTGCTTGACAACCAATTTACAGAGCAATTTATATTGTTTTTTTCATGATTTGTTTTTAGAATAAACTCCCCTCAGATACACAGATGGATTTTAATTGGGATGCAGTTAAAGCAACATCTAGAGGGTTAATGATAGATTTTATAGCAAAAAGAAAAGAGGAAACCACTCAAAGACTTGATGCACCTTTTAAAACAAATGAAATTCTTAGAACATTAATATTTTTCTTCTAATCACATTGATACTTTATCTAAACTCATTAAATCTAAAATGCTAAATAATAAACTATCTTGGGATAATGCTTGGAGTAGCTTGCTTAAGTTTAATGCTAAAATGTATGGGGGTCGGAATAAGGCAGGCAAACTTCTGGCTAACTATCTTAAAATTTAAAAACAAATGTCTAAGATAGTTGATATGACAGATCCCTCTGGGGTCAGGCACATTAGTGACTCCAAAATATTAGAGTGCTTCACAAATACTATACTAATATAAATACCCCAGAGTCCTCTCCTTCTACCGAACAGATAGATGCCTTTTTTCAATCAATTCTTAAGTCCCCAGATAAGATTGTAGATTGGTCTTCTCTCGATATTCCAATTTCGGAGTATCAGATTTTAAAGGCCATTAATCACCTTCCAAAAGATAAAACCTCGGGGCCTGGCAGCTTTTCTGTGCATTTTTTTCTCCATTTCAAACATCTTTTAGTTCCTAAGCTGATGCTTCTTATTACTTATTTTTTGACATCAGGAAGGACACAAGGCTCTTTTACGCATGCCATGCTTTGTTTACTCCCAAACAAAGGTAAAGATCTCTCTCAGTGTAGCAATTATAGACCTATTTCACTGATCAACACATATTGTAAGATTTTTGCTAAATTGTTGGCACTTCGTATTAATCAAGTTATTCTTGATCTAGTGGATTTGCATCAGTCAGGGTTTGTAAAAGGATGTTCTATAGTGGATAATTCTAGAACTTTCCTCAATATCATTCATTTGGCTTCCAAATTGAATTTCCCCTTAGCTTCCATAACTCTTGATGCTGAAAAGGCTTTTGATCGAGATGAATTGGGAGTTCATTTTCAGAGCACTGAAGAGGCACGGTTTCAGCCCTTATTTCCTCCAATATATTCAGTTACTTTCTCTGAACCCTCTCCCTCTAACTGGGTCGACAGTAATCAATCCAGTTATTTTTCTCTTAACAGAGGGACTAGGCAGGGTTGCCCCCTATCTCCACTTGTATTTCTTTTATCTTTAGAACCGTTCTTAGAAACAATTTGTCGCTCTTTAAATGTTTCAGGCTTCCCATTTAAGAGCATGGATATAAAATTTACAGCCTAAGCGGATGATATTTTGTTATATTTATCTAACCCAACCACATCTTTACTCAATTTTATTCATTATTAAATAACTACTCTGCAGTTTCTGGGTATAAGCTTAATATAGCGAAGTCAGAGGTCTTGTCCCTAAATAAATATTGCCTCCCAGATATGTTCAAGGATACTGGGTTCACATGGAATTCAAAAAGTATTAAATGTTTAGGTATCCTCTATTCAAATAACATCACAGAAACTAATAAAATTAAACCTAATTAAATCAATACAAAATTACTTCTTTGGTGGAGGGTTGGTACCCTTTATCTCTGTCCTGGTAGGGTAGAGTAGCCACGATTAAAATTATGTTGTTACTGAATGTTAATTTCTACTTTTAAATGCTATTGATTACCCTTCCACTCATTTTTTAAAACTATTAACCGCTCCTTGAACAAATTCTTGTGGACAAACGCAAGCCACAAATCTCATTAGCCCATCTTCAACAATCCAAAGACACTGGAGGGGTTAATTTTCCTAATCTTAGGACATACTATTCTGCCTTAACACAAACACATTTGGACTTCCTTTTTGGAGAATCTCCACAAAGTGTCAACAATTTGGGGCCAAGTGGAACAGGCTAAATTTACACCATTTTCTTTAAGAGAGGCGGTTCCCATTTCTCAAATCCCCCCCCCCCCCCCGCCCAAGGCTTTTTCTCCCCTATACTTACTCACTCCATAGCCATTGCAAAACCTTTAATTACCTCCTTTAAATCCCATTCTGATATTATTTTGCAAACTCCGATTTGGTACAATAAGCATTTAAAATGAAATATAGTTCTCACTTGGAAATAGTGGATGAATAAAGGAATTATGACCATTGCTCAAATAATTTCTAATGGCTCGCTTATGGATTTTTCTTTGAAATTCAGAAAGAAATGACATATCTTCTCACTAAGCCACTCATTATCTACATCTTAAAACTCCTTCCATTTCTTTCTCAAAAATCCACTTTTGTCTCACATACTCAGCTAGCCTCTCTCACATTAGATTTCTCCTCTCAAATGAAAGCTTCTGGCATTCATAAGCTATTGACCGGTTCTTTCAATTTGAGAACAGATTCCAAAATAGAGCTCTTGTGGGAGACTGATATTCACCAAGAGTTTTCTTTCCAAACCTGGAGTTCCGTATGGACTAAGATTCACACTTCTTTCGGCTCAACAAGCACAACCCAAACATTATATTACTTTTATAATAGATTATTCATGGCCCCTTTGGACCACCATAAATTCAAGATTACTAACACTGCAAAGTGCTGGTTTTGTTCATATGATAAAAGTTACTTTCTACATATGTTTTTTTGTCCTTTGGTAAAGAGGTTTTGGTTGCTCATTTGGAATAAACTGAACAAAATTTTGTCCATGACTATTCCTTTTGATATTTTGCACATTTTCTTAGGACGTCGTTCTCCCTTGTGGCAGTCTCAAGGTATGGTCGGGAAGTTTATCGATCTGATAATTGCTATTGCCTTACAAATAATCACAATAAATTGGAAAGATACCACTAATATTACTTTTACTGATTGGTGTACTCTTTTATGTCATCACCACAGACAGGACCGAGCCCATGCTACTTCTATTCCCTTAATGATTAAAAAAGATTTATTATGGTTGCCACTCTCCTCAATCTGTTCAATCTACATCTAATGTTACCAGTTACGAACCCCTATAAATATTGGAAAAAGTACTACGTTGTTATTGTTATGCTGTTAACACATGTTCTCTGATTCTCTTCTCCTCCTTCCCTTTACCCTTCTTCTCTTCTTTATCTGGTCTTTTCTTCTTCTTTTCTCAAAAATTGTTAAAATTCATTTGGTTAAGTAATGTGTTTATATTTTTCATTTTAAGCTCTATGGTTCCAAGTTCACCAGTTTATGCATTATTAATTTTGGCTGGTTTATATTTACATTGTCCTTTTCTCGTTTATAGAACTGATAAGCTTTTCACATTACTTTCTTCATTCTTCTCCCTTGGATTGTATTGATAATAATTTTTACATCCTGTATTGCTTATTTACTTATTCTTAATAAAGCATTCCAAACAAAAAAGGATACTCAAAGGAAAATAACAGTGTTTATTTAAACTATTGTGCTCTAATATGCAATAATTGTGTCACAATTAGAAAACAAATACATGTCAATAATATCATCAGCATGGTTAACTAACCATATACCATAAAAAGTCCTATTATGTTTTCTGACAGACCTACCTAACCCCTCCCATACTACTGAAGTGGTTATATATTATAGATCTCTGGGTCTAGTGACAGACCCCATACCTTAGCATACATAGGTGGATGTTCTACATCTCAGCTGATGCAGCACTCCCATCTCAGGACCTTCGCTCTGCGAGTCTGTTTTTTTTTTTTTTAGAACGCCTGTCCTCAGTTATATGGCACACTGTGTATTCAAAAACAGCAGCTGCATTCCTTTATTGTGTCTAGTTAGCAGACACAATACCAGACACAATGACCAGAGAGAATAACAAGGGGCATGTTATTTGACCTTGCCTAGGCTGTTCAGACTTAATCCAGGGGAAAATAATAAAATTTAAAAACATGTGCTCGTTCTGAGTGAAAATACAATTTGCCACAAAGACACGTGTGATGTTTAGTAACGTGTGCAAAACCAAAGTGGCCTACAATGAGCATGATTAGGCTAACATAGGGAAAACGACAATGGCCCATGTGAGAAACACACGACAGCAGAGATTCAGACCTAGAACCTGGTTCCCAGATACAAATCTCAGCAAGTGGTGCTTAATATATGGGATGAAGTACCCTTGGCTACACATTATAAGGATATTTCGAGTTACTGAGGGGTTCCATAGCCATATAGAGGAATGAGGTTGAAGCTATGTTACTTTAAAAAAAAAAAGTTAACCTTTGTTTGAATAACAGTTACAAAAAAAATATATACCCCCCAAAAAACAAAACACGTTGGAATAACCAAATACAAAAAAAAAACAGTTAAATGACAGCAAAAAATGACAAAACATTTTTAAAAAAACGGTTCCATTAAAAAATTAATAAAACTACACAAAAATGCAAAAAGACACAAACAGCTAATGCCCATGCATAGAAGGGGTTGGTCACCCACAGTTGATCAGTGCAGTGCCTGGCCAAAGGCCAAATGCAGCAGTACATTAAGCACATTATTAAAAAAGCTTTGAAATGTACTTTAGAAAACAGTAAAACACCCAAATATGTTTCTGTCTCAAACTCACAAAATCACCAAAATTTACCGGCCATTGTTCGCAGCGCCAACCATCACTCATGCCATCCCCTTGCGGTGTGTCTGGCAACACACATAACATCACTGATGACATCACAACTGACATCTTTGATGACCTTACCTATGACATTACCACTCACCACACCAGAAAATTATGAAACAAATATAAACAGGGATAGAGACAGATTTGATTGGGAACAGGGTCTGTCTGCAGCCCAAGCCGTAGAGCCAATCCTGCTGCACTTGACCGAATGCTGTGAGCATCAGAGGTTGGCCCCTTGGTGTGCATTTGGTGCAGGTTCCGGCCAGAGACTTGATTAAATGCCAGATCTTTGCTTTTCTTGTGATAAGGTAGTTGAGGATGTAAAACATCCAACTTCTCAGAAAATAACGCCCTGAATGCTGAGCACAGTAGGGGGTGGCTGCAGGGCATGGTTTTGTGCCAGTCCCTACACCCAACCCTCCAAAGGCAGCCAAACCTTTTTGCACAGCCATTGGAATAACAGAATGGCTTGGCCTACCACAAGTCCCTGAGACACTATGCAGGTGCCTGACCCCTGCTGTGCATGGTTTGTGGCAGTGTGCAGAGAGGAAAGGCTGCAGAGCCTGGACTTTGGCTTAACAGAGCCTTTGGCCATGCATAGAGGAGATGCACCAGACTTTTTTTTTTTTTGCAGATCCCAAGTAGCATTTGAAAATCCTTTAGACCACCAGGAGTATCTGAGAGGTTGGCGGGTAAATGATCTGCAAATTCAATCCAAGATCCCCAACACTTGTGACAGAATCTACTTTTAACAAATGTCTATTTGGTGCCCCTCATCCCCCCCGCCCCAGGGGTCAGGTTATACTCACATAGCTTCCTTATGCCCAATTTTTTATTTTTTCCTAATGTGGAGTTTAGTGCACTGCGCACAGTAATTACAGCTGCATTACTTTCATGCTTGGCAGGAGTTGGGTGTAGGAGCCTGCCTTCGGCCAAGCACAGCTACAAACCTTCTATGAGTGACTAAAGCCACTGCACGAAGCCTTCAGGTCGTTGTACGGTCAAGGCCCTGCTCCCAACCATCTGCTGGTACCAACTGCAGCTGGTCATGGCATTCAGCTGTTCACAGGCCGGGTTGGCCAACCAGGCCCAGACACACAACCCTCCATGGCAGGCCAATGGCCCTCTTCCCATGTTCTTCAGACATGCACAGCTGAGGTGAGCCAAACTGATTCTTTTTAAAGAATTTTCAGGATCTGTAAATTCTGAGATGATTAGCGGGTTATGACACAAGTTTATCAGTGGGTCCAGGATCTGCAAATCTAGGCCAGGATCTACAAATCAAATAACAAAAATTGCTTTGTACAAATGCATTTTTATGAGATGAGGGTCATGATAAAAAATGCTTTTTCACAAAGGTATTTTTAAGAGAGGAGGGATGCCTTTGTGGGTCCCCCTCACATGGTTTATTTTTGGGGAGGACAGGAATAGGACTACCCTGGCCCATTATGTCTATTTGTGTTTTTTAAATTTTTCAGAACGAGATCCTCAGTGCACCACATTAGGTTATGGAGGCTGCAACAGAAATTTCTCTGTGACAGCCTGCCAAGTGAAATATGCAGATTCGCCGATCCTGTTTAATACCTGGAACTCTGAAATAGGCAAAAATACTCGCACAAAAGTCAAAAGATCTATAATTCATACACTAAATGCAATGTTTATGACCTTATATTTATATCAATAGGTAACAACACCTAAAACCACATTATAATTAAATAACACACAAAGTCGAAATGGCTGTTAAACACTGACAGACTGTCTGACATTGGTGGGTTGAGTGCATGGATTCTCTCCTTAGCGCATCTCTTCAGTATACTGCCAGTATACACATCTTTCGAGATTCGCATCCGCCGTGAGGGAAACGGCTGTCGCGCTGAACGCGCCCTGGTCGCCCTGCCTGCCTGGGACTCTGCACAGAGGCGCCGTGAGGGGAACGGCAGTGTGAGGCTCCAACTACACTCCCCAGCAGCCTTAGTGCATCCGTCGCCGTCACGCATCACGTGACATAGCTGGTGGGCCTCATCTGGCCGGGAAGCCTCCCGCAGCGCGGGACACATCTTTCGAGATTCGCATCCGCCGTGAGGGAAACGGCTGTCGCGCTGAACGCGCCCTGGTCGCCCTGCCTGCCTGGGACTCTGCACAGAGGCGCCGTGAGGGGAACGGCAGTGTGAGGCTCCAACTACACTCCCCAGCAGCCTTAGTGCATCCGTCGCCGTCACGCATCACGTGACATAGCTGGTGGGCCTCATCTGGCCGGGAAGCCTCCCGCAGCGCGGGACACATCTTTCGAGATTCGCATCCGCCGTGAGGGAAACGGCTGTCGCGCTGAACGCGCCCTGGTCGCCCTGCCTGCCTGGGACTCTGCACAGAGGCGCCGTGAGGGGAACGGCAGTCTGAGGCTCCAACTACACTCCCCAGCAGCCTTAGTGCATCCGTCGCCGTCACGCATCACGTGACATAGCTGGTGGGCCTCATCTGGCCGGGAAGCCTCCCGCAGCGCGGGACGCGCGCGGGCTGCGCCCGGGCCAAGGGCGGGCCCGTCCTTGCCCGTCGGAGCCAGGAAGAGACAGGACAGGGCATCCCCTCTAACTTCAGAGGCCACGAGTCACAAGGTACTGCGTCTTGCGCATCAGCCAACTCCTGAGACTGGTTTATTTTGAGGGTTTGGTTATGTAACTGTTTTATTGCTTTAATACACCTTCCGCTGTTGCTATAGCCGATTGGTCACAGTGCTGTATCACTGTTGCAGTGTCTAGAGAAAACACAGCGATTCCTGCAGTTGCTGGGAAATGGGCAAGAGAAAGGCAATGGAGAGCGGGGGCCCCACAGGAAGCAAGAAGGGGAAAAAATCTAAGGTTTTAAAGCATGCTGCTAGCAACTGTGTTATGGCTAGAATCGAGAACATAGTTTCGGATTGTGAGGACATTCTGAGTGGGAACTCTACTGGGCCTGTTGGGGATAATGTGGAGAGGTTGGATAAAACTCCCCAAAAGGGTATACCTTCTATGTTCTTAAAAAAGAAAAAAACTCCTAACACAACTGCTTCACACCTGAATCCAGTTCCCCACAGCTCACTAATGGAGGACACTAGACTTACCTTAGTTTTGGATACCTCGGTCTCCCACCCCAAGTCTCCAGTTAAAGGCGATCACGATTCCAAGAAAGCTTTAGATGATTCCTTTCAATCTATCCCCTGCTCCAACCGCTTCTCAGTGCTAGAACCTGCATTAGATATAGCTGAGACTGTAGCTGAGACTGTAGCTTGCCTCCTTCCCAGTAGATGTGGACACACCGAGCAAAAGGCTCTTCTGTCGCCCCCATGTAGCTGCAAAGAACTTCTTGAGAGCCTTATGGAGAAAGTTGACTCACTCCAGGGTACAGTGACCACTCTCAGCAAGATCATTGAGGCTCTCAATGTAAAGCTAAATCTTTCCCTGCCTCTTGATATCGCCCAACCCTCCCCAACTATTCCCCCCGTAGTTGCACACACTGCTAGCTTGCAGACCGTTTCTTCCCAATTGGTCCCGCCTAGACGACCTGGTGTTTCGCCCCACCCTCCAAGCACGTCTTCCCCCTTGCCATCCAGCTCTACCTCTACGTCTAGCTATGCGAAGAAAGCTAGTGTAATTAGTTCCACTCGTCCTATTGGAACCTGTAGAGGGGGCACTCCCAGGGACTTTGAAACCCACCCCGCCGCTAAGCAGGACGCCCCGGTATCTACTCATAAGGCACCTGGCGCATATCATTTGGGCCTAAATCATAAGAAGTCAGTTTTCTTGGTCAAAGTTCCCAAACTTCCCCCAATCGGGGTCTGGAAGGGAGTGTATCACTTTGTAATAAGGCTATACACTGGTTGCGCCAGGTCCGGGGCTGCAGATCTATCATTAGGGAGGATATAATCAGGGTAAAAAGGCTATCGACCCATAATTCCCCGTTTGACTGCTTAGAGTTGGAACTTGTGGACGAAAATCTGGCGGAGAATTTAGTGGCTCTTGAATTTCGCTCTTCTTCTCCCGATTTTTCATCCATTCAAATTAGACGATCACCATTATGGCCCCCAATAGGAGTTATACCCCACATGCCATCGGGGGAAATAGGGGGGGAATCTGGCTTGAACAAGGTGGATTGACTGCCAACATTACTCAGCCCCGGTCCTAGAACCTCAAATATCCTCATTCCCCAAGACGAATTCGAGACTGTGGACACTCTTTCTAATTCGACACCCCATGCTCCAAATACTTCCACACTCCATATTATGTCTTGGAATATAGCGGGCCTGGAAAAGAAACTAGCCATCCCCGAATGGAATGCCCAGGTTGAAAAATACGAAATTTGCCTATTCCAGGAAACTTGGAGCTTGAAACCCCTACACAAGCCAGGTTATACCACCTATTTCTGCCCGGTAGTCAGATCAAGAAAGGGACGTCCCTCTGGAGGCCTGCATATATGGGTTAGTGCTTCACTGAATTGGTCAATTTCCTCTCACAATTGCATCTCTCATGACATCTTGCACATAACAGTAGGTGGAGCACACAATAAACCCTCATTGGATCTTTTTAACATCTATGCTAGGGGAACCAAGGGCACCCTGGGATCCGCTACTATATCAACGCTGGAAAGCATTCTTTCCGGCATCTCCCCGTCTTCGTACATTCTTATAGGGGGTGATTTAAATTGCACTTTCGAACCGCTTGGTGCGGAGGATTTTTTGGGTACCGCTGAATTAGATGCTAAATGGAGTATCCCGACCCTCAATCTCCCTCCGGTCAGAAAGTGGTCCCAGAGGGTTATCCAATTAAACGCCCTCGTCCAAGAGTTCAACCTTAGAGCCGTAAATGGAAGATCCATTTCAGACCTCCATGGGGCATTCACCTTTAATAGGATTTGTTCTCCATCTAGGATAGATTATATTCTCTTAGATGTCAGGCTATGGTGTGATCTGCTAGACATGGAAGTTAAACCCTCCACAGATAGTGATCACAACCCCTTATGCTTAAAATTAAATAATGTCTGGCAAGTACCTGGTGCCGACGCAACTAGCCGAGCGTTCCTGTCTACTAGAGAAGTGGTCCCTAGTAATTGTTGTAGACGCCTCAAATGGCAGAAAGTTGTGATTAAGGAACACAAATTGGCAAGCATAAAGGGCAATCTAGAAGTAGAGATTAGCAATTTTACATCTTATGCCAATTCCGCTTTGTCCCTATCTAACTTCCATAAAATCTATCAAGATTTTATTTTGAATCTGAGCGCCTTCTTTACAACTAGAGGCAAGGTCATCACTGGAGGCCTACAGGCCAAGGCTTCGAACCCCTGGTATTCTGTTACTTGTAAGGAAAAAAGGGCGGCACTCATTCTGGAAGTTAAGAAAAAAGACTCCGCCGCAGTCATTAGAGCTAGGAAGGAGTATGCCAAGGCACAAAGGGAGGCAAAGAAAAGCTGGGAGGAGGATCACTGGGCTAAACTAAAACATGCTTCATCTGAGAAAGACTCGAAAGGCTTCTGGGATTTAATTAACAAGAGGGCTAGCACCATTAATCCCCCACTGGCCAATCATATCACCGCCAACCAATGGCTGCTCCATTTTTCTAAACTATACACAGAGGACGTTAATGCCCCCTCTTCCCTTGATATGGCTCATTCATCCCCTACCAGAGCCCCCAGTCACCACCGGGATCTCTTTGCCTTAAGCGAGGTAACGACAGCAATCAAAAGCATAGCCCCTGGCAAGGCGGCAGGTCCCGATGGCCTCCCTGGAGACTTGCTTTTACACTTCGCTGAGCCTTGGGCAGCCCTTATCCTTCTGATTCTGAATTTGATAGCCAGAGGTGCACCAGTACCTGATTCTTGGAAGGGCGCCGAGGTGGTCCCCATTTTTAAAAAGGGGAATAGGGAAGACCCTGCCAACTACCGGCCAATCAGTCTAATTGACGTTATTCAGAAAGTTGTTGGCAGGGTCTTACTAGCTAGGTTAGGCAATTGGATGGAAGACAACAACATTCTTTCCCACTTTCAAGCAGGTTTTAGGACCAAGATGGGAACAATCGACCAAGTCTTCAGACTTTTCATGATTTATTGGAAGATAGTACTTCTGGGCAGGGGCAGCTTGTACCTTGCCTTCATAGATCTGAAGACCGCTTTCGATTTAGTTCCCCGGGGGAAACTTTGGCTTACCCTACAACAACTTGGTGCTCCCCCTTTGGTCCTAGACATGATCCAGCGTCTACACCAAGGCAATTACGCCAAGGTTAGATGGGGGTCCCAGGGGCAGTTGACTGAGAGAATCGCCGTGAACAGGGGAGTTCGACAGGGATGTGTGCTGGCACCCACCCTGTTTTCTCTTTACATCAACGGGGTGGTTGACTTTTTAAGCCAGGACCCGGCCGATGCTCCATCACTGGCCGGGGAGAAGATCCCGACTCTCCTGTTCGCAGACGATACTCTCTTGATTTCAAAATCCCCGGGGGGGCTCCAGAAACTTTTGAACAACTTTGCCTCTTTCTGTGATTCACATGGTCTGATAGTTAATACCACCAAAACTAAGACCATGTGCATCAACCCGTCCAATCGTTTTAAAAACCACTTCACCCTAGATGGGGTAACGTTGGACAACGTCGAGGGTTTTGAATACTTGGGAATCTCTCTTGCAAAAGACATGAAATGGGGCCCACACCTTGCTAAGATGCTCTTAAATCACAAGAGGACGTCTGGTGTTATTTTGAGAGAGCAGCGTCTTACTGGGTGTAGGCCTGTGGCCCCTGTCCTTGTGGTCTACGCCGGCAAAGCATTGTCCTCAGCCTTGTATGGCTCCGAGCTCTGGGGCTTTCAGAATGTGAGTGATCTTGTCTTGACGGAAAATAAGTTTATGAGAGACATGCTTTCCCTACCTTCCTCGACGCCCTTGAAGCCCCTATTTTTTGATCTAGGGAGACACTCACTCCAGGATATAGTACGCTTGCGCCCCCTTTTGTTCTGGGCCCGCATAAAAAGGACTCCAGAACTCTCCCATTACGCTGCAGCTTTTGACGAACTAGTTGCAGCGGACTCTGGGAGCAAGATAATATGGCTAACTGACCTTCGAAAACTTCTAATTTCTATTGGTCTAAAGGAGGCCTGGCGCACCCAATCACCACCCACAAAACAGGTTATCAAAAAATTGTACTGGGAATGGGTCCAGAAGCTGGTTATCCAAAATCCCAGATTGGGGAAACTGACGGAGGGATTCTTCCAACACAAACACATTCGCTCACTAGAAACTTATCTGGATTTTATTCAGACCCCCAGCCACAGGGTACTATATATGAAGCTAAGGTTCGGGACCTTGCCGACCAACAGCTTTGTTTCACGTTGGAAAGGGCCAACTATGCCATCTTTACCCTGTCCGGGTTGTGCCTACCATAACGAGACGCCGGCTCACCTCTTGTTTGCCTGTCCGGCGTATAGGCTCCCCAGGATGAGGTGGCTAAAACCGGTCTGCAAACTATTGGGCCCAATGTGCCATCGTAACGCTCTCCGCATCCTCTGCACTGATACCTCCTCCCTCACTCTGATATGTGGGGTAGCTAAATTCTTGGGATCCGCCTGGCTAATTAGAAGCAAGTTATTAGCCAGGAAGCCTGTAGACGCTGATGGCGAACACCTGTCCCTCTCATATATTGGATTTTAGTCTACATATTTTAGATTCAGTCTTTTTTCTTTTAACAATCGAACCATGAATTTTTAACTAATTGTGGAATTTGTATTATATAAGCTTTCCAGAGGATGATTTAATGACTTTTTAACCTATTTTATTTATGTAAATAATGTATATACTTGGAAATGTATTGCTTTTATGATATTTTTTATATCGAATAAAGCGTATACCACCGTATACTGCCTCACATGACTTATCATAGAAACAATAGTGCTCCTTTCTTGTCAACCAACTAATGTAAATCAGTCGATTATATTTTCTTGTCAACAATCTAGTGCAAATCAGTTGATGCTGGCTATCTCGTTTAATTATGCCTTACAATAAATTTGTATTTTTTAAAGTTCATAGAAAATGGAAACCTTTCAGACAATTTTAAAAAAAAGCAGCACTTTCACCATGGCACAAACATGCCCACAAAATATCAACTCCTCTCCCGAAGACCAGCATTGTCTTCTGTAGAGGATGTTAACGTAAATGAAGGTTTTGGTTGAGTGCCTATGCTCGAGACCTTAATCAGGGACCCAGAATCCCCAGCAAAACATCATGTGTCCTCATCCGTTCTTGATGACAGATGTCACGTGACCTCATCAGTTCCTGCGGACAGATGCCACATGGTCATATCTTTTCCTGGTGGCAAAACTGAAACATTTTATCTTTGTGCGGACTCCAACGACAAGCTAAGGAAGATAAAAAACACCTGCAACATCATATTTTGAATAAATTGTTTAGTAAATGAGCCTTATCAGTGTTGTAATGCAAGACACTTATGTTTTAATAGCTGAAATTAAAGCTTCACATTACAAATTACTAATTATGGTCTGATTAGAGAAGTAGCATTCTGGTAAATGATTTGCTAATATGCAAATGTGCCTTTCATTTCAAATTCTGTCAAAACATGCTTGTTGAAGGTTATTTAACTGTCAATGAGGGGGAACCAAACTAACAGAAATATATCAATCTGTAGCAAAGGGCTTAAAGAAATGCAACAAGACCAGCACCAATATTGAAATGTGTATTTACTTTATTTTTAATAACACATTTTATTTGGTTATTCCAGTGAGATTTGGGCCATAGCCCTACAAGTACCTGTAAGAAATCAGATAAAGCAATGCCTGCGAAACATGCAGGGTACACAACGTAACCAATATGCAGACTGTACTAGACCCTAGTATTTACTTTAAAAGAGCTTACTCCATATTTGCCCCCTTGAAACAAGCCACAGTGACTGATCACTCCCCAGTAACCACAACATTATTTCAGAATCAACATATCACACAATAACACTTCAAAGACAACAGTATCCACAAACAAATGCACATCCAGACAATGGAAAAAAGAAGACCTCTTACACTCAGCATCCATTTAGCAAACAACACATTACATTTTTGACTTCAAGACATAATCACCTTCTAAACTGGATTGCCACTGGACAACCAGATACAGCAAAGGACCATAGACATGGAAGAATAACAACATCAAAAGAATGAAACCTCAGGATACTACAGAGCAAAAATAAAAGATTAAAAAGACAAACCAGCCATCAGAACCACAAAAAGATAATACTACTCCACATGCATAATTGAAGTGACTGCTAATCTAAGGAAACATAGCAAAACTTCACAATCCATTGTGCCAAAACGCACAAACACCACAATCACAAGCCTTCTGCAACAGACTCTCCATGGAATTAATATAAACATATAACTTCCCATATAAAGGACTGAACCACCACAAGGAGGGAGCACCAATCTTCCACCACTGAATACTTTAATACTCTGTCAGAAAAAGAATTCCACAAAATTATCATCAGGAGCAGACCGTCAAGATCACCTTCAGACCCAGCGCCTCCAAAAATCTTTACATATATCTTTTGCAAACCTACAAAGAGGAGGTAGCTAGAAACTTAGTCAACAAGTCTCTACAACAAGGTTATTTTTTAATTGCAATTATTATATAGCACAAACTTGGCCCAAGGGCATTAGAACTCTTTAAATGAGCACCAGATTACATTACATTACATTACATTACATGAGGTTGGCTTCATTTTTTATTCCAAACATGGAAAATTAGGTCATTTACCTGTAATCGCAGGATACTGAGCCAATGCCGGGACCCTAACCTGGTTCTTTGACACCCGAATTAAAAACCTCCTACTTGTGACCACTCCTCAAGAAGAACCACCTTGATCCATCAAACTATAGACCAATATGTAAAGGTCCACTCCTAGGTTAAATATTTATGAGAACAGTTTTCACTCAGCTTTCCAAGTTCACTGAGGAACATAACTGTATCAGCCCAACAATCAAACCAGGTACAGCCACCGAGTCAACTCTTGTATCCATATGGGATGGTCTAAAATTCAGAATGGACAAGAATGGATTGATCGCCTTATTGCTTCTGGACCGCTCAGCAGCATTTGACACTGTGCACCATTACATGTTACTTCACAAACTCCATCATATACCTAACATCTGCACAAAACCTGATTAGATTTTTCAAGTTCACCTGTTACAAATATACAGATGACATGCTAATCGTTTTAAACGGATGGTTCCAAATACCGCAACAAATAAAGACTTGAAGACGGTCTCCAAGCCTTAAATGCCTGGATGATGACTTCTCACCTAAACCGCAAATTCACAAAGACAGATCATAAACCTTGGTCAACAGCATAAACACCAGCCTACTGTCAAATGGGTTAAGGAACTCAATGCTCCTCCAACCACATTAACAGACGTAAAATAGCACAGGGTAACCAAGGATTCAATCCTTGATACCACATGTCAACAAGGTCTAAAAGAGCACCTTTTACACTATGAAAACACTTCAAAACATCTTCCCATATCTTGGATAAAAACAAAAGCTACAAAGTGTCCTAGCACTTGTGTTCTCCAAGCTCAGCTATGCCTATAGCCTATACTTTACCGCCCAGGTTTCATCATATACAAAATACAACTAGTCCAAAAAAAGCTGCAAGACTCCTCCTTTGCACAAGAGAATGCATGAACACCAGTCCTGCAAACACTGTAATGGACCTGCAGCTAGACTATCGATGTTCTAGGAACTCTACATCGCTCACAAAGCCTTTGAAGAAAAACGACCACTATACCAACAAATTAAACTCAAGCAATGCAAAACAAAATAGGATGCTGTTCTCCAGGCTTGCACCACGGATCATAATACTGTCTTATAATAAGAACTCCATAGGAGGCACCACTTTACTACCAACCATAATTCGAAGCATCAAGTATTACAGTTCATAAGAGAGGTGAAAACATAGCTGTTTACAAGATAAGTTCACCATACCATCACCCAGAGCTAGAACCAGGAGCAATAATCGCTCCTTCAAGTACAATCGACAGTGCATAGGTATGCAACAGCTCAACCAGCACACTCTCCTCGTGCTCACCTGTGCATAGCCTGGGTATTATATTGTAATGCAAATGTATGCATAACCCTCCTGACCCTCATTAATACTAGTACAATAACACTCAGTGCAGCCAAATGTAGTTCAAACACACTACATAATAATTCCCTTATACTGCTTGGCCCTCCTACATTAACAGTAGACAAAACTGCGGCAGGTCATGTGCATCATCAAGAACTGCACTAGTCCACAACAACAAATCACCCATCACCAACTGATCAGGCACGGTATAACTGAAGAGATGTGCCACAGATCTCTGGCCACCAAAAGAATTTTAATAGCCCACCACTGCCGGTCCCAAATAAATGCAAACAATGACTTCTTCTTACCATCTCACAATGACAATTATATAACAGATGATTGCAACGAAGCTCATCCCCGCAGATATGCTGATCATCTCTTCCTCCAACCAGTGCCTCAGGTTCATAAATAAGAACCTCAGAATATACAACCATGGCAGTAGCCAGCTTGGTAGACTGTAATAATAGGAAATACCAAAAAGGGACCTTCAGGGCTGATCAAAGCTGCCAGCTTACTAAAAACCACCTATCTCTCACACTTCTTCATCCGTTACACTGCTAAGGGCTGCATTGCAGAACATGTTCATTGCACCTTGATACTTATCATGCACAACAGATAAACACTTCCCACATAGGATCAAAAAAGGCAACATTCTTTCAACAACTCACTCTATATGGTGTAGTATGCTGCCCAAGTAGACTTTCGCTTTTGCATCCCATATGGGAAAGGTAAGAGCTATATAAACGTTACAATAAAATAACCAGTTAAATAAATGTGGAAGAATACTTTAGTAGCTTTTCATAAAACAAATGTGGTTAAATTCAGATAAAATAGGCAAAAAATAAATATGGATAGCTACAGACTGAACTTTCTGAACAGCTAGAAAACTGTGATCCCCAATTCTTACAAATAATGTTGATCAATGAAATCGTTCAATTTTTATGCATACACTGTGCAACGGGTACCAGCTATATGAAACGTTACATGAAGCAGAAGACAGAATGAGCCCTAGGAGACCCTCAATTTGGAAAGAGACCAGTGTCTCCCTTATCAGACAAGTGTGTTGCACAAACTAAACCCATAAACCCAGATACTACTGTATAAACCTCTTGAAGGCAATTCTGATGTTTAACACAGTGGTTCAGACAAAGTCATGTTTAGGTCTAGTTCAGGCGTCTCCAATGAGTAGCTCAGGAACTACTGGCAGCTCGCCAGCAACATCAAAGTAGTTCTCAGAGGCGAAGACAAACCAAGCTAATCTCAGAGTCTATGCATATTAAAGGCTGCATCACTGCTCATATCTAAACCCTTTGAGTGAAAGCCAACCAACCCAATGGCAGAGCTTTATAATACCACTTAACACAAATTGTGTTGGTTTATGGGGTCTGCCACATTTGTATCCACACTAAATCTAAATCACAAAGAGAATGGCAATGTCATACGCCCTGCTCCATCAGTCGCACCACTTATGTGAACAATGAAGGAGTGGCGGCAGTAATTTACGCTGACTCACCGAAAAGTGAGACTGCAGGAGCTAGAGTGAAAATGTGTAAATTGGGAGCATAATCAGCCCAATAGCTGAGGAAAGCAGGGTATGAATCTAGGGGAAATAAAGATTATGGGCCTCATCTGCATTCATTTATGTGTGTGTCTGTCTGACATGGTGTCCCTCCTTAATAAACAGTGTTGTTTACTGAAAGCTATGCCTAGTGTCAAGGACCGTCAAAAGTGTATGCTGGCCCACATCATGAGGGTTTTATCTCTTGCACAATTGTGTCCGTTCATTGCATAATAGTGCCAATGCCATAATAATGGCCATCCTTGACTGTTATGGCCATTTTTAGTATAGTTATGCCATACAGGCTGCCATCATTGAAACATTAAGAGTATGACTAGCCTACTTTTAGCCACCGCTGACAAAGCAATGACTGTTCCTTGCATAAAAATGGCCATGACTGATATACGGTGGGCATCCTAGATGTTATGGTGGCCACCCTTGGCATTATGGTGGGCATTATTGTCATAACAATGGCATACTTGGTGTTCTAGTGAGCATCCATGACCTATGTTTGTAATACCTCTTATTGAAAGCATAATCAGCTTACATGAGGCATTTTTAGATGGTAGTACTCAATGAAAATGACAAGCTGATATGTGAGGGCTGCATTTTCTAAAAATGAAAACTGTTATTTTAACCGCAAAAATAGTATTTTTTTCAGAAATGTTTTTAACTACTAGAAAATTGAGTTTGTTTGTCCAGAAAGGAAAGTGGTATTTGATAGAAAAATATGTACATTTTCAAAAACTAACTGACGAAGAAAAAATATTGCAATTCTAGAACACATTTAAAGTTGATAGCTGAATGATAATTTAAGCTGAGTTGGGGAAGACTTCCCGCTCTGGTTATGTTCTTTGTGCCGCTGAGTATATGATGATTTGAATGGTACCACATTAGTCAGGCGGAGGCATTAAATATTGAGAAACATTTTTCTGGCTTTTCTGCTGGTAACCATGTCTGGAATGGTTGAGTGGTCACTCCTTATATTCCTGCTTAGGGTGGTCATAGCGTAATGTAAACACATGTTGATACTATATAAAAGTGTTAAAATATGCTAGTAGCTCAGCAGGACATTCCTTGAGCAGTAGCAGCTCTCAATACAGAAAATGTTGGAGACCCCTGGTCTAGTTTGACAGTGCGGCTGAGACCTATTGTCATAGCAAAGGTTTAAAATATACAGAGTGGACTTTGTCTCCACACATAGAAGTATTTCACTCTCCACTCATGCTACTGGCTTTTTAGGGTATCATTCTGCTTCCCATGGATCGCTTGCATTGGAATGCATGAGGGACTAAGGGCAACATGTAAAACACCTCCAGTTTGCAATTCCTGAACAGACAATCCTAAGAAACTGCTATTTAGAAAATGCAAAATGAAATGTACAAAAATAGAGATTTCCTAATAGCGATTTCTACAGAGTAGGAATCGCTATTAGGAAATCACTATTTAGTAAATCCTAAACCATTTGTTCTTATGGGCCTCAAGGACCATAGGAACGAATGGCTTTACATTTCTAAATTTGCAACTTCCTAATAGGAAATTGTAAATTAGGAAATGCAAAATCAAGGGTGCCTATGGGCCTAAGGCCGCCCTTGATGCACCGCCAAAAGAAGTGGTGCACTTGTAAAGCGCACAAATGCCCTAGGGGCAAGTGCGCGCTTTATTGCATTAAAAATGCCTTGTGGGGTGCTTTTTAGGTCGAGTCTGGGCATCGCCTGGGCTGCTCTGCAAGGCATGCTGTACTGGAATATGGACTTGAAGCCCTGCCCACTCCCCGCCCATATTTTTCATTGGCTTGTGTCATTGTCCTTCGTAAACGCTAGCTTCTGATTCATTAATAGGCTTGTTAGTCCTTCCTTAGTACCGCCTTGCCTTCATTTGTAACCTCCCATCAGGACTGGACCTTTTACCGTGTCCTTACTGTATAGCTTGTATTAGCCCTTAGCAAGAACTCTTTGCTTAATTAATGTGAAAAACCACTGGTGGAATGCAAGCTTTAGCAATTGGGCTGCTTTTTGTTTGTGTTTGTAGCGCGCAATGCAAGTTTTTACTTACACTATGGGGCCACACCCACCACTTGCGGGCGCGCAGGTTGCTTAATCAGTTTTTTTTTTTTTTACATTAAATCCTTGTGTCTGCACATTTTGTTGTTCACAGCTCGCCCAACTCGTTTCTTTTCAAACATAAAATAACGGCAGCCGCATGCCTTTCTCCCGTCCATGACTCCACCCAAACCAAAGTGTCAGCGGCATAGCTCCCAGCAACATCGTAAGATAATCATGTGATGTTTTTATACAATGTTGCTGGGAGTGATGCCGCCGACTCTTTGCTTTGGGTGAAATCAGTAAGGGCAGCAGTGGGCATTAGCAGAGGGGGCTGGAAGAAGGAGCCGCAAGGCAGGGACAGCGCCCAGGCACAGCGGCAGAGCAGCGTCAGGCAGGCTAGCTCCGGAGTTTCAGTGCTTTGCCCGACATCGGTCTCGCATTTGCGAGAGTTTAAGCTATTAGCATTGTAAATGACAATGCCTTTTATTTATGTTTTAAAAACCAGAACATAAATAAAAGGCATTGTCCTTTACAATGCCTACAGCTGAAACTCGCGTAAATGCAATACCTATTGCATTGCAAATGCTTGTTTTAAATTGCACATGGTTACCATCGACTTGGAGTTGATAGTAATAGCATTTCCTAAATGCCAATTTCACATTTAGGAAATGCTTTGCACATGTGCTTAGGAACTCGGAACTAGGAAATCCCTATTTGCGATTTCCTATTATGGGAATCGCAAAATGCGATTTCTACTGAGTAGAAATTGCATTTTGCGATTTCCTAACTGCCTTTGTACACTAGGAAAGGCTGTTTTGCATTTCATAATGGGCTAAAATTGTGATGCCGCTCGTTAAGAAATGCAATTTAATTTCATACATCTGGCCCTATATCACATATCTAAAGTACACTCACATTAAATTATTTCTCTTCTAAACATGTTGCATATAGAAAACACTTAATTTGTTGTTATCTTGATTCACTGCAGCAGGCTTTTTTATGTTTTAGTCAGGACTGAAAGTGCAAGCCAGACCCAGTGGTGGCTCCTCCGCTATGGTGAAGGAGCGTCGCCCTACTCCTTTTAACCAGTGAGAAACATAAAATTATAATAACTTAGAGTTGTCACTTTATGCACCCGTCCTGCTGCTTTGCGGAGGGCGGGGCTGCTCTGCTCCCGTAGCAGGGGAGGAGTGGTTTAAACACTTCCAAGTGCGCAATGACTGTTTGGTCAGCCTTCTCAGGCTGCCCAAACCAGTCATGCGCACTTTCCCCATTCTCCATGCAGGCTGCACTACAGCCCGCATGGAGAACATGCCCACCCCTCCAGCCGCTGGCTGAGCGCTGACTAATTCCCCCACGTGACAGCACCCCCCCCCCCCGGGAAATACTGTGACCCCCTGCCCGCCATACACCTACCCACCCACAAGCCAGTCGCCACTGGCCAGATCTATTGGCCTTGCAGTGATTGTAAAGCACTAGTCTACTGACCAAGGTTGCATCGTGACTTCCTTAGGCTACTGTCACACTCAGACTGCAACACGAATGACATGGACTGCTTCAAATTCAAGTCTAGTTTGTCAAATGCTGGGGTATTCACAGCAAGTTACAGCTTAAAAAAAAACCCCACAAAAAACAGGCAGTCCAAAAAAGCATGAACTCTTTCCACATACCACCTACTGTTTAGAGACAGACGATAGCTGTACAGACATCCATAGTTGGTCTCTTTGCCTCAGATAACCCGGAGATAAATGCTTGAATGCTGTAAAAATGCATTAGTAGTTCAAATTTGTATTAAGTAATCGGTAAAACTTTACAAGACGGGGGAGAAAAAAAACTGATAAATACAAATGCTCTCGGGGTAGGCAAGCGTACAGTAATATGATCCATCCATTTGTCTAGAAGATTAAGAGCGTCTAGAATCAAGTGCCGCCCTTTCTAAAAGTGCTCAGACAGTCTAGGTCCTCAGAGTTCCATATTTCTTATCGTGAAAAATCATCTGATGTTCACTGGCTCAAGTTGTACTCTTACCAGGGCTCAATTAGTTCCAGTGGTTGCAGGCGGTGGGCACTGGCCAGGACTTATTTTATCATCATCAGACTTTAACCCAGAGCAAGAGAGAAAAAATGCAAAAGGGAGGAGGGAGAGTTAGACAGCACAACAGAGACAAACAGAGAAGGCAACGAGGGAAAGCAGAATTTGCAGAGACGGGAGGGTGGTGGAGAAAGGCAGGAGGTGGAATCAAGACCGTGAAGCATTGGGGTTCATCCTTCTTGGCGCAAGGCAGGGCCAGGAGAGGGCTCTTAAGAAAAAGTTTGTTACCCTGCAAATATGTTCTTAACTAAGCACTGAGTGTGTTATACAACCTCAAACACTAAAGGAGGATGCTGCCATTTTATGGGATGCTAAGTCCTGCATGATTTCTGACTCTCTCGCGTGCTTCTTTTCTCCACTCCTTGCTCCAGCAAACTTACAGGTGACATGATAAAAGCATCCATCTCCTTATCAAAAAGTTCCTACACAGGCCACAATGTAAATTCACATTCTATAACCCAAGCACAACCCGCAAAGTAGGGTGTTACTGAGCCACCAAAAGGCACTTTGGGGCCTCATAAGGGCTATGACACAGTGTACTATTGTAAACAATGATACAGAATTTGTTCACAAGGAGAGGATGAGGAGTAAACATGGTACTTAGGGCCTGGTTTAGGCTTTGGCGGATGGGTTACACAAACATGCCGGATTTCTCATCCACTGTATTACCGGTGTATTGTATCCTGTGACACTTAATACGGCGGATGCAATATGCATCCGGCTTCGGACTTTGTATCCCATCTGTTAAAACATAAATCAGGCACTACGTGTTGCTTGTATTTCCTACTAGGTACTTAGGACAACTCCTCTTCCAGCTCACAGCTGACAACAAATGCTGCTGGTGCATCGAGTAGATCATCCTTAGCTGGGGAGGTCAAGGAAGATAGTTTAATCTCCCTGAGGGATGGGAAAGGTGCATTTTTCTTCTCAAGCGTAGCAGTACAGTAACTGCAGCCCCAGGAAACAGCTTGATAGTGCTCTGGATTAATCTTGGCTTGGAGATCACATGAGCTTCCACCATGCTCTGTGATTGAAGGCAGTTTTCGGCAGGCTGACAGTGCGCAGCCATGACGCCGGGTGAGATTTGCGCTGCTTCGTACAGTGTGCGGGAGTGAGGTCCCCAGTAACGAGGAAAGCTAGACCGGCAGCAGACTTCCCTTACCGCTCTGTTTAACCTGTACAACGGACAGAAACGCAAGGCTGCCTTAGAGCAAGTGCCCTAGCCTGGAAAATCAGAACGCCCTCATACACCGCATCGGACGCCACGAGTGTGCCCAAATGAGAAGCTTGAGCAGCAAAGGTGTGTGCAGCAGTGGGCGTATCTCGCACTGTACTCGCTAGTGGGACATTGATGTTCCAGCGGTAACATAGGCCACTCCACAGGTTCAGAAAAGCTGCTTGCAAGAGGACGCCAGGCAGTGTGTATTTTCCCAAACTTGGAATGTTTCTGCATGCCCTCGGATGTTGCACATGCAGCAAGCAATAGCAACTTGAGCAGCACGACAGAGACCGCAAAAAAAAAAGACGCTCCCTGTGAGATGTTGGCCTGGCATATGCTGTCCACTAGTTATAGGGGACACCTTGCACCAGTCCAATTCGACTCTTATGGTGATAGGTTAAAGACAACCTTTAAAGAAAGCTATCCTAGTGGTAGCTGTGGAGAGCAGCCTTCAGGCTAAGTCTTGAAGGAGTGTTAAGCTTATTGTTTTACCATAGATAACCTCTTGAATAACCAAATGAAAGAGTAGTCCACACAGGTATATATATAAAATATATGTATTTACTCTAAGAATAATCCCACTAGTCTCTTTATGAGGCTAGAGGTAATGATACAATTCAAACAAGCATTGATAGTAACAATAAATAGCACTGGAATCATAGGGCCCCAGGGGGGGACCAAACCATATATCAAAAAAGTGGTATAAGAACCATGACAATTCTACAGACAATGCCTAGGGCATTTAGGGTCGCTGGCCCCTTGTGAAACCACCCAAGGTAGTGCGGAAGGGGACCCACGGGAGACGCATGCAGTGGCTAAAGCTACTGTCGGGATCTCTATTAAAGCCTATGGAGAATGTCGCGGTTGAATTTTACAAGATTAAAAACACTTCTAGCAGGAGTTCAAGTTCAATACTTTATAGTTAAGCTTTTGAGGGGCCCAGACCCACGAGAGTACCGAGGTACCACTGTTACCTGCCCCAGGGAAGCCGGGTGCATAGGTCGTTTTCGATGTCGGGTCGCGGACTGATTTTCAATGGCAAAACGTGAAGAACTGCTGCTAGCAAGAAGCGTCGTCGATGTCGTGAAGAATGAAAATGTAGATCTTGAAGAGAAGGACCTGAAAGCAGAGGGGACATAGTCTGGGTCACGGCACAGTGACCAGGGGGCTCAGGAGAAGGAGCCCTTCAATGTCGGGTGCTTCCAGGTAGAAGAGGTGTAGCTTGGATCGTCAGCTACGGGGTCTAGGAGGCGTCAAGGAAGGCCAGCTTCTGGAGGGCGACTGTCCCACGAAGGATGAGCGTCGCTGCGGTGTTAGTGTCCAGATTGGATCCACTAAGCCTTGGCAACCGCAACCCACGCAAGAAACACAAAACTGCTACTGGTGCAGACCCACGAGGTCTGAGCGAGGTCTCCAGCGAGGAGACTGAAGAGCAGGCCTGGAGCAACCAGGGGAACTCTTGGAATCGAAGATTGACCTCCGCTAGGGCCCACCAGTCGAGAGACAAGGGACTGCGGGAGGCAGCAATTTGGCGTGCGTAAAGATACGCCCACGGGTCGCAGGAGCGGGCTAGGGCGTCGATCTTTGGCACAGATGATGCTGAGAGGTTGGCTCAATAATGGGCCAAAGCACAACTTCCCCACTCATCGGGGTCAGGTGCTGTGCAAGAGGTGGCCGGTGTCCTGGGGTATTGGGGATCTCGGCACCCACGGGGTCCACGGTGCTGAGCTTTGCTGTGCACACTCACTGGCCTCTGGGATGCTTGGAAACCCACCTCAAGGTAGGAAAGAGTCGTCGATGTCCGTAGGAGCAGTGAGGTTCCAACCAAGTCACTTGCAGTGTTTCAGGTGCCTTCCAAGCAGGGGGGTAACTACCCCAAGGGAGATTTCTTCATTCAGCTGTGCGGCAGCAAGTCGAAGTTCAAGTCTGTGAAGTTCAAGAATAATCTGAGGCTCTGGGGACCCTGTATTCACCTTTATCCAAAGATTAGGGGAGTGTCCAGATCAGAGCCCATCATTGAGAGTTCAGGCGGGAAAGGGTGGCTACACCCTCTCCCCTTGGTGTGTTTTCCCGCCTGGGCAGGGGACAGGATGCCCATAAACCGGTTTGAGGCAGTGTATGCAGAAGTAGGCACTGGAGAAGCCTACGTGCAAGTCTGAAAGACATCGTATGGTGCACCCACCCAGTTCCAATCCACATAGTCTGTCTGGGGAGGTGGGAGCACCTCCCTGCAACAAGATCCTTATTGTCCAGCTGCCGTGGCTGGAGTTCTGCCCAGCAACAGGCAGCCAGAGTCGTGTGGGTGGCGGGTAGCATCCATTTTGTACTACGTGTGCACTTTTAAATTGGGGTCTAAAATCTGCAGCTTTTACCATATCGCCCCTCTAGCAGGGGGGAATCATGCCCTCACTCCCATGGCTGGATTGGGGGTATGATTCCTACATGTTTGACACCAAACACGATATGGTTCTGTGTAGCCATTCTCAAGTTATCACGCTATCGCGATTACTTATAATGCGGTTAAGAGTATAATGTATGGCTACTCTACAAACAACCCAGCAATAGTTTTACGAAGGTTGCAGAGGGGCCCTACTCAGGTAGGGGTTCCCCCTCACACATCTCAGCACCCTGCCTTGTAGGATTAGCAAGGCCTGCCTTAGGGGTGACCTATGAGGATATATGTGTTGTATTAAGTGGGATACAGGATACCTATATCCCTGTAAGCAGTGCAAGCACCGCCTTACCCAGACTACAGTAGTGGTCTGGTGGTGTCATTTGGTATGGCTGTCCCAGGGGTGGCACAATAAGTGCTGCAGCCCCTGGTAGGTTTCTGAGGGACCCATGCCCTAGGTACCTAGGGTACCATCTACAAGTAGCTGACAGGGTGTCCTAAGTATCCAATTGGAATGTACCTAGGGTACTCACATCAGTTGTAGGGAGGAAGCAGATAGGCTGGGGTCCTGGATAGCAGAATCCCAGCCAGACTAGTCAAAAAGCATTCAAATACCAGGCAAAAAGTTGGGGGCAACCATATAGTCAGATTCCACCTTGCTACACTACCATAATTGCTTCTTCGCAAATAAGCATAGCTTATTTAGTGGGCCTTTTATAGGAAAAGCTATCTGCATAAGGAATTGGTTCTGATACAGCCTCAAATAGGCATACTCATTAGCGGTGGGGCAGCAAGCAATGAGCCGCGTAACCTACTACATGTACTTTATGATAGTAAACAGTAACCAGTTATAAATGCATCTGGGGCTGATACAAGTCAATTCTACTGCACCTGGGGGTGATTATTAGACCATCCTCTGAGAAAAGGAACTGGTGGGTGGGCGCAGTAGCAGTTTGTTTAGTGAAGGGTGTGGCTTGCGTCCCCCACAAGTATCCTCATAGCGCGGCAACGAGAAAGGAAAGAAAGGGCTGTCCAGGGATAGGTCAGCCAAGAGTCGTGAAGTCACTAATTAAACCCGCAGCGCAAAACATCGCAAACGCATATCCTCTGTAAAGGGAGCCAGGCCTAATTTAATCAGATGAGATTCTAGGAGTTTGCCCCTGATGATACGGTCGTGTAGGAGCCATACCCTGAATTCCGCAAACTAAAAGGGAAAAACAGATCCACAATATAGGAGCAAAGAACTAATGTTAAGCAAGGCATCCCTCACATTCATGGAAACCGGTAACGCTATAGAACTGCCTTTTGATGCATTAAGCCCTAGTTTACCAAAAACGATGTAATCTGACACATCCAACAGAAGCTTTGTCACAACACCTTCCTGGGAAGCAAGCAGCCATCAACATACCATCTATTTTCAGGCACTGGTGCCAAGGAACAGTGTAAGGGAGTGGGTTCTACAATACTCAAAGAAAGCACACTTTCAGAAAGGCAGGGAGATGCCACTGCTGGAGATACAGCAGTTAATACATCAGATTCTTCTTAGCCATCTCCGCTCGTAGGTAAAGAGTGAGAGACTGGGCTATGCGTGCCCCTGGTATACTCCTTCACTTCGAGAAGGGAGTCAGAGGCTTCATTGGTGTGAAAGGAAATTGCGTAAATGCTATGAACCGGATGCATTGAGTTCTTATAAATTTGAGCTGGGCGCAATTGTGGATATGAGAGCAGCCTTTTATGACTCAAGGATCACCAAGCTAGGGACTCACAAAAGGAGATCTTTAAGGTGCTTGAAGAATTCAGCCACACTAAAGATAAGTCCCCGGTGGCAGATCCAGAGGACTGTAATTAGATACAGGACTTTTTTATGAACAAGATCAGGGACATTCAGAATGAAATAAGGAACACCCCGCTGTGTCCTTGCACACTGGTACCAGTGGGTATATCCCCTTATCAGGGCCAGCAGCTATCTGCATTCCCATTGTTGAACTTGGAGAAACTGAACTTGCTTTTGGCAGCTGTGAAATCTGGTTTGCCGGACTACCCTTAATCTCCAAAGGTGTTCAAAGCAGTCTCCATAGCTATGGGGGCGAGCTTCTGTCTCTTCTAAATGCCTCTTTGGTATCTTGTAAAGTTCCGTCAAGATTCAAGAAGGCTATGGTTAGCCCTCTGTTTAAAAAGACGGGGGCAGACCCTTAAATTGTAAGAACTATCGCCCAGTGTCCTTGCTGCCATTTCCAGCGAATATTTTGGAGCGTCATGTAACTACGACCCTCACAAAGTTTGTGGAGGACCAGCAACTCCTCCACCCTCGCCAGTCAGACTTTCGGGTCCATCACAGTATTGAGTTGGTGAGTCTCTCTGAACTGGAAGAACTTTAAGTGGCAGATAAGAACAGATACTCTGCGTCGATCGGGCTGAATCTCACAGCAGCATTTGATTCAGTGGATCATCAATTGCTCATGCACCACTTAATGACTTGCGGGGTCACAGGGTCTGCACTCTTGTAGATTTTGTCATTTTTAAATTACTGGTCACAGAGGGAGCAGATGAGAGATTAGGTCTCTAGGGCAAGGGCGCTAACCTGCAGGGTCCCTGAGGGATCAGCATTATCCCCATTGCTGTTTAACACTTTTTTGCAACCATTGATGGCAGCACTAGCACAGTTGGACTGTCAACTGTTCAACTATGCAAATGACACACAGTTGGTCTTGCGGATTGATAGTTCCTTGCTGCCACAGTTGAACACACATAATCGTAGGTTCACGGTGAATTGGATAACAGCTAACTCACTAAAGAATAATCCTGACAAGACTGAAGTGCTGGCAATCGTGACTAAAGGAAATCCCTGGATGGACAGTTTTTGGGCCCTGGAGTTAGGCTCCCTGTTAGAAATGGGGGTCTCTAGTTAGCAATGGTTTGCACCTTTGTCCAAAAAGGGACACTGGCTTCTAGTCAGGGAAAGGGGGATACACTTCTAAAATAACCCCTGCTCACCCCCTTGGTAGCTTGGCACGAGCAGACAGGCTTATCGCAGAGGCAGTGTGTTGAGCATTTGTGAACACATACAGTAACACAGTGAAACACTACAAATGGACACCACACCAGTTTAGAAAAATAAGTAATCCTTATCTAAACAAGACCAAAAGACAAAAATCCACAATACAATATTAAAAATATGTCTCTCAAATGGTAGACCAAACTTAATTCAATGTAGATGGTAAATGCGACACGTTTCTCTCAAAGTACCTTGGATGCGTCACGCAAAGCAAACAAAAGGGTTGCAGGGAAGGTGATGCGCCGTTCCTTACACTCAGAGGAGTGGATGCATCAGTTCCTTACTGCAGCGCAGGGGAGGTGATGCGTCACTGCCTTACTGTTTGGGGAGTTGATGCGTCGGTTTCTTACTGCGTTCCAGTTACGATGCGACAAGATGGTGCCTCGATGCTCCAGTGCGATGCAACAAGATGGCGTCTTTGATGCAGTGCGATGACTTTGGTCCGATGCGTGCACGCCCAGCGGCCTTGCATTTAACTTGGTGTGCCGGTCCCGGTCTTCAGAGATCAATGCACCCGCTGCATCGACCGTTTTTTTAAAGTGGCTATTCCACCTTGTCAGTCCTCTTTCCATCCACTGGGGCTGGGGGTTCCGCAGGGCTCTGCGTTGAGCCCCACTTTATTCAACCTATATGTGAAACCGCTGGCTGCTGTCGTCAGACAATGTGGCCTAACCATGACATCGTATGCTGACGACACGCAGCTGGCGGTGACACTCAGCGGTGCCCCCGAGGTGAACGCTCCCAGATTTCGTGCAGGACTCATAGCCGTGGCAAATTGGATGCGAACCAACTGTTTGCAGTTAAATGCCAAAAAAACCGAGGTCCTGATCTTAGGTAAGCAGGCGGAGCTCTGGGGAGATCAGTGGTGGCCTCCAGAATTGGGGGTGACTCCCATCCCAGCTGCCGAAGTTAAGAACTTGGGGGGTTTGGCTGGATCCTACACTCTCTTACCAGCCACACGAAGAAGGTTGCAGCTACCTGTTATGGTATTCTGCGAGGACTGAGACCGGTCCTCAAATTCTTCGACCCCCCTACTCGGCAACTGGTGGTCCAAGCCTCTATTCTTTCTCGGCTGGACTATGGGAGTGCGCTGCTGCTCGGAGTGAATCAGGCGGAGGCTACTAGATTGCAAAGGGTGCAGAATGCCGCGGCGCGTGCCATTGTTGGCCTCCCTAGACAGTGCTCTGTCTCTGCAGTTTTGACCTCCCTTCAATGGCTGCCGGTCAGACAGAGAATTAAATTTAAGGCTCTTTGCCTGACATTTAAAATCTTGAAACTTTCCTCTCCTCCAGCCCTCGCTAAGCTTGTTTCCTCCTATGTTCCTACGCGGTCTCTTAGATCGGAATCTCTCCATCTGGCGGTCAATACGCGGTTTAGACTGAGTAGGATGGGAGGGCGCTCCTTTCGAGTATTAGCAGCAGGATTATGGAATTCTCTTCCTGTCCATATACGAGCCCTGAACAGTCTTACTTCCTTTAGGCGTGCCATAAAAACTTTTTTGTTCCCAATCGCTGACTAATTCCCTCCTTTCCCTTACTAATATCGATTTGTTGTGTTGTGGTACCTGATCAGGCGCCGGGACGCCCCTTGGCTGGGGCAGCTGTGCGCCTTATAAAAACTATTAACATAACATAACATCATGCAGCGACTTCCTAAGAGTTGCAACTTCAGGTGTTGCAACTCGCTTCTTCGTCGATGCGGCGGCCACAGCAGTGGTGGCGACACGCTTCTTCGGCGATGCGATGGCAACAGCAGCGGCGGCGACACGCTTCTTCGGCGATGCGTCGTCTTTCCAGCTCCCAGTGACAAACAGTCTCTAGAGGTCCTAAACAGCAGCAGGTACCTCTCTTCAGGATAGAATTCCAGCAAGGAAATTCAGGAGAGCTGGTGGTGAAGTCTTTGTGTCCCTGAGACTTCAAAACAGGAGGTAAGCTCAGTTTCAAGCCCTTGGAGATCTTCCTCAAGATGACAAAGTAACAGCAAAGTCCTTTTCTCCTTTCCTTGGCAATGAAGTAACCACTGCAGACCAACCCCAAACAGAAGACAGCACAGGGGCAGTAATCATCCTTCAGCTTATCCGGTTCTTCTGCTTGGCAAAGCTTCTTCTTGATTTCCCAAAAGTGATCTAAAATTCTGGGGTCTGGGCACCCCTTTTTATACACACAAATCCTTTATCCCTGAAGGCAGAGTGTGTCTGTACCCAGTCAAAACAAGTTCTGCCCCCCAGTGCAGCTTCCTGGCAGGAGTTGGAGACAGCATTGTTGAAAGCAGACCTAGCCCAGGCAGGTGAAAGGAAATCTCCTCTCCCTACTCTAAATTTAACCCAGGTCCCATTCAGCCCAGTCCTGACTCATCTGCCGGAGCCGCTGCCCTCTACCAGCTCCTGTCACTCACAAGCCAGACATGCAATACACAAACCTAGTAGAGTCACACTGGATGGCTAGGCAAGAAAATACCTACTTTCTAAAAGGGGTATTTTCAAACACAGAATGTAAAAATCAACCATACTAAAAGATGCACTTTAACATTCTGAGTTCAGGCATACTAAACTTTATTTTCCTATCGTGTTCCCTGGGTCAGTTATGTTTATAGGATGTTATAATCAAACTGCCCATTCTGGCCTATGAGAGCAGATAGCCTTGCAACAGTGAAAAACAAAATTGGTTGTAATTCACTATCAGGACATGCCACACACATCATGGCATGTCCTACCTTTCACTTACAATGCACCCTGCTCACAGGGGTACCTCGGGCCTACCTTAGTGGTGACTAACATGTAGAAAAGGGAAGGTTTAGGGACTGGCAAGTGTGTGCACTTGCCAAGTCGACATGGCAGTCCCAGACTGCACACAGGCTCTGCAATAGCAGGCCCGAGACACATTTTACAGGCTGCTTCTGTGGGTGGCACAATCAGTGCTGCTAGCCCACCAGCAGCATTTGACTTACAGGCCCTGGGGACACATGGTGCACTGTACTAGGGTCGGACAAGTAAATCAAATAATCCAATCATGGAGTCACTAATCCATTACAACAATTTATAACAGGGAGAACTTGCACTTTGGCACTGAACAGCAGTGGCAAAGTGCCAAAGGCATCTAGACCAGCAAAAACATAGCAAAAACACAGGGGGCAACAGCAAAAAATGAAAGGGAGACCCACGCCAATGATGCCAGGTCTAACACTCCCTTCGAGTACGGTTCCAGTAGTAAAAAGTCTTGGCATTAAGTTGGACAGAAGTCTATCCATGTCCAAGCAAGTGGAGACAGACAGTGTGTGGGAGTTGTACAGGTCTCCTGAGACAGCTCCGGTAAGCGGTACCAATTCTGTCATTTTCAACTATGCGCACAGTGGTGGTGGCAATGATTTTGTCACGGCTGGATTTTGGGATTTTGGGAAAACCCTTTATATTGGCCTTCCCGATTAGCTGCTCGGCAAACTCCAGTTGACAATGGATGATGCAGCAAGACTGCTGCTGAAACAACCAAGATGGGCGCATGCCACGCTGCTGCTGCAACAACTGCATTGGATGCCAGTCAAACAGAGGGCCATGTATAAGGGTCTGTGCACTGCGCACAAGACACTGTATGGTACTGTGCCAGTTTACATTTCTGGGGCACTGTGTGCTTGGTCGATGCTTACGTTCCTCCAAGGTGATCTTACTGACCTGTCCACGGTTTAATAAAGCAACCTTGGGCGGCCGGGCATTTTCAGTTCAGATACCTCAGGTCTGGAACAGGTTGCCGGACAATCTGAGGAAAGAAACTGAGCTTCTCCCCTCCTGAAAAAAATGAAAACTGACTTATGTAAACAAGCAAGATAGTAACTTGTGTTGAAACCCACAGATAAGTGATAAGAGACCAGTGGAATTTGTGCGCTATATAATTGTTTTTATAAAGGGAAACAACGGTTCCTGTGGACTCATAACAAATGATTCAAGCAATATAATTTGCACAATCGCAATAAAAAGAGGGTAGAATAATGTCAGAGGGCAAGGAACCACCAACACATTTGTACAATTATGACTTGTTTTATAAACACAACAGACTTATTATATACAATGTTTAAATTAACAGTAGAACAGATATTTGTGCACTGTGTCCCAAAGTGAAAAATGGAACCTAATCGTAAGTGACAGGGTGTATATTTATATACAAGGTTTCCATAAATCTTAAAAGGCGACCATTCTTGTATAATTTATTTGTAAACAGCAACTGTATATAATAATACGCGCCGGGCAATGGTTCGCTCTTTCAGCTTGTCGATGGCGTTTCGACCCTCTATCAGTATGGGAGCTCCTCAGGACTAGTGATGCAGGGACATCTATAATGAAATAATAAGAGCATAAGGCCCATGTACCGGCACAAATGCGAGAAATAAAAAGGGGGACATGGAGTGTGAATTACCTGGATTGCTTAATGCGCAGCCTTGTGAACTAGAGTATAATTGTTTTTAACATAAAATATGGGATAGCATATCGATAAAGGGCTCAGCTACCACTGAAGCACTGGCTGTGGCGTCAGCACTCCATCAGATTCAAGTGCAAGATAAAAATTCAGAGAGGGATGAACCCCAACCAGACTCAATGAACCTACTTCTACTTGTCCCTTGAGCTGAAAGATATGAAATTATCTCAAGAAGATGTGCATAAGAAAACCAATATTCAAAATTGATGACGTGTATCGCTGGGGCAGAACGACGAACTTCGGATCTTAAAGAGGACATGCCACCGCAAGTAGCCCAGGTGACTAAACTATAAACTGAATTGACCGAGCTTCAGATTAAGTTGGACAATGCAGAGAACCGATTGCGACGATCCAATCTTGGAATCACAGGAGTACCCGAAGGATGTGATAATGGCCAGTCAGTAGCTGCTGTAGTAACAGACCTTATTTTTAATTATTTATTTCCTGAATCTGTTGCCCAAAAGATAGACCTAACAATCGCAAGGGCCAATTAGGTTCCAGCGATCAGCATCCTAATGCGAAGTACCCTCAAACTATTATTGTGCATTTTGGAGATTTAAGGGTGAAAGAACGTATTTTGGCCTGCGCCATCAGAGATAAGACTTACCAGACCCCGGACAATTTCTACCTAATGGTATTTTCTGACATGTCCACATTCTCTGCATGACGGCGTATAGTTGTGGGTCCCTTGTTCACTTTGCCACTGGATTCAAGTTAGCCTGGCTGATGAGGCCTGTTAGCCCGAAACTGGTCCCAGGATGCTTGTTTCCGGTCCAGGGAAGACATGGCTTGGCAGCTCGGGCTGGACTGTTCCCATGAGGCACAGGGCCAAGATTGATTTGCATATAGCTGTGTCAGAACTGGGGTGGCAAAGTGAGCTAAAGAACGATGATGGATTCAACCCAGATCTGTGACTGGGGGTGAGTATCTGAAAAGTTTCAGCGCTCTGTCCATAATCCCCTTGATTAACTGCTTTCAGAACCTTGGTGCTCCACCAGGCATCATTCAACAACCAAAGTTGAAAGTATTATATAAGGGGTGGACATATATATTTCAGTCTACTGAACTGCCATGTGACTTTCTCCACTCTTTGCAGCGTCAGAGGAGAGTGTCAAGGGACATTAGTCTCGTCAAATAAGATTCCCTCCTCTCTCAAATTGAAAATTATGTAGAATTTTGATTGTAGCCCTTACTTTGATGACTGTCCCTTCTGCTTTGATTTAAGGCTAAGCACCATAGCGGGCCATCAGCCGCCCTAAACAGTCTTGGTCGACATGTCAAAGCACCCTAACTCAGGGAAGGGGTGGTCTTGGAGGGGAAGGGAGGGTGCACAAAGGGGGGAAGGGAGGGGCACCTTCCTAGGAACACCAGGCGGGGAGAGTTCCACAGCTGGAGGAAGGTCAAGGGAGGAGAATGATGATGGAGAGGCGGGGGCAAGAGTTGGAGAGGGAAGCACTACTAAAAAAGTATAATCAGGACCGCAAAGATCATAGGAGTGGGAGGCTTTTATGTAGGATTAACGGCCAGAGACTTGGTGCAACTTGGGGACAAAGGGCCGAGTCAAGGGAGAGTCATGGAGAATAAAAGTTTCGATGCAATACTAATGGTATTAATAATCGGAATACATTTAGATCTATTGCATCATGGTTGAAGGAGTCAAGTGCTCAGATAATCTTGCTCCGGGAGACGCATTTAAAAGCATCGGCTAAACTTCCAAAGATGGCAAGATTCATATTGCAGGTATTTTTTGCAACAGCAAATGACGCAGTAAGGGGGGTTGCTATTTTGTTCACAAACAAGTTTGTGGGTGATACAGCTGAAGTGTGATCCTAACGCTGGGTGGATCATGGTAAGTTTAAAGACAAATGGTCACGTTATGCTTCTAATTAGCTTCTATGGACCTATAGAAGACGAGGTGACACCACTTGAAGAAATGTATAACATTCTAACGGCCCTCACAGGACTAATACATATTGGAGGAGATTTTAATCTTCTAAGAAGTTGGTTGTGATTGCTGTTGCTTAAACCAATCTCAGAATAAGCCAAAACTAGCACAGACCCTGGCTAGTTTAGTACACGACTTTGCCTTGATCGATCCCTGGAGAGCTGATCATCCTACGATGCGGTAATATACTGGTTTTTCTAAACATTTCAAATCAGCTTCACGTATTGATTACTTTTTAATATTCCATTACTGGAGAAAGTCAGGTTCAGGCATTCTTTAAAATCCATTTTCAGGTCATTCAGTCCCATATGTTATCTAAAAAATAACTGCCCATCGTGAATAAAGGCCACGCTGGTCTCTAGATAAGTGTCTACTAACTCAAGCGGGCTGTGTCACATTTATGTATACAGCATTAACGGAATGTTTGCTGTGCAACGTTAATACAGCAGCTAATCATTTTGTCTGGGGCAAGGCTATCTCTTTTATTGTCCATATTAACAGAGCTAGACACAAGGAAATTTGCACATCTGTCTTGCTCTAGTTCGAATTGCAGAGTGGAGACTCCAGGATACATACAAAGCAGTCTAATGACAATCTGGCAGAGGCTGGTCAGGGCCTCAGACAGCATTTTCTTTCTTGCGATATAGCGAATCAGAGAACTTGTTCTCAAAAACACTGAGGAGAGTGAGCATGTAAGCCGCCATCTGGTATGGTCGTTAATTGTGTAGCATCTGACTCAGATCAGATAGGCAAGGTATTTTTGGAGCACTATGCACATTTGTATACCTCTGACAGCAATTCCACGACAATTGAGACATTTTTTCACTCAATTGAACTCCCTTCCCAAGAGAGGGATATGTGAGAGACCACTGAAGCTCCCATTACGCGGGGGGACATTCTGGAAACTATAAAGCTTCCCACTGCCCAAACTAGTGGCAGCGATAGCATACCATCTCAACTCTATATGATTTTTGCTGGACAACTTGTAGACTTTTTGGTGGTGATATATAATTAATTTTTGTATGTTGGTGAAATCCCAAACGGATTTTCGGAGGTGGTGATTGTTAGCCTTCTCAAAAAGACATGCCTGCGGAACAACCAGGGCCCTACCGCCTCATAATTCTTTAAAATTCTGCCTATAAACTTTTTGCTAAAATTACCATGCTAAGTCTAGCCCCTGCTGCATCGTCGGTAGTACACAGGGGTCAAAATGGCTTTTTGCCGTGTAGAACTCTATTAGTCAATACGAACTTCCAAGTACAAGCACTAGATTATTACTCCAACAAAGTCGAAGCAGCTCTAATTATGTTAGATTCCACAAAGACATTCTACCGTGTGCAGTGGGAAGTACTATTTATAATCCTACAGCGTTTTGGATTTCCTTCTTCAATTCAATTGTAACTTTATTTGGTTATTAAAACAAAACAACCATAAAAGTACAGATAAAATCACATGTTTAAGAAAATAAATTCATCCGATAAAACACAGTAATCACAATAATGTCATCGCAAATCAGGATATTATAGATTTCCGAAGTTTAAAAACACTTAAGGATAACGCAGAGATAGATACGACAGTTAAAATGTTATCTAATCTTAAAACAGCTAAAAAGGCAGGGCGACAACGATTTACTTCCATAATCTTTAATATCAGCACAATCCATCTTCGCCTAGGTATTAAATAAAGTTTACAGAAGAAAAGAATAAGAATGTCTGACTGCTCAGACAAATCATCACATGGGCATTTATTTAGATGTTTCGATCAATTATTCATTTTAGGGAAGCTAAGTGACCTGAATAATAAGTTTAATCTAAAACTAGTTAGTAAATACCTCTCGTAATCACTCATTTGTAACATAACATATGGCTGCATTTTGCTTGTAATCGTTATTAGCTGGTGTGCGACCACTTTTTTTTTTTACCATTTCAGGGCTTTTCTAGGGATATCGTGCAAAAAAGAAGGATCATCGTAATAATCTGCCAGACCTATAGCCATAAGAAATTTCGTCACATAGCTTAATCATCCAACCTTGCCGCTATTATCTAGCCTCATCGCATCAATCAAGGTTGTACGGTTAAATTCACATTCCTCGGTGGTCCAGACCCTATGCCATAACAGAACCGGAGCGACCTTTATGATATCTTCTAGTTATGGTTCCCCCAGTTCAGCGTGGCAAACATATGTGGAAACACTTTCTGGAACAGCTAGAAGATATTTCATGAAAATGTTTTCTACCGCCTGCAACGACTTCACATTTGCGTATCCCCACAGTCCTGCGCCATATGTGGTGATCGAAACACAGGTTGCTCTATAAACCGTTAACAACTCCCCAATTGGTTTCCTGCCCATCTTATTACTAACATTTTTTTAAGCCATTATTGATTTACAAAACAGTAATCTTCTTGTCTTGATTGCATTATTCCATAAACCAGTGTGGTCAAATAGAACGCCAAGGTATGGAAAACTTGGAGTAAAATCAACTGGGCTAGAAGCAATAAAAACTGCCTTTCTCCTTCTGTTAGCCCCAGGGCCACATGTCATACAGAAGGTCTTTGAGCAATTTATTCTCAAGTCAAGGCCAACCATAAAGTCAGAAAAGGAAGTGACTATAGTTTGTATGGCCAACGGTGTCCTACCCATGAGGACCATGTCATCGGCATAGAATAACGCTGGGACTGATCTTTTCCCACCATCGGCATGTCCTTGCATTCCTTTAATCATTTTCTTTCGACATCATTAATGTAAAGAGAAAAGGGGCCAGGACACACCCTTGCCTCACTCCCCTTGCAATACTGAATGGTTCTGTACATTCTCCATTTTTTCCATACCCGACTCTGGCACTTGCCCCTGAATAAAGTTCTTTGAGAAAATGTATGATCGATTTTTCTACCCCTAATTTCTCGAGGATCTGCCAAAGTTTACTATGGGTGATGCAATCAAACGCCGACGTCAAGTCAACAAAAGTTAAAAACATGCTGCCACCCTTCACTTTGGTATGTTTTTATATGAGCACATGCAAATTCAGCCACTGATCAATGGTGCTCAGGCCTTTCCTGAACCCATACTGTAAATCACTAATTATTTTATGTTCATCAGCCCATGTTTGAAGTCTGTTTAAAATTACACGTCCGAAAATCTTAATGGTGGAGTCTAAAAGCGATATTGGGCGATAACAGTGGCAACTTGCCCTATCGCCCTTCTTAAATATCGGAACGGTTATAGACTCACACCAAGAAGATAGAAGACCTGTACGAGATGTAGCATTGAAAAGTTGGGTAAGATTCGGACCCCAGAGGTCGGTGTTGTTTTTATATAGGTTCACCGGAACCCCATCGGGTCCAGGTGCTTTTCCCCCAAACTTGCTTTTAAACTTGCAATTACCTCCACTAAGGAAATGCCCGGGTCCAGAGTAGTCTTCAAATGAGTCCTCCCATATATCTTCCTTTGCTAAGATGTCTTCCCCATTACTCACCATAGTATATAATACTGAATAATGCTTCACCCACTCTGTAATAGCTACTTCTATCCTGGCCGTAGTATTATCGGTTAAAAAAGGGGCATTCACTGCTTGCCAAAAAGCAGCGGTATCTCGGTGCATAGATGCCTCACACAATGTATCCCACACTTCCTTTTTTTAAATATCTTTTCTTTTTTTCAAGGACTTCTTATAAATATTTCTCAATGCCTTGATCAAGATGCGATCTTTATCGGGGGATTTTAAGGCATGTTTGAGGTTACGATTAGCCTTAGTGCAAGCCGTATCAAATCAGCTTGTTTGCTTCTGTTTAGGGTTTTTCAATTCGACCCATAGGCCGTTTTTAATTTGTGTAGCAATTGTTAAAAAAAAATTTATAAAGTCAGCGTCATCGATATTCCCATCCAGACAAGTATCAAAATTTTGAACACAATTCACAATCAGGTTGTGGAGAAAGTCATCCGGGACCACTTTCATCCACTTTAAAGAATAACCATTTTTTCTGTGCATAACAATTTTGTCTAGATAAGGTTTACGAGTACAGCTTCCATGTTGAACTTTGGGCCTACTCAAAATTTCTAGACTAGGGGAAAGTGGTCACTCAATGGGTTATCCAATGTACTGGATGCCTGTACCTTTGCCCCGTGTCTAGTAGATATCAATATAAAATCAATCGTTGAGTTTACCCCTCTGCCATTAAATGTGGGTTAGAAGGGTATTTCGTGTCCAGCCATTCTATTCACAAAACCCAGTCAAAGATAATTTCATTTAAGAGGTCCCCGCACTTAGTGTGCATCGAAATGACTTCATTATCTAGCATTACTCCACAGGTTCCTCTTTCTCCTCTTTGACATATTGAACAGTTAAAATCTCCACCCCATATAACACAGGCATCTTTAGCTCTCCCGCCCAAAGTCGTTTTTATATCACTGGCCATGGGTTTTAAAGTATCATCCACAGCCTCTGCGGGGACGTTATTATAAAATTTTACCAAAATCAAACTAAACGCTTTATCAACAATTATCCTGATTATGTGGTAATACGTATCATTAAAAGCTAACTCAATTTTAGTACATTGAAACATATTTGACACATATGTGCATAGCCCACCTTTGGCCCTGCCGTGGGGAGTACTAATAGCAGGAGGGAAAAAAGTTTTAAAACCACATACATGATGTGCCACCGTGGACCAGGTTTCTTGTAGGCTAACAATCACGTATTTATTAACTAAGTTAACCCAATTTTCGTTGCTCAATTTTGACTTTAGACCTGCTATATTCCAATACAAAATTGACCACATGACATTGTTAGTCTCACTATCCATAAACATCCCTGGGACCTCCAATCTCTTGCTCAGTCACTAGGGATATGTTCACATCTATGCTACTCTCCTTCAGTATGTCAACCTCAGTCCTAATACTTTTACTGTGTCTAAACCCATCATCCATCTGTATGTTATTTAGACCCTCATTAACATAACCTCCCTTCAATCTGACATATCCATGCGTTGATATATGGTTATCGGAGGAAGTATCCATACTCAGTCAATCAACATCCTCCAACCCTTGCAGCATATTGAAACGGTTAAATGTAGGTATATCAGACCTGCCTCTGTTGCCGTTCATAGGTCTCCCTTGCTTCCATAAGGTTGCTTTCAATGGGGCTAAATATGTAGGCGGATAAAAATTACTCAAATCCAAAGTTTGGATACCACCGTTATATCCCTGGTGGTTCCAATCACAGATGTACCTCACTGCCCGTCTATCTCTAAAGTTGACTATTATGCAGTCACCAGGAAGGTCCTTTAATTTGTGTCCAACCCAATCTACTCTCCGAACATGTAAGATTTCAGCCTGTATTTTCCCTGGGAGGGGTCTATTAGTATTCAACCAATAAATAATCTTATTTTTCAGCTCTAGATAGGTTTCCCTTTTATCCCTTTTAAGCTTGTGCACCCCAGTCAGTTCCACAGTATATGGTGTGGATTGTGGGGGTAAATCAATACATGGTTGAACAATCTTCGCTTTGGTCTTACTATAATTACCTTCTTTTTGATGTATAATGTTTTCTACGTGCTCCCCCTCTACCCTGTCCTTTACTGACTCCCCCTCCACTTCTTTTCGTCCTACTCTCTTAGAATGCGATGGCCTATTTCTCAATAGTAAATAATCTTGTACATGACCATCAGGGCCCCTAATTAGAGGGTCAATTGGACTAAGGGACACTACTGGGATATTAACAACTAAAGATGGGCCTAATCCATTTACTTCTAGATTACTAGGGGACAGCAAATATGCCGCAAGATTTTTTAATAAATCAAAATTATCCAAGGCCATCTTTTCCAGGCTCCCTATTTTTTGCGTAAGATTTTTAATTCTTTCAAGTAGAGGTAATATTAGGGATTTCATTAATTGTTCAAATTGGGCCATGAGACCTTCGGGAGTTTGAGGCACTGTTCCCTGGGTTTGGGGAGATGATACTAGCAGGGTACTTGGTGTACTTGGAGTAAGATCTAAGGAGCTTGGCGCAGTACTAATTAATGGTAGTTGTAACTGCGTACCTAAGACTCCAACTTTTTTTGATGTTTTAGTTTGTTTACAACTCCTGCCCTTCTGATGAACACCCCCACGCTTCCTCTTACCATTAGGGCCTAAACCTAACGCTTTGTTTTCAGCCTGTGGGATAGACTGTACATTAGGACTATTCACTAATCCAGCCCTCGTTTGTATCTGAGGGGAGTGAACCTCTGATGTATTTGGTGTGGGTAATTCATTGGACCCATTAATAAAACCGAGCTCCATACTAGGCCGCCCGGTCAAAATTTGAGAATCGGTTTGATGGTGATATTGGTCACTAACCCCCACCAGTCCACCATAGTTGTTTATTTGAGTTACTGGGTGTTCCGGTGATGCTACTAAGAGTATAGGGCCCAAAGACGAACGTTTGTTTAAAGAAGGTTCTAGTGACAAGCGTCGTTCTGTAAGAGCAATTTCATGCTCCAGCACTGTTGCTGGCCTTGTTATAAACAAATCTAGGGTACCTTTAACTGACCCACCTATAACACCAGAAGTACACTTCCTCCCTTTCCCTGATCTTAGTGCCATTAAGTCGACCCGATAGTTCCCTCCCTCCAGCCACAGCAAACGTAACTACAAGGTGTTACCACAGTTGCAAGATCAAATGTCAGCAACAAACTCACTTATTGACCAATGTTAGGAGGGGGGGCCCAGCCCAGCCTCCACCGGTCTCTGACGGGCCCACCCTTGGTCCGGGCTTCGTCCGCGCGCGTCCCGCGTTGCGTGGGGCAGGCAGCGCTTTCAAGCGCGTTGACCCCGCCTCCCCAAGCAGCACCAGCTGAAGCGAGTCAGGTGTTGCACCCTGGGACTGTGAGTCCCACCAGGGTGTGTGAGCGACAGCCCCCTCGACGAATACAGCGGCAGACAGGACACTCTGCCCCTCCAGAAAATGCAGCAATGGAAAGAAACAAACTGCAGGCAGGCAAGAAGAGGAACCCGCGCTGCATGGGGCAGGCAGCGCTTTCAAGCCATTACACTACTGGGAAATGTATATGCTAAAGCAGAGGCAAAAATAGTGGGTAATACACAGCTGCCAGGAGTTAGTCCCAACTCCTGCGGCAAGGGTGCCCAATGTCACTGGTATTATTTGCTCTCTTCATCAAGCCTTTAGCGGCGGCTTTCAGACAGGATCCAGAAATTCAGCCACTACTTCCAGGTGCCCCTAAACAAACTATTCACAGATGATATTTTTCTATATTTGGCGGAAACTGCCTGAAATCTAGAAAATGCTTTTCGCAGAATCCAATCATTAATTTCGGAGATAGGGGGTTACAAGATTAACCAGGCTAAATCGGAGGTGCTACTTTTATCATTGCTCCCCTACGATTCTTCCCAGTGAAATGCAACAAACTTTTTTTGATAACTCGTCCTATAAGCTATTTAGGGATCTTCGTTTCTCATGTTTTTTCAGATTTGTTTGAATTAAATTACACTACTACTCTTAGTAAAGTTCGTGGACTGCTAAATAGATGGCAGAATCTACCTCTATCAAGGGACAAGTAGCGATTATCAAAATGTCAATTCTTTCTTTATCTACTCTTGTCTTTCTCTCAGAGGTTGACCAATTGCTGCGACAATATTTATGACAAGAGAACAAAGCCTGCACTAAATTACGGACGCTTCAGCCGCTGGTTGCCGATGGAGGGCTAGCACTTTTCTGCATATGTAATTATTACCAAGGTGCCTTTCTCTCAATCGGGCAGCTGGGGGGGGGGTCCATCTACTTGTTGTTTTTATCGTGAGCAGATGCTGGAGGAACATGGAGTTTAGCTACCTGCTTTTCTTAAGATTCCGAAGTTGCCCATCTTCTTTTTGTTTTAAAGGTAGTGCTCTGGGATACAGGCAAGACCACCAACCCTGCTCAGGATGAAGGGTGGATTTACCGGATGAATATCGGCCCCCATTGCCGAACTTGTAAACAAACCATTTATCATCAGATCACGGCCAGTGGCCGGAATGGACTACACAATCAATGTTAGGGAAGTTTGGAAAGTAAACATACATTGATGCAATGTAGAAAACCCTTGGAATTTCCTTTAGGAACCTCGGACTCTACAAAAGGTGTAAAAGGAGCTGGGAGGGGATTCAGATGTGGTCAGCTGTGCTTGCACTCTACCAAACGTTTGGAAATAGCAGTCTTTGCAGGTAAAATGCCTCACTCTCACGCAACCGGCATTGCTAAAGTCACCATGCAGACAGCATTTACTCAAACTCTTACCTCCATAACCTTCAAGCTGCTGTTACCAAAAACGCAATTTTGTTAAAAGCAGCCAGTTCCTCTTAAAATGCTCTTTACAAAAAGCCAACTGCAACCATCTGTGGACTCCGAAGGGGACTTTCCTTTCACCGTTTGCACTGCACAGCACTACCAGCAGGAACTGGTCCAGTACAACCTTTCGTTTGATATCATTTAAGTTCTGAGCTAAACATAATAGGGTGAACGAACACATCACTCGTTGAACTGAGCCCAGCATAAGAAATACCTAACATGAGAAATACATATCTGTGGTTGGTTATATGCAGTGCTTAATTTGTGCCGGTGTTTTCCGGTGTTCAGCACCACTGGCACATATGTATGAGAAATCCCCACATTAAGGTGCTGTCTGTGTATTTTTAAGCGACGTCCATTGTGGTGCCTTAAACTATTGAATATAGCTTAAAAAAATTATTAAACTTAAATCTGTAGTTAAAAAGTGATGTGGGTTGTACCAGTTGCAGTGGACCAGTGAATAATACCTTGGGCCCCGGGACTTAATTGTTTCCAAATTAATCACTGGTTATAGGTTGGTTACAAGGCCTGCCAAAACATTTATACAAAAAATAAAAAAAATAAGTTGAAGGGCCCAAAGTTCTAGGTAGGATCCCACCATGACGCTGTAGAATGCCAAAGCTGCAGAAGGAATCCAACCTGGTCTTGATTCTACCTCATATCCCTTTCTTGTAACATCATTCACTGCTCATCTCTGGTTTCTGAATTCGTTATTTTTTTTTTATCTTTCTCTCCCTTGCTGTAAGTAAAATTTTGATGATGAAACATAAGTCACTGCCCACAAAAAGGACTGCCGCTGCCTACCAAGCAAAAGGACCACCAACAATGAGATACTAGCTACACCTACTAACAGCCTTTGTTTCTAAACCGCCTGCTCCAACAGCTCCCGTGCTGCAGCCTCATAAAGCTCCTCAAAGCTTCCACTTCTCCACAGTGTCCAGGAGAATCTGAAAAGGGGGGGCCGCTCGGTCCTCCCGCCCACATGGCGGTGCGGCGCCCCCCCCCCCTCCCCCGGCCTCTCGGTGGTGGGGGTGCGTCACGGGTATATGACGCGCGCGGCACGCCCCCACCACCGATAGTCTGATGCCTCCCCCGTGACCCGGAAGCAGCTGTACAGCTTCCGGGGCAGGGGGGCGGGACGGCCGGGGGGCGGGGCGGGATGGCTGGGGGGCGGGCCGGCTGGGCCGGCAACCCCCTGGTGGCACAGTACCATAAGAGGCCCAGGGAGCGGGCCGGGCGCCCTCTTGCCCCTGGCTCGCTCCCCGCATACCTCGTGTGCCCCACGCTCGGGGCGTTTAATTTTCTCTCTTGTTTCCTCTGCAGGTTTGGCAATCGGCGGGCTCGTGAAACTGACGAGTGGGGGAAGAGCGGAGGCTGCATTGTGTGAAATCGACGAGGGAGATCCCTGTGCATCAGACGCGGAGGTCGCGTCGGGCGCATCCTCCCTCGGGAGATTGCCGGAACATCTTGGGGCATCGCGTGCGGAGCGGAGATCTCGGCAGCGTGTGTTCCTGCCATTGGGTGTCTACCTGCCTGCATCACCGGAACATCGTTACAGAGCGCCGCCATCAGCACGAGGACATCACGTGCGGAGCGGAGATCGCGGCAGCGTGTGTCCCTGCCATCGGGTGTCTCCCTGCCTTCGTGGGTCTCATTGGATTTTCATTTTGTGTGTAACCAGGAGAGCGCCGAGTGCTTCCAAGTGCTCAGAAGCACAGCGGTAAGGTGTGGAGGGGTAGCTGGTGCCGGTCGAGCAGCGAGACAGGCGGCAGGAAGATCGACGGCCCGTCTGCATCAGGGTTTCCCAGATCATTGCACGTTTGATTTTCCCTGGTGGGGGGCGAAGCAGGACCCAGTAGGGCAGCCACTGGAGGGGAGACCAATGTGATAGTGCTTGGGTTAAACTGTTTAAAGCCGGTTTTTGAGGCATAATTTTGAGGCTGGCCTAATTTTTGGCACTGGATAAGGGTTTCTGGTTGCTGAAAGTTTTTTCCAGGCACTGGGATTGATTACACAAAGTCTTTTGCAAGCTATTAATATTTGTTTTTTCGTGGAAGCTTGACTGTGGGTTTTTCCAGTGGCAGACAACAGATCACGGGCGCAGAGCACAGCAACGGGCTGAGGACACACGGGTCATCGGTGGTAAGGGGAGTGAGGCGGGCCTGCACTTCATTGCTTCTGGGGGGCCGCAGGGCTTGAGACCTTCCTACGAGGGGTTGGCGCTCGCCCACACGCTAAGACTAGCTTGGTGTGTGTTGCGGTCACAGTTGCATGGTGCTTACGGCCATCTTCACATCCTCCATCTGAAAGAAGGTACAATTGCCTGGGTTGGCTAGGATTAGTTTGCATTGAGTATTGTGGAGTATGCCGGGGGCACGAGTTAAGTAGAGTGCCCGCATGGAGCAAATGATGCAGACTATGATGCGCAGGATGACGGCGATTGATAGGCGCTTGTGTAAGGTGGATGAGTTAGGTAGGACCGTGGCAGAAATTAATCAGAGGTTGGATGGGCCTCCTGGTCCACAAGGCAGGCCAAGAAGGATAATCAACCCGCCACAGCCTAGAGGTGATTTTGCCACCCCTCCTAAGAGGGGCAAATCCAAGAAAACTGCAAGCACAACGCCCAAGAATACAGCTGAGGGGGGAGGGAATGCCAGTGGGAGTGCCTAAGGATACTCCTGTGATGCCCCCAATGGCACCGGCTGGGCCAGCTCCTCCACTCAGGGTCATTGCCCCCGTCACCCCCGTGAACATTGCCCCCGTCGGGGTCCCAACCCCCCCGAATAACTTTATCCCGGTGGAATTGGCATCCCAGATAACCGCCGTTTTACCCTGGTTACAGTTAGGGGGGGTATTGCCATCTTCTCAAGATCATTCAGCGGAAGCCTTGAAACTGGTTGAGATGATTAAGTTGGCCAGGGCGGGGGAAAGGGCACCATTGGCACCAATTACTCCCCTAACAGGTTCCGCCAGCGAGCAGACGGCAAAGAAGGATGGCGCTACGTCACAAGGCATTGACAGTGGTAAGGAGGTGGCTTTGCCATTACTTAGGGATGGTGCTATGCCCTCAAGGAAGGAGAATTTGGCGCAGCATCTGTCTCAGGCTGTGAAAGAGATGATCTGGGCGTGTAAATATATCAACATATTCTCCTTGCTGATTGATAATAGGGAACTTGAGTATGCCAAGTCACAAAAGGAATGGATGTTGCCCAGTGAATGGAGAATAGAGTTGGTTAAGTTCAGAGTTGAGGAGACATTTGTTAACTGGATGAGGGCCTTTTCCGTGTTCAGTGCCATTACAGCTGAAAGGTTGCCCAATTTACAAGCTGAAATGGCCTGCTACCAGAGCAGGATTGCCATGTGGAGCGAGACATAAGTGGGGACAGGTGGAAGGAATATGACATTTCATTCAGGAAAGCTAAAGAATTCAATCCCTCTTTAGCATGGGATATGGTGGATTCCCTGTCATGGTACAATCAGATAACTGGGGGGGCAGCAGTGATGGGGGCAACTGGTGCACAGAAAATATACCCGGCCAAGCCCCAACAGCCCTTTCGGCATGCGCAAGGAAGTGAGGTACCAGGAAAGGGTAAGGGTTGGGGGGATAAAAAGGGCGTATTTTGGGATTTCAACAAACGGTCCTGCACTAGGGCAGCGGGCACATGTAAGTTCAAACACGCCTGTTGGGCACCCCTCACACCCCGAGACCTCCTGCAGATTTAAGGGTGGCAACCAGGGCTCCAGGGGGAGACGGAAACCTGAATAGACAAGAGGAGGGTTTAGTATCACACACTCCCATTGATGTCATGGCAATGATTCCCTGGCTGAACAGATACCCAGATCACGCAGCGGCTAAATTACTTCAGGAGGGATTTTCTTGGGGTTTCAGGTTACCGGCAGGAGGGTACACAGGTAAGACTGAGTGCAGGAACCAACTGTCTGCAAAGCATAACCCCGGGGTAGTGGCTGCAAAAATTGAAAAAGAATTATGCCTGGGTAGGATAGCAGGACCATTTGATGAGGTGCCAGTGCCCAACTTTGTTTGTTCCCCACTTGGTGTTGTCCCTAAAAAAGAGAAAGGCGAATATAGACTCATTCATAATCTCTCAGCCCCAAGGGGAGCATCCTTGAATGATGCTATAGATGAGAATGTCTGCAGTGTAAAATATGCCTCTTTTGACCAAGCGGTGGTGTTGCTTAGGGGCCTGGGTTCAGGGGCATTGATGGCCAAGTCTGACAGAGTCTGCATTTAGTCTTCTCCTCCCTGTACATCAGGGGGATCACCACTGTTAGAAAAACCCCACTCCCACACCGGAGTGGTGGTGGAAATGGGATTTTTCCAGACATACACTGTGGTAGCTTTGCTCGAGTGGTCGGGGGTCAGGCACCGTGCTAAGCATACGTCATACCCACACAATAACCATGCGTGCATCCGTTCCAAAAACGACACTACACCTTAAAAATTATACTGAAAATATATCTCTTTATCTTCTTTTCTCTTAGTTGCTGATTAAATAAATAATAATACAATCACAGTACACAAAGCTTTTTCTGTGGAAGGGTACGTCAACTAAATACTGTCTTAACGATTCAATAAATAAGGTAGATCATAAATAATCAAGGCATAAATATAAGTGCATTACATTACAGGCAATTAAATATTATGAGGCAATAAATACTATACGACAATAAATATTGTGAAACAATAAATACTGTGAGGCAATAAATAGGATAAATACAATAAATACAGTGCTCTCAATAAATAATAAAAGCCAACAGTTACACTTGTAAATCAGTTCACATTCCTGAGGTACTATGGGATGATTTGACCCAATCCCAGCTTGTAGAGATTTGGATGGCCTGAGGGGTATACTCCCTGGCTTGGACAAGGCTGAGGCCTAAACTGAGGTAGGTCAAGGGGGAATCTAGAGATCTGGCTCTCCCACACTACACAACCTCTCTGTATTAGTCTCAGCTCTCCCCTGGCACAATCAAGCTGGTTCCAGCACCTCTCTAGCCCCTAGGATAGTCTCTCAGGGCTCCACAGGGCCTTAGGCGCCCTCTATTCCACTTGCTGCCCTTTTTATGAAGCACCGACGCCGCTGGAGTCGTGTCGACGCCGTGAGGCAGTTCCGGTTCGATGTCGGCGGCCTCGGTTCGATGTCGGCTCCGGTTCAATGACGTCGGGCGGCCTTGGCTCGATGTCGACTTCTGGCGGCTCCGGAGTGCGATCTCCACTCCCGACCTCCGGTGCTCCTTTCTCCAGATTCCGGCGACTCCGGAGTGCGACCTCCACTCCCGACCTCCGGCACGATTCTCTTCAGGTTCCGGCGACTCCGGAGTGCGATCTCCACTCCCGACCTTCGGCACGCTTCACCTCGGTCTCCGTCGACTCCGGAGGGCGGACTTCACTCCCCCGTCGACGCCGCTCACTCGACCTCGGGTGACTTCCTCCTCGACCTCTGGTACTCTCCACGACCTCCGTCGGCGCCCTCTCTCGACCTCTGGTGGCTCCGGGTACGACGTCTGCTTTCCAGTCAGCGCCGCTTCTCCACCTCGGGCTCCAGGTCTCTAGGCTTCTCGACGTCGGACTTCAGGTAGTTACCAGTAACCAGGTCAGGTACTTGCTGTTCTTTACTCTTAAGGCCTGTTCCTGCTGTCCAGGTCCTTAAGATGGTTTTTCTTGCTTTCTCCCACACAGGGCCCCAGGCTGGGCTCAGTCAGTAGGGACTAGTATCAAGGGTGGGTTTATGGACCCCACTCCAGGCACAAGTTTCCACCCCTGCTGCCTCACTCCTTCCTCCTTCAGGTTTCTGCTGCTCTCTCTTCACCAGTCAGGTGCCAACTGCCAGCTCCAACTGTCAACTCTGGCTTAGCTTCCCAACATTCCAAACCGCCTCCAACTGTCACAGGGTTCCAGAATGTTGCAGAAGGTTCTAGTAGGTTCCAGTGGGTTCTGATGATGTCACAGGTGGCCACCATTTTGTGCTCCAGGCCCTCAGACAGAAGTTCCAGGGGTAGATAAAATGGCTCCCTGAATCTGCATCAATACGAAAAAGTCTGGTGGTTCCCAAAAAGGAAAAATACTAACAGGGTTTGAGGCAAAAGTGGGACAAAATAAATAATGATGAGGAGGGACCACCCAAAGGGCTGGCAAGTCTAACAAGCGTCCCCCCCAGCTGAAAGTGGGGAGAGCTACCCAACCCCTTGGGAGTTCTCATCACTAAGGCGGAAATACCTTGAGAGACCGTCTGCATTGGCGTGGTCCACTCCAGGCCGATGTTCCACCTGAAAGTCCATTCCCTGTAGGGAGATAGACCACCTCAACAACTTGGGATTCTCCCCCTTCATCTGCATCAGCCAACGAAGGGGTCTGTGGTCGGTCTGAACCAGGAAGTGTGAGCCAAACAGGTATGGCCGCAACTTCTTCAGAGCCCATACCACTGCAAAGGCTTCACGCTCTATTGCACTCCACTTCTGTTCCCTGGGAAGTAGTCTCCGGGATAGGAAGACCACGGGTTGATCCAGACCCTCTTCATTGAGTTGCGATAACACTGCCCCAATGCCATGTTCTGATGCATCTGTCTGGACAATGAACTTCTTGGAAAAGTCTGGGGCCCTTAAGACCGGGGCCTCGCACATAGCTTGCTTCAGCTTCACAAAGGCCTGCTGACAAGCCTCCGTCCAGACTACCCGTCGAGGTTGTTTCTTGGACGTGAGCTCCGTGAGGGGGGCTACGATGGTACCGTACCCCTTCACGAAGCGGCGGTAGTATCCCGTGAGGCCCAGAAAAGCTCGGACCTCAGTCTGTGTCTTGGGGGGTTCCCAGGCCATGATGGCCTCGATCTTCGCCTGGAGGGGTTGCACCGCTCCCCTACCCACCAAGTGTCCAAGGTACACTACCGACCCCTGCCCGATCTGGCACTTGCTGGCCTTGATCGTCAATCCAGCTTGTCTCAGGGCCTGGAGAACAGCTTGCAGGTGACGCAAGTGATCCTCCCAGCTGTTACTGAAGACGGCTATGTCATCCAGATAAGCAGCAGAGAAACTCTCCATTCCGGTGAGGATCTGGTTTACCAGGCGCTGAAACGTGGCAGGTGCGTTCTGGAGCCCAAAGGGCATCACACAGAACTGGTAGTGGCCATTGGGCGTGGAGAAGGCTGACCTTTCCCTTGCTCCATCAGTCAAAGAGATCTGCCAGTACCCAGAAGTAAGGTCAAAGGTACTTAGATATTGGGCAGCTCCCAGCCGGTCAATCAATTCATCCGCCCTAGGGATCGGATGAGCATCAGTTTTAGTTACTGAATTCAGTCCCCGGTAGTCCACACAGAACCTCAGTTCCGGTTGGGCACCCGGTGGTGCAGCTTTTGGTACTAGTACCACCGGACTGGACCAGGGGCTGCTAGAAGGTTCGATCACTCCTAGCTCCAGCATCTTAGTGACTTCACTATGAATGCTGGCCTTCACCTTGTCTGACATCCGGTAGATCTTGGACTTCACAGGTGGGCTGTCTCCTGTGTCCACGTCATGGACGCACAGGTGAGTCCTACCCGGAACAAGGGAGAACAACGAAGAGTACTGTCCCAGGACCTGGCGGCAGTCCTCCTGCTGTTCAGGAGTTAGAGATGGGGAGAGAATCACTCCCTCCACCGACCCATCCTTCTCTTGAGACGCAAACAAATCGGGGAGAGGCTCGCTTTCCGCGTCCTCTGCTCCGTCAGTCACATCATCAAGATGACTTCGGGCCTCTCGTGGTGGGGTTTGAGGCGGTTGGCATGCAGCACCCGTAGGGGCTGACGAGGGGTTTTAAGATCCACCAAGTAGGTAGCCTTACCCTTCTTCTCCAACACCTCAAAGGGTCCTGACCAGCGATCCTGGAGGGCGCTAAGCTCTCCCGGTTCGATCACCCACACCTTCTGGCCAGGCTCCAACTCCACCGGGTGAGCGTTGTGGTCATACCACGCCTTCATTACTGCTTGGCTGGCTTCCAAGTTGTCAGAAGCTTGCTTCCACAACTTAGCCATTTTGCTCCGGAAGGCCAGCATGTAGCTCACCACGTCCTGGGGAAGCTTTCTGGGAGTTCTTTCCCATCCGTCTCTCACCAGGTTGAGAGGTCCACGCACAGGGTGCCCGTACAAAAGCTCGAAGGGGCTGAAGCCCACTCCCTTCTGTGGCACTTCCCTGTAAGAAAAGAGTAGACAGGGTAGGAGGACGTCCCATTTCCTCCGCAGGCTTTCAGGCAGACTTCTGATCATGCCTTTCAAGGTTTTGTTGAACCTCTCCACCAGACCATTGGTCTTGGGGGTGGTAAGGAGTGGTGAACCGGTATGTCACTCCACACTCCTTCCACATCGCCCGCATGTACGCTGACATGAAGTTGGTCCCCCTGTCGGACACAACTTCCTTGGGAAAACCCACTCGGGTAAAGATTCCCATCAGGGCCCTAGCCACAACAGGTGCTGTTATGGTCCTCAGAGGTATTGCCTCTGGGTACCGTGTGGCATGATCCACCAGAACCAGGATAAACCTGTGACCAGCTGTAGTAGGTGGATCTAACGGACCCACAATGTCGATGCCCACCCTTTCAAAGGGGGTGCTAACGACAGGAAGTGGTTCCAGGGGAGCTTTCAGCTTTACCCCTGTTTTCCCACTGGCTTGGCAAGACACACATGTTCGGCAGTAGGTATCGGACGACACTTTCATTTGAGGCCAATAAAAGTGTGGGACAAGACGGGCGAAGGTCTTGTCTTGCCCCAGGTGTCCTGCCAAGGGGATCTCGTGAGCCAACTCCAGAAGGAAGGCTCGATAACGTTGAGGGACTACCAAGGCTCGTGACGATCCATGTAGGGGTGCCTTGGGTTCACTGTAGAGGAGGCCATCCTCCCAGTAAACACTGTAGTTCCCTTCAACGTTCCCTGCTGCCTGGGCTTTGGCCTGACGCCTCAGCCCCTCAAGGGTAGGGCACTCCCTCTGGCCCTGACAGAATTCCTCCCTGGACGGGCCTCCCTCCACGTGCCACTCGGCAGGGATGGGTAGGTCCTCCAGTTTGGTAACATCCCCCACCGCAGACTCCTGGTCCACCACCTCCGGTGGCCTATCCGTCCTACGGGGTGTGGACGCCGAGGCAGGCTCCTCCTGTCCTCGGTTCTTCCCTTGATCGGTAGCTGGCTGGGCCTTTGTTCCAGGCTCCAGCCTGAACGAACTCCCTCTCCGGGTAGTCGCGGACCTTGTGCTAACACAGGCCCAGTCAGGTGTACCCAGCATCTCAGTATGAGTCCGGTATTCCACCTCCTTCCAAGCATTGTGCTCCATGTCATTCCCCAGCAGACAATCAACCGGCACGGCAGGGCTTACGGCAACTCGAAGTGAACCTGCAACCCCCTCCCATTCAAAGGGAACCTCGGCCACTGGATAGTGGCCTGTTCTGCCGTCAGCCATCGCGGCTGGGTGGAGTACATCGGGAATTACCTGCTCTGGAGACACCAGTTGGCTACGCACCATAGTCATACTGGCTCCTGTGTCTCTCAGAGCCTCCCCTCTTTGGCCGTTGATGGTGACCCACTGCCCATACTTTACAGTATTTGCGGGCACCTGGATCTTAGGAACCATCTCCCGTTCTCCCAGGGACACTAAAGTGACACCCGCCCACTCCCTTCCCTTAGTTAAGGGCATCTCCTCCCCGAGCACTGCACTAGCTACTCCGGGGGCCTTTCCTCCAATGGGAGGGGGTGGTCGTTTCGGGCACTTCGCATCTCCCTTGTAGTGTCCAACGCCACCGCACTCGTAGCAATGGACAACCCTTGGCTGCCGACTCTGGCCAGGATTAGGGTTTCTGGGTGGGTTAGCCCTAGGGGTGAATCCTGTTCCCTTCCCTTGGAAGTTATTTTGGGGGCCTTTGGAGAACTCCTTTTTCTTTTCCCCTCCCTCTTTCTTCTGGGGGGCGCCCTGTCCGGCCTTTTGAGTATCCCCTCCAGTCCCCCTTGTGGACACCCGGGTACTAGCCCAAATGTCCGCCTCTTCAGCAAGCTTCCGGGGATTGGTCAGCTTGCTATCCACCAGGTGTTGACGCAGTTCAGGGAAACATTTTTCGAGCAGGTGTTCCTTCAGTACTAAATCAAACAACCCCTCGTAGTTCCTCACTTCACTGCCCTGAATCCAACCCTCTAGTGCCTTCTTTGCATAGTCCAGGAAGTCCACCCAATTCTGTGTGCCCAGTTTGTGACTACCCCGGAACTTCTGTCGGTACTTTTCGGGTGTTAGTCCAAACTTTCTTATGAGCGCCACTTTCATGGTGGGGTAGTGGGTCTGCTCATCCTCCTCTAAGGCCAATAAAGCATCCCTACCAGCTGGAGGCATGTACCTGTACAATCCCCCTCCCCAGTACTTCTCTGGAACCCCATGGGCCCTTAACGAGACCTCATAGGCCGCTAGCCACTTGGCAATATCGTCGCCCACCCCATAGCTAGCTACTATGTTCTTTGGCAGGTAGGGTTTGGGCTCCCTGGTGAACTCTTGGTCTTTGCTGCCACCATCAGGAACAGTGTGTGCCCCGACTCTTAGGATCTGAAGATCTATCTCTTTCAGCCTTAGCTCATGAGCCATCCTCTGTTCCTCCTTCTCTTTCTCCAGCCTTGCTAAGTCCCATGTGAGCTGTCTTTTCTCCCTCCGGTCTGTTAACTCCACTTCAGATAAGCCACCGCTAGAGACAGTGCTGCCCTTCCTGGAAATGGTTCTGGGCCCCGCTACTAGGTTCCCCACCTCAGGTTGGTACAAACCAGCTCCCTCGCTGTCAGGCTCTCTATCCCTGTCCTCCTCCTCAGCCTTGCTTTCTCGTCGTGCCTCCCCCCAAGCCCTTAAGCTGGTTTGGAGTGCACCCTTCTTTGCTCCTGGGGGACAATACACCCCTTCCCGCTGACAAAACTCCCTGAGTTGGGCCACAGTATAGGTTTCCAGGTCTTCTAGCACAAACTCCATTTTGCCCACTCAGGTCAGAGGACAGTTATTTGCAGAAGCTATGCAGGGGGGTACCTTATATAATACCTCCTCCCACCACCAGAGTAAATTTGGAAAAAACAAAAACTCACAATTAGGAAGGCCGCTTTGAGAAAACTCCAGGTGTAGGCCTATGGACTACCCACAGTTATTGTCGAGTATACGTAGGCACAGCTCAATCCCGCCACTGAACACCAATTATGTTAGAAAAACCCCACTCCCACACCGGAGTGGTGGTGGAAATGGGATTTTTCCAGACATACATTGTGGTAGCTTGGCTCGAGTGGTCGGGGGTCAGGCACCGTGCTAAGCATACGTCATACCCACACAATAACCATGCGTGCATCCGTTCCAAAAACGACACTACACCTTAAAAATTATACTGAAAATATATCTCTTTATCTTCTTTTCTCTTAGTTGCTGATTAAATAAATAATAATACAATCACAGTACACAAAGCTTTTTCTGTGGAAGGGTACGTCAACTAAATACTGTCTTAACGATTCAATAAATAAGGTAGATCATAAATAATCAAGGCATAAATATAAGTGCATTACATTACAGGCAATTAAATATTATGAGGCAATAAATACTGTACGACAATAAATATTGTGAAACAATAAATACTGTGAGGCAATAAATAGGATAAATACAATAAATACAGTGCTCTCAATAAATAATAAAAGCCAACAGTTACACTTGTAAATCAGTTCACATTCCTGAGGTACTATGGGATGATTTGACCCAATCCCAGCTTGTAGAGATTTGGATGGCCTGAGGGGTATACTCCCTGGCTTGGACAAGGCTGAGGCCTAAACTGAGGTAGGTCAAGGGGGAATCTAGAGATCTGGCTCTCCCACACTACACAACCTCTCTGTATTAGTCTCAGCTCTCCCCTGGCACAATCAAGCTGGTTCCAGCACCTCTCTAGCCCCTAGGATAGTCTCTCAGGGCTCCACAGGGCCTTAGGCGCCCTCTATTCCACTTGCTGCCCTTTTTATGAAGCACCGACGCCGCTGGAGTCGTGTCGACGCCGTGAGGCAGTTCCGGTTCGATGTCGGCGGCCTCGGTTCGATGTCGGCTCCGGTTCAATGACGTCGGGCGGCCTTGGCTCGATGTCGACTTCTGGCGGCTCCGGAGTGCGATCTCCACTCCCGACCTCCGGTGCTCCTTTCTCCAGATTCCGGCGACTCCGGAGTGCGACCTCCACTCCCGACCTCCGGCACGATTCTCTTCAGGTTCCGGCGACTCCGGAGTGCGATCTCCACTCCCGACCTTCGGCACGCTTCACCTCGGTCTCCGTCGACTCCGGAGGGCGGACTTCACTCCCCCGTCGACGCCGCTCACTCGACCTCGGGTGACTTCCTCCTCGACCTCTGGTACTCTCCACGACCTCCGTCGGCGCCCTCTCTCGACCTCTGGTGGCTCCGGGTACGACGTCTGCTTTCCAGTCAGCGCCGCTTCTCCACCTCGGGCTCCAGGTCTCTAGGCTTCTCGACGTCGGACTTCAGGTAGTTACCAGTAACCAGGTCAGGTACTTGCTGTTCTTTACTCTTAAGGCCTGTTCCTGCTGTCCAGGTCCTTAAGATGGTTTTTCTTGCTTTCTCCCACACAGGGCCCCAGGCTGGGCTCAGTCAGTAGGGACTAGTATCAAGGGTGGGTTTATGGACCCCACTCCAGGCACAAGTTTCCACCCCTGCTGCCTCACTCCTTCCTCCTTCAGGTTTCTGCTGCTCTCTCTTCACCAGTCAGGTGCCAACTGCCAGCTCCAACTGTCAACTCTGGCTTAGCTTCCCAACATTCCAAACCGCCTCCAACTGTCACAGGGTTCCAGAATGTTGCAGAAGGTTCTAGTAGGTTCCAGTGGGTTCTGATGATGTCACAGGTGGCCACCATTTTGTGCTCCAGGCCCTCAGACAGAAGTTCCAGGGGTAGATAAAATGGCTCCCTGAATCTGCATCAATACGAAAAAGTCTGGTGGTTCCCAAAAAGGAAAAATACTAACAGGGTTTGAGGCAAAAGTGGGACAAAATAAATAATGATGAGGAGGGACCACCCAAAGGGCTGACAAGTCTAACAAGCGTCCCCCCCAGCTGAAAGTGGGGAGAGCTACCCAACCCCTTGGGAGTTCTCATCACTAAGGCGGAAATACCTTGAGAGACCGTCTGCATTGGCGTGGTCCACTCCAGGCCGATGTTCCACCTGAAAGTCCATTCCCTGTAGGGAGATAGACCACCTCAACAACTTGGGATTCTCCCCCTTCATCTGCATCAGCCAACGAAGGGGTCTGTGGTCGGTCTGAACCAGGAAGTGTGAGCCAAACAGGTATGGCCGCAACTTCTTCAGAGCCCATACCACTGCAAAGGCTTTACGCTCTATTGCACTCCACTTCTGTTCCCTGGGAAGTAGTCTCCGGGATAGGAAGACCACGGGTTGATCCAGACCCTCTTCATTGAGTTGCGATAACACTGCCCCAATGCCATGTTCTGATGCATCTGTCTGGACAATGAACTTCTTGGAAAAGTCTGGGGCCCTTAAGACCGGGGCCTCGCACATAGCTTGCTTCAGCTTCACAAAGGCCTGCTGACAAGCCTCCGTCCAGACTACCCGTCGAGGTTGTTTCTTGGACGTGAGCTCCGTGAGGGGGGCTACGATGGTACCGTACCCCTTCACGAAGCGGCGGTAGTATCCCGTGAGGCCCAGAAAAGCTCGGACCTCAGTCTGTGTCTTGGGGGGTTCCCAGGCCATGATGGCCTCGATCTTCGCCTGGAGGGGTTGCACCGCTCCCCTACCCACCAAGTGTCCAAGGTACACTACCGACCCCTGCCCGATCTGGCACTTGCTGGCCTTGATCGTCAATCCAGCTTGTCTCAGGGCCTGGAGAACAGCTTGCAGGTGACGCAAGTGATCCTCCCAGCTGTTACTGAAGACGGCTATGTCATCCAGATAAGCAGCAGAGAAACTCTCCATTCCGGTGAGGATCTGGTTTACCAGGCGCTGAAACGTGGCAGGTGCGTTCTTGAGCCCAAAGGGCATCACACAGAACTGGTAGTGGCCATTGGGCGTGGAGAAGGCTGACCTTTCCCTTGCTCCATCAGTCAAAGAGATCTGCCAGTACCCAGAAGTAAGGTCAAAGGTACTTAGATATTGGGCAGCTCCCAGCCGGTCAATCAATTCATCCGCCCTAGGGATCGGATGAGCATCAGTTTTAGTTACTGAATTCAGTCCCCGGTAGTCCACACAGAACCTCAGTTCCGGTTGGGCACCCGGTGGTGCAGCTTTTGGTACTAGTACCACCGGACTGGACCAGGGGCTGCTAGAAGGTTCGATCACTCCTAGCTCCAGCATCTTAGTGACTTCACTATGAATGCTGGCCTTCACCTTGTCTGACATCCGGTAGATCTTGGACTTCACAGGTGGGCTGTCTCCTGTGTCCACGTCATGGACGCACAGGTGAGTCCTACCCGGAACAAGGGAGAACAACGAAGAGTACTGTCCCAGGACCTGGCGGCAGTCCTCCTGCTGTTCAGGAGTTAGAGATGGGGAGAGAATCACTCCCTCCACCGACCCATCCTTCTCTTGAGACGCAAACAAATCGGGGAGAGGCTCGCTTTCCGCGTCCTCTGCTCCGTCAGTCACCATCATCAAGATGACTTCGGGCCTCTCGTGGTGGGGTTTGAGGCGGTTGGCATGCAGCACCCGTAGGGGCTGACGAGGGGTTTTAAGATCCACCAAGTAGGTAGCCTTACCCTTCTTCTCCAACACCTCAAATGGTCCTGACCAGCGATCCTGGAGGGCGCTAAGCTCTCCCGGTTCGATCACCCACACCTTCTGGCCAGGCTCCAACTCCACCGGGTGAGCGTTGTGGTCATACCACGCCTTCATTACTGCTTGGCTGGCTTCCAAGTTGTCAGAAGCTTGCTTCCACAACTTAGCCATTTGGCTCCGGAAGGCCAGCATGTAGCTCACCACGTCCTGGGGAAGCTTTCTGGGAGTTCTTTCCCATCCGTCTCTCACCAGGTTGAGAGGTCCACGCACAGGGTGCCCGTACAAAAGCTCGAAGGGGCTGAAGCCCACTCCCTTCTGTGGCACTTCCCTGTAAGAAAAGAGTAGACAGGGTAGGAGGACGTCCCATTTCCTCCGCAGGCTTTCAGGCAGACTTCTGATCATGCCTTTCAAGGTTTTGTTGAACCTCTCCACCAGACCATTGGTCTTGGGGGTGGTAAGGAGTGGTGAACCGGTATGTCACTCCACACTCCTTCCACATCGCCCGCATGTCCGCTGACATGAAGTTGGTCCCCCTGTCGGACACAACTTCCTTGGGAAAACCCACTCGGGTAAAGATTCCCATCAGGGCCCTAGCCACAACAGGTGCTGTTATGGTCCTCAGAGGTATTGCCTCTGGGTACCGTGTGGCATGATCCACCAGAACCAGGATAAACCTGTGACCAGCTGTAGTAGGTGGATCTAACGGACCCACAATGTCGATGCCCACCCTTTCAAAGGGGGTGCTAACGACAGGAAGTGGTTCCAGGGGAGCTTTCAGCTTCACCCCTGTTTTCCCACTGGCTTGGCAAGACACACATGTCCGGCAGTAGGTATCGGACGACACTTTCATTTGAGGCCAATAAAAGTGTGGGACAAGACGGGCGAAGGTCTTGTCTTGCCCCAGGTGTCCTGCCAAGGGGATCTCGTGAGCCAACTCCAGAAGGAAGGCTCGATAACGTTGAGGGACTACCAAGGCTCGTGACGATCCATGTAGGGGTGCCTTGGGTTCACTGTAGAGGAGGCCATCCTCCCAGTAAACACTGTAGTTCCCTTCAACGTTCCCTGCTGCCTGGGCTTTGGCCTGACGCCTCAGCCCCTCAAGGGTAGGGCACTCCCTCTGGCCCTGACAGAATTTCTCCCTGGACGGGCCTCCCTCCACGTGCCACTCGGCCAGGATGGGTAGGTCCTCCAGTTTGGTAACATCCCCCACCGCAGACTCCTGGTCCACCACCTCCGGTGGCCTATCCATCCTACGGGGTGTGGACGCCGAGGCAGGCTCCTCCTGTCCTCGGTTCTTCCCTTGATCGGTAGCTGGCTGGGCCTTTGTTCCAGGCTCCAGCCTGAACGAACTCCCTCTCCGGGTAGTCGCGGACCTTGTGCTAACACAGGCCCAGTCAGGTGTACCCAGCATCTCAGTATGAGTCCGGTATTCCACCTCCTTCCAAGCATTGTGCTCCATGTCATTCCCCAGCAGACAATCAACCGGCACGGCAGGGCTTACGGCAACTCGAAGTGAACCTGCAACCCCCTCCCATTCAAAGGGAACCTCGGCCACTGGATAGTGGCCTGTTCTGCCGTCAGCCATCGCGGCTGGGTGGAGTACATCGGGAATTACCTGCTCTGGAGACACCAGTTGGCTACGCACCATAGTCATACTGGCTCCTGTGTCTCTCAGAGCCTCCCCTCTTTGGCCGTTGATGGTGACCCACTGCCCATACTTTACAGTATTTGCGGGCACCTGGATCTTAGGAACCATCTCCCGTTCTCCCAGGGACACTAAAGTGACACCCGCCCACTCCCTTCCCTTAGTTAAGGGCATCTCCTCCCCGAGCACTGCACTAGCTACTCCGGGGGCCTTTCCTCCAATGGGAGGGGGTGGTCGTTTCGGGCACTTCGCATCTCCCTTGTAGTGTCCAACGCCACCGCACTCGTAGCAATGGACAACCCTTGGCTGCCGACTCTGGCCAGGATTAGGGTTTCTGGGTGGGTTAGCCCTAGGGGTGAATCCTGTTCCCTTCCCTTGGAAGTTATTTTGGGGGCCTTTGGAGAACTCCTTTTTCTTTTCCCCTCCCTCTTTCTTCTGGGGGGCGCCCTGTCCGGCCTTTTGAGTATCCCCTCCAGTCCCCCTTGTGGACACCCGGGTACTAGCCCAAATGTCCGCCTCTTCAGCAAGCTTCCGGGGATTGGTCAGCTTGCTATCCACCAGGTGTTGACGCAGTTCAGGGAAACATTTTTCGAGCAGGTGTTCCTTCAGTACTAAATCAAACAACCCCTCGTAGTTCCTCACTTCACTGCCCTGAATCCAACCCTCTAGTGCCTTCTTTGCATAGTCCAGGAAGTCCACCCAATTCTGTGTGCCCAGTTTGTGACTACCCCGGAACTTCTGTCGGTACTTTTCGGGTGTTAGTCCAAACTTTCTTATGAGCGCCACTTTCATGGTGGGGTAGTGGGTCTGCTCATCCTCCTCTAAGGCCAATAAAGCATCCCTACCAGCTGGAGGCATGTACCTGTACAATCCCCCTCCCCAGTACTTCTCTGGAACCCCATGGGCCCTTAACGAGACCTCATAGGCCGCTAGCCACTTGGCAATATCGTCGCCCACCCCATAGCTAGCTACTATGTTCTTTGGCAGGTAGGGTTTGGGCTCCCTGGTGAACTCTTGGTCTTTGCTGCCACCATCAGGAACAGTGTGTGCCCCGACTCTTAGGATCTGAAGATCTATCTCTTTCAGCCTTAGCTCATGAGCCATCCTCTGTTCCTCCTTCTCTTTCTCCAGCCTTGCTAAGTCCCATGTGAGCTGTCTTTTCTCCCTCCGGTCTGTTAACTCCACTTCAGATAAGCCACCGCTAGAGACAGTGCTGCCCTTCCTGGAAATGGTTCTGGGCCCCGCTACTAGGTTCCCCACCTCAGGTTGGTACAAACCAGCTCCCTCGCTGTCAGGCTCTCTATCCCTGTCCTCCTCCTCAGCCTTGCTTTCTCGTCGTGCCTCCCCCCAAGCCCTTAAGCTGGTTTGGAGTGCACCCTTCTTTGCTCCTGGGGGACAATACACCCCTTCCCGCTGACAAAACTCCCTGAGTTGGGCCACAGTATAGGTTTCCAGGTCTTCTAGCACAAACTCCATTTTGCCCACTCAGGTCAGAGGACAGTTATTTGCAGAAGCTATGCAGGGGGGTACCTTATATAATACCTCCTCCCACCACCAGAGTAAATTTGGAAAAAACAAAAACTCACAATTAGGAAGGCCGCTTTGAGAAAACTCCAGGTGTAGGCCTATGGACTACCCACAGTTATTGTCGAGTATACGTAGGCACAGCTCAATCCCGCCACTGAACACCAATTATGTTAGAAAAACCCCACTCCCACACCGGAGTGGTGGTGGAAATGGGATTTTTCCAGACATACACTGTGGTAGCTTGGCTCGAGTGGTCGGGGGTCAGGCACCGTGCTAAGCATACGTCATACCCACACAATAACCATGCGTGCATCCGTTCCAAAAACGACACTACACCTTAAAAATTATACTGAAAATATATCTCTTTATCTTCTTTTCTCTTAGTTGCTGATTAAATAAATAATAATACAATCACAGTACACAAAGCTTTTTCTGTGGAAGGGTACGTCAACTAAATACTGTCTTAACGATTCAATAAATAAGGTAGATCATAAATAATCAAGGCATAAATATAAGTGCATTACATTACAGGCAATTAAATATTATGAGGCAATAAATACTGTACGACAATAAATATTGTGAAACAATAAATACTGTGAGGCAATAAATAGGATAAATACAATAAATACAGTGCTCTCAATAAATAATAAAAGCCAACAGTTACACTTGTAAATCAGTTCACATTCCTGAGGTACTATGGGATGATTTGACCCAATCCCAGCTTGTAGAGATTTGGATGGCCTGAGGGGTATACTCCCTGGCTTGGACAAGGCTGAGGCCTAAACTGAGGTAGGTCAAGGGGGAATCTAGAGATCTGGCTCTCCCACACTACACAACCTCTCTGTATTAGTCTCAGCTCTCCCCTGGCACAATCAAGCTGGTTCCAGCACCTCTCTAGCCCCTAGGATAGTCTCTCAGGGCTCCACAGGGCCTTAGGCGCCCTCTATTCCACTTACTGCCCTTTTTATGAAGCACCGACGCCGCTGGAGTCATGTCGACGCCGTGAGGCAGTTCCGGTTCGATGTCGGCGGCCTCGGCTCAATGACAGTTCTTGTCGACGCCGGTAGGCGGTTCCGGTTCGATGTCGGCGGCCTCGGTTCGATGTCGGCTCCGGTTCTGTAACGTCCTGGCTTTCTCGGGGTTGGGACAAACAGACGACGGACCAGAGAAATGGAGGTTTAAGGATGATTTAATAAACAGATAAACAACTACAGACAACAAAGAATACCGGTACTGGAATCACCAGTTAAAGTACGATACCCATTCACAGCTCGTCTAACCGTCCTCCGCATGCACACCGGACCCGGTATGCTCCAACGGATGGCACAGTGCTAAGCAGTGGCCGACAATGCCACTCGACCGCTGTGAAGGGTAGTTCCAAGGTTGTGGAATCTACGGGGGGGCACGTGGGAGTCACCCGGCCGGGCTCTCTACCACCTGGGAACAGCCGCTCTACCAGTATCCCCCAGAGTACTGCCACAACACAAAGACGCTGGGAACACCTCCTAGTGTGCGTCTCTTGTATCCGGGTTTAAGTGATGATACCCAAGGTGGCGCAGAGAATGGATGGGAGCAGCCGCTCTACCTATCCCAGTTCTCCTACGAGTGTCGATGGCTAAGACGCGGAAACACCTCCTGGATAGCGTCTTAGCTATAAGCATGTGTTTACCCCAGGAACGAGGGTTGGGAGCTTCGGCTCGCACCAACCTCGTTTTCTCCAAATTGTCAGGCCGTTGGGAGCTTCGGCTCTACCAACAGGACTTGTGCCCAATGACGTTGAATAAGGCTCTCAGAACGGGACAGGACACGGGCAGGAAGCACACGCCAGCACCTCTCCTCCGCTCCTTAGAATGTTCCTTCCGCCGCTCAACTCACCAACGGGTCCGTGTACCTCAACCAGGTACTCCTGCAAAGATCAGAATATCCGACGCCGAGTCCCAGTGATCTTCTCCTTAAGTAGTACTCTCGGCGTTGTATAACCATGACTCTTGAGTTGCATAACATGAAAACTAGGCGTTACCCTTGGTGTTATGTAACCAGAACTCTTGAGTTGCATAAGGCAATTGTTGCCGGAGGGCATTCTGGGAGTTGTAGTCCGCTCTCCTCCAAGCGCACCAGGTTCACGGAAGTGGCATCGTGGGAGGGAATCCATGTGCGGGAGGGGATTCCTGACAGGTTCAATGACGTCGGGCAGTCTTGGCTCGATGTCGACTTCGGGCGGCTCCGGTTCGATGACGTCGGGCGGCCTTGGCTCGATGTCGACTTCTGGCGGCTCCGGAGTGCGATCTCCACTCCCGACCTCCGGTGCTCCTTTCTTCAGATTCCGGCGACTCCGGAGTGCGACCTCCACTCCCGACCTCCGGCACGATTCTCTTCAGGTTCCGGCGACTCCGGAGTGCGATCTCCACTCCCGACCTCCGGCACGCTTCACCTCGGTCTCCGGCGACTCCGGAGGGCGGACTTCACTCCCCCGTCGACGCCGCTCACTCGACCTCGGGTGACTTCCTCCTCGACCTCTGGTACTCTCCACGACCTCCGTCGGCGCCCTCTCTCGACCTCTGGCGGCTCCGGGTACGACGTCTGCTTTCCAGTCAGCGCCGCTTCTCCACCTCGGGCTCCAGGTCTCTAGGCTTCTCGACGTCGGACTTCAGGTAGTTACCAGTAACCAGGTCAGGTGCTTGCTGTTCTTTACTCTTAAGGCCTGTTCCTGCTGTCCAGGTCCTTAAGATGGTTTTTCTTGCTTTCTCCCACACAGGGCCCCAGGCTGGGCTCAGTCAGTAGGGACTAGTATCAAGGGTGGGTTTATGGACCCCACTCCAGGCACAAGTTTCCACCCCTGCTGCCTCACTCCTTCCTCCTTCAGGTTTCTGCTGCTCTCTCTTCACCAGTCAGGTGCCAACTGCCAGCTCCAACTGTCAACTCTGGCTTAGCTTCCCAACATTCCAAACCGCCTCCAACTGTCACAGGGTTCCAGAATGTTGCAGAAGGTTCTAGTAGGTTCCAGTGGGTTCTGATGATGTCACAGGTGGCCACCATTTTGTGCTCCAGGCCCTCAGACAGAAGTTCCAGGGGTAGATAAAATGGCTCCCTGAATCTGCATCAATACGAAAAAGTCTGGTGGTTCCCAAAAAGGAAAAATACTAACAGGGTTTGAGGCAAAAGTGGGACAAAATAAATAATGATGAGGAGGGACCACCCAAAGGGCAGACAGGTCTAACAACCACCTTTTGGGGTTAAAGTTTGATGGGAAGTATTACATGGACAAATGCATGCCCATGGGTTGTTCGATCTCGTGTGCCTATTTCGAGACGTTCAGTTCCTTCTTGGAATGGGTAATGAGGCAGGCAACTGGGCATCAGCAGGTCATGCACTACCTGGATGACTTTCTCTTCCTTGGCGCGGCTGGGTCTCAGAAGTGTGCGCGAGCATTGCAGGAATTTTGCGTGCTCATGCGGGCTCTTGGGGTCCCGCTGGCGCCGGGGAAGACAGTGGGGCCAGCTACTTGCTTAGAATTTCTGGGCAATGAAATAGACTCTGTGGAGGGTTGTTTTAGGCTCCCAAAGGAGAAGGTGTCAAAATTCAAGGTGGCACTACGCTCGTGCCTGGCCAAAGAGAAGGTCTCTTTGCAACAGCTTCAGGAAACAGTGGGCCAGTTTCGCGTTGAGGGTGATACCAATGGCTCGCCCCTTTTCTCGCTCAATTGCGCAGGCTATGAAGGGTCTGCGAGGAAAACACCACCGCACTAGACTGTCGCGTGAGGTACGCCAGGACATGCAGATATGGATGGCATTCCTGGAGGACTTCAACAGCAGGGTTGTGTGGTCCGGCCCCCCCACTACTTCAGCAGAGTTAGGTTTATGGACTGACGCTGCTGGGAGTGTTGGGTTTGGTGCCATCCTTGGAAACAAGTGGGTCACCCACAGGTGGCCGGACGCATGGGTGTACAGTGAGTTGACAACCAACATTGGCTTTCTGGAGCTGCTTCCCATATGGGTTGCACTAATGGTCTGACCAGAACATCTGCGTAACAAATCAGTGATATTCTGGTCAGACAACACGACTGTGGTGGAGTGTATCAATCAGCAAGCGGCGCGCTGTAGGTTCATACTCCGCCTCTTGAAGGAGATTGTGTTGAGATGCTTAAAATTGAATGTTATATCGGGGACGGCTCAAGATTATCCCGCCCTATTCCAACGGGAAAAGGCTTAAAACAGGGCTGTGTCCTGGCCCCGACACTCTTTAACTTATTTTTATCCGACCTTCCAGAAGCTTTAAACAAGGTCAATTCTCACGCTCCCAAAGTAACCGGCCTGTTGTTGTCAAATCTCTTATACGCCGACGGCGTGGTCCTTCTGAGCAAAACTAAGATTGGAATGCAAAGGCTCCTGGACGCCACTCTTGAATACTCAAACAAGAACGAGCTTGTGATCAACAACAAGAAGACCAAAATCCTGGCGGTTCGTCCAGGGAAAGCCAAGACTTTGTCCTGGACCCTGAATAAGGAAAGCATCGTCGAATCTAACTGCCACAAGTACCTTGGAGTCATATACAACAACAATGATGTCAAGAATTCCTGTCATACAAGGGAAACACGCCCTTATGTAAACAGGAGAGCTGTTACATAACTCAAGGGAAACACGCCCTTATGTAAACAGGAGAGCTGTTACATAACTCAAGGGAAACACGCCCTTATGTAAACAGGAGAGCTGTTACATAACTCAAGGAAAACACGCCCTATAAAGGGAGGAACCGGGAGGTACAAGGCTGTCGGATATTGTGTTTACACCGACGTACCTGCTTCGTGAAGAGCAGTGTTCCGAAGTGGTGCTCCAGTAAGGCAAGAACGGAGGTAGGTCGAGTCGTTACTCCCTGGGCCGTGTCTTGCCCCATCGTCACCTGTGAAGGACCCGGAAGCTCTACCGGTCAACCATTGAGCTTCGCTTTTTGACTCGGCTGAGTCCAAGCGCAGTGGCGCTTTTGCTGGTTGGAGTCGTAACTCCCAGCCCGACCAGAGACACAGGGACTGCCAGCTGTAACGCACACCAGGAGGTGTTTGCCGCGTTACAGACTCGGAAGTCCACAGGATCGATCGAGCGGCTGCTCTCGGTTCAGTCTTCTTGCTTGTGATTGGGGTATCGGTGACGCATCACCAGGAGGTGACTCCGCGTCCCGGTGCAGTCTGAGGAAGAGGTTGAGCGGCTGCTCCCTTCAGGTAGAGACCCCGGCTGGGTGTTTCCCTGACTCCTCGATTCTCCCCAACACTCTTCGTGCCCCTCACAGCCTACCGATTGGCATTGTCGGCCATTTCATTTCTGCCCTCTGTTGGCATACGCCGGGATCGGCGTATATGCAGAGGACGGTTAGGACCATCCGTGCTGTGGGCTGGTAACGTACTTAGCCTGGAGGATTCCAGTGACTATAACTTTTGTTTGTTCTTTGTATTTTATTTGCCTTCATTAAAAGAACTAACCCTTCACAAGTGGTTGCGTCCTCATTGTCGTGTCTGTTAAACGATCCTGAGACGTTCAGGGCGTTACAAATGACAAATACAAATCCCACTTAGAAGAACAAAAAAGGAAGGGTGCTGCACTTGCTTTCGCAATTGGCTCAATCCAAAAGAAACTACAAGGTCCAACTCTCGCACCTACATTACAGGTTGCGCAGGCGAAAATCATCCCTACCCTAACCTATGGCAGCGAAGTCCTTAAAGGACTAGACAGCTGCCAACTGGACAAAATAATTTCAAAGATCTACAGATCAGTGTTCAAGTTACCAACCCAAACATCACCGGCACAAATCAGGTTGGAACTTGGAATATGCCATCAACCACTCGCCAGAGCTATGTCATTTCTAGTGTGCTGCCACAAACTAAGGTCTTCTAAGGAGGGATGTCTAGGCAACCATCTGTGGGCCAGTATCGACACAAATACATGGCGAGCAGGTCACAATTATTTGGTAAAAGGCTTAACAACTCTAGGCCTAAACGATCTCTGGAGCATGCACATAAGCCAGAAGGAATTCAAACGGCTAGCGAAAACAAGCACAAAATGACTTTCAATAGTGGATGACAAGGCTCGCCTAGCCAAAAGAAGTCACGGGTGGCTGACGCTGCAATCCTATGCCTCGTTGATCCCACAGCAGTACCTAACTGTACCCTTTACTGCACGAACAAAACTAAGTTTCTTAAAATTGAGATTGGGTGTCATTAACTTGATGTTTCATTTGCCAAAATGGAAAAGAGAGCACGGACGAGATCTCTGCCGACTTTGTGGGGATCACAAAGAAGACATTATACACATCATATGTCTATGCCCAAATTTACTGACTAAAAGACGGGCCCTCCTTAAGCACCACTGGAACACAAAAAAGATTAGAACTTGTAGAGCAGCAGTCTTGGCCTGCTTTGATCCTAAGAACACAAAATTGAACTGTGCCCTAGTAAGGTTCATGGCTCACGCAGAAAAAAAACTCTGTGAGGGACCCCCAGTCAGCGATCCTCCATCGGCATAACGTTTTGGCAGGCTCTACCCGACATCCCTACTTTTACCGGACTAAATTAGTTCTATTTTAAATGAATTTCTGATATTTTAATTTTGTACTTGCAATGGTTTTTTTAATCACGCAATAAAGTATTATTATTATGACAAAAAAAAAGAATGTTATATTTAGGGCAAAACATGTACCAGGTGTCCTTATTAATGCAGCTGATGCACTCTCTCGCCAAAAAATGCAGGTATTCAGGGAACATCTTCCATCAGCAGAGCCTACACCGACTCACTTCCCTTCAGCACTCTGGCAGATTGGTGCCCCAAATTACAGGACCTCGTGGCTGCTAGCTTAGCCCCCAAGACAAGGACAGCGTATGAAGGGGCGTTCGGTTCATATTGCACTTTCTTGGGGCGAGACTGGGAATCTAAATGGGCTCTAGAGAATAGTTTTACAGATTATCTGGGTAAATTGCATCAGGAGGGTCGCTCAGTGGCAACAGCTAACAGGCATAGGGCAGCTGTCTCCTTCTACGCACAGGCAAAGGGAGTAAAAGACCCCACTAACAGCTTTGTGGTGCAGAAGGGTTTGAGGGGTTGGCGCCGCTTGCAGGGCAGCACGGCTGACACTAGGAAACCAATAGGCTTGGGGAAGCTGACGGCATTATTGCCTGCTTTGCATGACGTCTGTAGTTCAGACTGGGAGATACAATTGTTTAAAGCAGCTTTCACATTAGCCTTTTATGGAGCTTTGAGACTGAGCGAGTTGGTTGCAGCCTCCAAGGCAGATAGGCAGGGGGGTATCCAATTCCTGAACACAACAATACAGGGAGACACATTGTGGGTGACAATTTTGAGATCAAAAACTGATCAGGAGTCGCGGGGGAGACTGTGGTACTGCACAGGGCGAGGGCTAATCCTTGCTGCCCGGTACACCATGTGGAGACTTTCATCAGGCAGCGAGGTGGATTGTTGGGTGGGTCGCTCTTATTACACGCTGACGGCACCCCTTTAACCAAATACCAGTTCAGAAGAGTCATGGAGTTGACTATTACCAGGGTGGGCCTTGACCCGAAGGAATTTGGCACACACTCCTTTAGGATAGGCGCAGCCACTGAGGCAATCACAAGGGGTCTGCATGTGAACAGTGTTAGAAGAATTGGGAGATGGTCACCCAATTCCAATTGCTACAGACGGTATGTGCGGGTACACATGTTGTAAAGTACCTAGAGTTATGCTGACATTGGGTTGTTTTTTCTGGTTTTGCAGTTCCCCCGCTCTGTGACGCAGGCGGAGAGCTTGCTTCGGGTCATCATCAGGATTCATCGGCGACTCATCGCGGCGTGAACAGTCAGGAACACAGGACGCGGTCAGGCAGGGTTTGGATTGTTGGTCATTCATATGTTAATCGTGCTAAACATGTCTTTTTTACAGGCAAGGGTAGAAGGGAGTTAGAGCACAAAGGTTTGTCCATCTCCTTCTTTGGGAGGGGGGGTCTCTGCCTCAGGGGATTCTTTGCAGAGTTGGTCGCCCAACATGCAGCACCACCGGCGGTGGTGATTCTTCATCTGGGGGGGAATGACCTTGCTAGACTGGGTAGGAGGGTCCTCCTGGAAGAGATCATCTCAGCAGCGGGGTGGGTAAGGAGGGTGTGCCCTGACTGCACTGTAGTCAGGTCCCAGCTGATACCGCGGCTGCAGTGGCGTGGGGGTGATTCCGTCAGGGCATTGAATCACTCGGTAAAGAGGATCAATACCAAGTTAGAAAAACTTTTCCGAACCACGCACTTACAGACCCATCCCACACGGGACTATTTGGGGGGATGAATTGTACTTACAGGATGGGGTCCATTTGACTGAGGCAGGGAATACAATATGGTGTGATAATATCCTAGCTTGGTTGAAGGGCTTTGTGAGGTAGGGATGACCTTCAGGCAGGAGTTGTGGGGGGGCCAGATCGTCGGGAAACAATGCTGGCCTGTGGCGGTAAGGTCATGATCAGTGAGCAGCAATTTAAGGTCCTAGGGGGGGCGTCACCATCCACGGAGGGTGCGGCCCAGGGGGAGGGCCACTGGTCCCTCCTAGAACTTCAGGGGCAGGAATATCCGCTAGCTGATAAAGATGCGGGGGAGGGAGTCACGCTTTCCTTAGGCTGGTAGCCACCCCGCACATACATCATGACGTCAGCAAATGACGCAGAGTGTAAGGGCCCTCCTTGTTGGTTAAATGGAGTTCACGATGCCGACGGGGTAGGCGGTCCCCTGTCGCGCATGCGCTCCTTTAGGTAAGGGCGTGGCTAGTAAGACTTGACACCGGTTAGCGACCTTGCCGTCGGGCCAGAAATGTTAGAATGCAAAATTCAGGCAGGATGTTAGATTCGGATAGGAAACACGCTGTATTAGACTTTTGTTAAGGTTAGCCTTTGATATTTGTCTTCAATACTGTAGATCTAACGTTATGAATTTTGCGTTTCTTAACATATTGATGTAATGTTGATATTCATCCTTTATTGTTTTGTATAATAAATACGGCCGGGGGGGCCCTGACCCCCCGCCTTCCAAAGACAACTTGCCTATGTCAATCCTTCAAGGTGTGGTGTGGGAAGCTGGGAGGGGAGGGTAGCCAGTCACGGACCATGTGTGCGGGGCATCTGCCTGCTAAGCGATGTGTATGCATCGAACACAAACCATGCCACACACTTACAGTGTACTATGCCTAGGGGAACCTACTTGTCTCCTGCACTGTCCTGTATCATGACTTGTGAATAATTTGCTTAACTAGGCAATTTTCCCAGCGGTTTCTCATGCTTGCCCTGATCTGCCGCATTCCAACAGCTGTGCTTTCCTAACTCACAGGTACGTTTCTGTTTCTTTGTTAACCTCGACTATTTTCTTGAAGTGTGTTATCATGGGCCTGTGTTTTGCCTTTGTTTGAATAATCACATGTGACCCAGAGTAGGGGTATAACACAGCTCTCTGCAGCCCTTGTGACGTAAGAGGGGCTCCCACTCTTCAGGAGGCCCTATTCAGTCTAAAGACTTTGGATATTTGGGCCACGCGGGAATCTCGGGCCCCCTCAGTTTGTGTTAAGCCACTGCTAAAGACGGCTGAGATTGATCTGAGTACTTGAGAGGGCACGTGTTCTTCTAAAGTATGCACCATTTTAGAACTGTCTATAAACTACAGTTTCTGCTTCACAAACTGCTCCCGTGCCTATTACCGAATTTGCATTGGTAAAGAATTACACCTACTGCAAATAGCATACACCTAATTATTCTAATTTAAAATACAAATATTAGTGCACATCTGGTAATCGCGAATATTGCTCTTTGGAGTTTTCTTCTGTACAAGGCTGATGAAGATAGTCCTTCTACATTACAGATCTGAGATAAAGCAGATTTCAAGCACTAATTTGTGGATAGCTAATTGGAGGGTGGGTCAAGACGTTATCAATTCAAATAAATTCTCTTTGGATGGTACCGAATTGAGACCTTTTTAGGTACCTCGAATGTAGGAACATGGACATGCTGAACTTCTGGCATCCATTTTCAAGGATAAGCAGACGCATGATACTTCAACACACTGAATTATGCCTACGTTAATTTTTTTTCATCAAACTATATTGTTTGAGTGTAGTTTTCTTAGGGATAAAACTTGGGTACGTTTCATTCTTTATTCGGTCTGTAAATTAACCAAAAGTTGTTGAGATTTAACTAGTGATCCTAAAAGATCCTGGGACAGGGTTCACGAGAGGAGCCAGCTAGCCATAGCAGTCTCCTTGCAGAGATCGGGCGCATCTTTCTTTCCCGGGCTAGGCATTGCTGCAATGAGCTGCTGTTGTAAGACTGGACTGGGAAACTAAAGGCAGCAATGGAAAAAATGCTCAAACCGGACCGAACCTTTTCTATCCATACACTCTCTTTTTGCATACATCAATTCTTTCTCTCCTCCGACTGCATTCTCTCTGCCTTCGCTCTCCCTCCTTCCTCTGTCACTTTCCCCAGGTCCACGAGATAATGGCGGCAGTAGCAATCTTGGAGTTTAAAAAACGGGCTCCAGGGGCTACTGCCCACCGGGCAAAAGGCCTTATGGCTCTGTGCAGTTGGTGGCAAGGTTACAGGAGCCTAGGGTGTTAGCCCCACAATTGTGAGTGAAAATACCATTTGGAGTCGCTTTGGTCACTCTGGGGCGGCCGCATCAGAAGAGAAGTGATGGCCTGTCTCCCATGCAATGAGTAAACTAACATCCGAGGGCAGAGCTTTGAATTACTGAAAATCCAGTGAGGAGGATCGCCAGGCACTAAATGTCACTGAGGTATGGAAGCTGCTTCTTGTTTTTTGCGTTCTTGGGGGTGGAACTGTTGCCAATGCCCACCACAGACAGTTCAATGTGGCAACAGGAAGCACCGAGAGTCTTGGCTTCTCTGGACTTCTGGAACAGGGCTGGGCAGCCCGTCCTTAATGGCAGAGCTCCACCCCCTCCCCACACTGATTCCCGAAGTGAACAGTGTTTGTGGGGCTGAGCAAAGGTCAACCTGACATATACTCTTTTTGTTAAGATCAATCAGCCGGGCGCTGTACTTTTGATACTCAATGCACTGATGCCTGGCTGTCTAAGCTGAACTTTGCCAGGCTGAAGATGTCATAGCCCTGTGAGTGTGACCATTTTAGCTCTGCAAAATTTGTGGTGGTCCTTCCCATCATGATGAGGGGAGTGTCACTGATAGCTTTTGACCTGGACACTTCAGTTTTAAGACCTGAAGTGCCCAGGGCTGAGTGTCCATCACTGACACCTTGTACCAGAGTGAGGTGGGGTCAACAGTCTCACTATTCCCCATCCCACTCTGTGACGAGTGAGGGACTGCTGCCTCCTCTCACTTGCTGACCCATAACAATGCGAGGAGGCAGCAATCCCAATCGTTAGGATCCACGGAAGCTTCCCTCCTGCCGCCCAAGATCACCAATGCAGGACGATTAAGTGTTTTTTTTTTTGTTTGGTGCGTACATGCATGTTTGAATGGATGTGTATTTGTTGGTGCGTGCTCTGAATGGGTGTGTGCGCATAGGAATGCATGGGTGTGAGTCAGTGAGTGTGCATGTGTGTGGACCGCCTGCCCCCGACGCTTAAATTACAGGTGCCATGGACACCAGGATCGGTAAGTAATTTTGGCTGTCCTGCAGTATGATCACAGCAGAGTGCAGTCCTTCCATGACTGCTGGGGTTTGCACCACCACACTATTAGTGAATATTATTGGATTTCAATATTAAGAAGCCTAAGGGGGCAAAGGATAGGTCAGACGTTTTTCACTTTTATCAGCTTTTCACGTCAGCACTTTCCAGACCCTGAAAAGGAGAGTGATTTGTGCCTATCCTCATTGACTCCAAGTGAATTTAGACTTTGTTTTCCTTCAGGAGAGGAAGTCTATGACTAATGGTAATGATCGGAAGGTTTTGCCAAACAAAGTTAGTTTGGAGGAGCGACTGGTGAAGATTAACCAAATATATTAAAAGGTTCTTGGCAGGAAACTGTCACTCACAGAAAAGCAGATCAGCTTGCAGGGGAAGCTACTGCAAGAATATGAGGGCTACAAAAATTGCCCTATAACGCCAGTGCTTAGATTGAAACAGGAAATGGAGTGACTAGATACCATTCTAAGGGTGATGAAAGTTTGAGTTGTATGGGTACCTCCCCTTTCTGTTGAGATGACATGAAGGCCCATATGTCTTCTTAATGACAAATGACGGTTCTAGGTGCTCACTAAGGGACACTTTGGAAGTGTGTAGGGATTTTAGGAATCTGATGGTCACAGGCGCAAATGGGAAATAAGTTGCCCCCTGATGGCAGCTCTCTGGAGAGGAGAAGAGGGGGACCCATGAACCATCCAGACATCCACTTGCAGGTGGGTGCAGTCACTCACTGCACCTGCCTGCAAAGGGATCTCTAATCCCCTTCCTTAAAGTGCAGGTGGGTTGCCACCTGCACAGTGAAACACAGAGCGGCTTTGAAGTAGCTGCTCTGTATTTCACTTGAATGTGCTGCCCCCTGGACAGCACGAGTTTGCGGCTGCCCTGAGTGAAGCACATTCACTATGAAACGACACACTTTCCCTGTTTGCGCATGGCACAAGTATTTAAAGGGGCACTGTGACGCAAACAGGAAAAGTGTGCCCTTCCTGTAATGGCGGCCCTGGCGTTTATGATGGGAAATGCAACATTGAAGAGGGATATAAAGTTAATAGCCTGCAGGGGCGTACCTGCCCTGATTTTAGTCAAGCAACAAAGAGAATGGAAAACTTACACATAGTTATGTGTGTTCTACTGGCAAATAAGTTTGAGGCCTCCCTTAGGTACCCCTTCTAGGCTTTGGGAGAGTACAATGTTCTTCCTCGCTCAGTCACAGCTTACTCAGGACTGGCTGGACAGCAAAAAAAGCTGACACAAATGACTCTCAATAAGGCCATTACTCATTGGCCTCATGTGATCTTGATTATGTGAAACTGGGCGATGTAAAGTTCAATTTTCAGCCAGAGAATTTGGTGATGACATGTATGTGACTTGGTGCTGTTTCTTCTTAGTATTGTGTTGTGCATTTCTCCTGGCACCCTTCCCCTTCTCTGCTTTCTTTTTGGTTGAATGATTGAGTAGTGCTACTAATTTCTTTCATACGATGGAGCAGATTAAAGTTTACACTTAAGTTGCAGAGATTTTTCTGAGTCTTGGTTTTAGAAATGTAATATTTAGCTGCTTAGTAAAAGGATTTAAAAAAAGAACTTTGGCCAATAATCTGACAAGAATGCATGTTCCCTTTGGTGGACATTTACCAATTAATACAGGTTTACAATAGGTAGCCAGTATTCAAATTCCAAAGAGGTTATCAAAACTCAATGCATGACTTTACTATTGTTTTTTAGGAGCTCCACTTTTACCTAACACTTATTAATCAAAACGTTAAAATTGAGTATTCATGATCACATTCAACTAATGTGCTTATAAGAGGAAAACAGTAGATGTGCAATATATGAGAACATGCTGAAAAAAAGTAGAGGGAGGAGAGAATAAAGGAACAAAAACAGAAGAAATCCCAAGGAAGAATGAGGAAGAAGAGATGAAGGTGGAAAGAAGAAAAAGGAAGGAAAGAAAAAAGGGAAAAACAGAAAGAAATGGAGCCAAGGCCAAACAGGATATCTGCACCTAACCAATAGTTGCAACATTTAAAATAATACCCTCGAATCTATGTGAACAACACGGGGAAAGGCAGAGACAGAAACGAAAAGTCAAAGGTCCTACATGAGGACCTATCTGGGTTTACAAATAATGAGGGAAACAGGGGTTCTGAACAGAATTCAAGCAACAATGGGTGATGCCTCTCTAGGGCTATAGAAACAGCACACACCATCTCACGATATAGTACTGCCCATTATTGACAAACAAATAGTTGAGCATACTTTACAGCCACAAGACAGAGAGAGAAGCGAAAAAGCTGTCCAAGGATTACTATACACTCATGAATAGCAAAAGCCAGACAAGATGACTAACAGGAGAATGGGCATGAAAATATAGACGGATAACTTAAATCCCATTCTTTTGGATATCTCAACCAGGACTGCTGTATCTAACATTAGCGATCAAGAAGAGGGGGATGCACAACTACTGAATAGGACAGGCCCAACACATATTTCAAATATAGGTATTGATGATCGAGTGACCTTAACTAATCAGTTAAAAATTAAACCAAGAGATGAGGTAGAGGCAGAAGGAAATGTGTTTGCTGAACGTGTGCAGACTGAGATTGAGATAGAGAAAAAAAACATACCTTGGCTGTAGCTAAGGTGCAGTTGCGCGGGAAATTCCAAACTAATGAAACCGGCAAAAAAGCAAACAAACTGAATATGCATTGTATTTACTACATAAATCTCCATCTAGCTCAAAGTGTCACAATTACAACCACTTTCAACTTCTACTTACTTTCTGATTGCATGATAAAATTTAAATAAATGGAAACTCAATGCCTGTCACTGCTATGATGCCAGCTAGGGAGACGGTATCTACATCTCAGACATGTACAGAAGATTATGAAAACTATTCTACTCGGTTAGCAGCCTCCACATTTACCAATTCTATATTCAAGACAATTCGTAAAGAAATTCAGCCCATCAGGAACAGTCAGGTTGTACAAGTGACTCATGTCGAAACAGTAATTAATAAGTTACACTCTACTGAGAATCCAAAGGCAACCTTTATTGAAGCTAGCCAAGAAACTACTACAACTGGAGAATGACGTTCTGAACATCAGTTAAATACCAATTTACAATTACGTGCGCTTACGTGAAAATATGAAGAGCTTGAAAATAGAACTAGGTGTTCCAATATCCAATTGTTTGGTATTCCAGAAGAATCAAAAGGGACTGCCTCCAATATCATTACCTGGATGTTATAAATCCTCACACAATATGTGCTTGACAAAAATGCAGATATCACTACCATCAAACTTGTCCATTGCAAGAGCACACAATTCCATCAGGTCCTCCTAATGCAAACAGTAAGCCTTGTACACTTAAAGGTTTTATCAAGACTATAATATGACAAATAAATTATCACGATTGCTAGAGGACGACAAAGGATTTATATTCAAGAAGGGTATTTTATCTCGATATTTTACGATTTAGCATTGGAAATCACAACTACACAACATGAAATGAGAGCACTGATATTGGAGTTCCAATTTTTGTCCAGCTCTGCAAACTTAATATCAGGAGGGTCCTTGAAAAGTAACTGACAAAGGAATTTTCAGATATTTACAGACCCAGCACATGCAAGATAATTCCTTTCAGCTCAATGCTAAACTAATAACTGATGATAAATGAGTAAAGGATACCCAATGTTTTGAGTGCTTTACTTCCTCCACCTCACCTCCAACCATTAATCAACATATTGTCTGAATAGATCACTGTACACCCAAAAAGCTACAAGTTCCATGCTTGATATTAAGCAGGGGGTGGTAGAGCGGAAAGCGGGAGGTTCTGAAGGGAGAAGAGGTAGGGTGAGAGATGGGAAAGAGGGATGTAACAACGGGTGGGGGAGAACAGAATACACACTAATAAATACGTCAGACTTGGAATAACTTTAATTCGTGGTTAACATTGTTAGTTAGAATGTTAATAGAACTAGAAAGGAACAAAAAAGGCTAAATATTTTCAGAAATATGGTGTCACAGACTACTAGATATCATCATCCTACAAGAGGTGCATCTTAAGAAAACTGGAGCCTCCATAACCGTTTGGTGTGCAAGGAACTAAAATCAAAGCACACCACGCATCAATAAAATGCATTAAGCTCATGCTCCTCCACAAGAATAAGAGAGGTAAGTATTTTAATACTGAATAGGAGCTTTAAAATATTGAACACTAAAGAAGACAATTGGTATTTGCTGAAATACAGACTAATCAATATAAGTAAGTTCATACTACTTTTACTGGGTTCTCCTAACTACAAATCTCCTATGTTCTTTTTAGATCGAACTATAGAATTCACTACTTACAATCACCCTTTTAAGATGTAACTGTAGAAAGATCTATATAAAACACATCATCATTATAAACAGGGGACTATAACTGTATTCTAATACAACCAATATATTACCAATAACCATATAAGGTGCATGAAACAAACTGGAACATCCATTTATCATATGATACGCACTCTAAGTTTTTAGATGTATGATGGAATCAAAATCCCCCCCAAAATAATCTGCTTACTTCTTCAGATCACATAACCAACTCTAGAATCGATTTTTCCCAGGTCATCAATACTATTATTGAAGACTGCATCACTGGATATAACTACCTGATGTATTTTGATCACTCTGCTATTTATTTGCGGTGACAGGATAGTAATTTAAGCATAACTAAGAGGAACTGATCATTTCCCAGACATCTTCTAATAGAGAAGAATTTACTAACCACTTGAAGAAAGAAGTATCAGAAAATACACACTCAAATATTGGCAGCACTTCAGTGGTGATAGTCTGGAACAGCTTAAAAGCTTGTATGAGAGAAGTAACAAAAGCATTTTCATCTCGAATATCTAAATATTCAAGATGCATTAGAACTAAGCTCCTTACTTAACATACATATTTTATAGGTTAACAAGAAGCTTCCTCATGCCGTCCTAACTTATAATGATATCGCCGCCATGTGTGGATGAATTAAAGCACTTCAAACTATAAAGGATAATAGGAATGTGTTTGAGAATAAATCTAAGAACTAACATACAGGGGAGACATCTGGGAAAATGCTTGTTTACATTAGATGACAATCTGAATATACGAAATATATACAAAAATAAAAATGTTAAAATCATTCATAGTTATTCAGATATCTTATCTGTAACTAAGGCATACTATGCAGATCAATACCAGTTTAACACTAGTTCTCCTGGGAGGAGGGGGAGGGGGGGTGTTTTGGGGGATGGTTCAGGACTATCAGTTTGATCATGTGCAATGTTTCTACATGTGTACTTTGCATTGTAGTGTCCCCTCTATTTAATGGACATATATGCAGCATGTATTGTAATCGCTGCCTGTAAGCATAGGTGTTCACAAAGATATGATAAGTGTTAAAATACACTGCTTGTTTTTCCTAGAGTTTGCATTCAGTGTTGTGGACACTTGCCTTATGTTAAATACCATGTGAAACCTGACTAAATGCCAAGCACCAAGTGGTGCTCCAGTTCTTTTTTGTAAAAAATGAATAAGTAAAAATGTATGAACCACATCAATCTGAATACACAATTTTATGAGGAACAGCCCGGAAGTTGTTCTGCCAAGGCCACCACATCTGGCATCTGTCAAAATAGTCTGTAGATCACTGCACACCTGCTACTTGTACAGCACCCTGTCATGCTCACTTTAAAAAATCATTTATACATCTTCTTTCCTGGCTCAAGCAACACTTTTGCATTTTTATTTTTACAACATGCATTAACTATCCACAAATACAAAGAGCATCATTAAGTGTCCTTTTATTCCAGTGGGACAGGTCACTCCTGATTTATGCCCTACTGGCATTTGCAGGACTGCAGGTTACTGAAGACCCATTGTTTTTCTCCCAGAGGTGAAATCAGTAAGAGGAAAAGAAAGAAAAAAGCAGGAATTACCGGAGGAATAAGATGTAGGATTACTTATTACCCCAGTAGTCCTCTTGGGAATCACCGGGTTCCATTTGTAATCCCCTATGAAGTCCATCCCCTGGAGTTACCAGCACTACCCGCTTGTCAGTAACTCCAGGGGAGGGGCACAGAAAAGGGGGTCAAAAGTGTTTAAATGGGATTCAGTAACCAATGAAGGCTTTGAATACATAGTCCTCAAAAATAACAAACATTAAAATAACAAACGCCTGTCTTCAAGTACTGACTATCCTTTCATAGTATAGATGTTTCAAGCTATACAGGAAAGTGCAATTGCAGCTTTCCCCATGTGGGATGCAGTAATGTGGGATTTTTAAATGATTAGAAAGACATTTTCTCCAAAGATGCTCGATAGTTCTGGAAAATGGCCACATGTTTTAGTGGGATAACATAGGCATTAACCTTTTGACAAATATCATTTCTAGGTTTTATGCTTTGAAACACTCTTCCATAGTCATCAAAATGCAAAGAATGATGGTAAATGTGCAGTATTGTACAGTAAAGTGGTATAACACAGTGCTCTGTGTGCATAGATAGTGTTGCCCTGGATGGTAGCCACACACAGATTTACATGTATAGTAAAGTATGTTGTAGGTTATAGAGCATTACAAAAAAGAACAGTTACCTTCAAATGCAGAGAAAAGTAAAGGATCTAAAAGGTCCTGGTATTCCTTGACTTGCTCTGGATGGCCTCTAAAGACACCTAAGAAAGGATGGGAAAAGACATAAAAAATTCAAATGGATATATACCAATAATGAACATAAGGCAATGAAAGAGAGTGAACGTGTTACTTTCGTGACACCTACACCTTATTAAAACGATGGTTACATAGTCCTCATGGAAACAGCGAAATGGTCGTTTTGGTCTTGCAGCTCGAGTAACTTGCAATCACAAATAACTTATTTGGCATGTTCATGTATGCTGATAACAAAATATATTTTACACAAATTCATATGAATATTAATCTCAGCTAAGTGTTAAATAAAAACCACAATAATGAGATTCAAGTGACAAAAACATTACCACTAATTTGCACTGTAATCTTGTGGAGTCCTTTTTAAAGGCGCTGACTTGACCTCTGTACAGGATTTTTAAAGACCGAGATGAGAAAAAGCTCATTCCTAAGGAACACATATCTCATGTGCTCAGATTTTAAAAAAATCCTCTCGCCTTAAATAGGAGATCAATCATACATACCTTGTTTCCTGAAATGCCCATGTTGTTGCTTTAAAGTATTGTAAAATTATTCGAAGAGTAGGAAAGGCAAACAGGTATACTTCATAGGCCATTTGACCATACACAACTCTGTTAATTTGCAGGGCATTTATGCATCAAGGATGCAACCCTGAGGAATTATGAGGTCCTGTTGGTTGCAAAAGTATACATTTGGGCCACATCAATACTTGAAAACCAAGTAGGTCACCAACTGTTTGTTACCTATTTATGAGGAAGACCGTGGCAGACAGATAGTCTGCAAGGAGTAGGTAAATGCCAATCAGATACCTTGCACCTTGGACTATTTTGCAAAAGACTTCCCTTTGCCATACCGCCATCATTTTCTGACAGTGAGTGGGGATTTGATCCTGCCTTACTTTCTATATAAATAGATGATAGATGATGTTTGAGTGAATTAGCGCAACTTTTCATATGGGAGCTGGAAGAAAAAATATCACAACTAGAAGATGGCTGGTTACACAAACATATGAAAGTGGGGCACTTTGGCCAAAGGTTATTGATTGATATCCACGGTTTATTCCCTATCCGAAGTCTAAGAACAAGGAAATTGAAAAGGTGACACCTGAAGGTGATTTGTTTCTCTAAACAGTCTACAGTAGGTCTGAAGTGAAATCAAAGGCAATCATAATGGATTTGTCTTGGAGATCACTGGATGGGCTCTACGGGTGATAGAGGTGAAGTTTATAAGCATTTGTTTGAAAAGTGGCATGTAACGCAACATTTAAGTAGGACGCTATGGGTCTAAACGTCTTCTCTCTTCACAAGGACACAAATTGGAACCAAAATCCCTTACTGAAGCATCTGGTACCAGAGATGGACAAGGCATATTTTGAAGAACACTCAAGGTATGGTCAAAGCTCGTCATGTGTAGTGTTTGATTTACTGCAAGCCTGGGATAGACTGCATTTCAGCCTGTTTTGTAAGTCTTATTTCTGAAGTATATCTAAATGTGTATTTAGCAACATGCAACTGTCATACTCTTATATGGATGTGTGTCTTGCATCAGCGTGCCCCTCCCTAAACCACTCCTTCAAATTCTCTTATCCCCATATATTTAGATGTAATTATTCCCAATTTTTCAACATGTCCCTACTTGTGCCTCCCACATGTACTACTTAATCCTACTACAGCTATGTGATCAGAGGTATTCGTATAAAAAAAGGCAGACTGAGGCAAAGACCTCCAGCCAGAGGTTGTGGATTCCATATTAAAGTATATATGGTAGTAATAGTTTACATACTCCAAATTGCTTCTGCGAATAGGCTCCTCTGTCTTTTTAAGAAAAAGTCCACTTCTGCATCATTTATAATGGATACTCATTGAGAAGGAAAATATGTAACTTTTCCTCCCTCAGGGGAGATATGCTCTCAATTCTGAGAACAAACAGCGACCCCATCCCGCCTTCTATAACTGATCTGTGGACTCCTTAGTTTCATTGGTAGGCATGGGGCAGTCTTGGATAGGAGATGGAATCACCTTTTTCTGGAAGAAAGATGATGGAACAAGAGACAGAGCTTTCGACGTCACTATGTCTCATCCTAAGAGATTTGTAGACCTGCGCAAGTTACAAGCCTTTGTGGTTTGGAAGGTAAAATACGCTTTTCCAACAGAAATTGGGAAAGGATGCTGACTGTGTAACAGGTAAACCTGCATTTTCCTGTAGCTCGAAGAATTTGTGCAAGCCAGTCTTGTGGAAGAGCCCCAAATTAGATTATCCCGGAAGATTTCTAAAAGAGGTATTAAGTTACTATGAGCTTTTTCGGGCCCAGTCTTTTGCCCCCACAAGGCAAAACATAACTGTTTTCCTAGTACTCTGTAGGAAGCAGATCATCTTATCTACCCGTTTCATCCCAAATAGGTGTCTACCTGGCCAGGACATCATTCACATGGTCCATACGGAGAGTAAGATCTCCTGACTTATCTGAAAGACTTTTGTGACTAAACTGTCCATGATTGTGGCATTCTTGTGAAGGGTTTGGTAGGAAATAAAGTATTTCCTTTTCTGACAACAGCTACTGCTATAAAAAAAACTATTTGGCAAATTTCCTTTGACAAAAAAAGACTAATTTGTGGACGTTCTGTGTTATTTAAGAAATAGTTCAGTAATAAATGGCTATGAATACATGTTCCAAATCCAAAGACAAGTTCCTACACCAGGATCTTTATATGCAATAGCATCCTGTGAGTGCGCTTTAGCTTACTCCCCTGAAACCATGCTTGGGTCTCTCAGTGGTGGCTGGGGACAGAGTAGATCAGGGGATCACACAGCCTTCATAAGACAAATAATAGTGCTGATTCCTGTCCAAAATATGAACCACTGCCCCCAGATCCTGCTTTGCCTATTAGAGCCCCACTTAATTGATATCCACCATGCCCCTCAAGAGTACCATACCCTTTCTAGTGTCATGTTCTGGCTATTTGGTATAGAGTTGTTGCTTGCTGCTTATATTCCAACCATATAAATACTTTTTAAATGTATGCATACATTCTGGTTTTCTTAATCAATGGATCAACTGAAGGCCAGGAGGCTGTGGTCCTTCACGCCTCAGTCTCTAACAAAGATTCCTAGAAGGGCATATGAGCCTATAGATTCTCTTTCACTTGCTAGTCCATACGCGTCCTTCTAAGCAAAGAGAAAAACCTCAACTCAAGCAGAGTATCGACCGAAGATCCAATGATTCTCACCTCAGAGTGAGTCTTGTGCTCCCTGAAAGAAGGATTTGCTGATGAGAAATCCATAGAAAGTGCCACAAAAGAAGGAAAACAAAGCGAAGAACTCATCCACTAGCAGGGCGGCAGACAGAGAGGGCAGGACTCATTAATGTTTAAAACGAAAACAATTTGCTACAACCAGATAGAACCACCAATGATTGTGTCATTTGCAATAGAAAGGTCACTTTCCAGCTACAACACGAGCGCCCACTGGGCCATCTTCTAAGGCCAGATGAATATTTCATTTTCCCATTCAGTAAGCTGGTAAGAAAGTTAAGTGGGTACTCACTGCTGGTTTTTAAGTGACCTACATTTAACAAAACGGAATCCCAAAAGCCAAATGTATCCTTTCCTCCTTCCAAGGTCGGTATAGTGGGCCTGACTAACTACCATTTTATCGTTTTAAGTGGTACCTTGTTGTTCAACATTATGCAGCATCTCCACTCAAGTAGCTCCATCTAGACACATAACTTACATTAATTATCTAACAAAGCAACACCTAACAAAACAAGCATTTGCAATGCAATAGGTCTCGCATTATTAAAGTTTGAGCTATTGGTGTTGCATTATTTAGCAATGCCAATAGCTCAAACTTTAATAATGCGAGACCTATTGCATTGCATCGCCCTTGGGAACTTATATTGAGCCATGCAGAACATTATCCTGTTAATAATCCAGTCATTCCCATAATTTAAAGGAGGAAATGTTAAACCCAATTAATTACTGGGCAAGGGTTGCATTATCTATGTATTAAAGTATTGTGTTTCCTTACTTAGACTGTTCAAAACTGACAAAGAAAAACAAGTGAAAAAGCAATAAAAAAAGAAAAAAATGTCGCAGTTTAAAGGCGGCATGCATATGCTTGGAAAAAAGTCAAATAAAACCTGTTGCAAAAAGTAATTGTTAATTGAAGCAGCCCCTGTGCTGCACTTGTTCAAAATATCCAGGGTCACACGGGATGCAACGCATCAGATAGGGCAAGCTAAGAGTGTGCGTGAGAGAGGAGAGTCCGAGCGGGAGAGTGTGAGGGTGAAACAGTGTCTGTGAGATATGGGAGTGTGTCTGAAAGCATGTGTGAGAGAGAAATGTGTTTTAGAGAAATGTGTATGAAAGAGAAATGCGTGCATGAGAGAACTTGGATGCGTGTGTTGAGAGTGTGCATGATACACAACTTGAGAGAAATGTGTGCTTGAGAGAACTTGCGTGCATGTGTTAAGAGAGCGTGTGCGTGATAGACAACTTGAGAAAAAGTTCATATATATGTCTGTGTGAGAAAGTGTGTATGTGTGTGTGCAGCCCATGCAGGAACTGCGGAATCGCCCCACCACGAACATGTCCCCTAACGCACTAATAAGCTACACCCCCCAACCCACCCCACACAAGGGAATTGTAAACTCTGCTTCTTGGTGTACAATGGGTGGCAGTTACAGGTCCTTGGCGCAGCTCCTCGGGTCTCAGCCGAGGTGCCCAGTGTTTCGTATGAAAGTAATGCCACCACCAGGGGCAGACCCTGAGCGCCCCCTGTAGGGCGTCTCCGTCACCACTTCACGATACAGGGTGTGGAGCCGAACGCAGCAAAGGTCGAGATACATGTACAGTACCAAAGGCGTTCAGCTGCCCTCTGCCTTGTGCATAAATGGAACATAGTATCACAGGGAAGAAAAGAAACACGGAGGAGCGCTGAGAGGTATTAAAAGCAAGAACCAAAGTTTAGTGTTTTGAGTGAAAAATGGAGGAAACACATGGGAAAAAACGAAAGAAACCATTAGAAATCTGAAGAAATGACAAGAAAGAAGAAAAGTAAAAAATTGTAATATAAAAAAGGAAATAAAAGAGTAATTAAAAAAAAAAAGTCTGTCGGTGATGTACGGCCTCTTGGCGCTCTTATGTTGTTATTTTCTACTTTTCACGCTGTCCCCGGCCCCCTTACTACCGGGCTTCAGCTCGCAAAGCACCCCATGTGCAGGGGTACCCCACTTACCAGCTGAGAGGCAGCAGGAGGCAGAGCCCAACCACGAGCCCTCGTTCCCGGATGTACCCCAGGGGCGGGAGTGAGATGGAGTGGTCACCCGGCTGGGGCAGTTGGCAATGAACGCCAGGGCACACTCAAAATCAGAGGGCAGTCTCAAAATCAGGGGTGCAGTCTTCAGAGCAGGGATACAATCTCAAAACAGGTCGTCCTCAGCTGCCCCCCTCGCCGCCCCCCACAGGTTTATGCACCGGGTAGCAAACTTAGGGTCCATCCGGGGTGGCGGCATCGCGAATGGTCACTTCAACGTCAAAGCTGACCGTGAGTCCCAGCGAGCATTTGTTTAAACCGTAGTGCTAACTCACAAGCCGTACGTTAAATGCATCACTCTGCACATGCAATACCTTCTGCAACAGAGGAACAAGCAAACTCACACAAAAGCCCCTGTAAACACAGGTCCCCGGAGGCTCAATGGGCTATGCGTGTGGCGGCTCCAGGAAGCGCCATGATAAAACAAGCACGGAATCGAAACCAGTGGTGTGCGCGCACCACAGAGGAGAGGGGGCATGGGAGCGAAGCGAATGCGCGCTGCTGCACGTAATAGACTCCGATGGGAATGGGCGCAGCAAAGGCGGGACATGACCCCCCTTTGCCCAATTGCGTGCCTTATTTTTTTTTTTTTAAAGCACGCTAAAGCCAATGGCAGCCGACGAAAGCAAAACCACACGCACAAGTGTGTGGTTAGCTTTCATAACCCCCTACATGAGGTCTCGCGCTGCGCGAGCAGTGCTACGCACTGCAACGCTAGGCGCGAGACCTAAAAACACAGTTGTAACGGTTTACTATCTGGCAGGCCACCTAGGGCACTGCCAGCAAGGGTTTAGGTTACCCTTTCAAGCATTGAATGTTGACCCACTTATAGGAGAGCAAGCAGGCAAACAGTCACTTCGCTTAACTTAGTACTGGCTTTTCGCTAGAGAGTGATGACAAGTTATTACCCAAGTCACTGATTCTTGTTCTACCAGCCTGGGAAGGGAAAAAATAATTAAACACACCTTGATTTCAACAGATGTCTATTTACACTATGCCTTGTTTCTGTGTGGCGATAAGCACTGCTCTATTGATCTATGTTATATTTTGATGATATGCTATGCCAGACTATGTTATGGCCATGATCTTCAAATGTTTTTATGCTGTGCCCTCTCCATGTAACACTATTTCATCGGACGCTCCAAAATTACAAACGTTTTTCTGAACAATAATGCGATAATGAGCTTTTCCTGTGGCATTCGGCTCTAGGACACGAAGGAGCAAGATGAAATAGGGGGTACTATACCACACAGGAGAAAAATAGATGACAATTAACGAAGCTGAAGCTCCACTTTATGCCAATAAAAAATTCTATGGAAAAACCAACCCTGATGAAGTCCTAAAGGGATGAAACGCATTGGCTGGGCGGATTGAAACATGTGTTCATCTTTAACATAAATAAACGTTGGACTCTGAACATATTAGCAAGACTCCTGGAAGATTAATGTTGTCAAATTGTACATATTGGATTGATTTTTGGATTTCTGGCTGATGTTGTTGAAAATTTGGGCTTGGAATAGAGTATATATATAAAAAACATTTTGATATAATTACGCTCCTCTTCAATATTCTTTGGGTTTCTGATCAATTGCGGCTTCGAGGCAGTGGGGCCGCGGAAAGTTGAGCGTAGGAGTGCTTAAGATTCTCTCATTATGACACACTAGTGCAATAGCAAGGCCTACACTGCTGAGGTACATTTTTTTTGCACAATAAAACTTTCAGTTCTGAACAGGTTTTAAAAAAAACAATGCAGTAAGTGTAGGTGTTCCTTTTGAAAATGCAATAAAATACGTGATTGCCACATACTATTGGCAGCCCAGTCTCCATAAAGCGTTGGGGACTATTTGGATCTTACCCTTACCAACCTACAGGACATGGGTAACAATACATTATTGATGGCCCATTACCAGTTTCTCACTGCCACACTGTATTCTGTGAAAACAAAGCAGTGTTTTCAACCTTGTCCAGAGCAAGGGTCCCCCTTGTCCAGTGACTGGCACAATCTTGATAGTAATTCAGGCACCCCCAGAAGTGTGTTGTATTATGTTCTGCCAAGATGTGCTTTGCTAGCGTGTGTTAACTTGTAAAAGGCTGTGCTATGCTTTGCTATATTACGCTGTGTTGTGTCACGCTGTTATGTAAGGATGCGTTATGTTGTCTCTTTCTATGGTATGCTGTTTTGTGTAATTGAATGGTGTGTTATGGGTTGTGCAAAGGTAGTCTGTGTTACGTGCGTTGCTTTATTTTGTGTCATGCTGCGCTATGGTGTGTTTTGATGTGCTATGTTAAGGTACTTGCTGTTCTGCTCGACTAAGTTAAGGTGTGTTATGTTGTGTCATGCTGTATTATGTTAGGGTGTCTTATACTGTCTCGAATTCTCCTATGCTGCATTATGTTATGGAGTGGTGGGTTATGTTATGGGAACATTTTCTGTGTTATATGTCTTATTTTATTTTGCGTCATGATTTGCTATACTGTCTTATGTTCGTGTGTGTCATGCTGTGTGTAGGAAAGTTGGATCTGCGTTAATGGTTACTTCCACTTTTTGCTGGTGTTAGCTGTTTCTGGCTAGTCTGACTGGGATCCTGCTAATCTGGACCCCAGTCTCTGTGCTTTCTTCCCTTAACTGGTATGGTAAGTACTTGGGTACATCCTAGATTGGACACTGGTGTACCCTTATCAGTCTCAAGTATATGGTACTGAGGTACCCAGGGCATAGGTACACTAGGGGTCCCCATGGGCTGAAGCATGTATTATGCCACCCATGTGGGATTACTCAAACTGTGACCCCAGGCCTGCCATTGCAACTTGTGTAAGCTGGAGTTAGCACCACTTACAGCAGATATAGGTTTTACCTATATTTTAAGTCACTGCACTTAAAACCTATACGTCACCCCTAAAGCAGGCCTTTCAATCCTGAAGGCAGGGTGGTCAGTTCTAAGTGTGAGGGTGCCCCTGCATGAGCATGGCACCCCTACAACCTTCAGAGTCCATTCTCCCAGTTTGCAAGTGCATCATCCATTTTGATACATAGAGTGGCCATGCGTCATTATGTAATGACCATCTCTAAACTGGCTGTAACAAACCCTGTCATGTTTGGTATCAAACACGTTGGAATCATACCTCCCAGTGTGAGAGGTATGATTCCATGCACCGTAAAGCTCCTCCCGGAGGCCCTCAGTGCTCCCGGTGCCAGTCTTCTAGACCCTAACAGCACAACATGGATGCTGCCGACCTGAGACATGATTCTGTCCTCCTGCTGCTGAGCCAAGCTCGAGTAGGGGAATGCAGAACAATAGGTATCCTGTCACAGGGAGGTGTGACCACCTCCCAGACATGATTTAGTGTATTGGGGTCTGGTGGGAGCGCTTGCCAGAGCCACTTAGTCTGCTTGAGGGGCACATTTGGTGCCCTCCTTGCATTGTCCAGTTCAACCCAGCTCAGGGAACCGTTGGCTCCCACGTTGGCGCGAAACTAGGCAAAGGACATGGGAGTATCCTCCCACTGTCCGACACCTCCCCTGGTAGGGATCCCTGAATCGTCCCAACCCTTTCATTAAGGTACCAGGGGCCTACCTGTAGGTGGGTCTTTAGATTCGTCTTGGGACAAGATACATTTCAAGACACAACTTCTTTTTCGACCATCTGGGCACTCTGGACTTCGTCCTAGGCATCAAGACTGCAACTAGAAAGACTGCTGCTGCTCCTGGTCTCGTCGCCCTGCTCGTCTGCTGCAACATCCGTGCCTGTGCTCCATACAGGAACCCTTCAATGCCTGTGGACATCCAAGACACCTGAAGGAATCTCCCTTGAAGTGAAGGAGTCACATCCCTGCATCTGCAGGCACCGCAACGAAGCTGACCGGTCTGATGATCACAAGCCCCCACAGACACAGAAAGGCTCAGCAATACAGGTGGTGGTTCTTCACATCCCTCAAGGCCTGCCCTGCCCTCTCACCAAGTTTGAGGCCAGTATCCCTCGTCGGAGCCGCAGGAACTCAACCCCTGTGCACCACGTCGACTTGCTGTTGCAAAGGCTTGTTGGCTTCCTTTCTCTAAGATCTTCAGGCTCTAAGTAGCCCCAACCTCAAGCACCTCCTGTGACCAAGATCTTCGCCCTCACCACATCAATTGCACCCTGGGCCTGCATCTTTGGTGAGCTGCTCGGGTCCTCTTGAGACTCCAGAGCCTACGGCCTGTGGGTCCTCTTGAGGGTCTTCTTTGATTTCTGCGGGCTCCCCGGATTGCTTGGGGCTTGCCCTGACTTCCCTGCTTGTGGTCAGTCACCTGGACCTTGCTGGTCCAGACACTGCACCTTCTTCACTTGCCACGTTGTTTACAGTTGCCAAGGCTTGTTGGTGCTCCCGACGGACACCGACCCCTCAACTCTTGTCTTGACATCCGACGTGGGACAGCTCGTGAACTGCTCCTGGTCTTCCACAGCGTTGCCTAGTCCTCACAGCTGCGGATCCAAGGTCACCGTCATCTCCCTGCAGCACCTTCCGTTCCTCATGGTCACGCCCGAGTGGCATAGACTCTGTCCCCTCTGCTTGCAGGAACTTCTCACCTTGCATCCACCTTTGGGTTCCACCAGACACTTTCACTTTCTCCAGCAGTGGCATCTTCCTGAAGTTTCTCATTGAGTTTGATGGCGGTTTCCGACGCCAATTCGCATATATGCACCAGGCTTCCCTGTTGTGAGTATCCTGGTTCCTAGGGTATCCACATGTGGGGTGGCTCTCCAACCTTCTGTCTTCCATGGGGTTTCTTCAGGATCCACTTGGAAGGGTCCTTCTTCTTTAACATTGCAACCGTGATTTACCCATTGACTTGTATTGAGCCCGCTGTAGTGTTCTCACTCTGCACACAGCCTCCGTGGGGTTCCTGGTTACTAACCTCGGGTGGTTCCTTGGGTCACCGGCACTTCTACTTTTTCTGGGTATAGTCTTGACTCGAGCCGTGGTTCGCATACCACTATTTTAGTATATGGTTTGGTCTCCCCCTGGCGACCATTGTGTATTCGTGCTACTTACCTGTTTCTATTGAAAAGTATTGTGTCATGTGTATATCTCTGGCTAGGAGATATCTGTATGTGTTAGTCTTATAATAAATACCTATTATAAATACACTGTATAGTTCTTTTTCACTTAATCTATACCAATAGGATTATGTTCTGGTAAAACAAGCTGCTTTATCCTCCTTCTGGACTAAGCCTTATGGCTGCTCTCCACAACTACCACTTAGAGAGCTTTCTAAGGTCGTCTAAGACCAGTAAAATCACCATAAGGGTTGTATGGATTGGTGCAGGGTGCCCACTTACATAAGTGTGCATCATATACCAAGCCAGCTTCTCACACTGTGCTATATTCAGGTGCCTAATGTGCTGTGATATGTTAGGATTCATTACGTTGTGCCTTAAGGTGCTCTGCTGTGTCATGTTATGGTCTGTTGTATTATGTTTTATCATGCTGTGCTATGTTAATGTATGGTGTATTGTGTTATGTTATATAATGCTGTGAATATTCGGGCTACTTATGGTGTGTCATGCTGTGTTAATCTTGTTATGCCTATTTGTATAGTGCAGCTTATTACCTGGTAGTGTATCCAGGCGCTATCTTTAAGTCGCCTTGTGTTACATTGAATCATTCATTGTTAGGCTGTGGTATGATGATAAATTGGGACATGCTGCGTTATGCTAGGACGCTGTGAGAAATTTGTTATGGTGTATTCTGTTATGCAGTGTAAGTAAGTGCTACACTGTTATCATATGTTGTGTTATGTCGTATCATGCTAAGCTATGTTAGGGTTTTTTATGTTGTATCATGCTGGGCTATGTTACAGTATGTTGTGTTAAGCTGTGTCAACTGTGGCTATGATGTGTTATAGTGGGTTGTGTTAAGCTGTGAGAGGTTGTGCTGTGTTGTGTTAGGGTATGATGCATCATACTGTGATTTGCTGTGGGTGTGAAAATATGTTACTTTGTATAATGCTGTTTATGTTAGGGTGTATTATTTTGTGTCAGGCTGTCTTAGGCTATGTTATGTCAGAGTGTGCTCTATCGTGCTGTGCAGTACCATGCCATGTTATGTTTGAAATGCTGTGTTTTGTTATGATATTGTGCACTGTTTTGTCTCATGTTGTCTTATGCTGTATTATTATAGGGTGTGTTATTTTGAATTATGCTGTGTATATTAGAGTGTGCAATCTTGTATGTATATTAAAGTGTGCTATTTTGTGTTTTATTCTTATAGTGAGTTGTGTTATGCTGTGTCATGAAGTGATACATGGTATTATGTTATTTCGTAAAGTGCTATTTTAAGGTGTGTTATGTTGTGCCAAGCCTTGCTACGTGCATTTACTATGATGTAGTATTTATCGCTATGTTGAGCAGCGCTCCACTGTGCTACGTTAGGATGCATTGCATCATTGTGCAGCCAAGTAAACCCATCAAGGAGGAAACCCCGGCTCTCCACTACAAACAAAACTTCATATCGCATCTGCAGACTAACAAAAGGTCTGCTTGATACCCCATCACCACCAAAACCTAATAAGAACACACAAAGGGAAAATATCATCATTGGAGTGATGGACAGTCTATCCAAGGAACAACAAATCATGCAGTAGCAACGATGACAGCCAATTGCTGAAGGATGCTGATCAGAAGCACACTTACTCTATATACTTCTTCTTGTACCTTTTAAAAGAATTGATGAAATAAGGTCTACAAGCAACTGACGCCTTCTGTAGCCAAGCCTAAAAACGGGGAATTCCAGGAGTGATCACAAAGGGGTAACGGTGTATATCAAGGTGAATAGGTCAATGGCTTCTCACAGGGTAATGTAAGGACCTACTTAATTGAATGGGAGGGGAAGGAAGCCATGGCAGGTGGACGTTTAGTCATTGGCAGCACAGAAAATATGTACAACACACAAAGAAGTGATTGCAAACAGAAGAACTGAGGTGAGTTTGTATCCTGGGAACTCGTATGGTGGTGGCTGCTTGTGCGTGGAAGATCTCATGTACACCTTTGTTACTACATACGTGTTTACAAAGTGCTTCCCGAGTCCATCACAAGATGAAGAAAAAGTCATGCAATCTAAGAAGTAAGAGACCAGCGACGGAGTACTTCTGTTTTGCTCTCTTGTTTAGTAGCCTCAATGTGAAGCTACAGTGTGTAGGAGTGTCTTGGTTTCTCAGCTTGTGTTCCAAGCTTTCAGCTTGTTTGCAGAGGGCTCCTTCCTGAAGTGTCAATAAATGAATTGTGACTTGCCTCCGATGCGAGCCAAATGTGCGATATTACAGCTTACTATTGACGCTCTTGGGTCCGTTTCAAGAAAGTGAAATTGCCCTGTGTAAGGAAGTTTGGAACAGATTCTTGCAAACACGAATTTCACGCAAAACAAAGACACCATTTCCAGTTTGACATTTGCACATCTGTCTTCTGTTTAATCGCTGGGTTTTGCACCATCTGCCTTTTTTGTAAAACCTCGGGGCTGGCACCTATTATCGGTAGAAATGTTATTTTATCTCTGCTTTGGCAAAATGTCTCTATCTCAAGACGGTAATCACAAATGAACAGAATATAAAACAGGAGGGACTACAGAGGCCCTTCCAGCCTTCCCTTCTAAGCTTCTGGACTGCTCGGGGGACAGATCCAAAGGCTCAAACAAGGACGCCAGCAGACAGTATTCGACAGAGACGGGTTGAAAGCCGCTTCCTGTACAGCAGCGATGGTCCCTTTGCAACTAATGGCATAAAAGACAAAATAAGTGTACAAATAATACATGAATCGAAAAAGCAAAACGAGGGAAAGTGAATTACTTTCCAAAACCGAAGGGGAGCCTCTCCTGTCAGACTGCTGATACCTGCTGGAATTCTTCTGCAGAAACTGTATAAGCCACTCCATGCAAAGGGCTTACCCCTGGAAACGGTTCTTCGAGATTTTATCCTTAATAGATTTTCTCTGCGTTTGGGACTGCGGTCCTTGAAGTTAATGAATTCCCAGCATTACTTTTCATTTAGGCCTAGTTTACAAATGGGCCTGGTCAATTCAGCTCGTTTGTGCCTGAGGTACACCACATATAGGATGAATAGATAGGATAAGAATGTTGCTTTTCTCTTATAGCATTTTTTTGCCTCGCCTACAGACAGCGGATGTGTCCGTGGGAGACCTGATTTTACCATCAAAAGTGCACACATCCTGTAATAATCGGAAGTCCAGTGGTAGAGGTATATATTGCATATAAGATGGTTGATGAGTCTTAGTTGCTGATAAGCAAACGTTCCAATAGTAAGCTTCAATGATGAGTCAGATGTTAAGCTCTAACGTAAGCTCCACCAGGAGCAGCCTCCCTTCTGCTCAGCCCATACTCCAACTAACTCTCAACCACCCCATCATTCCAACGCTTCACCAGGCACCAACATTCCAGGCAGCACACTCATACTGGCTGAGCATCAGGTTACAACACATATCTACATTAGAGAAGTGTGGACATTTGAACACGCTCATTCACGGCGGCCATCTTGTAATGGATTTTTAAAAAACATAGGCAACTCTGCTTTGGCGATAGGTTGGCACTCTGTAGCAAAGGCAAGACCTATCGGCTTTGCCATAGCATGTTACCCATGTCTCTTCTGATTTCAGGGTGGTGCATGCTGTGAGATAAACCCCTCCACAGAGCCAGTTAGAAGGTTTCATGTGGTAATGACTGCCCTCAATTCTTTTCATAACCACCCTAGTGCTCTATACTAGTATTCTATAGGAGCTGTGTGGGCCGAGTGGGGTTTTGCATACCCACGAGGCACCAGTCTTTCCAGAACATTCCCAGAGAAGATTTGGACTGTAATAGATTTATAGCTTTGTTACTAAATATAAAATATTACAGCACTCTTTTTTTATTTAAGAGGTACTCTACAAAGCCAGACATTGCACCAATACAAAATCTGATATTACTTAAGATGTTGAAACTCAAAGAGAACTAAAACGGATAGTGCTTTAAGCAGATACACCAAGCGCCAGATTGACATCATACGTAATAACCCTTCTAGAGGAGAGAAAAGACACGCTAGTTACCTTTGGAAACAGTAGATCTGGTAGATGTATAATCTTCCCACAAATTCCTCACCTTATGAATTATTTCATGCTTCAGACTGGACAAGGAAACTTTTCCTAGCAATAACTCTCCAGGGCTGCCAGGTGGCACCATGTGGCTTAAGCCACATATCCTCCTAAGGATAAGATGACCCAGGAGCATACTGGGTGCCAACTGTTGTGATGGCATCAGTCCCTGACATTTATTCCACTCCCCATCAAGGCGCCCTTGGGGAAAACAAAAGAGTACCAATGACAGTGGCAGACACTTCACAAAATATGTTGGAAAACATCGGAATCATATTAATCATGGCACTATCTCAGAGGACAGGAGGAAGGGAGAGATGGAATCTGCAGGAAGATTATGCATCCTTCAGAAATATTGTTAACAAAGTTCTGTAACTTGGGGACATGGCCATGGCCAGCTGCTGAAGATGGTGGACGTGAGGTAGTGCCTCTCCCATCTGCAGCATATCTTATCTGGTGTCATCCACTGAGAGTAGAAAAAAAAACACTATCCAACATAATGCAGGTGAATGGCGGCCCCCTGACGGTCGCTTTCGGCGGTGTTGCTTTGGGTGTGCGGATATCGGCGAACTGGGCTGCCCTGTAAAGGGTGAAGATGGTGGCTCCCGGTTGGCTCTGGAGCTGTGGAAGCCCCCTGCAAAACAGGGGGCACTTCACCTCTATTTGTGTGACCGCACACTGCAAACAGAATCTCCCCCTCGCCTGCCAATTCTTGCTAGGGGGAATGTCCCCGGTAGTGCGGAGGCAGAGGTAGCGGCAGAGCTCATCGGCCTTGTTGATTTGATCAGTGACACTTGCAGGCCCCTGGACTGGGCATGGCTTACCGTCCGGTGGCTGTTGAACATGGAAGATCTGGGGGGATTGTTGCACCGCCTAAACGGGGGCAACAGGTTCTCTTCCTCTTAGGCAGAATGAGGCCTCAGTGACTTTGAGCCTGCGCATGCTGTTCGCTCCCACAGGTGTTGAACGCTGGTTTTCAGGGCCTGGGAGTGAGCTGAGCCAGCCTTGTGGCGATGACCGGATCTCAACCTCCTGCTGTGGGGATAGCCCCACCCCACCCAACTTCGGTTGCTCGTGCCAGCTTGGGGGAAACACACTGACCCCTCCCACAGGCGTCAGGTGGGTTGGCAAGATACTGTGGTGTGCTTCCTCTATACAGTGCCCTGGGCCTGTGCCTTTCGCTGCCCACATGGGTAGGAAGAAGGTTACCAAGCGGTGAACATGCCAAATTCATTGGATATCAACAACTCTACCCTGGCACTCATATTTACTGGGCTACCACCCACACCTCGAGAAACAGAACCTGGTAAACTTGATCTCATTCTGCTGGCCATAGGAAAAACGAGGGCTGCACTGGAAACAAAAACGGACACCCTGGCCTACAACATGGATCCTGCTTAAAGACCAACGGAAACTGCGAAATAGGATGCATGGTGCATTGGAGTCCAATAAGGAACATTTACCACAAACGCTACAAAAGTCTTGGTGAATCTCACAGAGCAGATTGAGTTCCTCAAGGGGGGGCGGCGAAGATGCAGAAGGGCGAGCCAGTTGAAAAAAACTTGAGAATAGTGGGACTCTGAAGACTCGGAAGGCTCCAACATAACGCTTTATATTGAATGGTGGCTCCAGCACAAGGTGTCCCCACAGGACCTATCCCTTATGTTTACCGTTGAAAGGGCACACCTCACCTGGCCCCTCCTCCTGGTCGATTGTAGCTAGGCTTCTCAAATTATCACACCCTTACCCTCAAAAAGGCCCACACTGGAGGCACACTGCCACATGGACATTCAAAAATCATTATCTTTCACTACTACATATTGGTAGTTAAAGGGCCCCCATTATGGAAGTCAAGAAGTGTATCAGGAAGCTGAGCTTCAGGTAAGCGGTCAACTTCCCGGCTAAACTGAAAATCAGCCTTGGGGGCACCCACTTCGTAACTAGCCCAAAAGATACCTGGAACTGGGCACAGGAGTACAAAGGTGAAGTTGGAGGAGTGGCTGCATCCAGGGCTCGTGGCATGGAACTGGCAGGCTGAACGAGAGACGGCACCCGATGATCCCAGCGAGGAATTACCAGGACAGTTCCATCCACTGACCAGATTGGAGAAAACAGTTTGGCAGCACTGGAGACAGCAGCCACGCTTTCAAGTCCAGCTCCACCCGTTCTTTCAACATTTTAGATGGGGGGCCGGGGGACTACAGTTCCAGTGATGACTTAGTGGGACTCCCATTGGTAAGAACACAAAAAGCACATGAACATATTTAATGGGATGCTCTGTCTCTAGCCCCAGCCACTGCTTTGGACAAAGGATGCTGGCCCTACACCCCCACCACCAGTTGTTGCTGCATTGCACTACAACGCCAAACCTTTGGGGCTGTCTCCCTTGACATGCAATTAGACTTGCAACCTATAATACCAGAGAAGTGTGCTGAAATGGACCGGATAGATTTCCACTACACACTCTCATGCAGATACTTGATAGATTCTCTGGGCTGCTTCCAGAAAATGAATACCCTCATAGTTCGGGAGCTGGCTGAGCACCCTTGCCAAAGCAACTGCCACACCAATGTTTATCTGTCGCAAAGTTTATAATTTCCTTTAATTTTGGGGCATTCCGGGAGTTGGGGTTTTCTGGGGAGATTGGGGTTAAAACTCAGGAATTTGTTGTCCAAGCCAGACCTTCTGCTTTATTCGATTACAGAGCATACTGTATCATGACATACTTATTCGAGGGCAGCTACTCTCTTCTACCTTGACCTCCACAAAATTGACAATACAACACAGAGGTAATGATCAGTTCACTACCTTGAATGTCAAAGGGTGGGCTCCCCACAGAAATGTTATAAAGGTCTGGCGCTGCCTAGGTGGCGGGACACGCACATGACGACACACAGATAGATCCTAATGGACAATATGTACTGCTCAGAGGGTGGATGGATGGTCACTCCCTGGTACTCGGCAGTGTGTATTCACCCACTGTGCATCACCATCTCTTTGTAGAGGCTGTGTCCCACACACTAGCTGAATGGGTGTCTATCCCTTATATCTTCAGAGATTTCAATTCAGTCCTGGGCACAGATCTTGAACGCTCACACCAACCACTCCCCAGCGCTCCTAAAGTGTGTAGTGCTAGGGACCTCACTACATGGATACGGGACTGAGGAATTGTTCGAAGCCTACAGAGAAAAAAACTGGGTATGCTGGAATACTTATTTTATCCTTCGTTTCCCCACAATATCCATGTTAGGTTAGACTTTATTGCTGGCTCTGAACCTGCAACCACAGATATATCAAATCACTAACATCAGTAAGACCTTTTCTGACCACAACCCATTAGATATACGTATGGAATGGGGACGGATCCGTATCTGATTCCAACCCGGATATTCCAGCCAGCCTGGCAATTAAAGAGGAACTCAGACAAACTATACACAATTATTTTCAGGTTAATGAAAACACAGCATCCTCCCCACTTCCTGAGTGGGAGGCCTTTAAGTCTATTATCCAGGAGTTTTATATCACTGCCACTTTTGGAGTCCGGGAAATGATCAGTAAAGAGTTTAAAGAAATAAAGGACTCCTTACTTGACCTAGAGTAAGCTGCCACCAAAAATCGTACACAGTTGACCCACCTTACGGAAGGGACAAGCATCTCAAGCTACCTTGTTAGAGTGACCTTGGTGCCTTGACCAAGCTGTTCACGCAGAAAAAGTCCATGCTGAGGGAAATGAAACTGGTTTTATACTTGCGTGACTTATTCACCTTTTGAGGCTTTTAGAATCCAAGGAGGGACACTAGTCCACACACAAAGTGCAATTAATTAAGCTTTCAGAAAATATTATGCCGATTTACACTCTGCACTACTAGACAGACTGGTCTCAACTACAGATAATTTCCTAGCTGGCACTCTTATCCCCCTAAATATCGTAAGAGGTGGCAGAGGGCCTGGTCACTTCAATATCAGAACACAAAATCAGGCAGGTCATATGTTCCCTAGCCAGGAAAAAAACACCTGGCTCTGATGGACCACCAATTGAATTTTAGGCAGCTGATTAAACATTCTTAGTGCCTAGGCTACTCAAGCTCTATAATGCGGCGAAGGCGCCAGGACAGCTCCCTCCCATAACAGATGAAGCAGTAGTCACTTCCATCCCTAAATGTGGATGCGATACACTAAGCATATCCTCTTATAGGTCACTTTCCATACTAAACACAGATTACAAAATTCTCAGTAAATTCTTAGCCAGTAGATTCTTCCCTTGTTTCCAGTACTCCTGTATGTAGACCAACAGGGCTTCATCCCACATTGAAAAACATCCCTAAACAGACGACTCTACCAATTCCTGGACGAGGTCCCTACTGACTGGCCCGACTCAGTCAGTGTAACTCTTAATCTTAAACAAATGTTCGATACACTGAGTTGGTCATACATTACAGGGGTCCTCAGAGCCTTGGGTGCAACTGAATGTCTGGATCTGTCTTCTTTACCCTGCACCTACTGCCAGGGCAAAAACTGGGAGGCATATCGTAGATAGTAATTCTGTCGCCAGCGGCACAAGACAGGGATGCCTACTGCCTACTCTTTTATATGCCCTGGCCAAGGTACCATTGGCAATCTGTCTTAAAACACAGGGATGGACCTGGGGAATCCCAGGATCAAGAGAATTTAATGCTATATCATTATATGCGGACAACTTGCTCATGCATGCCCCTGACATGGTGGCTGAAACCAGCACCATAATTGACACCCTAGACCAGCTTCATAAACATGACTGTGCTTTTATCCTTAGAAGTCATGGGTCTTTCCACTCCAAAAAGCAGCTCCGGAGTAAGATACTCCTGGAGAGACACCCACTACCACGGGTGCCCAACACCTTCTATTAGTTAGGGATTAACATTTATACCTCTATCACTGACTCAGTGGATGGGAACCTGGGCAGAGCACTATGATTAATCACTAATAAGGGAAGGGCACATATCTCCTTCTGGATGTGGTTGACAGTTGTGGTCCTTGGTAGGGTTGCAATCGCAAAAAGTGGTGATGCTCCCTCGTCTTTTGTATTGCTTTGCTGACTTCCCTTTGTTAATTCCATCACTGTATTTTAAGCAAATAGACTCCCTCCAAATTGATCTTATTTGGGGCAGCATCCCACGAAGAATCAGCCTAGCCAAACTATGAATACTACCCAGCAAGGAAGCCTTAGGAGCCCTGACATCCGTAGTTAATTCTTTGCAGTTCAATTACAATGGGGAACCTACTGGATAGCAGAACACCACTTGGCCGAGACAGTGCTAACCAGATATAGAATGGAGATATTTACGGGATGCTTTTCCCGGGTGCCAAACTCCCTAAGGGCCTTCCAGTACTGGTACAGACGGTGGCCCTAACACTACAGTGCTGCCTGCAGTATATACACTCAACACCACAAATACACCTGCACTGCAGCTGAAGGGTCTACTTACTGTCACTGGGCTGCTGACAGCCTGAGAGTTAACTCAGTGGGAAGCTGCGGGCATCCACACAATGGGTGACTTGTACTATAGGGCCACTAGAGACTTTTGTACTTTGGCAGACAAACGAAGACTGGGAAGTGGTACATTTCTGCTGTTTGGATAGACCAATGCATGCACTCAGGGGACGATGGAATGAAGAAGGGACAGAGTGTCACACACATGCAGAGCTACAGCCAATACACACAATGGAAGGAGATTAATTATGTGGCTTTATAAAGCCATCCTGGAACATACAGGAGTATCTCTCCTTCCACTTAGAGAACAATGGGAGAAAGGTTTGCAGCGAGCATACAATGACGCTGAATGGTGACTAGCCCTAGAGTATCCTTGGAAGGTTTCCAGAAATGCCCTCTTTAAATTCATAGAATTTAACATATTACATAGAGTTTACCTAGCACCCTATACGATGCATCAGGTATTCCCAAGCACATCTGTGGCCTGCCCAAGATGCAGAGGAGACCCGGCTGACAACCCCCACATGATATGGATTTGCCAAAAATTACACCGATTTTGGGATGAGGTCACGAATTGTATAGCCCGATCACAGCTGGACTGTGCCTCGACACTATGGAGGCCTGTATTGTAGGTATTTACCCTAGAACCAAAAACACAAAAGCTACTACAAAATTCACTGACCTGTTCGTCATCCTTGCCAAAATGGTGATCTCTATCAGATGGAAGTCCCCTCTCCCCCCAATTACAGATACTTGGTGCAGGAACTTAGAATATTGGGCTGGAGCTGTGTGATCCAAGGAGAAGAGGCATAAGGCTTACAGTAATGCCCCATTGTGGAATACTAGATGCACTCCTACAGACCCTTACAACACTGGAAAAGATGTTAAACTGCCACCGTAACCAGTGTCTCTCTTAGGAGAGATCCACATACCTTGCTTTACCTTAAACACCCTCCCCCATGCTACTTCGCTCCTCCGTTAGCTGTCCCCTCATGCAAGCACAACATGGACAGACACTGAGAGCCCATCCATGGCATTCCCCATTGTTTCCCTCTACTACTCTGCACCACCTCACGACAATCTTAGGTTACTCAAACTTTCCGCACAACTAAGATACACACGATAAACTGCAATCTTGTGATCTTCCTTGTTCTTTGTGCGCATGCTTTCATTGCTGTGCTGGTCCAGGTTGCCAGGGGTGCCATATTTATGCTTATAACGTGCCCTAGTGGCTTCACTTAAGGCGGCTTTGCCTTTGAAACATGCCTCCCTCTGTAGCACAAATCTATTGTTCCTGAGCCTTGGAGCTGTTCACACTACTCCTCAAGGGGGAGGCGGGTGCAGAAGGCTGTCTGGTTGGCAGAAACAGTGATGGCCACTAGATAAATTGGGCAGTACAGTGGCAGCTTTCTAAAAGTTAACTTTCTCAAAAGTGACATTAAATTTGACTTTAGCATCAAGTTGGGTTTAATGCCACAATTAATTTGATACCTTGGAGTACCCATTTTAGTAGTCCCATTCAAAAGTTAGCCAGACAGAGTTCAGTCCGTAACTCTGTACCAGTCAATGGGGCTACTCATTTTTCCACAGAAAAAAAGCCAATTTGATAGCTTTGCTGCTAGGACATATTCAAGTATATGTCTCACTTAATAATATATAGCTCCATGCCTTAGGGCTCGAGACGCCTTCCTTGGGAGAGACTCACATATATTGTTAAGGGAAGGAAGGGCTTACAAGCTACAGTGGAAGGCTGGGAGACATTCTGTACTTTGTCACACACAGGGTGACACAATCAGTACTGCAGCATTGCGTAGACACTATAACTTACATACCCATGTACTAGGGGATTATAAATAGGTCAGCTTATGCTAATTAGGGACCACCAATTCAATGTACATTTTGTAATGGGTTAGAACAGTAACATTGAGGTCTGGTTAGCAGGCGTCAGTGCACTGTCAGAGTCGAAAAAACAGCAGCATCAATCTAAAACAGTGGGGGTGATCATGCAAAAAGAGGCATTCCCCAGATTTAAAAAAACAAAAGTAAATATCTCTTCTGCTGATGGATACATCTTGTCACAGATTCCTAACCTTAAGAATGAGTGTCAAAACTATATCACTCTAGAAGGTCGGACTGAGTAGTGCTGTTAAACCAAGAAAATGGCTGTATGCCTCAGATGTAAGGCAATAGGGCTTAGCAAAAGAATGCAAGGATGATAATGTAGCCCCAAAGGTTTGTCAGCAACTGGGACGACTTTCGAGAGAGCCATTGAGGCATCCATGGACCTCGTGAACTTACAGTGGGGGGCTATGACAGGGAGGATGGCACAGCAGGGAATGGCATCTGTGAAGCTGACCAAGATTGATCAAGGGCAGACTTGCACGTAGCTTCTATCTGGTGTCCCAAACCAATTTTAGATGGTGATCTCCCGTTTCCAGTTCAGGGATAGAACGGACCAATGAGGAGAGGTGACTTGAGGTACTTCTGGGTCAAATGATATAAGAAGTGAAGGACTGAGGATCCGTTTCTGGCAAAGTTACTTTTTGATGGGTTACCTCTCGCAGATAGTTCGCACCGGATCTTTCCCTTGAGTGCCCTGTTATTGTTTTCTAATGTTTCTCATCGGGTTTCCTTTTGTATTTTCCCTAGAGACCATTGACTCCTCTTAAGAGTGGTGTCTTTTGGAACATCTCCTGCTGGCTTTTCTCCAGATTCAATAGCTCACTAACTTCTCCAGTTGTAATTACAGATCTCTACCCAGCTGGCAAGTCAATTAACAACCAAAAGAGTTGCAAGTCATCACAGATATTTAAGTTATATAAATATGCTTAACTGCGAAATACTAACATATATGCATATATACTCAGTCTTGAACTTGAAAGTTCTGGGAACATTAAGGTGGACCTGAGAAGGGGTGCATTGTTGCATCCACATTCAGTCTCTTGTTAGCCCTTCAAAGCAAGAAGGTATTAGTGACGAGGAGGCATTAGAACTATTGTTTGGGTCCAATCCCTAACTCTGGTTCCTTAGTTTGTGGAATCGGACAGAAATGGACACAAATGACCTCTAGAGGATCTTTCTTAGTCATGGTGTAACAGATCTTGATATATAGAATGACTTAACTCGAAATAGTTATTGGTCACAGCCTCTTACTCTTTTTAGCTATGGTACAGTCAACCTAGAGCTGATCATTTACTCTCTCCTGTTGCATGTGGTTAAAGTGAAATGATGCTACACATCTGGAGTTCAGCATATGCAGTGATCCTCTTCTTTGATTGGATCAGGAGGAGGGAAGACATATGGCAATCTAAACAGAGATGTTGGTCAGAAAAAAACACATGTAGGCCGTCAGGTCATCCAAACAGCACTTAACTGTTAGTCATTGTCAGATCCTGATTTGCAAGAGACAAGGGCTAACACAAATCCTAGGTAGTATTGTCTGACAGAATGTAGATGGTGCTGCCTGGGATGGGCCAGAAAATGTCTTCAAAATGGCATGAGCATATTTATATTTAGAAGCTGATCAGATGTTGACCAAAGGCCCTACACTGACACATGGCCTAGACTGGCAACCCAGATCGGTGAGGAGTGCCTCTGACCTCGGTAAACTGAGGAAAGCTGAGAGGACAACCCACCAAAAGGTTGGAGGGGCCCATCCAACAGCGCAGATTCAGATGAAAAGAGTGGAAGATCTGAACCTGATGGAGCCACTAGCCAGTCATCCAAGTATGAAAGTATATGGGGTCCTGACTATGGCTGCCACAACCATCAGAACTTCATGTAGAGTTTTTTGGTAGCAGAGCCAGCACCAAGATGGTGGAGCCTGGATTCTGCCGCTATTGTTGGCGATGTAGTCCAATAAATTAATTCCTTCCCTGAAATGAGTTGGGGGTGTCTGGACCAGCTGCGAAAGCTGTTTCTTCTAGGAATACACTACTTTGGAGTAGCCTCAAAACTTCCTATATTGTTGACTGAATTGCCCTGCTGAGGAACCTAGGCCTAGAAGCGAGTCTTAACACAGCTGTTTTTCAAGCGTTCCAGAGAACAGTCGGCATTCTCTCTGAATAGTTTCTTTCCATCAAAGGATAAGTCCAAGAAAGAGGCTAGGACATCGCCTGTGAAGCCAGTGGAACACACTCAAGTGTGTCATTGTACTGTAACAACCGTGCTCATGGAAATGTTGATCAGATCCCAAACAGCACATGCAGATGTCACGTGGGTCCTACAAGGACATTATCGCATGGCATCTGTGGCCAACCATGACACTCTCTTTGGGTCAATGCATTTTATAATCATGCTTCCAAGCGCTGTGTCAACATAGTTCAATTACTTAAAGCATTAGTGAAGCGTTTATGGAACTGGTCATCCACCAACCAATATGTTAATTTTTCCTCATTGTCCTATGGCACTACAGTCTCCCTCCAGTCATGGCCTTCGAAGAGCTAGGTTTGCGCATTCAAAAAGAAATAGACAAGCGTTTTTAATATCAGTAATAATCCATCTGCCAGCCAGCACCATGATATGCCAGAACTCATGCACTTTTTAAACATTATTTATAAGGTAGTTACAGAAACATTTCTTAGCATCTTACTGCTGACACAGACGGACATAACTCACTCTGACTTTTATCGCTAAGTTATGGATCCTATTTTTCCAGGCAGTATAAAACACATTTTATTTCTGTCCTCTATGATGACCCAGGCCGGTGGTGTTGGCTAACAAGATAAGAAGTGCTCCGTCATACGTACCATCAATCATCATGAAGATGAAGAACAGCGGGAACTCGCACTCGATGCCGTCAAACAGCTGAAAGAAGAAAGCAAAGCATGTATGTCACCGTCCACGGGATCTACCTGCAATTGTCACTTTCTCATCTGTGCATATAGAATATTTACACGTAAAATGATGCACTTGTGAATTATTACATCAGGCTGCCCCTCAATAAATTGGTTTCCATCAAATTAGAATTTTCACGTAATTCGTTTTTTCTCAGCGCCCAGTTACATAGTTTTATTTTCCAGGAGCCTGTAGTTTAGACCCGACAGGCCCCATCCCATCCCTGCCTGTGCAGAGAGCTGAGCGCCCATTGTTTCAAAGCAAGATCTCGACACAGGCTAAGGACCAAGGTGGCAGACACCCCTTGACAGATCCACTCTGTTCACATCCCCTTCCCCAACCGCAGTTCTGGCATCACTCTTGCCTCCTGTGGACCGGCAGACGTGGGGAGATGTGCATGTATTCCATGCAAACCAAACACATGGTTCCGCTGTTACCTTCTTGTGGCAGGGCCAACTTTCAGACTACACACCAGAGAGGGGATGGGGTGGCACCTAAAGACACCAAGGGATCAAGTCTCAGTAGTTGCCATGTACCTGCACACAGTGGCGGGTGGCATGGTAGGTGCAAAAGGATCGCGCTGGGGGTGGCGCATGGTGCAATTACAAAAAAAAAAAAAAACTTACCTTGCCGCCAGCGGGGTCCCACTTCTCTTCTCCTGCTCTCCTCATGCACATCGAGGAACAGGAAGCAGGCCCCACTGACCAGCATTGTGATTGGTAAGCACCCAGGATCCCCTGACCAATCACAACGATGCAATGCAGCATTGTGATTGGTTTTGAGCGTCCTGGTTCGACCCTTAACCAGGGAATGGGGGCCTGGGCATGTTCTCCACACAGGCGGTAATGCAGCCTGCGTGGAGAACGGGGAAGTGCGCATGACTGGTTTGGGCAGCACGAGAGGGCCGACCAAACAGTCATTGCGCACTTAGAAATGGGCAAACCACTCCTCCCCTACCCTGCTCCAAGAGCAGAGCAGCCCGCGCACTCTCCCGCCCACAAAGCAGAAGGAAGCAGCCTAAAATAATGATAATGCAAAGTTATTATCATTTTATGTTTCTGCTTCCCACTGCTTAAAAGTAGTGAGGTGTCGCTCCTCCGCCATAGCGGAGGAGCCGCCACTGCCTGCACAATCGTAAAATGACCAATCCGATCTGATGATTTCATTAGATGAAACATCAGCAGGTAATCTACGTATAACTACATTTTGCTAAATACTCTGGAGTCTGTCTTTTTTGAGGTGTTGCCAGGGATGGATTGTGACGTCCTATGAAGACTGCAAGAATTTAGATTATATACGGTAGGTGACTACCCACCTCAAGGAATAATCACAACTCTTGTCTTTATAAACCTTCAAAGTTACTAAATGAGTCTGAGCTCATCCCCCTGGTAGTGATGGCACAGAGCAGACAGGCTGAACCTAGGGCAATGTGTAAAGTAGTTATGCAGTGCCAAAACAATAACTAAATTTAAATGCCAGACAATAAAAATCCCAAACCAAATTAGAAAAATACAGTACAGTATAATTTAATAAACAAAACACCAAAAGGTCAAAAATCCAATAAGGGGAACCAGAGATGTGAGTTAAAGATTTAAGGGAAAATAGCACCAAAAAGTACAAAGCGCAGAGTCTATGGTCGCGGTAGACCACGATCTAGGTGTAATTTGAGGCTAACTTCAATGGAGCAATGGTTGGGTATACCAACGCAGTTCATGTGGTTAAAGAATTTGCTTTCTGACTTAGTCTTTTAAGTCCCAACCTCCAACAGAGTACACGTCTGAAGTCATCCTAGGTGTCAGGGGAAGCATTTAGAGACTCGCAGGTTGTCAGGCAGAGGCCAACATCAGGGTCCAGTTGGCACTGGACAGCTGGGTACTTTGAGGAAAAGGCCTCTTGCAGCTTGTTGTCTCCCTGCCCTGTAGCCACACAAGACGACAGCCAACCAACCCTTGGAGCCCACGTCCTTGTACTGACTACAAGAGGGAACAAAGTCCAGTCCTTCAGGGCTCCTGTCAGATCACAGACAGCAGGTCTATTCCTATTTTGATATTGTGCAGATCCAGAAAGTGCTCTGAAGCAGGTGCCTGGAGATGCTACATTTATGCCTGGCATGAGCTAATTGGTGAGGTGACTCCTGGCCACCCCCTAACCAATGTGATAAAAATCCTGTGGTCAGCCCTACCCGCTTATTGCAAACAGGCCCAAAAATGCAATGTGTCAAGAGGCGTGGCCAGCAGCCAACCAAGATGGTCGCATCTTGTAGGGGCTACAGAAATACAGAACATATCCTCAATATAAAATGAATCGAGCGCATCCGTCTGCTGTCTTCAACAGGAGATGGATGCGCTCGATTCATTTCAGATTGAGGATTGCACGCAAGTCGTGATCGTGCTTGACCCAAATAGATGAACCTGTTCTGTATTACAGATTTGTCAACAGTAAATTGGAACGCTTTGGTCCATTTTGGACACGAGATTTTAGCAACTCTTCCCTGATGTAATGGATGTTTCACAGTGATCATTTTTATATTGAATGCCTCAAGTGCCATCAAGCCGCTCTTTGTCCTTTGGAGCCTACGGGCCCAAACACAACATCAATACCATCCAGTTCAGGGTGGCTTCTGGTGCCCCCCTCCCTCTTTTTCTGTCCTGAGGAAGACCATGTCGAAAGTACTCTAGCAGGCTACTCGGTCTATTGGGAGTCGAAACGTCGACTATTTCATTGTTTCATTCCAGTTGGATCAACAGTGCTTTATCACTGTGATATAATATTCCAAATCATGGCTATGTATTGTTTATTATTGAAATGTGTGGCTGAAATAAGCAGTGTTCCATTGTAAATATTCATGTGATGAATAGAATGTCACTACTTTCCCTTTACACTTTTCTAACCCTCATTTGATGCACAATACCTTCTCCCTTTCCTTTCTCCCCGCAACTTGGGGCACTGTTTTGGTACTATTTTTGAAGTAATTTATGAAGAGTTATTTGCTGATTTACAAGCAAGGATGTTCAATGTGATTAAATAACATTGTTCTATACATATCCATAGTGAATTAGTGTAATAATGCCTAGTGTACTTTAATTTCGTTTACTCTTAAGTATTGTTCCACTGGGACCATTTCTCTACTGTACTGCACTGAGGCGGGGGGCGCCCTAACACTGCAAGACATACCGGTGGTGATTCAAGGGGTACGTGCAAAATAGATACGGTCACATCTGAGATTACTTTAATGCATGCGGACCTCCGCAACCTTGGCTTTCGCGTTAAGACCGCTGAGGACTCGATAGCCATGCTCCAAGCCTCTACTAAACGCTAGAAGTACAAGCTGATAACCTGTTGACTACTGCTGCTGACTTCCAGGTGTGCGTGGAAGATTTTGAGGGGAGAGCCCGCAGAAATGACAGAATTCTGGGGGTGCCTGAGCGGGTGGAAGGCCCAGGAACTGACCTTTTTGATGAAGATCTTATTGTGAAGAACTTGCAGCCGCAACAGGAGCTATGACCTGTAGCATCCCTTCTTCCTATAATAGCACGGATCTTTAACAACAGAGATGACAAATTGCAGACAGCCAGATATTCCCCCAACTCTCAAGCTTGAAAATGCTACGATCTCATTCTTCCCGGATTTTACGCTGAAAGTCCAAATACTAGGGTGCTCTTTCCTTGAGGCCAAGAAGGCCATAAGTGTTAGAGAATCGAAATATGCAATGTTATTCCCAGCCAGACTCCGGGTGGTGGCAGAGGGCAAAGCTTGGTTTTTTGAGACCCCGGAGGAGGCTTGGGACTGGCTAGATGGCTGGCGTGCAGCAGGGAGACAATGATCACATGCCAGCAGTCAGAAGGGTGGAGGGGCCGCAGACATCAAGGACAAAAACGGAACCATGAAGCCAGCAATACTGAAAAAGACACGCCAAGACTGTTGTACCGTAGGGGTCCTTGGCCCAGGCTCTACTAGAACGTGACACTCCAGATCCATAATGCAATGCTGTCGTAACCAGCGAACTGTAGGGGACTTGATAGAACCACATAAGTGCAGTAAAGATGATCCATGCTTTGGGGGATGAGATGACGGGTGGCCACCCCCAGTTGTGTCACGTTCCCCTGCAATGGGGCATAGAGAATGGGAAATACAGGCGCTCTGCAATGTTGAGGGGTGGGCAGTTTTAGGTCCACAATGCAGAGAGGCAGGGAGGGGGGGGAGAGGGGTACTGAGCTTAAATTGCTTCTTTAGGATTTTTGTGATTGTTTGGGTGGATGACAGTGAATGCAGGCGACGATGGACATCACAGGTACTTAGGCAACATATTGCAGCACAGACCTCTACTAGACTTAGTTACGGACATAGATATTTCCCCTGGCTCCTATGTGGGCTTACAGATTGCTACCCTAAGTGGAGCTCGGCTCCCAGCGGAGAAGTCTTAAAGCTTGACACAAGATCAAATGACTACGAATCAGAGACCTCTTAGTTTTAAACTCCTTTCCTGGAACGTCAATGGGATGGGGGATAAGATTAAGAGAGGGGTGGTGCTGCAATATTTGAAGCGACAATCCCCCGATTTAGTTCTCCTCCAAGAGACACACCTACAAGGAGCTTCTTACTGTGTACTGAATAGGTGGGGATATAAAGTTAGTGTCACATGCGGCTTATTTAGAGGCTTCATTCACTATTCGGCAAATCTCACATGACCCTCACGGGCGCTTTGTGGCGCTCTCTGGCCACTGGCAAGGCTGTCTCTTCGACATTATTTCTCTCTACATTCCACCGTTTTTACACACAACGGTGCTGACAGTTTAGGGCTTGCATATTGTACAATTACCACACGGGAAATTACTTATCGGGGGACTGTAATGTAGCTATATGTGGGAGCAGGACCGGTGGCCGGCGCGACAGCGAGACCCCTCGGACAAGTTCCTGGCAAACATTTTTGTCGGCTTTGGGCCTAGTGGATATATGGCATATGCGTAACCCGGAGGCATGTCAATATACCTTCTACTCATATGCGCATGGTAGCTTATTACCAATTATTATATGTTTGGACTAGTGACAACTCCCAACATTTAGTGCAATGACTCTCCTCCCCAGGGGAAGCACAGACCACTCCCCACTCTGGGCAATCTATGTTAAACGCACAGTATCGGGAAGCCGGGTGGCGCCACTTAGTCCCTGGTAGTAGATGGTGCCATGTATTCAAACCAAATTGCCTAAGACTACTGATCAATACTTCCAAAAAATGAAGGTACAGCAGATTTGGCCCAAGTCCTATGGGAGGCCTTTATACCGGTAAAAAGACGTCAGGGTGTTTCACTGATAGCAGGACACAAAAAGGAAAAAAGGGCACAGCTGGAGGAGTTGGAAAAGGACATCTAACTCCTTGAAACCAAATTGATAGCAACAAATCACACTGAGGTGCGAAATAAACTGAACAATAAGCGAAATAATTATAGCGATATAGTGGAAGACGCAGTTAGAACCAGATGTCGTGCAACCTTGCATCGCTTATATGAAATGAGAGACAAGGCAGGGAAGCTTCTGGCATAGATAAATAAGAGGGAAACAACATCAAATTGGGTATTTGAGGTTGTCTCAGAGGCGGAATCTCCGTGAAAGACAGGCAAGGCAATGCTGATACTTACGAGACGTATTACACAGAATTATATTTTCCCTGGCTACAGGTTACCACAGAGGCTGCACAGAACCTATTAGCCACCCTTATGATACCAACCTTAAGGACGATGGATAGAGAGATGTTGGAGGCAGATCTCACCGAAAGTGTAGTGTCCCAGGCCATTCAGTCCTTAAACGTAGGGAAAGCAATGGGTCCCAATTGCCTCCCGATCGAATGATATAAATTGATAGCATCCAAAATTGCCCCCTATTTGGAGAAGATGTTTAAGGAAAGCTTAGAGGTAGAGAGGTTTCTAGAAAATCAGAGCCTTGCTAATACTGCAGTGATTCATTAGGTCAGAAAACCACCGGACCGCTGTACGTCTTATAGGCTGATCTTCTTACTTTGTGCCGAGGTCAAGATCTTGGCCAAATTTTTAGCAATCCGACTAGCCCCGGTGTTAGGTACATTAATACATCCTGATCAGCCAGGGTTTATGCCTGGTAGAAATACTGCACTAAATTTGAGGCGCCTACGTGGGGTGCTACGAAGGGCGGGATATGTTCCGAAAGATGCAGTAGTGGGGTTGCTAGATGCTAGAATGGCATTTGATAAAGTGGCCCTTCATCTTTGCAGTCTTAGAGAGACAAGGGTTTGGGGCAAAGTTTTTATCCTGGGTACGTCTCCTATACATGGGTCCCCTGGCACAGGTGACGGTAAATGGAGGTAGATCAGTTGTATTTACCTTACAGAGAGGCACGAGGCAGGGCTGCCCCCTCTCGCTCCGCTGATCTTTGCTTTGTCCTTGAACTGCTGGTGGTCTGGATACGTGGTGATCCGCTGATCAGGGGACTAAAATGGTCAGAGGATTGGGAAGATAGGACAACTTAGAACCTCCTCTGAGATGACTCCAAGATGATGTGCAACATTGGAGATCTCTGCCCCTGACATTACTGGGAAAGGCATCCCTTTACAAGATGATGGCATTTCTCCTTTTTTATGTGTCCTTCACAATGCACCGAACCTGGTCCCATCGACGCACTTTCGAGCAGTGGAAGCAGTGGTGAGAACACTCCTCTGGGATGGGAAAACCCCGAAAATAGCTTTGCATAAGCCAACGAGGGGCTGGTAAGACAGTGGGATTGTACTCCCTGCATTTCAGTACTATGATTGGGCAGCACAACTTACAGTGGTTAACCACTGGGTCCATCTACCACAGGACGAACCGCCTATCGAATGGATAGGCAAAATATGCCACCAGGGGGCTACCTCAGAGCCATTTATGGGGGGGGGGGGGGACACAATACACCATTAATTTCCCCAACCTCAGTGACCGTCAAAATTCGGCTTACAGCAAAAGCGGCACAGGAATGGCGCGACAGAATTATACAAGCCACACCAATGTGGGATTCAACACAACTGGGCCTTCTAGCGAAATATGAGGGATTTGACAAATGGGACCTTCTAGATCTCTCACAAGTAGGTGACTTATGTTCTAACGGGGAGGTGAAATCCTTTACTGATCTTCAGCGAGAACATTAACAGGCACCCTGTGAAACCTTTCGCTACCTCCAGATAAGAGACACGCTACAAAGGGCTGTTCCCTCAAAGGACAGTTCTCCCTGAATCCTCCCCATTAGAGGATAGACTGCTAGATGACTACATGCAGAGAAAGGCAGTATCTTTGACATACCGGATAATATTTTATAACTCACCAGACACCCTAGCGACCAATACCGATAAATGATTGGGATCTTGGGCCGACTGGAAGATGAATGGTTGGAGGCGATGGCATCCGAGAGAGGTGGCCATACGCTCAAGTTTTCTATTGGTCCAAATTAAGATTCTGCACAAAACGTATTATGCTTGTACGACTCTGGTAAAATGAGAAGATTAATCCTGTCGAAAATGCCGCAGGGGATGTAGCCATGAGGGCACCCTTTTTCATATGTGGTGCAACTGCCCGGAGATCAAGGAATATTGGAGGGAAGTGACGTTGTGCATGCTGACATTATGTATAGACACGGTGGAGGCCTCACCCCAACTATGCTTCTTGAATATTTGGGAGGCAACGGACTTAACTGCAGGCGAACGACTCTGGGTAACATTGGGTCTCATGGTTGTGAAACGTAATATAGCCATAAAATGGAATGCAGACTCTAGTCTTACATTAAGAGACTGGGGAGCAGATATGAATTGGTGCATACAAGCAGAGACGGGAACATATGAGGGTAGAGGATATCCCGAAAATGGACCAAGATCTGGGGTAGCCGGAATGTAGGTAGGGGGTTGTTCTGTGCTCCTGTTAGTAGACCCATTCAATTAGTTAAAGACTGAATGCATAGATGAAACCCCCCCCCCCCCCCCCCCCAAATCCCCCCTCCCACAGGATTGAATGGAAAGGGTACGCGATTGAAACTACAAGGGAGATATCAATATTTTCTGATCAATACAATGTGCTATACTATTCTGAAGATGGAAGAATTGGCTACGGCGGTCATGTTTTACTTTATTGCAATAAAAAGAGTTATAAAATAAATGCAATGTGTCAGAACATTTTCATGATGGTAAAAGCCTTCAGCCAAACAAAATTAGGACTGAGGGCTATGGGTGTGTGTGGTTTACTAAGGTAATCCTCCCACCTCTAACACTAAAATTCAGTTTGGAGCAGGTGCTGTACTGACAACAAACTCCGAAACAGATGTCTTGTAGGACAAATGCAGGGTACTTCAGCAACCAGACAGTGGATACTAAAAGAAATGTCTTGGCATCCTATTCTTTCCCTTTCAAGTGCACCCCAACTGCAACATGTTAACCCAACAGCCCTGTCATGAGACTCTAGCAGGATTTGACACTGTAGTGTCAAAAAGGATGTCCACCCCCGTCCCCCTGAAAATTCCATGAAGTTCTGAGCAGTGATATCTGCTCATTCAGCCTACTGTTTGCTCCTGGAAGGCATTTCACACTTTTTCACACCTATTCAAGGATAATCACTAACTGGGAGAAGCTGTAGTCACAATGCAAATTAGCCTCCAGGAACGTTAGGCAGGGGAAAAGTAGCTTTCTGAAAGTTACGCTTCCTCAGTATTTACTAAAAATCCAACTTCAACATTGAATTGGATTTTTAATAATTATTAAAAATAGTTATTTAACAATTTTTCTAGCGGGTCCCATTCTTGAAACACAGTATTAGTATTTCAATCTGCACTCTGGTTTTCTACTTAGGACAGCTAGGCCTGTCAAAGTGAAATACGTTTTTGCACCTTGTCACTATAGAGATATGGTGGTAATAATTTCCTACATGCTCCACTTTTAAATACCATGCACCTTACCCTGTGGGTTACAAGGCTTACATAAGGGAATGAATGAATGAGAGATTTATAAAAAACAAACTTCTGCCCGAGGGAGTCTTGGAACCCTCGGGGACTTACTTATATTTAAAATTGAGGTTTTCTCCTCTAAAAGGGTAATCCTAACAGGCTGGACGGCAGGTTCAAAGCTGAAGCAGTCAGGCTACACTGGTAGGCCTGAAGACAGGTTTGCCCGGTATAGAGAAGAGCACAACAGTTGCTGCAGTCCGTTAGTGGCATTTAACTTTCATGCCCTGAGTACACCTTGTACCATATACTAAGGGTCTTCTAGGTAAGTTAAATATACCAAATATATCAGTATCGGGTGGGCTCAGTAGACATACTTTGTCTTGTGGGTGCCTGCAAAATACCTTAGGTCAAGTATGTAAAAAACACTTTGGGAGAAACTGGGCTCACAACCTTGTGTAGCGCTCCTGATGAGGCAGGGCAGATATCTAAGAATAACAATAAAACAGCGCACTGACAGCATAATGACTCTACATCACACTCCGAGGAAAACCGAGGTTCTACGACTGACTAATTTCTCATACCTAAAGATTCTTATAGTAGAGAAGATTTCCTGGCTGAGATTGAACCTCCCTTAGCTTGGCACTTGTTTTTGCAACTTTGTTACAGGACCCTACCCCTAAACTCCTTCACTGCTAGGTGGCCAATGTCCCTAGAGCTGAAGACTGGCAGTGTATGGCCTGTGGCGCCCCCAAGGAAACCTTAGAACATGTTTTTCCCCCTTGAATTTGACTAATAACTTTGTACCCCTTAGCCTAATGAGCACTGCTGCATATAACCCTATCGCGTGTATCGGGTGTAAAATAATGAGCGAGTATTTTTTTTATCTGTATTAATGAACATTTTAACCTATTTATGTTTTATTTTGTTTTATGTGCTTTTATGGCCTTGGAGCCAAAAAAAAGACTGAATATTACTAAATATACCAGGTAGGAATTTGCCAATTTGATCATGTTTAAAGGGGGTCTACAGGCACTTTATTACTGGTTAGCATGGGTAAAGTGCATAAAGTTCTGTCAGCAAAAATATAGGGTCCAGGAAAAAGTGAAAAATCTAGTGTGCCCACACTGAAAAGGCAGATTTCATACCTTAACCTAAAATACTAAGGAAAGGGCCCATATACACACACCATTCAACTAAATGTGAGTCACACAAATCACGAACAATCGAAAGTAGTCAAAGATGCCATTGGTACTCGATTACTAAAACCATAAGAGATTATTTAATGCAATCCTTCTCTGCAAACCCATACCAGCTTGGAGATACTGCCCAGTCAAGCCATGAAGTACTAGATGTTTTTATTAATACTAAATATGTTTTAGTGTCAGACTGCTCTAACTACCGCTCATCAATACTATTTTTATTAAACATGGGAGGGTGAAAAGCTCAGTTAACCCAAATGGACTGAAACAACTGATCAGCAATCATTGGAAAATGTACTTTTAAGCCACAGAGTAAGTGTATTAGCTTAAATAATACATAGAACATGTTCACACTGAGCGAAAAACGTGCTGCAAATTAATAATCTTAAAGAGTTCAATTATAAGAAAATATATATATATATATATTAATTAATTCTCTTTTCCTGTAGCCATTTGCTATGTGTATCGTTTCATCCTACTATTCAATAAAGGACAACGTTTCTGAGAAGAAAAGCACACAACTGTCCTGGTCAGAGTTCCATTGCATCACTTAAAAGTTAATTGTTTCGTAATTTATTTATTAGTCACTGATTTTCCTTCAGTAAAATGTTATAATCCCCACAGGTAGTAGTGCCCGGTGGGTGTTTGTTGGGGAAAGTCTCTTTTGCCCACATAAAAATAGACAGAACTGTTAATTTCCAAAAAGGAAAATATTCTAAGGATTCAATACAAAATATGAAATACACGTGAAAATCTTTAACTTGTTACAATCAAACACAAAACACAAGGATGAAGTGAGCCTGTTTTTGATCATTTGTACTCGGAGAAAGTTAACAACAACATTTAAACAGAATGATAAATTAAGGTCCTAGGTGATATTTGAAATACATGGCAGACACAATTCTGAAACTTGAAACCTAAATCATTCAACAAATCAATAACTGGCCAAACTACTACTTCAAGCTATCTCAAAATTGTGCACGCACAGACACCAGGACAAATCCAATTTGCCCATTATTTTAAAAGATTAATCAAATGTCGGCACATAATTCACTTACTAATAAAGCTTGGGGAATTTATCAAAAGCGAAAAAGTAGCAGCCAGAACAATGCTGCTGCAAATGCAATCATGAGGGAGGAATGTGATTAATGACAGCACAAACAGGAGTCGTAGTTTCCTTTTAATGAATGGGCCCTATTAATATCATAATTCATATGTGATAGTTAGGCTTGCTTCCAAACACGTACAGGAGCTAAACTGTATGGATATTAAAAAAAAAACCTCAGCCACAGCGACCACATTAGAGCCGGTTTTACTGAGAGGAAGCTAATAGGAGCTGCTGGGTTTAGTTGCTACCTTAAAACCGTTTTAGCATTTTTTATAAACATTTTCACAGTTTTGTTACTTTTTTATTCGGAGTTACTCTTTATTTTACAATGTAATATGAAAAATCTGTTCGGAGCCAATAGTTTCACGGACCTGGGAGGCCTCAATGTAATTTGTTTGGCCCATCACGCTCATCCTCCTCCTTTCCAGTCACACCTTGGCCACAGTTCTACTGCTGTATTACAGATTCCAGCGGCGGCTCCTCCACTATGGTGGGGGAACGTTGTCCCCTCCTGCCAGCAGGAGCAGCTGCAAAACTTGGAAAATAAAAAGATAATAAATCATGCTTATTATATTTTTATTTTTCTTCTACCTTGTAGTCGGGGGAAGGGGGCGGGGGGTGCCACGGGATGACAGGCACTGAGGGGAAGTGGTGAGCATTGCCTTCAGTGCGCATGACTGATTGACCTGCCAAAGTGTCACGCGTACTGAAGCGGTCTCCAACCCGAGCTGTGTTTCTGGGTTGGAGACAGCAGGCACAGGCTCCCAGTCTCCCTGGGAGCGCAATTCAAGGGAGCTCAGGCCAATCCTGATTCTGCTCTCATACTGTAAGAGCAGAGTCAGGATTGGCCACAGTGGAGCCAGAAGAGCAGCAATGCGGAGGAATTCAGATAAGTTTCTTTTTTTTTGTTTTAGTTTAGTTTTTGGTTTTAGTCCCCCCCCCTCCGCTCCGCCACTCGCAGACGTGACTCAGCTTGACCTATGTGTATCTTGCGTCCTGTATGTAATACAGCAGTACTCCGAGTATACCTTAATCTCTGCAGGCTTGTAGTACCGTCTGTTCATGTCTTCCAGCGCTGTCCTGTAGCCATCACGCAAGAATCGCTTGAAACCATACTTTCCTTTAAGTTTTCGGACAATCTTATCCAGAGTTTGACTGTACAAAGCATCATCGTCCACGGCGAATGCTGGATAACTAATGCAGGGAAGAAGGGCTGCATCTGTATTCTAGAAAAAGCGAAGCGCATGTTATTTTATGGTCCAGAACCTGACATCTAAAGCAACTGAACAAATTCATCTTGCTGTAACAGAACCAATGACCATGGTTAAGACCTGGATTTAGCCTATAAGAGGAACATCTACTTTCTACGAACAAGCACTTTCATGTTTCATAATAATACTGTGGGGCAAGAGATCTAGCATTTGTGACTTTACAGGAACACATATCCACTGAAACCAACCAAAACATTGAATTTCCTGATGCCTTAGTCATCACACTTTTGGCCGATATCTCTTTTTGATCCTAAGCATGCTTGTATATAGAAAACAACCATTTGCTGTTATTTTTTAATTGCAAGTTCATTAGTTAACTGAGCAGCAAAACAAATGAATTGCTAGGGGCTTCAAAGGATCTGTCCTCCAATGGTTTCCATTAGACAAATGATCATTTGGCAACCTTAGCAATCACACTGAACCGTGAGTACACGGATAATCTCAAACTGGTAAAATAGAATATATATTTTTTTTTTCTAGCTATGGTTGAACAGAAATGAATGGACATTATTTCTAGATTCAGAATTCATGATTTAGTCAAACCTATTGCCCATCACAGCAAAATATAACCAAGTCATTGGGAAGCACCAGCCCTCTGTGATGGGGAAGACATCTAAGTCGTCTTGTGTTTTTTAAAGGCATCCAAATGAACCTAGTACCCCAAGGCAAATTTCTTTTTTAATAACGCACTAAGGCGGGGTATACTCTGTAGTAGTACCAAAGCATTGGTCACACACTCCATCACTAGACTGGTAATAGGCCCAATCATGGTTCATGGACCATAATAACATATTTTGAAACTCTTCGCCACTTCTATTTTAGCAGAGCTTCACAATTGATTGGCAAATCTGAACCATCTACGGTTGTAAATTAGTTCTCACACATTTCGGTTTCACACTCTAGTAGTAGCCATGAATATCTATGTCGCTACTTAGTGCAATATATAACCTGAATAGCCATCAGACTTGGCCGTAGCTGTGATTGTAGCTGTGTACTGTCAGTATAGATGCCTGTGTTGCCATCACAGACACATTTTTAGATTATCTCAGCAGCCCTGAGTGGTAATATACCTAGGTTATATTTTAGAGCCAAAATAAAAGTTTCAATGTATAGATTGCTCCTCCTAATTGAAAAAGACACCATAGAATTCTTGAGTGGTGCATAAAGCAGCAGAAGCCTGTTGGGGTCAGAAAGTGACATTTACCATTACACTCATAAGAACCTTTGCTTTTTACTACAGCAAAAAACTCAGAACAGAATTACACATAACATGGTGTGAAAATAGAAATTTACTCAGCAGAGTAACTTTGCTTGCTTTGGTGTAAATTCATTCAGTAGTTTTTGAGATATCATTTGAAATAGGTGTTGGGTTTGGTTTCCAAGGGGCAAATTATTATCTTGACAGTTGAAAATGTGTTTTGATTTGCTATTAACTTTGGCACTGTTTGACTAATTTGCATGAAAGATGGCAGATGTCTAACAATTTTGGTTTACTCTCTGTACTTTTAGATTTGTACAGATTCATCAAGGGGAACAATGCTAAAAGGGGATGCTCAAATAGTATTTATTTGCTGACATACTATTTGACAAATCCACGTGAAATATGGCGAAAATTTAACAAATTTAGTTTTATGTGGATATGCCAAGTTTCATGCAGATTCATAAAGATGGGGGGGCGGATTAACATTTTTATGTGCTAATAACTTTAAATGAAATGTATCATGTCAAGTCTAATGCAAACATCTCAGGTTTAACGGAGATCAGTCATATAGATGGATTGATACACAGACAGACACAGCAGAAACATGCACGTAAAATGTTATGCAGAAACTATCAATTAGATCCTGATGTGTGCCATGCTAAGGAGTTGGGGAACTGCCAGCCATGGTGGCACCAAACATGGTAGCACTAGGGTAATCCTGGCATGTCTCAGAGATACAGAGGTTTATCCCCAAACGGTTCACAAAAGGAAGTAACAGTAGTTTGAAGCTAAAATAAAAAGTTATGTCATAATGCAAAAGCTAATCTCAAAAGGAAATATTGGCACAAATGTACCCGGACTTCTTTTTAATCATCAGACTTTGACCCAAAACAAGAGACCGAAAGATGGAAAAACATTGGCAAAGGGTGGAAGCAGGAGTGCAATTGGACCTATAAGAATGTTATATAGAGGCAACAACAGTATATTGATGGATGAAAAAGGCATGAGGTTAAATAAAGACTAGACAGCCTTGACATTCAGCAACCCCAACATTGAGCCGCGGCGTCGAAGGACTTCTTAATAAAGTTTGCGCCCTGGTACTTATTCTTTTACAAATTAAATACGGAGAACATGTGAACATATGCCATGTTAACAAGTTATTCCCTTTGTCATGCTGCAAAACTCAAAGATGCGGGAGTACTGCACCCAGCAAGGTATCCGTATTTCCCTGGTCTGATACTACAGCATAAAAAAACAGCAGGACTCATAATGGGCCCCTAAATGAATACCCAGGAAGAAAAACATCCTAGCTGCATCAGGCCAGACTCCATTACTTAATTCATTGGATTACAGAAAACACTTAGTACAGGTTAAGGTGGGAGAGTGGTATCAATATAAAACATACAAACTCCCTTAAAGATTTATAAAATAATGTGCCTGACCTTTTACATTTATGTGCATGCATTTCTTTCGTACATACTATGAAATCATAATCTAAACAGTGTAGAATGCTCTCTGTATCGTTCCAATTTTAGTATAAGTGCCGCAGAAGCGGAAGACACACACATTTGTGAAGCGTTCCATATTTTTAAACTGGCTCCCTGTTGCTAAGAGGATACAGTTTAAGGTCCTAGGCATAGCTCATTGTGTGATGCACAGGAAGGGCCCGCAGCTATTACAACACCTGGTTCCTCCCTACATCCTCAGTAGAACATTGTGTTCTACTGCTCTATGTTTACTAACAATTCCTAATGTTAACTCCTTCGCCGCGGGGGTAATTTCCCCGCGGGGGGGGCGCCGGCGCTGTGCTTGTGACGAGTCCAGCTCGTCATGAGGCAAAGTGGAGCTGTGCTCATGACGAGCTGAGCTCGTCACGGCTCCGCCCACTAATTGATTCTCCCGAACAGGCGGGGAATCAATCGTGCGTGGGCGGAGTGCGACCGTTATGACGAGCCCAGCTCGTCATGAGCACAGCTCCACTGTGCCTCATGACGAGCTGGGCTCGTCATAAGCACACAACCGGTTACAAAAAAAAAATCAAGAATTGGCGGTAGGTCTTTTTTGTGGTAGGTCTTTTGACCGCCTGGTTCCAAAATTATGGAATTCACTGCTTAGCAATCCAAAGACGAATTAAGCTTTGGGAAGTTGTTGAAAACTTTGCTGTTTACTTAATTCTCTTTCAGGATATGAGCTCAGGTATAATTTGTTAGTGCTGGGAGGCCCGCTGGGCATCAAAACACTTTAGAAATGCCAAGAACAGAATAGAATAGAGTTGTACCATCCTCTGCACCATCAAAGAGGGTATAACCATCAAGGTGCTGAAGGGGTATGTCCATGTCATCCATTTTACAACAGTGAGAAGTACAAAGGGTTCTGCACATTTTGTGCACACCCATTGGTAGGTTAACCATTCCCCACTTTAAATTAAGTGTTTTTTTAATACTCATATTTTATGTATTGACTCCTTCATCAGGGCTGTACAACATTGATGAAGGAGAAAAAAATAAAGAATACCACTTTATACAAAGTAGGATGATTAATAAGGAAAAATTAGGCAAAATGGGCTTGTTTGTCCAGCGAGAGGAGCACTCAAGCAAATGATAAGACTGCATACACCTAAAAGTATATCGAGACACCTGAACTGAATTAAAGATACTGTGTACCTTAGATTGAGAAGACAATCACCCATTAAGAATCAACTTATTCCTTATGGATTGCTCAAATGAGGTGTCTAAATGGGATGGTTATTCTGCTTTGTCTCTTTCTCAAGAGGAAGCAGACGCTGGAACTGACTGTACGTTATATGTGATTCTGTGAGTTTCTGAATATACTCTTTTGTGGCCATTAGCTTCATGTTTTCTTTTGCTATATTGAAATGACCTCTGGATGTCTTGGCACATGGAATTGTTGTTAATTTAACTGAAATTCGTCATGCAATTGTTTTTGATTTGCTGTAATTAACTTTGTTACATGTATTGGACTTTGTGATCTGCAATAATGAGTTGATTTTGCAATCTATCATTGAATGGAAAAAGAAGATTATTTTTTAAATGTATGCTCAAACTAAGATTATTGTATCTTGGACTAAATTCGGGGGCTTCAATGTACTTATAGGTTTATGCAAAGTAGGATGGTGTAACTTTCCCATGGACATGTGCTATTTAAGTCCACCGCCACTTATGCTTCGCTAAGGATAAATAAAGAAAACTACCTAAGTGTCCCTTAGTTACTACTTATTATTAGTTAGTGCCTAGGAAATTATGTGGTTAACAATGTGTTAAAATTGTATATACTTTTAATATAAACAGCTGTATAGCAAAGTCATTCTTTTTAACGAGTTCAATTCAAATTATATTGTGCACAGAGATGACAGAATTGCTGTCTGATTCACTCCAAAAGAGGCTGAATGATACAACAAACAGCTAGCAGCAGGATGTAGGGGAGCATTGCTCTATGGGGCGGACAGCTCGCTCAATGTACGTATTAAGATTTAGTGACCACAGGCCTTGCAGAGAGCGGTGCTGTCAAGCCAATTTTCTGGGGTTTTGCATCCTTCTAGTACATATCATCTTCATATCTGCGGCATAACAGTGCAAGGATCTATTCTGATAACATTTAAAAAATGTCATTTAGTTCTGAATAATTAATATGGATACGCGCATGGTATAGTAGAAGAAATGTGGTGGTTACGCCATTAAGACTCCGGGACTGCGCCCCCCCCACCCCCGAAAATCCTACACATTCCTGTACAAATATGAAATAGATCGATTTATTTGGAGATACGATCGTATCTCCAAACAAATCGATGTATTTAAGTCTGGGCTGTCTGTCCCAGGCTGCCTGCCCCACCTCGCTCTGAAGCAGGAGATAAAAGACAGGCAGTAAGTCAACTTTCTGAAATGTGACGCAGAGCTTACTGTTCTAAAGCCCTTCATTGCCATTGTAGTCTAAGGCAGTATCCACTATAGGCCAGTGACGCTTTCAGCGTCATGGTTTCGGGCGTCGGAGTCCCTGCGTGAGAGCAGCTCTCCATCATTCACAGGCATAGATCCTACCCTTTCCCATTCGTCACACATAGGAGTGGATGCAAGCACACGTGTTTTGGTGCCTTGTTCTCGGTAAAACAATTGCTGTGTTCCGTGTATTTAATACAAAAGGAACAAAAAATCTCAAATTATTTTCAATAAATGCAAAGAAATTTTTGAAAAAACATGTATGATAAGAACACACCAAGAGAAGAAGATATGCAAAAAGAAGAGTTTTTTATATTCACAAGAAAATTGAAAATGGCTATCATGAACACTATTAAATTGCGGCGCAACAAAGGTGACTTGTGAAATTGAGTGAGAAAACGGTGACAAGTCAAGTCAATAGTGAAGTATATACAAGACATACATAAGTGACATAAAGGCGTTTGATTCACAATTTCCTTCCTATTCATACATTTATAACATGAATACAAGACCCAGTAATGTTTTAAAAGTTAGGGTCAAGGAGACTGTATGGACATGAATGAAAATAACGTCGATGTTTTGACCCTGAAAACAACGCAGAGTGTTATGCTTCACAGCGGGTATTCCTCAGAACTGTAAAAGACGGGGTGGACAGCCGCAAACACAGATAATCCAATCAATGGATTTGAAGGAAGCAGTGTTCCTAGCGATAAATTCCACCAAAAGTTGGAAATCAGAATTCCTCCTTGTAAGTCATGGAAATGTAGGGATCCAAATATGGTATCCAAAGGTAAGGAGATCACTTTGCTAGGGTCCAAAAGATTGAAGACATCCACCGTCCAGTCGTAGTCTTAGTATGCAATGATTGCTTAAATTGTAGAAAATCTCCACCAGCCGGTTGGAGTCCTGGGATGTTGAGTCAATTTATTTGTTACCACCAAGATAAGGTCGGGTACTTCAAGATTTATCAAGTGCTTGATACCCCATTAACTCTAATTGCTCTCGGTTATGGCAAATGTTAGAATACTAATCTTCTGTTAAATATATTGTGGTAAGACCCCTCGCCACGCTAACCTCCCCCACTGTGACGGCCCGGGGTGCACATCGCTGGCCCCGTTAGAAGTGGAGTTGCTGCATTTGTTCCCCCACAAAATTGATCCAAAAGACGAGCAGGCCAGGGTTCTTGTTCCCTTGAAAAGCTGATCCAAATATCTGAGTCAAGTGCAAAGCGAGAGCTATGTGCTTACAATAGCCAGTTATCTGCCGTGTGACATTAAAACTTTCACTATCTTCATGCCCTTAGCAACATTAATGCCAAAAACATGAATTGATTAACAAACACTAAGTGTTAAAAACATTAAGGCAAAGCATATCAGTGATATCACGTTTTACTACATCTTTCCTTCCTCAAGAGTTAGCTATTTAATCATATTCCGTTTCTGTATTATTTTCCTGTGCATACTTTGAGCCATGCCAGGAATTTATGAGGGGCTTTGATTGAGATCTCTGACGCTGATGCCAAAGAAAAGGGCCTATCAATGGGTTGAACTCTCTGAAGCGCACACAGAACTATGGTCATGTATTCCAGTTGTAATTGCAATTCTGTGGAAATGTGTATGAAGGGGGTGCACAGACGGCAAAATATTTAAAGGGCAAAGGCAAAAGGAAATAAATTGCTTAAATGTGAGTGAGCGCAATGTATGTCGGAAGTGGTGAAGGGAGGGAGATGCGAGGAAGTGCATTCGGGGGAAGAGGGTTAAGAGGGTGCTGTAGACGAAAGAGGTGGTTGAAGATGTGCAGATGGACGAGATGTGCAGTGAAAAAGGACACACACATATAACATAAAGCACACATAACTGAAGGACAAAACTCCTTCCACAGGCCTCAATACTGTTGAAATTTCAGAATTGAAATTTTTGTAAGTTTAATTATTTTTAACAAATCCTTGTTACTCGTTTATCTTAAACAGCTAACAGCCAATCGTACTGAGACGTTTTAGGTGTAGGTCAGTTGTTTGATATATCTGGATGCAATTCAATCGAAGAGAGAAACCGAAATACCGGTCGGGTAGTACACTATGGGAATCACCAAAATGTATTTTACATGTACCCTTTTAGAGCGTCCCCACATTTTTCATCCCACTTAAAGAGCTGTCTATGCACATATTTTTATATGACTGAATGCAGTCGGCAGCTGTGGGTCCTATCCGAAGCCTGGTTAGAGCATTTTCTTCCAAAGCTGATGCTGCATGCAGTGCAAGACACTAGGCAATCTCACACTTTAAAAGGCTGAAGTAGTCGCGTTGTACAATTTGCACATTACAGTAAATGTTGAACATATTAATGCAGTAAGATATGGGGTAGTTTTTAATGTGTTTAATATTTCGGGAGCGCTAGGTGGCGCCTGACCGTCATGGAAGCCTTTCAGTGAGGCTCCCGGCATCGGTCCCCGCAAATCCTGCTGATTCCTCTCCTGGACTGCCCTGGCCGGCTCGCTCGGAGTGTGGGGGCCTGTGAAGCCGCCCTGTTGCCCCAAACCTAATCCTGGGGCGCTGCGGACATCGGGAGCCTGCCTAGACGTTGCGGAACCTGACCGACGACGGAAGGTGGCGGCTGTGGAGCCGCGGCTCGGGCGAGCTGAAAATTTAGCCCGCGGCGCCCACGAGGGGCGCAGGCCTGACCCTGCTGGAGTTGGGTGCTGTTGGTGCTGGCCGGGCGCTGCCCTGCTCCGCTGATGCTGTCCGGAGCCCCGGGAGTGCTGGGACGGACCCCCCCCAAGCGGCATAGAGTGGCGGATCAGGCGGTGAGTGCGGCTGGCTGCGACCGCTTCACCGGGGCGGCTGTGGGGTTGGGTGCGGAGGGGAGACCCCCCCCCCCATCGGGCCGTGTGTCGGCGGCCGGGGGACCCGGGCCCCCAGCCCCCCCCTTCTCCCTCCCTTCTCCTCCTGGCTGCAGCGCGGAACCGGCTCCATCGGCCCGAGACTGGTTGCGGACTCCGGGTGCGGGGGGGCCTTCCTTGACTCGGGCCGCACATCGGCGGCCGGGGGGTGCGTGTGCTGTCTCCCCCCCCCTTCCATCGCTTGGGCCCCCGGCCGAGGACCCCGACAAGTGGCACTGTGCCCCCCCCCTGGGGACCGCGGGGAGACTGAACTGGCGAAGCGTCCCCTTGGAGAGGTGGGCTGAGACAGGGGTTGCGGCCTTGGCGACTACCGGCTGAGGGGCTCCCGAGTGACGGTCCGGTGGCCTGGAACTGTGAACTACGTTGCTGGGCCTCGCTTTGTTGGGGGGAGCCTGCGGGCGCACCTGCAACCAGGGGCTGGACGGGCAGTCCCGCTGAGATGCCCATCGGGGCTTGACCGTTGAGGCTGGTGGTACCCAGCCGTTTCCAGCCGAGGGACCTCCCGGCCATACCTCCTGCTGGTCCCACGGCAGCCCGACCACCCGTTGCCATCCTGCAGGTCTATCGCCAGCCCGTTGCCCTCCTTCGCTGACGGCCGCCCCAGAAATGGGTAAGGACAGGGCCACCAATCCGGCGTCCGGGGCCACCCAAACCAGGATGGACAGATTCACGACCTCCGACAAGGGGCCCGGCCTCACGGGCGAACTGGTCCCGGCCCCCGCTACAGACCTGGCTGCCATCCTGCAGGCCATCAACTCATCCCGCGCCTCTCTCGAGGGCATGGTGGGAGAGGTCAAAGTGGATGTCGCTCTTCTCCGGCAGGATCTGAGGAATGCCACCGCCCGCATTTCGGAAGCCGAGTCCCGGATATCCACGGCTGAGGATGACATCCGCCATCTACAAGACCAGGTTCGGGAGCTGACCACCCACTCTAAGGAGCTACACCGCCGGGTCGAGGATGCAGAAAACCGCGCTCGGCGCAGCAACCTGCGCTTAGTGGGATTCCCGGAGGGAGTCGAATCGGGCCGGGCGGACGACTTCATGGAGCGCTGGTTCCGGTCCTGGATGCCGGCGGACAGCCTATCTGCTTCGTTCGTGGTGGAGAGAGCCCATCGCTCCCTGGCCCCCAGGCCCCCCCGGCCGTTCATCCTCAAGCTCTTAAATTTCCGTTGCCGAGATGCCATTCTCCGCGAAGCCCGGCGCACGGACGCCCTCCACTACCAAAACCACAAAATCATGATATTCCCGGACTACACCCGCGAAATCCAAGAGCTGCGTCACTCCTACACTGAAGTGAAACAAAAGCTGCTCTCCCTGGGACTCCAGTACCAGCTCCAGTTCCCGGCCCGCCTCCGGGTTGTCTTCCAGCATAAGACACTTTTCTTCGATACACCACGGGCGGCCTGGACCTGGTTGACAGAGGAGCACCCCTTGCAGCGCTCTGGGCGCGGATCGCCTACGGATATGCGGGGGGGGCGAGGGAGGCCCCGGACATCGAAGACCCGTCGGCGGCATCGCACATTACCCCGGGAGCGCACAACGGGGGAGGCGATCACTACGCGCTCTGGGGGACGGCCACGCAGGGGATTGAGAACCTCATCTGCCTCCTCGGCCACACGCGCCAGTCCCGTGGCTGACGGGTGGCGGGCCGTGTCACCCCGGCTCACGGGCCCTGCAACCCAGCCGTCCGAATTGGTGGACACTTCAGACCTCTCTCGCAGCCCTAACATTTGACTCTCTTTGTTTCTTTGGGGGGGGGGGGGGGTGGGGGGTGCCCGGGCAGGGGGTAGAATGCTCCGCTGACAGTGTTGCTCTTGGCCAGGGCAGGTAAATCAGGCTTGACTGCAATTGTATCAGGGGTCCACCAGCGCTCAAGCCCGAGCGTTTTAGCTTGGTGTTTCTTCCATTTGGTTCGGGCAACAGATGCTTCTGTTTTCGAAGTATAGGGTGGGGGGTGGGGGTTTGGGGTTGGTGTGGGGTTGTTTCTTCCCCGTTGGGGAGATTTTGTTGGTGGGGGATGACTCCCTCTTATTTGGTGTGCCATGGTATCATGTACTTTTTGACCGGCTCTCCTGCCCGATGTCCCGCTGTCCTTCCTCTCTAGGGGCGGCATTCAGCCGCGCCTCCACTGGCCCCGTCTTCTGTCCTGGATTATGGCTGACCCACCTGTCCCTAGGGCCGCCATGCGCATATTATCCTGGAACGTCAATGGTCTTCTGGACCGTTTCAAACGCATGGCGGTCCTCAAATATGCGCAACGTACAGAGATCGATGTGCTCCTCCTCCAGGAGACTCACCTGTTTGGCAATAACTGTCCCTTTCTTGGCCGCTATGGTTATGACAGGGTATGGCATTCAGGTTTTGCACGGGGATCCCGAGGGGTGGCCATTTTGCTTCGCAAGTCCTTCCCCTTTGTCCTGTCCCAGGTGCAGTTGGACCCCCAGGGCATGGTGGTGGTGGTATGTGGCACTCTGGAGGGGCGACCCCTTACCCTGATGTCCCTCTACGCGGCTCCATCCCTCCTGCCGTCGGCCCTCTCCCGCACAGCGGATCTCCTCCCGACGCTCCCGGCGGGTTCCCTCATTCTCGGCGGGGACTTCAACGCTGTCTACTCGCCTCACCTGGACTCGACGGGTCCGGTATCCTTGGCCCGCGCCGCCCGCGTAAAACAGCTCTCGTCCTGGGCTGAATCTCAGGGCCTCTGCGATGTTTGGAGGATCTGGCACTCGCTGGCTCGCCAATACACCCACACATCGGCGGCCCATCACTCCCATGCCCGGATCGACCTCATCTTCGTACCATCTACCGACTGCGCAGGGGTGCAGGATGTGCGCATTCTTCCGAGGGGCCTTTCGGACCACTCGCCAGTGCTCCTTGCTCTCGGTCCCCCCCCCCCCCCCTCTCTGCCCGTCCGCTGTGGCGTTTGAACGCCTGGTTCCTTCACGACAAGGCTTTTCGGAAGGTGGTCGGGGGTGAGATAGCCGATTACTACTCTCACAATGAGGGCTCTGTCCCCTCCCCTGCCGTCCTGTGGGAGGCCGGCAAGGCGACTGTTCGGGGTGCCGCTAAGGGGCATCTGCAGCGGCAACGACGGGCTCAATCCCAGAAACTCGCGGATTGCGAGGCTCAAGCCTTGGAACTGGAGCGCAATCTGGGGGACTTGAATGATGACACGCGCTCTCGTCACCTGGCCTTCCTACGGGAAGAGATTCGCTTACATTCCCTGGAGGCGGCAAAGATTCTGTGGCGCTCCTCGGGTATACGGCTGGGGAGACAAAAATGGCACTCTGCTCCACCGGCTGGTTACTTACCCCCGGGCGGGTAGGATCATTCCGGCCATCGCGGACTCTGCGGGTGGCCTCCACACAGCCTTGGTGGCGATGGCCCAGGCGTTGGCTGACTATTATTTCCGGCTGTACCGTCTCCGGACGTCCACGCTCTCCCTAGGGGAGTTGCTGGGGACGACCGGGGCGACGCTTGAGCGGCTGCGGCCTGAGGTTTCTGAGACCCTCGAGTCGCCTATCGCGCTGCAGGAGATTGAAGAGGCGATCGGCCGCCTGGCGCCTGGGAAGACCCCAGGACCCGACGGGTTCCCCCAGGAATACTACGCTCACTATCGTGAGACTCTGGCCCCGAGGCTTCGGGACCTCTTTGCGGAGGTGGTGGAGACGGGCTCGTTCCGGCCCGAGACGGACACAGCAACCATAGTTGTCCTCCCCAAGACCCTCGCGGTCCTGCTCCGACTACCGGCCTATATCCCTTATCAACACCGAACTCAAAATCTATGCCACGGTCCTAGCGCAGCGGTTGCGCCCGTCTCTTGCCTCCCTGGTCCACCCGGATCAATGTGGATTTATGCCGGATCGGGGGACTAGACACTGCCTGCGGCGCTTGCACGTCGCGATGGTGCACCGCGGCCGCCTTTCCCCCTATCTGGCCCTCCTGTTGGTCGACCTTGAAAAGGCCTTCGACTCAGTGGGATGGGCGTACTTAGGTGACGTTCTGGAGCGTATGGGTTTCGGTCCCCAGTTCCGTGCCATGGTAGCGGGACTGTACGCAAGCCCGCGGGCCCGTGTGTTAGACAATGGGGCTCTATCTCGCCCGTTTCCCATAGGTCGGGGGACACGCCAGGGATGTCCGCTCTCGCCCCTCCTTTTCGCTCTGGCCATGGAACCCCTGGCGGTGTTGATTCGTTCCGACCCCGTTCTTCGCGGATGGGACTGGCCAGGTGTGGCCCCTGACAAGACTGCCCTCTACGCAGACGATGTCCTCCTCTATCTTTCTGATCCAGCGACCTCGGGACCTCAGGTCCGCCGGATTCTCCGTCGGTTTGGCCAAGCGTCGGGTCTTCATCTGAACCCTAAAAAGTCCGTTCTAGTCCCGTTACACCCGTCACGGGAATGTTTCGACTGGCAGTCGGATATTCCCCTCCGGCGACTCTCCTTTAAGTACCTGGGGATCTGGGTCACCCTCCTTCCGGAACTCTGCTGGGCCCTCAACGTGGCACCTGTAGTCAACAAGACCAGATCAGATATGCTCCGGTGGCAGTCCCTCCCGTTGAATCCGCTAGGGAGAGTCGCCCTATATAAGATGATGATCCTCCCCAAGTTTTTGTACATGCTACAAAACACTCCGTACCCCTTTCCGCGCCCGTGGTTCCGGGACCTGGATAAGATGGTGACCAAATTTCTCTGGGGCGGTGGTAGGCCTCGGCTGGCCTTAGATCGATGCAGGGTTCCCTCCTATGACGGCGGCATGAGCATGACTAACCTATATCTCTATTATCTGGCCACCCAGCTATTGGTGATCCATGACTGGTTCTCGGGTGGTTGGGGCGACCCGGCGTATCGACTCGAGGTGCAATGCCTCGGGTTCTCCCTTATCCAAAATATGCTCTATGGCACAGCGATCCCCCTGTCGCTTCCCGGCGTCGTTCGGGCCCCCTTTCTCGCGTGGCACGCAGCCTTGCGACACACCAGATGGTCGGGGACGTTCACGCAACTCACTCCACTTTGGCAAGGGACATGGCTGCGGGAGGTGGTGGGCCTAGCGGGCTTTCGGCAGTGGGATCTTCTCGGTATCTCCTGTTTGGGCGATATATGGCGTGGAAGCCACATGTGTTCCTTCCAAGAGCTCCAGGCCCGCTTCTCGCTACAGCCGTCTCAATTTTACCGTTACCTTCAATTGCGCCATGCGGTCAGGGCCCACGTCCCTCTAGAGTCCAGATTGCCCTCCCATAGTCCACCGGAGGCTCAGGTGATGTTAGGGTATCTGGGGAAGGGGGGTATATCCCGCATTTATAAATCCCTGATTAACAATACCCCAGTGGACTGGAGCGGGCTAAAACAGCGCTGGGAGGCCTGGGTGGGACCCCTGGATGACGCGGACTGGAGGGACACCCTTATGGCCCCTCGATCGCTGACCTCCTCCGCTAGGCTGCGGCTCATCCAAATCTATTACCTCCACACTGCTTATCTGACCCCGGACCGCCTGTATCGCGCGGGCCTCCGCGTGGATGCCTCCTGCGCTCGCTGTGGGGGAGGCTTATTGGGCAGCGATTGAAGACGATCTAGCGGAGGTCCTGGGTTGGGAGGTTCCCCATGAGCCTAAAATGGCCTTGCTGGGCATCACGGACGGGATGGATGGGTCCCGTAACGAGAAATATTTCCTCACTACTGCCCTTATGGTGGCTAAGAGGGATATCGCGGCCGTGTGGTCACAGCCAGACCCGCCCAGAAGGGCTACCTGGAGTAGAGGGGTGGATTGGTGTGCGGCCCAGGAGCGGGCGTTATACGTTGCACGGGGCTGCCCCAAAAAATTCCGCAAGATATGGGGGAAATGGCTGGGGGGCCTGTTTTGAAGGGTGGGGGCGCAGGGGGCGGGGACGGGGGATGGGGGAGGAAGAGGGGGTCTTTACAATTGCTTGCTGATACATCCCTGATTGAACCTATTGATGCCATGTTCAATGCACTGCTGTATATCATTCTTGATGTTGTCTCTCATGCTGCAAAACTCAATAAAAATGTGTTTATCAAAAAAAAATGTGTTTAATATTTCAAGACTATATGTTCCCACTGCTTTACAAGCCCTGCTTTAGCATAAAATTATTTTTATTTAAGATAAACCATTTGCCAATCTCTTTCCAATTTTTTTCTCTGGAGGAGGCCACACCCTTGGCCCCACATTTGTCATTAAGCTAGCTCTCATCACTCACTACATAAAAGTCATACCCAAGTTTGACACCTCACCACTTTCAAATGTCACCAGCTGCCACTGAGAAGAAATGCTTCAGTAAAAGCTAAAAGCCTCAGTAGAAAAATTTAAATGATAGAAAAAGCTATATAAACATAGATCTTTAAAGCGATGTTGCTTTCAAACTTATCCCTGTTCCAACGAATCCACTTAAGCACAGGCCTGGCTTGCTCGCTTTTTAACCGGGTTCTTCATTGCAAATCAACGCATTTGGGATTTTTATTGCTTTACTTTAGATACACGTAAAACCAATTCTGGCGCGTTTCTCGTGAAATGAATTTCTGAAACGTGAGTGCATTCAAACGTCATTCTGTATAAGCACATTTATGAGAAACAAGCCATTGGTCTCTGACAAGAAAGAACCAGGCACCGGGTCACAGAGGAAATAAAACCGGCTGATTGAAATGAAATGTCCTGCGTGAGGCTGGCCAATGGAAATGGACTTACATGAGATCGGGACTCTCTGGGGAGCAGCGAGCACAGGGTCTGCCTGTTCCTGTTATGGGCGTCGAAATCCACAAATATCACAGACCACGAGCAGCCCTGCAGGCGGGAGAAAGGAAAACAACATGACAACTCCTTCTTTAGCAATCAACCACAGAAAAAAATACATACGGTTTCAGCATTTTTTTTGAGTTGACAAATGTCCAGGTCAATATTTAAAAAAAAAAAAAAAAAAAACACATTCTTGCTGGTTGACAGCCTGGCCAAGTGCACCAAAGCATGTGAGCCAGAAACAATGGAGGTAGAAAACAGAAGTTAACTCCTTTCTGTAAACAAAGTAGCAAATTGCTTCAGCACAGGATGACAAATTATAAATGCTTCAGCGCCCTCACAATTTAATTAAACAAACTGAGAACGGAACGCTTTAAGAGCAACCTCCAGGTTTTTTTTTTAACCATAGCCGAATGTGATCAGGAAGCGGTGGCTGAGAAGTTAGCTGACGCCACTAATATGCAGGACTGTTAAAGTCCCACCGCGCAGTAGGACCCTGTAATTGATGGAACGGGCATGGGTTTCAACTGTAATTTGCATGCTAAGCAGTTGGAAATTAATGAATTGCTGTAGCAGTCAGTAAAGGGGCTCCAAATTCATACATCACTAGCTGTAAGCGCTCCCAACGAAAACCAGAAGCATACAGACACAACCCAAAGTAAGTGTTACAGAAGAACCCTTTTACATCACACACTGGTTTACAGACCAAAACTCAGAAACTTCCTATGTTTAAAAAAATGTACCCTGATTGATTTATGTTAGGTCACTTCCCCAGTGAGAGGCAGAACTTGTTTTTTTAAATTTTTTTTTTGGCTTTTTGCAGTGCATACCAAACAAGTACTGTTTTCAATGTTTAACTTTCAAACAAATTAACCATGTGCATTATCACATGATCTTAAAGAAAACACATTGAGATATATCGGACAACCCGTGTGACCATAAAGAGTCTTGCACAAGCCCATTGATTCAACATAATGGTATATATTATCGTAATGTCAAGTATCCTAAGTAAGGAAGAGAACAACTGCCTGACCTTATCACCAGATATGCAATGGCTTAGTCAATGGGCAGCGGGGGAACAGTCCACCAAGCGAGCAGACCAACTCCTCCTCCTTGTTTCATGTGTGCCATGGCCGACAGGCAGCACTCTTAAGGAGCAGTCGCCGTGGGTGGCAGGGGATCCGGTTCCTCTGCTGAGTCAGGGGGATTCTCAATCAGGTAACCTGTAGAGGGTCCCATATTTCCTGTGGTCGAAAGCTCGTGGCAATAATTAAGCATAAGTGGTCATCTGGTCTTTACAATAAAATAAAATAAGGTCTTGCATCCATTCCTTAAATTTGGGGGCCTCATCCCCTCCCCATCTGCATGCAACCCTACGCTTGGCCAGTAATAGCCCAAGTGAAATAACCTTCCTGGTCGATACGTAAATATACTCAGAATAGCCCAGCAGAGATACAAGGGCATTAGGGGTCAGGGGAGAGCCCATCATCTGTGTCATAGCGTCTGAAACCTCCCTCCAGTAGTCGCCATTTACCCCACACTCTCAATCCAGATGAAGAAAGTCAGCTCCCGGCACCCCACATATGTCACACCTGTCTTCTGTTTGCAAATGATATTTATGCATTCTGGAAGAAGTGTAATATAACTGGTGTAATAATTTTAAGTGTATGATGCGTAGTCGGCTACTATCCGTAATCCGGCCAGGCTGCTGGCAGCAATAAAGCCACTGTTTATTAGTGAGTGGTAGCCCCATGGGCAGAACATTGTTTGAATAGAAATGTCAGGTTTGTTGTATTCTACATTAATATGTAAAAAGAACTATCTTGAATAAGGCAACAGATTCATAAAATACTCTAACACTTCATAAAGAAGCAAACACACCTTAACATGGCACTGTCAACATATAATTTGAGCATTTTAGCCAATTATTAGCTTGAAGCCTGGTTTGCTAACAACATCTTGGGGACATTCGGAAAGCTTCCCTGGGAATGCATTCCGCCCATTTCTTACTATTGGCTTTGTGGTTTGAAACTCACATTTGCTTGCTTTCTATTCACTGGCTTTGTTTTTGGCTGTCCTACTTGACGTCGTCCCTTCCTTTCATTGCCCAAACACTATTTACTGTATTCTTCGACCAGTACAGAATTTCTGTAAACAGGCCTTTAAAGCCTGTTCTTATCTTGTTACATTTGCTGTTCATTCAAAGACAGAGGTCAAATGTCTGGCTCGGTCTTCCAGGGAGCTTGGTGCTTAGTTTTCTTTCTCTGACTTCAAAGTGAGAGGATTTATGTGACAATCATTCTGGCTACTCGGGGTGTGGTGTACGATGTTATATTTTTCTAGCACAAAACATTTAAATGTCTGTCAAATGTTTGGCATGGAGCTCACGGATCAGAGCCACATTCAAGACATTCCTGGACCAATGCCACCAACTCTTGAAAAAAATTAAAAGAAGCGCCCTGACTGACTGCATCGAAGCAAGCTCCAACCACAGCAAAGGACTCTTCAACATCGTCAGATCTCCAGCCCCTAAGCCCCTGAAAACGCCATCACCCCTTTCCAGGAACTCTGCGACACCCTGGCGGACTTCTTCCACGTCAAGATCGCCCATATCTACAGAAACGTTGAACCTCACCCCACCGACATCCTCAACCACTTCGCCCCCACCAATGAGCAACACAATCACCTGCTCACCACCTAGGACCACGTAAGAAACCACAGACATCATGAACTCCATCCACTCAGGAGACCCCCACGGATCCCTGCCCTCACCACATCTTCAACTTCGAGAGTAAGACAAGCAGCACAAGCTCACTACTTTCAACACATCCATTACCACGGCCATCTTCCCTGAAGGATGGAAACACGCAGAAGTGAAGGTGCTACTCAAGAAACTATACGCCGACTACAACAAACTCAAGAACTACCACTCCATCCCTCTGTTGACCTTCCCCACCAAAGTCCTTGAGAAGGCCATCAACCTCCAACTCTCGGAACACCTGGAGAACACCAATTTTCTGGACAAGTTTCAATCCGGATTCTGCACCAACCACAGCATCGAAACCGCCCTTATTGCAGCCACAGATGACATCAGATCCCTCCTTGACCAAAGACAAGGGGCTGCCCTGATCCTCCTCGAACTCTCAGCAGCCTTTGATACAGTATCACACCAATATCCAGATGAAGAGGCTTCACCATATTGGAATAAAAGGATACGTCTTCAAATAGATCACCTCCTTCTTCACCAGAAGAACCCAGAGAATCCGCCTTCCTCCCTTCACCTCAGAACCCAAGAACACCATCAGCGGCATCCTTCAAGGTTCATCCCTCAGCCCTTCTCTGTTCAACACCTACATGACTCCCTTGGCCAACATCGTCAGACCGCATGGACGGAGCATCATATCCTATGCCGACGATACCCAGCTAATCATTTCATTATCAGAAGATCCCTCCGCCACAATGACCAACTTCCGCAGGTGCATGACGATCATCTCTGACTGGATGAGAGACAACTACCTAAAACTTAAAAGACAAGTGAGAAGTGATGATGTTCAGAAACAACACCTCCCCGTGCATTGACGCTTGGAGGCCTCCCTAACTATCGCAATCGACTTCGACCGACCAAACCCGCAACATTGGAATCATCTTGACAGTAAGCTCACCATGAAAAAACAGATCAATGCAGTCTCATCCTCCTGCTTTCTCACTCTTCACATGCTCCCCAAGATCCTCAAGTGGCTCCCCATCGAAACCAGAAAGACCGTCAACCAAGCCCTGGTCACAAGCCGACTGGAGAACGGCAACACACACTACATAGGAATCCCCTTGCACCTTCTCAAGAGACAACACATCATTCAAACCTCAGCAGCCAGACTCTTCCTAGACCTCCCTAAGCAGGCCCACATAACCTTTCACCTAAAGAAGCTCCACTGGTTCCTCACCCAGAAGAGATGTCAGTTCAAGATGTTGATCCACACCTTCAAAGCCCTGCACAACCTGACTCCATCTTACATCAACCACCACCTGAACTTCTCCATTCCCTCAAGACACCTGCACTTTGCCTCACCCACACCCCCTACATCCACCGCAGCAACAGTGGAGGACACTACTTTTCCTACCTCGCTGCAAAGTCCTGGATTGATCTTCCATTTTGTAGAAGAGTAGGATCTGCTTCTTATAGTTACCCCCCACTTTTTGCTGATGTTTCACTGTTTTTCGACTTAGTCTGACTGGGATCCTGCTAATCAGGACCCCAGTCTATCTGCTTTCTCTCTAAATTGATTACCAGTACCTTAGGTACACTCCAGATTGGATTCTGAGGTACCCTTATAAGTCCCTAGTATATGGTAAACTATATACCCAGTGCATATGTACCCCAGATGCCTCTCAGGGGCTGCAGCATGTATTATGCCACCCCTGGGAGACCATTCAAAATGACATCACAGGTCTGCTACAGCAGCCTGTGTAAGGTGGTGCATGCACCCCTTACTTAGATATAGGTTCACTATATCTATCCACATGTTATGTTAATGTTATGGGGGATTTATAGAGCGCACAGCTACTCCAAGGAGTGTCCCGGCGCTGAAAGATCCCCTTGGAAGAGAGATAGTATACATTCTGAACCTCAAAGACCACCGTTACTGCTGGAACAGCTAAGTCTTAAGCTGTCGTCTAAAATTGAAAAGCTCCAGTTCCTGTCTGAGAGCGAGAGGGAGAGGGAGAATATTCCATAATTTTCCCACAGCCACCTGGAAGGAGCGACCCCCCCTTCCTAGTCCGCAAAAACCCTGGGCACCAGTAACAGGTGTTGAGTTGATGACCTCAGAGTCCTGGCCGGGGTGTAAGGAGTGATTCTTTTCCTGATGTACTGGGCACCACTGTTATGCAGAGCCTTAAAGGCCAGCACAAGAGACTTGAAGATTATCCTGTTCTTCACTGGAAGCCAGTGTAAAGCTTCTAAAATGAGTCGTCATATGGGTCCTAGGCCTTGCCAGAGAAATAACTCTGGCGGCCGCATGTTGGACCACCTGCAGATGACCCAATAAATAATTTGGGATTCCCAGGTATAAAGCTTTTGCATAGTCCAGCCTAGACATAATCAAGGCTTGGACCACCACTTTTCTGTGGGACAAGGGAAGCATTGGTAGAAAGTTTCTCAACATTCTTAACAGTCCAAAGCACATACCAGCCACGGATTGCACCTGTGACTTCATAGAAAGATCAGAGTGAAGCATGACTCCCAAATTTTTAACTGTGGTAACTGGGCTAGCAGGTGGCAGTTGATTCTGAGGCCACCAATTCCGCCATTCATCCCCAGGAGTGTGACCGAAGAAGATTATTTCGGTTTTGGCGGAATTGCAAGACCGTTGGTTTTGTCTGAACCAGTCAAACACTTTTGTCAGGCATAAATGGATTAAGTTTTCATTAAACGACTCATCCTTCTCACACGTAAACAGCAATTGGGAGTCGTCCGCATAGGTTATAACATGTGCCCCATATTGTTCTGCGAGGGGTGCCAACGGTGCCATATAGATATTAAATTACGTTGGGCTCAGCACTGAACCCTGAGGCACTCCAACATTCATTATAGGGACATCCGCCGAAAAAGAGGGAGACCACACAGATTGCGGACGGCCTTCCAAAAAAGAAGAGAACCAACTGAAAACTGTGCCCCCAATACCACATTCACTGAGTCTCTGTAGGAGCCGTTCATGAGGCACGGTATCGAAAGCCGCCAAGAGGTCCAGCAGTATCAAGACCGCCTTACCTCCTCTATCAAGGCTGGCTTTGATAGTTTCAGTGACTTCCAATAAAGCCGTTTCAGTGCTGTAATTGGCTCTAAAACCGGATTGACTGGGATGAAAAACCTTGGTGGTCTCACAAAAATCAGTGATGACCACGTTCACGTACTTCTCCCATACCTTGGCAAAAAAAGGAAGTAATGTTATGGGCCTATAATTGCTTACCACTGCAGGGTCCGCTGAAGGCTTCTTAAGGAGGAGAATAATCTTTACCTGTTTCCACCTCACTGGAACCTTACCTTCTGACCGGGACAAATTCAGGACTTGAGTCACAGCTGGGTTCAGGACCTCAGCTACAGATGACATTATTTTCGCTGGACAAGAATTCGGATGGCGACCCAGACTTAAGTGCCTTCATGATGGCAAGCGAGGTCTGCAGGGACATAGGGGTAAAATCCAAAAGCATATTTTCCCTAGAAAATCCTTTAGGATCTAACACAGCATCATTGCGCATACAAATATATTTAGCAAATGAGACTTGAATGGACTTGATTTTATCGAAGAAGAATTTTGCGACCTGATTCGTCCATTCAAGGGTAGGGGTAAAAGGGCTGTGAGTAACATTGGGAGAGGAAAAATCTTTCACAATTTTGAACAATTCTCGACTTCTATTTCTGGCTAGGTCAATTTTAGTGGCCAGAAAACTTTTTTTCTCCTCCCGGACTTTAGCATAGTGAGCTTTCAGTGCTTGTTTATATATATTTCTTCTTATAGGATCAAAATCCTTTCTCCATAAACGTTCGAGACATTTACACGCCCTTTTGCTTGTTCTTAAAGCCTCCGTAAACCAGGGCGCAGAGGATTTACCCTGCACGGAAATACGCATCTTGGGTGGGGCAAGAAGAGATGCCCAGTTATGCAGCCAGTTTTCCAGAGCGTGTGTCACCTCTTCCGAGGAGCCCCTTACAAGAATAGGATTGCAGTTCAAAATTTCCGCTAGGGAGTCAGACGTTCTGCTTAAAAGATCTATATTCTTTAGCTTGTTGGGTATAATGAGGCTGTATTCTACTCAGAAACTTTTTAAGCCTGAAAGTAAGCATAAAATGGTCAGACCAGACAATAGGAAGGGGGTTATCTACTACTGCATATCACTGCACATATAAACCGATCAGTCACCCCTATGGCAGGCCTTATCAATCCTGAAGGCAGGGTACTGGGTTTTATGTGAGAGGGTGCCCATGCATGAGCAGAGCCCCTCTGCAGCCTTCAGAACCTCTATTCCGGGGTTTTTTGTGATGCAGCAATACCATATATACTTAAGTGCATTATAACCTCGCGGTAAATGCTAACTTTAAAACGGCTGCATGGAAACTCATGTTTGATGTCAAACACCTTGGAATCATACCTCCACACCAGTAATTGGTGTGGGAGGTATGATTCCACCCTACTAGAGGGAGAAATATGACAGCACCGGTACACCCGGTACCAGCTTTGCAAGCCCTGGCATCACAAAATGGATGCTGCCAGCCACAGACACCAGACTGCCCTCCTGCTGCTGACTGAAACTCCGGCAGGGGACGTCTGGACAATAGGTTTCCTGTCACAGGAAGGTGTGACCACCTCCCAGACAAAGGAGATCAATTTAGGTAGCTCTCAGTATTGAATACAATGTTCATCATAAAGTCAAACATGCAACAAATCAACATCAAAAATTCATATTACGTTTATTCTTTTTATAGTTTTCTTTAAACAGTTATTTTCATCAAGGTTGCTCCAAGGGGAACGTGCAAATAGTAAGGGTGCTTGAGTATGAAAAAGTGAAAGGAAAGAAAAAGTATTCAAGAGATTGTGACATAAAATACTTAAAGGAGTTAGACACTGGACTGGTTGTCAATCACGTCCAAAAAGAAGCCTGGGGAGGAGGAGCCTAGCGCGCAACCAAGATGGCCGCGTAGGTGCGAGGCTCCCGAGGACCTCCGCAACCTCCTACGATTATCCTGAAATTATCCTGTCCTGGATGAGGGGACTATGTTGGTGAACCCGAGCTGAGGTGGCACCCGTTTTCCGCTTCCAAATCGGACCTCGGACACCGGAGTGAGCACCGATTGAGGTTTGCGGCCTTCCCCTCGCCAGACCCCGGATTTGCGCTGTGGGGTGATCCAGTGACAAAGTGAACAACAGCGGCAGGCAGGGCCTGGCGACTCACGTAACCCGCACTTTCGCTTTCGCTTTCGCACCACCTTGTCGTTTCTGCGAGGTTGGGTCGCGGGGCCCTTGGTGTTGGTGTGGTGTGGCCTTGCTGGGAGATTCTACCTGCCTGCCGGCTGTGATCCACCCCACTGCTCTGAGGGGGCCCCCCCGGAGCTCGTGGCCCTGCTTTCCTGCCCTACACGACGTGGCTGGTGTGACTGGGAGACTGGTGGCCATGGCCATGAAACAAGATGGAGACCGGGCAAAGACCAAATCGACCCGGCGTGGCGCCGTCCATCAGGCCAACAGTATGGACCGCTATACCCTCCAGAAGGGATCTCCCGATGGACCGCGCAAGTCCCCTGAGAGCCCTCCTGATGCCCCAGACCTGCCTGCAGATCTAACTCTGCGAGATGTCATGGGCGCCATTGCCGAGATGAAGGCCTCGGTGGGCCAGCGGTTTGATACACTGGCGCAGAAGATTGACTCGGTCCTTGTGGATGTTGGCCTGGTGAGGGCCGATCTTTCCAAAACCAACGACCGAGTAGATTCTTTGGCCCACACCGCATCGGGCCTAACGACAGATGTGGCGGCCTTGCAAGCAGAGGTGTCAGGCGAGTGCGATGATGGATCGACGTCTGGAGGACTCCGAGAGTCGGGCACGGAGGAACAACGTCCGCATTATTGGGGTGCCCAAGGGACGCGAGGAGGCGGCGGCGGATCTCTTTGTGGAGGACCTGATTGCTACCCATCTCCAGCCACGGGGGCTGAGCAAATTCTTCGCTGTGGAAAGGGCCCACAGGGTTCCCGGGGGAAGGCCGAAGGTCGGAGCCCCTCCGAGACCTCTCATCACCCGGATTTTCAATTTTCGGGACAGAGACGCTATCCTGCAAGCCTCCAGACTGCATGGACCGGTCAAGCTCGACAATATGGAGGTTAATTTTTATCCCGATTTCACCCCAGCGGTCCAGAAGCAAAGACTGAGCTTTCTAGGCGTCAAACGCCGTCTTCGGGACCTAAACCTCAAATACGCCATGCTTTTCCCGGCCAAGCTGCGTGTGGAGGTGGATGGTCGCACTCACTTCTTTGATCGTCCTGAAGCGGCCGGGGACTGGCTGGATACTCTGCCCGGGGATCGTGATCGGGGGGGCGGGGGGGGGGGGGGGGGCGGCGGGGGGAGACGGCACGCTGGATCGGGACTGAGGATCTAATATTGGGCCTCACTCTGGACGAAAATGTTGCCACTTTTGATTCTGCGTCAGTTTTTGTAAGTTCCCCTCCTATGGAGGTTGTGTTGGGTCTATTGGGGGTTCTCCCTCCTCCTCTAGGGGGTTTAGTTAGTCTAACTATATATGGGGCGACAGGCACACTGCACGTTGGGGGGGCTGTTTGGGCTCATGCAGGGGTGCAGGGAGGGGGGAGTTCTGTTGGGGTGGGTGGGTGGGGATGGGGTGTTTGTTTTTATCACAAGGCAAACGTATTTTTGTGTTAGTTCTAAAGTGCTCTCCGGGGGACGAATGATGGCTTCTGTACATGATGGGGGGTAGAGAACTAACTTTGTTGTCTTGGAATGTGAATGGACTGGGGGACAGGATCAAACGGGGTGTGGTCCTGCAGTTTTTGAAGCGTATCTCGCCTGATGTGGTCTTTCTGCAGGAGACACACCTTATTGGCAACTCCTTCTGCGCCATGAATCGGCGTGGCTATCGCCTAGTGGCTCACTCGGGCTTCACGTCCGGCTCAAGGGGTGTGGGCATCATGGTGAAGAACTCGCTCCCGTTGGAGCTTGATGAGGTGTTCCACGATGACAGGGGACGTTACACGGTCTTGGTGGGAAGATTGGAGGGCAAAGTGATTGTCTTTGTGTCAGTATACATCCCACCGGGGCTGCAGTCGACCACCTTTGCGGACCTTGGGCGCCTTCTCCTTGGCCTTCCGGGGGGGTTTTAGTTGTGGGGGGGATTTTAATGCGGTGGTATCTGGGACTGTGGATCGTCACCCCCCTAGGGACCTCCCCCGGGCACAGGCGTGGCTACCCGGCCTCTTGGATACATTTGGATTAGTGGACTGCTGGCGTTTAAAACACCCCACGCAGCTGCAGTACACTTTCCACTCGGGAGCCCATGGTAGTCTCTCACGACTAGACTATGTCCCGGCGGCTTATGTTGGGAGGGTGGGAGAGGTGCGCCATTTGCCACGGGGTATTTCGGACCACTCCCCGCTCCTACTGCACTTTGATGTCTTTCCGAGGGGTGAGGGTAGGGTGGTCCCAATCAATCCTTGGTACCTGCGCGACCCCATCATTCGCGCTGAATTGATTAAATCCCTTCAGCGATATTTTGATGAGAATGTGGGGTCTGTGCCTTCGGCTGTACCGCTATGGGAGGCCTTCAAGACAGTACTCCGAGGGGAGGCCCTATCCCTTATTTCCCACGCCCGGAGGCGCGAGCGGGAGGAGGTGACCCGGATGGAGGCTGAAATAGCCGAGTTGGAGGGTAATTTTGAAGGTGGGGTGACGGATGCCGCATTGCATGTCCTCCAACTCAAGCAAGCGGCCTATAGGGCCCTCGTCACGGAGGCGGCCAGGGGCCTCAGTAGAGAGCAACAGGGGCGACTGTATGATGTGGGTGATAAGGCTGGTAAACTTATAGCATGGTTGGACAAAAAAGAGAGAGCGAATCGTGTGGTCCCGCTGATTGAGAAAACGGATGGTGTGTGTGTAACTGAGCCAGAAGAAATTGTCTCCTGCTTCGCGGATTATTTCAGTGGGGTGTATTCCCCGTTGTCTCCCTGCTCGGAAGAGGATTCCCGTGCCCTGCTCAGTGATATCGCGCTGCCGTCCCTTTCCGGGGATGACAGGGTGTCGTTGGACGCCGCTCCCACCTCCGATGAGATCGCCCTCGCCATACGCTCGGTCGCTTCCGGCAAGGCCATGGGTCCGAATGGTCTCCCTATCGAGTTGTACAAGTTGCGACCGGATACGCTGGCACCCCACCTCCGGGCTATGTTCCTGGCGGCACACTCGGTGGGCTCCCTCCCACTGGACCAGCGTCTGGCTACAATTGTGGTCATCCACAAGGAAGGGAGACCTCGGGACCGGGTTACATCCTATCGGCCCATTTCGCTACTGAACGCGGAGCCCAAGATTCTCGCCAAGGTACTGGCCAATCGGCTGGTCGGTGTGGTGGGCGATTTGGTTCATCAGGACCAATCGGGCTTTATTCCCCATCGCAACACAGTCCTTAATCTGCGGCGTTTGCACGGTGTGCTCGCACGTGCCCCGTTCATACGGGAGCCGGCCATTTTGGCGTCCTTAGACGCCACCATGGCGTTTGACACGCTTGAGTGGCCATATATCTGGGCGATGCTTGCGAAGTTTGGATTCGGCCCAGGGTTCATCAGTTGGGTCAAATTGCTGTATTCGGGCCCATTGGCGCAGGTGGTGGTGAACGGAAGAGTGTCAGCTCCGTTCGAGCTGGGCCGGGGCACGCGGCAGGGCTGCCCCTTATCGCCGCTCCTCTTTGCACTTGCCTTGGAGCCCCTGGCGGAGTGGCTGCGGTGGGAGCCTTCCATCCGTGGTCTCCGCTGGACCCCTGAGTATGAGGACCGCGTATCCCTATACGCTGATGACATCCTCTTGTACCTAGCTTCCCCACGTAAATCACTCATAGTACTGGTTGATGTTTTGCATTCATTCGGTCGTAACTCCGGTCTGGTCATCAACTGGGCCAAATCGTGTGTGTATGTTCTCTCCGGGGAGGCTCCTATCCTCCCGCGGGGCTGTCCGATCCAGGTCGCCCCGCAGGGATTTAGGTACCTGGGTGTCTTCATCACTCTGGACCCGGAGGCTCGGTATGATCGGAACTTGCTTCCCCCCCTCCAGCGTCTGAAAGAGGATGTCGCGCGCTGGCGGCGTTTGCCGCTTGGCCGGGCGGCATTGTTTAAAATGATGTCGCTGCCTCGTTTTCGGTACGCGTTGCAGAACACTATGGACCTCGTCCCGGCGCGCTACTTCCGCGAAGTGGAGAGTTTGCAGCGCCGTCTGTTCTGGGACGGGAGGCCACGTATTGCCCTGGCTAAGCTGACGCTCCCATGGTATGATGGGGGGATAGCCCTCCCGGATATTAAACGGTATTATTGGGCCTCCAAGCTAGCTACGATTAATCAGGGACTATATGGGCCAGCCTTAAACCCGGCGTTTGAAATGGATAGGATGCTACTTCCAGGTGGTGACCATTATCGAGCGCTCTATTCTAGCGCGCCCGACGCTCGCCTAACGGGGCCCACGCGTGTCATGGTGCGAGTGTGGCACGCGGCCAATGCAGCTATGGGGTGGAAGGACCGTCTGACCCGGGCGTCACCACTATATGCGTCTGAGCGGTTGGGCTCCTTGTGGACCTCGAAGGGCTTTGAGCAGTGGGACTTAATAGGCATTAGCAAAGTGGGGGATCTCTGGACGAGGGGAGGATTTAAAACGTTTGAAATGCTGCAGACGGAATTTCAGTTGCAGGGCAGCGAATACTTTCGGTATTTGCAGGTCCGACATGCGCTGGGCTCCGTCTTTCCGGACGTTGCCTCCATCCCGGAGTGTTCCCCCCTGGAGGATAGAGTGCTGGACGGACATGTCCCTGACAGCACGATCTCACTGATCTACAAAAAGCTGATCAACGACCGCTCAGACTTGTTGATTGCCCTTCGTGAGGCTTGGGTGGCCGATGGGCTGGAGCTGGACGACGAGGACTGGATCTCCGCGGTGGCCTCCCCGAAAGAGGTGGCCATACCGGCTCGCCTTCGTTTCGTCCAGCTCAAGATACTCCACAGGGTCTACATGACGGGGCCAAAGCTCCTGCGTATGGGCTACGCTGAGGACGGTTTGTGTAAGCGCGGGTGTGGTGCGCTGGGGACTTTTCTGCATATCTTGTGGGAGTGCCCGGAGGTGGCGGGGTTCTGGCGTGGTGTGCATGAGGTGCTGCGAGTGGTCACGCATGTGGCGCTGTTGCCCGAAGCGAGGAGATGCCTGTTGAATGTGTGGGAGCCTACCGATTACTCGGTGCCGCAGACGTGGTGGGCGACTCTGGGGTATATGGTTGCCAAGCGTGATATTGCCCAGCTGTGGGGATCCCAGAGGCCCCCGACTGTCTCGGCCTGGAAGGAACATATGGATTGGTGCATGTTTCGGGAAAAGGTGGTGTATGTGGCGAGAGGTAAGCCTGCGACATGGGTGAAAGTGTGGGGCCCCTGGAACGCCTACCGCGGGGGAATCTGTGCTCCACCGTTATTGCCCGATACTTCGCCGGCCCCATCCCCTTAGCCAACTCATCCCCCCGGTACCTGGGCATTGGGTGTACCCAGCCCTAGTTCTGATCTCTCCCCCCTCGTGAGATTCCTATGGATGGCTAGGATCCCCCCTCCAGGGGAGCACGTGCTGCTATTTCCAATTGAGGATTGCCTTGTGGGTTTGTTTGTAGTTGTTGTTCTTTAAGTTTAAAATGGAACCGTATAGTGGGGTCAGGACAGTGTGGCTCGCAACGACGTTACCTCCTGTGCATGCTCGGCCGCAGCACCATGTGTTTTATAAATGTATATTGTATGCTCCTTTCACTGCTAGCGGCCGGCCGGAAGGTTGTAGGCCCATATTTGTATATTTTTGAGTTTTGTAATAAACGGTTTAAAAAAAAAAAAAAAAAGAAGCCTGGTCACGTTTATCAAATTATGCGAAAAATTAGTTAAACAATTGCAAAATCCATTAGAAACCAATTCTAATATAGCACGTGGGAAAAACAGCGTATCCCAGGCTCATGTATGTAGGGCGTCGACGTTTCGATCCGTCTTAGTGGCCTAAAGAGTGAATTTGAACCTTGGCCTTGCGGATCTTCATCAGGACTGTGGGGGCAACCTAGATAGGTGCTGGGCCTTGTCAAGTGCCCGCTATCATGCGTGAGGCGATATCTCTTTGTTTACGGTACATGTGGGATGAGCATCATGCTTCTTGAATCCACTTGTGAAGTACCACTAGGTGGGTGTTTAATCAATGGCTTAATTTAGTGGTCCCAATCCACTTATAATCTTTTTCTTGTAGTCACAGCTGGGATGGATGCCAAACTGAGGCCGCTTTAATCCGGCAGACGTCCGAAACGCGTAGTGCTCGTGATCAAGTGGACTTGGGACCACTAAATTAAGCCATTGATTAAACTACGATGAACATCGTATTCAATACTGAGAGCTACCTAAATTGATCTCCTTTAGCTCACAATATTTGAATGATATCACTAAGTAAGGACTTACAGCCCACCCTTGATAAATTAAGGTCCAGGACCATTGTTTTTTGTACCACAATTGCACCCAGGTCCTTGACTTTTTGGGTTACCCCATTTCTGTAATGGTCACCTCCCAGACAGGGTTTAGTGTATTGGGTCTGGGTGGGTGCACTCTGAGTGCTTTGATGTCTGCACTGGGGGCACATTTGGTGTCCCAGTGCATAGTCCAGTTCAAACTGGTTGCAGGGGATACCAGCCCCTGCTCTGCTCTGGCGCGAAACTGGACAAAGGATATGGGTGTAGTCACCCCTCTGTCCTGGGTCTCCAGAGTTTGTCCCACCCCTTCCTTGGGTATAAAGTAGGAACCCCTGGCTACAGGACTTTAGATTTACCTGGACGAAACTCTGCTACAGAAACCAAGTACTTCAACTATCTACACTACGCTGGATAATCGAAGAATCTCCCTTGGAGTAAAGGAGTTACTCCCCTGTAAGGCAGGCACCTAAAGCGCATCTGACCGGTTTACATCTACGCAGCTCCTGAGATTTTGCAACACAGGAGGTGGGTTCCTAAGCTTCCCTGAGGCCAACCAGTGCTCTCAGCAAACCCGAGATCCGCAGCTCTCGTGGGGACTGTGCAACCCTAACCCCTGCCCACCATGCACATTTGCAGCAGCATATGCTTTTTGGTGATCCTTGAGGCTGTGCTTTGGGCTACTTGTAGTCCAGACCCCGAGCAGTGATTCCACCGAAGGTTACTGGCCTACACTCCACGAGTGTTCCGTGGGCTGGCATTTAGTGATTCCTCTCGAGGTACCTTCGCGATCCCTAGTCCGTCGACCTGTGGGTCCCAGAGGAGGGAACTGTAACTTTAAGTGGGCTTACCTGGTTGCTCCAGACGTGCCCTGACTCTCCATCGCTTGGGGAGTCCCCAGGACCTTGCTGTTCCACACCGAAGAATCTTTACTCTGACCGCGTGGGTTGCAGTTGCCAAGGCTTGTTGGTCTCCAATCCGGACACTGACCCCCCCCCCCCCCCCAGCACTTGACATCCTTCGTGGGACAGCTCACCTGTGGACTCTGGTCGTCGTCGACGTCTCCTGGTCCCTGTGGCTGAAGAGTCTAGCTTTACCTCATCGCACCTGAAACACCCAACATCGGTGGGCATTCGTCTATCGTGCCCCTGGTCACTGGCAAGTGACCCAGACTCTGTCCCCTCTGCTTTCAGGTACGTCTTATCTTCGATCCAGGCTTGGATCACCCCGGACACTTCTCATCTTCCCAGCAGCAGCACTTTGCAGCGTCTCGCCATTGAAAACAACGAAGATTCCTGACACCATTTGGCACCTATTCACCGGCTCCCTCGGTTAGATAACACGAGTCCTCCGGTGCTCACATGGGTGCTGGCCTTAGAACCTTCTAAGTTTGAAAGGGTTTGCTCAAAGTCCTCTCCAAAGTGTCCTTAATCTTTAAAAATCCAACCGCGACTTTCCCATAGGATTGTTGTAACGCCCTGAACGTCTCAGGATCGTTTAACAGACACGACAATGAGGACGCAACCACTTGTGAAGGGTTAGTTCTTTTAATGAAGGCAAATAAAATACAAAGAACAAACAAAAAGTTATAGTCACTGGAATCCTCCAGGCTAAGTACGTTACCAGCCCACAGCACGGATGGTCCTAACCGTCCTCTGCATATACGCCGATCCCGGCGTATGCCAACAGAGGGCAGAAATGAAATGGCCGACAATGCCAATCGGTAGGCTGTGAGGGGCACGAAGAGTGTTGGGGAGAATCGAGGAGTCAGGGAAACACCCAGCCGGGGTCTCTACCTGAAGGGAGCAGCCGCTCAACCTCTTCCTCAGACTGCACCGGGACGCGGAGTCACCTCCTGGTGATGCGTCACCGATACCCCAATCACAAGCAAGAAGACTGAACCGAGAGCAGCCGCTCGATCGATCCTGTGGACTTCCGAGTCTGTAACGCGGCAAACACCTCCTGGTGTGCGTTACAGCTGGCAGTCCCTGTGTCTCTGGTCGGGCTGGGAGTTACGACTCCAACCAGCAAAAGCGCCACTGCGCTTGGACTCAGCCGAGTCAAAAAGCGAAGCTCAATGGTTGACCGGTAGAGCTTCCGGGTCCTTCACAGGTGACGATGGGGCAAGACACGGCCCAGGGAGTAACGACTCGACCTACCTCCGTTCTTGCCTTACTGGAGCACCACTCCGGAACACTGCTCTTCACGAAGCAGGTACGTCGGTGTAAACACAATATCCGACAGCCTTGTACCTCCCGGTTCCTCCCTTTATAGGGCGTGTTTTCCTTGAGTTATGTAACAGCTCTCCTGTTTACATAAGGGCGTGTTTCCCTTGAGTTATGTAACAGCTCTCCTGTTTACATAAGGGCGTGTTTCCCTTGAGTTATGTAACAGCTCTCCTGTTTACATAAGGGCGTGTTTCCCTTGAGTTATGTAACAGCTCTCCTGTTTACATAAGGGCGTGTTTCCCTTGTATGACAGGAATTCTTGACAATTGTACAGAGTTCACGGCTGTGTTCTCACACTACACGTGTCCCCTGTGTCACTACCTTGGGTGGTTCCTTGGGGTCCCAGCGATTCTACGTGCTCTAGGCACTGTGTCTAGTCAAGTCGTGGTTCTTAAACACTTTAATATATGATTTGGTCTCCCCCTGGGGCCCACTGTGTATTGTGCTATTTACTGTCGTTTTAGTTCTGTAATATTGTGCGCCTTGCTCTCTAATCTCATAAAGAGGTTAGTAGAGAGTGTTTAGTAATAAATACATATATTTTATATATATACTTTGTGTGGTTCTCCTTTCATTTGGTCATTCAGGACCTTATAATCTGGTAAACCAAGCTGCTTTACATTCCTTCGAGACTTAGCCTGAAGGCTGCTCTCCATAGCTACCACTAGGATAGCTTTCAATAAAGCTTGTCTTTAACCTAATCATCAGTAAGGGTTGTTTGGCCTGGTACAAGGTGCCCACTTTAATTAGTGCAAAAACAACAACTGATGGACAGAATGCAGAACAATGTCATACATTCACCCCAGTACAGAGATCTGGGCCTAAATCCATCGTTTGTTTGCTCACCATGCCATTCCAGTTTGAACCCAGCCATATGCAAATCAGTCTTGACCCTGTGCCTCATGGGAACAGTCCATCCCGCACTGCCAAGCCAGGTCCTCCCTGGACTGGAAACAAGCATCCTAGGACCGGTTTCGGGGTTTCACCCCTCTTCAGCCAGGATAGCTTGATTCCAGTGGCCTGGAGAGCACGGGACTCACGTCTGAGCATACCCGTCCCACTCGGGGTGACAAATGCAAAAACAACAACTGATGGACAGAATGCAGAACAATGTCATACATTCACCCCAGTACAGAGATCTGTGCCTAAATCCATTGTTTTTTTGCTCACCATGCCATTCCAGTTTGAACCCAGCCATATGCAAATCAGTCTTGACCCTGTGCCTCATGGGAACAGTCCAGCCCGAACTGCCAAGCCAGGTCCTCCCTGGACTGGAAACAAGCATCGTAGGACCGGTTTCGGGGTGTTGACTGGGTGTGAGTGTTTGATTGGTTCTGATGCTCTGTCCATCACCACCCCCTTTTGTACTGCTTTGTTCGCCATAAGTTGGCAGGGTATGCTCAGACGTGAGTCCCTTGCTCACTTTGCCACTGGATTCAAGCAAGCCTGGCTGAAGACAGCTGAAATGCCAGAAACCGGTCCTAGGAAGCTTGTTTCCGGTCCAGGGAATGCATGGCTTGGCAGTTTGGGCTGGTCTGTTCCCATGAGGCACAGGGTCAGACTAATTTGCATATGGCCATGTCTGAACTGGGGTGGCAGAGTGGGCTAAAGAACGGTGATGGATCAAACCCAGATCTGTTGACTGGGTGTGAGTGTTTGATTGGTTCTGATGCTCTGTCCATCACCACCCCCTTTTGTACTGCTTTGTTCGCCATAAGTTGGCAGGGTATGCTCAGACGCGAGTCCCTTGCTCACTTTGCCACTGGATTCAAGCAAGCCTGGCTGAAGACGGCTGAAATGCCAGAAACCGGTCCTAGGAAGCTTGTTTCCGGTCCAGGGAATGCATGGCTTGGCAGTTCGGGCTGGTCTGTTCCCATGAGGCACAGGGTCAGACTGATTTGCATATGGCCATGTCTGAACTGGGGAGGCAGAGTGGGCTAAAGAACGGTGATGGATCAAACCCAGATCTGTTGACTGGGTGTGAGTGTTTGATTGGTTCTGATGCTCTGTCCATCACCACCCCCTTTTGTACCTCTTTAATTAGTGGACAGCATATACCAGGCCAACTTCTCACACATTTCACCTCCATATCTCATCCTCGCTGCTGTAATTCAGAAAAGGACCTGGCTGTTCAACTAAGTCTCCCTGCAGCAGTGTTCTCAGCGCCTGGATACCCTCACGGGTGATTAGCTGCGCTTTACAAATCAGGATTGATTGATTGAAATGTTTGTAAATGACCAGTGCAGATATTTCAGAATATGAAAAGCACAAATGAAGCATATTTCTGAAAGTTTTTAAATGTGGTGGGAAAAAATATTTTAATATTATCAAAACAAATTGATATACGAGATAATGACATTTCCACACATTATCATTTTTGCGCTGTATAATATCAGTAAAACTAGGTCTGGGCAAATGCAATGGTCATTTCTATTGAAAATGTGATGTCTGTAATGGCAACACGCTACCACACCATGCATACTCCACTTAACCCCACTTCACTCCACTCTACTCTGCACCACTCCACACTATGCCACTCCACACCTCGTCACTGAACTCTGCTTTGCACCACTCCACTCTATGGCAATGCTTGCTCTCCACCCCACACAACTGTACTATGCACCACTGCACTCTATGCCAATCCTCTACTCTATGCTACTGCATTCTACACCACTTCACTCTACTCTGAAAGAATCTACTCTACACCACTACACTCTATGCCACACTATTCCACTCTTGCCATTCTACTCTATGCCACTACAATCTACCCTGCATCACACCACTTTATCCTACTGCACTCTATGTCACTGCACTCTATGCCACTTTTCTCAAAACCAATACACTCTACGCCAATATACTCTGCACCATGGCTCTGTATGCTACTATACTCTAATCTGCAACACTTTACTCCAGGCCACTGCACTCCACGCTACTCTACACCATTGCACTCTATGTCACTCTACTCTATGCCACTGCACTTTACAGTAATGCACTCTATGACACTCTATTCTGCAACACTGCACACTCTGTCACTGCCCTCTGCTCCACTGAACTCAGCACCACTGTACTCTACTCTGCACCTCTCTACTCTACTGCACTCTATGGCGGGGAACAGCCATTACAACGTGGTTTCTACCACGCGTAGCCATTATATTGCATGCGATGTTACAACGCGTGGTAAAAACCATGCATACCATTACATCGCATGCGCTTTTACAATGCATGCAATGTAATGAGTTATGGCGGCTATCCAAGTCGTTGTGAGGAAACTGAGGCTGTTTCCACACAACGACGTGCACCGCAACTCGAAGCAGGAAGCAGGAACCGGGAGCAGAGGCGGCGACGCTGGAGAGGAGAGAGGTAAGGGGGTTTGCGCTTGGGGTGGGGGGTTCCTTTTTTTGGGTTTAAGGTAGTGTAAAAGTAGTGTTGTAATGTTTGTGTGGGTTTTTTTTTTTACGTTTTAGGGTGGTTTTTTGTAGTGTAGTGTTTTAGGGTTGTGTTAGTGTTTTAGGGTTTAGTGTAGTGTTGTAGTGTTTGTTCAGTGAAGTGTATTAAGGATTAGGGAAGTGTTGTAGTGTTTTAGGGTTTAGGGTAATGTAGTAGTGTTTGTGTAGTGTAGTGTTTTAGGGTTTAAGGTAGTGTTGTAGTGTTTGTGTAGTGTAGTGTTTTAGGGTTTAGGGTAGTGTTGTAGTGTTTGTGTCGTGTAGTATTTTAGGGTTGTGTTGTAGTGTTTTAGGGTTTAGGATAGTGTTGTAGAGTTTGTGTAGTGTAGAGTTTTAAGGTTTAGGCTAGTGTAGTAGTGTTTGTGTAGTGTAGTGGTTTAGGGTAGTGTTGTAGCGTTTGTGTAGTGCATTAGGGTTTAGGGTAGTGTTGTAGTGTTTGTGTAGTGGTTTAGGGTAGTGTTGTAGTGTTTGTGTAGTGGTTTAGAGTAGTGTTTGTGTAGTGTAGTATTGAGGGTTAAGGGTAGTGTTGTAGTGTTTGTGTAGTGCATTAGGGTTTAGGGTAGTGTTGTAGTGTGTGTGTGTGTGTGTAGTGTAGTGTTTTAGGGCAATGGCATGCGTGGTAAAGGCATAGTAGTGGTAATCGTTTGCGATGTAATGGCATGCTTTGTCATTGACCGCGTAGTAATACCCGTGTTGTAATGGCATGCGTGGTATTAGTATGCGATGTAATGACCTAAAACCCTCTATGGCAGTCCCTATACAACACTCTAATCTACTGTGCACCAATGAACTCTATGACACTGCACATTATGCCACTTCACTCTACGCCTCTCTATTCTAGACCACTCTCATCTGTCAGTGCACTCTTCCCCACTCTAAGATTCAGCACTGCACTCTTCCCAACTGCATCACTCTACTCTGCACCACCGTAGTCTATGCCAATACACTCAACGCCACTGCACTCTATGCCACTGAACTTTACTCTACACCACTCTACTGCGCTCTACACCAATGCACTGTACATCACTACACTCGCCACTTTACCCTGTACTCATACACTCTATGCCACTCTAATCTTTTCTGCACCACTGGACCCCACACCACTGCACTCTATTCCACTCCACACTCTACCTTGCGCAACTCCACGCCACTCTACTCTACAATCCACCCGGTAGCACTCCACTTTACAACATTTCATTCTATGACACTCGACTCTATGACACTCTGACGCTCTTCTCCATTAAACTCTAACTCACTTCATGACACTCTACTCCACTCTATGCCACTCCACTGTACAACACTCTACTCCACTCTAAAATGCTCTACACAACTCCCTCTATGCCACTCAATGGCTCTTTACTCCGATTATATGACACACTACTGCCCTCTGTGCCATTCCACTCTCCTACACTATTCCCCTTAATGACATAACTCCGCTCTACAACACTCTACTCAACACCCTCTACGTCACTCCACTCCACTCCACTCTGCTCTACATCACTCCACAACACTTTAAGCCACTCCACTCTACTCCTTCCATGACATTCCACAACTCTCCATCCACACCACTCAAATCTACTCTACAGCACTACGCCACTCTTCGTCTCTCTACGCCACTCCATAACACTCCACATCCCCCTCTTTTACCCCCCCCCCCAACCTTTAACCATGCTGAACAGCAGCCACGCTGATGTACAATATGGCTAATACATATTTGGTAAAGCCAATGGCACTTCAATAGGCGAGACCGATTGGCTTTGCCAATGCTTGCTATTTTAAAACTCACAAAAGTAAAGCTAAAGGACAGCCCACTCAACAGAGAAGGAAAACTCTGTAAAGCAGAGAATGCTACGCATAGGTTTATACAAAGTAGGCTGGTGTAACTTTCCTACAGCAACTTTATAATAAAAAATAAGAAAGAAAGAAAAAAGTAAAGCTCAACAGAGAGTGTACATCATTTCTAGCAGATAGATACCTTCTGGATTAATCCCTAACAGAGAGTTGTAGCAGTTTAGTAATGTCAGCAGGTGCAATACCACTAGGCCCAGGTGTAATTTTAATTACGATGGCGTAACCAGAGTAATTTGGGTAATTCCAGGTTAATCTTTAACACGAAATTATGGATACTAACGTAATTACACCTACTCGCGCAATAAAGAGTAATTTGGGGGAAAACAATCCTACTTCAAGATCACATTTATAAAACTGCGCATGCTCGCTATTTCTGCTCTGCTGCATTTAGCGCTATTTCGTAATGCAAAATGTATCCTTGCTTCCATTTTGGATGCAAGTGTGCATTTTGCGCTAAGAAAACAGCACTAGATGCTGGGAGTAAATTGGGTGGGAAATTCTACCCCAACAGCACATTTAGCATGATTTTGTTGCACAAAATGCCTTCTCGCGCCCATTTTGGATGTGAGGAGGCATTTTTGCACTAAGAAAATAGAGCTAAATGCAGAATTACTCATCTCATGTAATTAAGAGTAATCTCGTGTAATTCCGCAAGAGTACGCTACACTGAATTATGCAAGTTACACCCACCCCTAAATACCACCACAATGCTCGGGAATATGCAACTATCACAACCCCGTGAAGTCCTGTGCATGGGATAGAGTCACATGCTACCAAGCCGCCCCTGGTACGTAGCAGCACACAACCACTAGAATCTCCCTCAGAAGGCAACCACACAGTCCACTTTTTGTAAGAGGTGGGACATACTGAGATGGAGGTGGGCCACCTGCCCCAAACAATATTAGTGCTGCAATTGCTGCTATAAACAAGATGAAATCACATGAGAAAGGGAGGAATAGAAATGGAGAGAACAGGAAATATGGAAGGAGCACCACCCAGCCGGATGAGAAAAAGAGGAGATAGAGATGTAGGCATGCGTGTTTGTGTGATGGAGAGAAAAGGACAGAGAGAAAAAGAGTGAGATTAAAAGTGTGGGAGGGAGACAGGAACTGCGAGAAGGAGAGAAAAATGGGAGGGGTGGGAAAAAGATTCGGGTAAGTGAAAGGGAATAGCCAGAGGGTGTGTGAGAAAAAGCCATATGAGGATGGAAAGTAGATGCAAGAGAGGGGGTGAGCCTGGAGGTTTAGTAGGAGAAGGAGAAGAGTCAAAGTGCCAAAGGGAGGAAACAGAAAGCTTTGGGAGAGAGTACATCGTTAAGAGAAGGTTGTGAGGTAAGACGTGTGTATAAGGACGCTGTGAGGGAGGAAAGCATTAAACCTTTAACTAGAGGATGGTGAGGAGGAAAGTACCGTATTGTGAGCTAGAGGCGGTAGCGAGACAGAGCACGTATCAGATGACAGAAAGAATTAGGGAGTGAAAGAGAACAGTAGATTTACAATAAGAAATCAGAACAAAAATACATTTACTAAATAGAAGTCTGAAAGTCTCGACTATTTTGTTGAACAACAGTACGAACTGATATATAGAGGGCTCTAAATGTCTGAAATATAAGGAGAGACTCTACCTCTCTCCTTACCATAACACAGAAGAGCTGTGGCACCACGCAGAGGTCCAGAGGTTTTTCTACTGCTCTCCTCCTGCAACTAGCAGCAAGTATATTTATCATTTTGTTCCTATGAAGCTCCAAGCAGTTGATAAACAATAGAAAACCTACCCTCTCACGGTGTGGGTGTTTGTCTTTTGGCTACCGATGAATTCCTCCAAGATTCACAGGTATATGCACATGTGCTGTAAGTTGTGCTGAGCTAAGAAGAAACCTGTCCTCAGAATGCACATCTGAAGAGTGCATCTCAACCCCTTAAATTATTCCGAAGACAAATCCCTGAGCAGGCTGGGAGCGATGCAAGCCTGAAAGCAAAGTTAAACGGTCTATTTTCCTAGACTGAGAGTAAGCCTGGGCCTTTTTTAGGTCTCGCCTGACCCAGCGCATGCGCTGGTCTGGCATGACTTATTAGGTCTCGCCTGACCCAGCGCATGCGCTGGTCTGGCGAGACTTATTGAGAGGGCTCCAAAAAGTGCTACCAGGCCAGCCTAGAGCTACAGTGCATGTGCGCGGGCGCGCGCTCCACGCTTTACCGCGATTACTTTCACTTTTGAAGTTTGATCGCGATCACTTTCAGTTTCGCGGCCGCACGCCGCTTGGCATAGCCAATAGGTCTCGCTTTTGGGACCTTATAAGTATTTAGTTATGCAACTGTTGCATGGCTAAACACTTATAAGGTCCCAAAGGCGAGACCTATTGGCTATGCCAATGCTTGTTTCACCTGTAGCACATATGTTCCATTCACTCTCACTTTACACAGGTGCAACATGTATTTCAGTGCTGCATCACCACGGTACCAGAAAATTGAAGAATCCTCATGCGGCTAATTCTATTACAACGCTCTTGGTGGAGCTACGAAACTACACTGGGAGCGGGACATTGTGACCCGAGATAACTCCTAATGAATGGGATAGGGCGCTCATCTATCCCAGTAAACATTCCCGCAATGCGAAGTTTCAATATATCCAACACAACATCTTACACGGCCTATCTTACTCCGGAGCGATTGCACTGAATGTATGGGAGTGAGTTTCTGTGCCCTAGATGTGGTTCCAGAAATGCAGATATGGCACATTTGATCTAGAATTGTCCAGAGGCACAGTTATTATGGGCAACTGTCTTAGATGCCTTGGTAGAGGTTCTGGGCCGAGTGGATCTCAGCACCATGGAGGCAAGACTACTGTGAATTTATCGGCGTAGGGGACGGAGAGGCGCAACAGTTCATTTCCTAGACTTAGCCCTAATTATAACTAAATGTGCAATTGCCGTGAATTGGAAGAGTGCTTGCCTTACGAGCATGTCCTGGTTTGCGGCAAAGTTTAAATGGAGCAGAGCAGAGTCCACAGCGCTTCACAGGGAGGAGGCAAGGAGCCTATAAAGAATTCCCATTGCGCATGAGTGGAATGCTCTGTGTGTGAGTTACAGGTCCACTCTGAGAGAACCGGGGACCGGGAGTCCAGCAGTGAGCCGTGATTCTGCCCCCACCCCCCTTTTGCTGACGACGCCACAACTGAAGTGCTTCTCCCCCCACCTTTAGCTCATTCCCCCTTCTGTGAGTGATTGGAGTGGTGCCGGAATAGTGTGCGTGTGCCTGTTGTGAGTGATAACGGAACTAAGGAGCTGGATGTCTGCCATGTGCAATGCATATACCCCTCCACATAGGAGACTTAGATCTTGACTCTGAAACTTTTAGTGCCCTGCCTGTTCAAACTGTTAACCATATCACTCGCTACGGTTACGTTAAAGAAAGAACCAATGTCTTCTACAGATGTTTACATCACTATATGTGTTGCATTGACCTATTGGGACATTGAACATTGATTACCTGAATCATTCTCCGATGCTGTACTTGCAATGCGTATTGTACTACTGCAAAAACTTAATAAAAAACGTTCAAAAAAACTCTCTTGGTGGAGCTCTGTGAATGGATTTGGCCTCCTATTTTGCTCTTACGATGGTGGGAGATGAGAAAAGTGTCTGCAGACGAGAGTTTTATTCCCGCTATTTCCCCAGAAAGGCTACGCACGATCTTCTGAATAATTGAGGAAGGAGAAAGCTACTGATAACATTAAATCTGGTCCGCCCCACAAATCACATCCATGAAGACAGTCAGGAATCAGGGGTAATAACATGGGGAATAGGGCTCCTATCAGATGGCACTAAAAATGGCCAATTAACTACTTACTAGAATTTAGAACAATCTTTGGAAAAATAAGAATCAATCAAATCAGCCAATGTTTCCTCCTTTAGCTTTCTTCTCCTATTTTTAAGGCCAGGTTACAATCTCGGCAACAGACTATGACTCTGTCTTTCTCTCTAGGCTTCTCCTTTAAAGCTGCCAAAAGTTTCCTATGGGAAATCGAGCTAGAGTGATCAAACAATCTTTGAGAAACTTGAGAGTTATACCTTTTAAATTAACTGAAGCCTGCCCTCTGGGCTGTCCAGGGCCTACCTTTGAAGTGACTTATATGTATAAAAAGAGAAGGATTGGGCCTGGGAATAGGTTTATTTTGCTAGTTCGACATGGCAGTTTAAATCTGCACACACAGGCACTGCAGTGAGACATGTTTAAAGGGCTAAGAATGTAGGTGGCACAATCAGTGCTACAGGCCCCCTAGTAGCATTTAATGTATAGGACCAGGGTATATGTAGTGCACTTTACTAGGGACTTATAAATACATTTAATAAGGCAGCTGGGGATAAGCCAATATTACCATGCTTTAAGGGGTGAGCATATGCACTTTAGCACTGATTAGAAGTGGTAAAGTGCTCAGAGTCCTAAGTCCAACAAAAATGAATTCAGCAAAAGTAGGAGGAGAAAGGCAAAAAGTTTTGGGGATGACCCTGCACAGAGGGCCATTTCCAACAACAGGTAAATCGATTGTTAGTGGTCAACATACCGGACACTTTTGACTGAGAAAAGATCTGGGACAACTTACAAATGACGACTGGGGGGATGCTTGTGCCTCCCCTGCAAAGCAGCGATTGCATCGCAGTTCTGTTAAATATAACTGGAAGACCGCAACATGATTTATTACATGCGGGACTGGTTATGGAAAATAGGGGCCCGGCCTCTCCGACCTGCCTGCATTGCACAGTAGAACGAGGTGATTTTTTTCACACAATCTGATCATGCTCAAGGCTGACCCCATTCTAGGAGGGAGTGTTGTCGTTTCTCGAACGGTTTCTGGGTTGGACGTTACCCCGAGATCCCAAACTTGTCCTCTTCCATGTCACGGAGGAGATGGATGCCGACAGATACTGCAATGCACTGCTGTGGCTGGGACTAGTGGCGGCAAAGAGGGACATCAGAAGGGCTTGGAAGGATAGTAAACCTCCGTCCTTGGAGAGGTGGTAGTCTGAGCTGGACCGGGGTATGAGACTGGAAATTCCCAGATATATAGATGGAGGCTGCCTGCTTAAACACTCCAAAGTATGGGCCGCATGGGCGCAATACCGGGGCATCGCCCTTTAAAGGGTTGAAAATCCTTGTCATCCCCTAGATGACGAAAATCGGTCATACACCAACAAGACAAGAATTGAGGAGCCAGGGAAGAGGGAACCCGCTGTGGATGAATGAGGTTCTGACTGATGCTGGGAAGTAGGGGAAGTTTTGTTATTATTTTTGCTCCTGTTAACCTTGCAATATTGTGTCACAGGTTCAGCAAGTTGGGCTTCTGCTGTTCTAGATGGTCAATTTTGTAAAAATCTGGTGGATCTAAAATGAATAAAATAAATAAAATAATGTTGTAAAAAATAAAATAAAAAAAAACTCTGAAGCTACAGCTAAGGTTCTTGATACCCTAGCCAGAATTTTTTTTACAAAATAATGTTTTCAAGTAAAGGAAATATAAAAAGGCAAAATGAAACTGCTTTGTTGCCCACTAAATAGAATTTATGAGTGCTGCCCCAACCCAGGCCTTAGATCCTTGTTAATACAATGCATTATTCGCATTTTTATTTACCAGCGAGTATGAATGCACAGTATTTCTTTAATGGACTCGTTTTGAAAAAAGGAATGGAGGCCAAACAGTCCCTAAGTGCTAACAGAATGTACAATTTTGCTGGCGTACTGATATTTAAGTTTTATCGAGGATAGATTGTGGGACACGTCTCAGAAAGATCACCCTCTAATGGCTCTAACCTTAGACATCTTAGTCTTTGTCGAGCAACAAGGCAGTCTGAAAGCTCTTGAATAAGCGCCTGAAATGCAGCATTCTATCATGTTTTTACCAAGGCATCGAGCTGCCTACAAGGCTGCGAGGCAGTTTTGAATCTTTTCGGACATTTGTCACATTGAGGAAATTGTCTGCTCGGAAAATTATCAACAACAGATGTAATCGCTGCCAGTGGGGGATTCTCTGTAGGAGTGAAGCGATTTCCCAACAAAATACTGTGCCCATTTCCTTTTGTTTTTCTGCTGTCCTTTGTGTTATTCACACCAACAACCCTGAGTACATTGCGCAAGTTATCTACGGATGTGGTATTTCCAGAGCATGAATCGAGCCAGAAGGCAGCAGAGCATTGTACAGGGTCAAAGACAAGCATAGAGTCGATGACAGGAGAGATGGTGGACAGGGCCGGACTGGCGGTAGCAAGCATCGGGCATTTCCCCAGTGGGCTGCCAGGGTGTTGGCGGGTTTTGGAACCCTGGGGGCAGTTTTTTTGTTGCAGGGGGCCGGTTTCGCAGCATAGCTGCAATCTCGTCCCCCCCTGTAACAAAAGAGTCCATAACCGGCCCTGGCAACAGCTTGAAATGTCTGTCTGAGCAAATGTAACGGACGTTTCAATTTAAGCCGGGTTTGTAATGGCAGTGCGAACCACACCATGTATATTCCACACAATACCACTCCATTCTACACAACTCCACTCTACAACATGCTACTTTACGACAGGCCACTCTACTCTACGCCCCTCCAGTGTATGCTACACCACTCTAGGACATGCCACTCAACTCTACAACACGCCATTCCTTGCCCCTCCACTCTGACATGACAATCTACGACACAACACTAATTCTATGACGCTCCCCTCCTCTCCACTTTACGCCATTCTATGCCACTCCACTCTACAACACTCTACGCAACTCCCTCGACGTTACTTTATTCCCATCTTCTCTATGACACACTACACCCTTCTGCTCCACTACGCCACTCTAGTCTATGCCACCCCACTCTACAAAACTCTATGCCACTCCACAACACATTCACCACATTACTCCATGCCACGACACTCCACTCTATGACACACTAGTTCACTCTATGACAATCCACTCCACACTCCGCCACTTGACTCTACTCTACTCCGCTCCCTTTACACTACTCCACGCCACCTTAATCTACTTGATGCCACTCCACTCTATGGCATTCTACTACAAATCTACACCACTCCATGACACTCAATGCCGCGCCACTATGACGCTCTACTCCCTCCACAACACTCCATGCCACTCCATCTATGACCCAACTCCACTCTGTGCCGCTACACAACAGTCTAATCTATGCCACAATGTGTACTCCACTATATGCAACTCCCTCTATGCCACCTTACTCCACATCACTCTACGATGCTCCACTCTACAACACTAACTTTTAGCCATGCTGAACAGCAGCCACGCTGGTGTACAACATGACACATTGGCAAACCCAATAGATCTTACATAGCGGATACCTATTGGCTTTGCCAATACTTCTTTTTTACACTTCTTAGTCGGCAGTCTGATGGTGGTGCCCAGGCTGCAAGAGTCTGTGGTTGGATTCCATTTTTTTTAAAGTACTGGTGCCCAGAGTTCTGCTCAGACGCCTGTGGCCAGCACTATTAAATGTCAGCTCCCTGAATATCAAGGCTGCGTAGTCTTGAATCAAGCTCATGCCTCTTTAATCCTCTATCAGATACTCCCTGCCTTTTATTCTCAATGCTGCACGTTCCTGTTTTCTCCCTTAGTGACTTTTTTCCATATATCACTTCCTCCTTTCCCCTGTGTTTGTTTGCCCTCTCTTGTAAATGCCTGATGCGGACAAACAAGTTCTGGTCCCCCAAAGTGGATGCCGGTGGCATCCACTGGCAACCACTAGCTCAAATTAAGCAGTGGCAGGAGTGCCGAGGACCACCAGAGATGGTGAGCATGTCTGCAAGATAAGCAGGGGTGCTGGTCACAATGGCTTTGCTAATGACACCGCTGGTTTTGAATATGATGGGGTCTGGCAAGGGGAGCCTGTGGGGTTCCATCAGGATCGGCATAATGAGATCATATTTCTTCAAGTCCTGTATGAGACATGCTGTGGCGTCTAAGATGCCCTTAAGGGATGCTAGAGTGGAGTCTGGGATGCCAGGGATCATGGTGTTACCACCATCCAGGTGTTAAACTACAAGGGCTTGAACAGCAGTTCTCAAGTCGCTTTCTGGAAGCAAAGAATGATCTTTCTTTAGAAGAGAGAGGTGGTACCAGGCTGTCTGTTTGTTTGGCAATGTCTCCTTGAGGGTGCAGTTGGTGTCCACTGAGAGTTCTGTGATGACTTGAAGACCAAAGCATCTGGTCTTCCATGGCTATACCAAGAATTACATGTGGAGGCATCCTCCAGACAGCTGTAAAGCTGTACTAATGACAGGCTGTGTGATAATGGCTAAAACACTGAATAGTGATGTAAGCCAAAGGTAGACGAGAACCTTTGTATTTAGCCTCTACATGGCATCAATAAGGATCTGTGCCATCAAAAGAGCCCGATCACTAACGTGGGTAGGCATGCTGTGTAGGTGTTTTGCAAGGAATGGGCAACTGCATGCATTTGTGCTTTCTGAAAGCAATGTTTGCAGTAATATTCGGGAAATCAATAAACAATAAAAACTGGCCCATCAGACCATACAACAGCAACACACTGATCTTTCAGACCAGCTCTTCCGACCCTGCTTATTACTGGTTATTTGCTTTAAAACACTAAGGAAGTAATATTAAAAGGTTTAATTTGTTGCTCTTCAAAGATTGCCCAGGTCTCATTACTACCATGCCCCCTATATTCAAAAGAATCTTTAGTGGATAAGATGTCATAAGAAAACAGCATGCAAGCTAAGGTTGCCCAAAACCTATTGATAATGTGTACAGCAGTTCTAAGTAGCACACCTACACCAACCACAGAGAGTGTAAGGGCTCTTTACATAATAGACTTAACATTAGACAAAGTAAAGGAGGCAAGGAACTGGTCACAGAACAGATTAGCAGTCGACTTAATAGTCGGGAAGCCGTTGTACACATTATTGGGCTGGGAGATAAGTCTTAGGTCAGGTAGAGGTGGAAGATTTGAGTTTTTAGGTGCTCCCTAATTGTGATTTGTGTGGTTTAGTTCTAATCTAAAGGACAGGAGTTTCAAATGACATATCTTGCACATCTAAGAGGAACATTTCTTGTGGAAATGAGAAAGGCAGAGCATGTAGTAAGGATTAAGCAAAGTAACCACTACTGCAATAGTCTACTATTGTGACTACATCCATTCTCTCACCACTGGATAAATACATGAAATTTGTCGCTGGGGCTGTATTTCATCTCTCACCCTGCAGAAACCTTGTTGGCTTGCTCTCTACCAACAACAGAACCCCCTAGAAACTGCTGACACTGGTACTTGAAGTCATCCATGGCACAGCGCCCAACGACCTGTCTGATACCTTAGAACGTTGTATTGTCACTCAAAACTTGAAATCCACCAAACTGGACCTTTGTGTCACCAGAACAAACAATTCCAATTCATCTACCTTTAGTCCCCATTCACTTGCAACTGCCTTCTATGCAAGCTCTTAGCTGGAAGCATTTAGAGCAGCCAGTCAGATGGCAAAGCACACGTACTCCCTCAATCTGCAGTTATCAAGTATCGTATATGTGTTCAGAGCTTATGTTCTGTTTAGTTGACTTCCTTCTTAGTTAAACTTGAGCCTCATTATACCACATCACATTTGCCCACATTGACTTAGGTTAACCTACCTCTGCTAATTGTGCTATATGTACCACATGTAGCTGTTTTCTAGTACAATTTTTCTTACTGAATGCTACGGTTTCAAAATGCATATATAAAATAAAGAAAACAGTGGGGTTTGAGGGAGGAGTGAAGAAGTGGGTGAAAAAGCCAGGGAGGCTTTATCCTCTTCCTCATCACAGTCATAAATGAATCTTTAAGTAAATAAATATGCTGGTTCGTTTTTAGATAGTTGTACTGACTGGACCATTATTCATGAAATCCATTCCGTAAATCTTTATTCGTTAAAACATGTAAACCATAAAAGACAGTAAAGAGCACTAAACAATAAAAAGAGATGCAATAAAAATCCATATGCAAATATAAGCACAATTAAAAACAGCTGCCTCAGCCATCAATCACTGAACTCCATTTCTACTGCACTGTACACAAAGAAGGCAATATGATAGCAGGTTATAACATCAGGTAGCGTTTGCAGGTACGAGAGCGCAGGTCGGGCTTGCTTGAAATTTTGTTCAATTAAAATAGGTTTTAAAACATTTTTGGCATTTAAGAATCAAAAGGACATACCAGAACAGTTTCTTGTGCATTATAAAATTCAAATAAAAAAAGGAGTATCAACATTCTCAATTGCCCAGCCTTCTGGGACAGGCAACAAATGATAACATGAATTACACCTAAAACGAACGGCACAGCAAACACAGTGGAAATTTAACAGCCCAAAATTTAAATAAGGTTCCAGGCAAAGAGTGGTTTGAACCACAACATAGGATTGCACAGACGGCATAAATAAGGATTAAGTGTTCCTTTCTGAAAACCTGAGTAACTTAAATGTGTTCTAAACAAAGACATTACAGCTCTTAACCACAGATTCAGGACGAAAACGAATCAGGACGGCCTACATTTAAGAAACAATCCTTGACATAGTTAAGCCACGGAAACTTATTAACGTGGTCAAGACTTAAACAACCTTTGCTAATGACTAATGTTAAATTCAATTTCGTTCTTGGCCCAAACAGCCAACAACGTGATGAGGGGCCGTATTTGGAATAAGTCGGTAACATAACGAAGCGCAAGGTCTACCTAGACATGAAAAGTTGACACACTACTAGGCAATGAGAGCAGACATTTGAGGAATCTATTCTCGACAATTTGTAGTTGCATCGAGTTAGAGTATCCCCAGATCTCAGCACCATATAATGCTACCACTAAGCATTTAGCTTGATACAATTTCAGCAAAGCAGAAATGCATCCATACCCTAACTTGGATGCATACTCAAGTACGGAAACCATGCTTCTCGAGAAGTCATGGTGCCTGGTAGTGATCAAAGTGAACTAGCTAAGAGATGAGTTAAAAAGGATCCCCCAAATAAGGGAATGACTTGACTGTATTAAGCTTTTTGCTTTTAACTTAATGGCCTCTTACCTTGGTGTGTTTTGGCCCAATAACCATAATGCTAGACTTGGTAAAGTTATTATTAAAGTCCAGAGTGTCCATAAAAGCGACAAAACAATTCGGAATGGAGCAACACCCCATAGCAGGTGAGTACTGCCCCAACTCGCGTAGAAATGTATCTAGGTTGTTAATATATAAAGAAAACTAAAAAGGAGCCAAAATATAGTTCTGTCCGACAACCCTTTCCAGGGCAAACTTAGCAGTAAATCCCCAGAAGGCCCATATCGAACAGTAGCTGTGAGGTCAAATTGCAAATCATGTAAAAAGGCAACCATAGAATAATCAAAACCGATACCCAACATAATTTTCCATCTCTTGCGCCTGTCCACCCTACAGATGGCGGAGGATAAATCCATAAACCGCAAATGGAGTGAACCAGCCTTCGCTTTGGTGTACTTAGATATGATCAAGTAGAGATTCACTTCCTGATCCACTTTACCTTTGCCGGGCTGAAAACCATATTGCACCTTTTGACAAAACCTGGTGATCGTTTTCCCATGCAATTAATTAAAAAATATATATATATATATATATTGAGCAGACATAGCAGATAAATGAATGATAAATAGTACAATTATGGTAAACCATGAAGAAAATAGCATCACGCATCGATCAGAACAAATCATCTAAAATACACAGTGAAACATCTATAAATAATTCCATTCATTATGTACATTGTAAGTGTTCGTTTCTACCATATATTGTTTCATTACTTAGAATCACAATAGAAATGCAGAACGATAAAATGAAACTACTTCTAAAACCTACTTATTCACTTCTCCACTGCCTCTGCTTAATGCAGATGGTCAATCCAGATCTAGCATTTATTTTTGTAGCATTGTTGATTGCACTCTCCTTGATCCTTCAGAATTGGTGGACTAGTAAGGCTCCTACTAAGATGCACTAGAAGGACAAAATGACTCGTACCATGAAGTTTGAAGAGGCCTATGCAAAGCGAGTAGGGGGGACTCAAAAGATACAACGCCACTTGGCAATTTTGGAAGTAGGACGCTGAGGCAACAATGAACTGGTGATCCACTGCTAGATGAATTGCGGGTTCTTTTGAAAAATTGTAATATATGAAAACACTGGTACATCTGGATCTACTTCTAATCTGGTAACTTCTTGATCTGAAGTTACAGTGCACCCAAAGATATATTATTCGCTACAAGCACTTACGCACTTTATTCTGAATTAGGGTATTTATATTTGATTATATTATTCTTAGCACCACAGCACTTGTATTCCTTTATATAATTAATAAATGGACAGAATAATAAATGTTTATGTCAATGTGCAAGTGCAGGAGTGCTATTACTTTATTAAATTCTAGATCAGGATTGCCCACACAATTAATTGACTCAGTAAAATTCTCCCTGTCACCTTCACCATGGAATCGATCAAAGAGATGGGACGATATTAGCGAGTGTCATTTCTGTTGTCCTTTTTAAACAGGAACAATTATGAAATTAAACTGAAGGAGGGGGGGGGTCTGATGCTGAATTGCTAGTTAATGTATAATGTTAGGAGAGGAGCCCACGAGGAAAGATTAGATTTTAACATATCAAGCGGTACAGCATCTGGGCCAGGGGCTTTTTTGATAGGAAGGTACGTGATGGCATCTCTGATCTCCTCTCAACTACATGTTAGTGGTGGAGCGGAAGAAGAAGATGATAGAGTGAACGTCTGACTGCCTAAAGGACTAACTGAAGTGGAAGATTCATGGATAGACACAAAATGCTCAAGCCAGGAATCAGGTTTAATAAACTGTGAAATAGGGCTCCTATCAGATGGCACTAAAAACGGGCAATTAACTACTCCCAGAATTTAGAATAATCTTTAGAAGAACAAGACCCAATCAAATCAGCCAAGGTTTCTTGCTTTAGCGTTCTTTTCCTATTTTCTAAGGCCAGGTTACAATCCCGGCAACAGGCTATGACTCTGTTTTTGTCTCTAGGCTTCTCCTTTAAAGCTGCCAAAGGTTTTCTATGTGAAATGGAGCAACAGTGATTGAACAATCTATGAGAAACTTGAGAATTAACTTTGTTAGTAGTTATAATAGAGCTCACCTTAGTACAGATAGTAGTAAAAGAGCGTAAAATATTTGGAACTGGAGCATCTTCATTCAAATATACAAGAAACTCCTCATGGCAATTGTTAAACAGTTCATAATAGAACTGGCTGGAGATTATCTTATCTTACCCAATTCTACGACCCTGATCTTTAACAGACACCCGTCCGCACAACGCATGACAAAGGGGTGCAAGTCATGCAACCTAGTGGAAAAAAACATGTAGTGGACTATGGTCGCTACAGGAATCTCAGAATACCTCAAAATCCAGCAATGAGGGGGGTCATGCCAGAGGAGACAAAAATAAGTCAATAACAGACAAACAGCCTCTCCCTTAAACGGAGGGCCATAGTGTAATAGATCTCTTATCAGAATTAACGGTCCCAATAAGGACCAAATCAAAATCACTCAGAATGGCATTTAGAGTGAATTGAGTGACTAAAGTGCCTTGCAATAGGTGGCAAAGCGGACCATTTGCAACTACCATGGAAAGTGCAAGTATCACACAAGCAGGTATTAAAGGCACCCCAATAACATAAGGGATACATTCGCTTTAATAGAATGGGTGTGTTTTTCCAAGAGATCTCCTAGCTGGGAGGCACTCACATCTCAAGTCTAAGTTGGATTCGGAATTATAAAAGTTGACAAGTAGGACATAATGAGACAAAGACCAAGAAACACCCCTTCCCCCCGGCTCTACCCACACTGAACCCTGTGGTGGAACAAGAAATTCCTTACACCTATCCAAAAACAAACTATTTTTTTAATAGGGATATTCAAAGGCACCTTGCTGCCAGTGTTGTCAGAACTGAGATGAAAATCATTAGGCAGACAATCACTGGCAGAAAGGGAACTTAATAGGCCAAATATGTTGCTAGTAGAAATGCCATCAAAGACGGGGCCATTGGTAGCTCCAGTTTGAGGCAATGATGGCAGTAGGGGGAAGAGCTAAAGGAATATAAGGCTTAAGCAACGATCTATAAAAGTAGCCTAAAGGAATTGGGTGAACGTTGGAGAATGTCATGCATAGGCTAGTGAGATGGATCAATAAATAGCCCATTGTGCAAGGGCTGTTAAAGGTAAGAACTATACAGTCACCAGCCATAGTTTTAGGTGACTTGCGATGGCCAAGAAACCCTACGGGCTATGATGACAGACTGAAACAAATTCAAATTTGTACCTATGCATCCATCGACCAGTGAATTATTTAGTATTTAAACTACGGAAAATAAACAACCTGCCCGGGTTTTAGAGGGGGCACATTGGCAAGAACAATTACATAGGGGTAGCAGCTGGTGATAAGTCCAGATTCTGATGATGGGGACTATAGGTACCATCATTAAAAACCCGGTAAGAAAATCCTTGCTCTATCCCTGCATCCCCTTTGTAGATTGGTACATTCCTAGATCGAAAATGGGGACCCGGAACATGTGAATCTCCCCCTTCGAGGTGGTGTGGCTCAATAGAAGAACTAACAGTAATGTTAGTGCCATGATCCTCATTACCTTGATGAACAGAATGAGCAAGGGAATTATACAGACCACTAGTCAGCCCTGGGGCTGAATCCTTTTAGGATACAGATGGGTTGGTAGTAGCCAACAAACACCTCAAAGCAGCCGACTGAGGTGGCTGATTGGAATGTGTCAGCCTTTAAAAAGCATCGTCCAGTTTAGACAGCATTGCGTTGTACGCCGAGAAAGAAGAAGTAATTGAATTCTCACGTTTAATAAAATGAATAGTAATCAGGTCTCCCATAATATCAAATGACAGGTCATAGTTCTTTGGCGCATCAGGAGTGGACATAAGGTCTTTCTTTTGCAAAGGTGCTTGGTAGATGCAATGGGACTGGTGATCGGAGCCCGGTGAAGAATGGCTTCAAAAAGCTGCTGATTGCTAGACGAAGGCAGCTTGATAGCAGAGTTGACTTCAGAAATACTCCCAGCCAAAGTCGTACAACAATCCGTGTAACATTCAGGAGGTTTAGGGACAGAAACTCCAAGGCCCAGCTCTTCTGCTACTGAAATTATCTAATTGGTTAAGGCCCCCAACCGCCGACCTCCGGTAAGTAAGACTGTTGGGGGCCACTGCATGAACGTTTCTATGTGCCTGGCACAGGAGACAGCTTGTGTTTATCTCTCTCTCAGCTTAGCCACTCTTACTTAATAGGAGATTAAAAAGAGGAGTAGACCATCATTGGCATAGCCAATAGGTCTCGCTTTTGGGACCTTCTAAGTATTTAGTTATGCAGCACAACATCCTTGGTGCAACCACATCAACTGTTGCGTGGCTAAACACTTATAAGGTCCCAAAGGCGAGACCTATTGGCTATGCCAATGCTTGGTGTGGTTGTGTGTGTGTGGTTCTGTGTGTGTGTGTTTTGTGTGTTTTTGTGTGTGTGTTTTTGTGTGTGTGTTTTTGTGTGTGTGTGGTTGTGTGTGCGGTTGTGCGTGTGGTTGTGTGTCAGGTTTGGAGTCGAGAGGGTTAGATTCCCCCGTTTGCAACTACAACACTTTAGTCAGGCAAGGTGGGGAAGAAGGAGGCGGAGATGCGTGTCTGCAAGATCGCTCTCCGCTTTCCTACGTTTATTATTAGTTTAGGCTGTACCTTTTCTTTTCCCCCTCCACACCTCCAAGATGGCAGCTGGTTGGTTCATCTTTTCCTCAGTTCTCTCTGTGGCCGCGTTGCAGTGTTTCATTTTTTGAATGTAGAGCGCGCGCTGCCAATACGCGGTGCACTTCAACCGTCTTATCCTGCTGAGTGGCGGTGTTCTTTGAGTTCCGTATTTTCCCTCAGGCTAATTTCAGTCAGAAGTTGGGAAAATCTAATTGAGGGTTTTTTCTCTCTTTGTGACTACCTTTTGGCTCCGTGAGTGGAGCGTTTGTTCGTGTAATTTCTTCAGCGGCATTTCCAGAAGAGTTAGTTCAGCGAGTATGAGGTGATTTTCCAGGCTACAGAAACTCGACTAATGGACATCGTTCAACTGAAGTAAGGAGGCTTGGTGGCACGTGAGAGTAATGGACTTCTAGAAAAGTAAGTGAAGCCTCTCTCTCGCATTTGCCGTAGCAGCAACTATTCCAGTGTCCTCTTCCAGGGAAAGAGAAAGAGTGAACTCAGTCTTTCAGTATCAATTGCGTGCCCTGACTGGGTCCAGTCTTTGTCCAGCTACTGTATCTAGCAGAGTAGCGTTTTTTCCAGTCAACATCAGTACTGCCTCCAGCGTAATAAGAAATTTAAGAGACTAACAAAGCGAACTTGCATCAAGAAGAGACTATTGCAGCGGATCTTAAAAGTGCAGGAGTGTATGCATTTATATAAATATATATATATATAGGGTATTCACAATTCAGCAACCGTTCATCCTTGAGTACAGAACCTTGAAAGCTAATTCAACCAGTCTCACCGCTCCATTTTCAAGTTTGGTGATATATGTAAAATTCATCTCAGATGGTAGACAGGTATGGTAGCCAGATTAAGCGAGGGTGGGGGAGTCTCTGGGACGCTAGGTTTTACATGTGAATTTCCATTGCAGGTATTGTCACATGCCATCTGCACAGCACCATCCTCCGCTAATGAGGTTCTCGCTGAATGAGTATAGAAAGCAGCTACCCACTGTATCAGGACAGGTATAGTGTAGAAGGTCTTTAATTAGAACTTAGAGAGTTAGTGGTTTAGAGTTGTTGTTTATTAACTCTCTTTACAGGGTCCAAGACAAAAGAAGTTTCGAGGCCAGTCCAAGAAGAACATACAGTGCAGTCTCTCTTGTCTGTCCAATTCCCCTTTCCCCCTCGCTGCTGTTCGTGAGCCTTGTGTTCGCGGCAGCGGAGTGGGGGAGTGGAGATCTAGCATCTGCTCCTGTGGAAACTAACTTCAGCTTGAGGAACTTGACAGATTGAAGTGCCTTAAAACCGAATTTTCCACCTGAGCACGATGGCTGAGGGAATAGACGTAAAAGCCCTTGCCACAGTATTAGATAGTATACAAAAACAGTTAAGTGATACTATGGAAGAGAATAGGTCCCTGAGAGAAGAGGTCAGGAAGTCAGTCTTAGATGCAAGTTATTTGCGCCAACAGTTTGAAGAATTTTCTGGAAGTAGTCGCCCACCTGTCAAAGAAGATAAACCCCCCACTTTTGCTCCCGCCCCATCTGCGGCAGAACTCACTACACAGGTGATCCACGCTATCTCACCAACAATTCCTTTAGCAGCTCCTGAGAGATATAGTGGGGATCCGAATAAGACCCAAATTTTTCTCACACAATGCTCTTTACACTATCTCTGTCGGCCTATTATTTTTAAGGAAGATCAGTCTAAGGTGGCGTTCATGCTGTCGTACCTGAGTGGAGATGCCGCCGCTTGGTCCATGCCTTTGGTTAACAACAATGATCCAATTTTATATGAATTTGAAGAATTCAAGAGAGAATTTCTACGGATTTTTGACAGACGGTCCATCTCTCAATCCACAGATAATGAGTTATTAGATCTTAAGCAGGGGAATCGAGAGTTAGTTGCATATTTGGCGCAATTTAACAAATTAATTGTAGAAACAAACTGGCCAGAAGCAAAACGTGCGGCAATCTTTTATCGTGGTCTCAAGGATGAGATCAAGGATGGTCTATCACAGATTCCGAAACGTCCCACGGAGATTTCCGAACTAATTGACCTTGTTCTTCAGATTGATCAGCGTCAGAATGAGAGGAAGAATGAGAGGCGAAAAGAAACTAGGTTTATCCCTCCTCGTTTCGACAGGATGAAAGCAGAAGGAGCCAAGTCCAAGGAAACTACTTCAGAAGACGAGCCAATGCAGATTGGATCCGTGCGAGGACCTTTGTCGAAAGAAGAAAGAGAGAAGAGACGTCTGGGCAAGCTGTGTATGTACTGTGGGAACTCAGGTCATTTTGTGAAGGAATGCCAAAAGAAGCCAAAGAACAATTCTTGGGTAAAAGATCGGCTCCACCAGTAGAAGGGGTTGCCCTGGTGGAAGCGAAGGAGCAGTCAACTCCAGATTTGAAATTAGTGGCTAACACTTTGCAATCTTCAGCCCCACATCTAATTTTATCGGTACAGATAAGATTTGGAGGTCAAATCAAGGAGGGGATTTCCGTCATGATTGACTCAGGGGCCACGGGAAATTTTTGTGATATTGGTTTTGCTAAGACTCTTGGAATCACATTCGTGAGGAAGGAACGGCCAGAGCCGGTACGTGCAGTAGACGGAACGAGTTTGTCCTCCGGACCTATAGTCTACGATTCTGAGGAAATTTTGTTGTGTGGTCCAGGTCAACATCTTAGCTCTGTACAATTCAGTTTGATTGATGCTCCGCAATTCCAATTTATCTTGGGTCTGCCTTGGCTTACGGAGCATAACCCTCAAATAGACTGGGCTCAACGATCTATTCGCATGAATTCTAATTACTGTTTGCAACATTGTTTTCATTCAAATCCAGATTCCTCAGCAGCTGCTCAAGCCTCTCAGTCCCAATTGTTAGCAAGCGTTACTCAGTCCATTTGTGCTTTAGATACTCAAGAAATTCCCCAAGATTATGAAGATCTCGCCCCAGTGTTTGATGAAAGAGAAGCTGAACGTTTACCCCCCCCCATCGAGAGTACGACTGTCGAATTGAGCTGGAGCCTGGAGCCTCACTGCCCTGTAGCCGAATTTATGCATTGACTGAAGCGGAAAATGTCCATCTGAAGGAATATCTGAGTAAATATTTGGCTAATGGCTTCATACGCCCTTCACAGTCTCCGGTTTCGTCTCCACTCTTCTTCATCCCAAAGAAGGATGGCCAACTGCGCACTTGCATAGACTATCGTGCTTTAAATTTGGTGACCAAGAAGAATCGTTATCCACTACCTTTGATTTCTGAGCTTTTGGATCAGGTAAAGGGAGCGAAGGTATATACAAAACTGGATCTGAGAGGAGCCTATCACCTGGTACGTATGGCTGAAGGAGAGGAGTGGAAGACGGCCTTTCGAACTCGTTTTGGGTTATTCGAATATCAAGTCATGCCTTTTGGTCTATGCAACGCTCCAGCCGCATTTCAGCACTTTGTAAACGATGTGCTACGCAAATTTTTGGATCGTTGCGCAGTGGTATACATAGACGACATCCTCATTTTTTCAGCCAGTTTAAAGGAACATATCCAGCATGTTAGATCCATTCTGAAGAAGCTGCTTGAGAACCAACTTTTTGTCAAATTGGAGAAGTGTGTTTTCCATTCCACCCAAGTTGAGTTTTTGGGATTTGTGTTGTCACCCACTGGGGTATCCATGGATGAATCTAAGGTAAGAGCCATCAAGGATTGGCCCTCTCCGAGCTCAGTGAAGGAAGTTCAGAGTTTCCTCGGCTTCGCCAATTTCTACAGGCGTTTCATCATAAACTTTTCTGAGCGAGTTTGTCCCCTTACTAGATTACTCAAGAAGAAGACCAAGTTTGAGTGGAATGCGGAAACAGAATCAGCATTCAATGAACTTAAGAGAATTTTTGTTTCTTCCCCGGTGCTGCTCCATCCAAATCCTGAAGAACCGTTCTTTGTGGAAGCAGATGCCTCCAACCTGGCTATTGGGGGAATTTTGTCTCAGCGCCATAAGCAGACAGGCCAGTTGCATCCTGTAGCTTTTCGTTCAAGAAAATTATCAGCTGCAGAGATCAATTATCCTATTGCGGATAAGGAACTGTTGGCAGTCAAGGATGCATTCTTGGAGTGGAGACATTATTTGTTGGGTGCCAGGCATGTTGTAACCGTTTTTACGGATCATCGAAATCTCCAGTTTTTGAAATCCGCTCGCACTCTAACTCCACGTCAACTGAGATGGTCTTTATTTTTTGCAGATTATGATTTTGTTTTAACTTATAAACCTGGAACTGCAAATGGAAAGGCGGACGCTCTTTCTCGTCTGAATGTGAGTGAAGAAGTTAACTCTAGTGAAAAAGGAGTCATTATCCCTGTAGATCGAATAGTTGGAACTCTCACCTATGCAGACATTGAAAAGAAACTTTGTGATTCGCAGTCTCCAGAAGAGGTGAGGACTTGGACTGCCAAAGGAAAGAAATTTCAAGTCAGAGAAGGAAGACCCTATTATCTTGACAAGTTGTTTGTGTCAAATCTGGATTTGAGAAAGCAGATCATTGAACACTTCCATGATGATCCACTGGCTGGGCATAAAGGAGTGAAGAAAACTATGGAGCTGATTCGAAGAGAATTTTGGTGGCCGGCAATGGAAGCTCAGGTGCGGCAGTATGTAACCACTTGTGAGTTGTGTATCAAGGGAAAGACGCCTAGAAGGGCTCCACAAGGTCTATTACAGCCTTTGCCTCCAGCCCCATACCCTTGGCATACCATTTCTATTGATTTCATAGTTGATCTCCCGTCCAGTGGAGGGCTTTCCGTTATTTGGGTGGTGGTGGATCTTTTTTCTAAGATGAGCCATTTCGTCCCTTTGAAAACTCTTCCCAATGCCACACAACTGTCCAAACTGTTCACCCAACACATTGTAAGGGCACACGGTATTCCAAAGACAGTCATTTCCGACAGGGGCCCTCAGTTTGTCTCTCGCTTTTGGAGATCCTTTTTGAAGAGGTTGGGAGTAGATTCTCATCTGTCCACCAGTTTCCATCCAGAGACTGATGGACAGACAGAAAGAGTAAATCAAGAGTTGGAACAATATTTGCGCCTGTTCTTGATGGATCAGGAAGGAGAATGGCCAGACTTGATCTGGGCAGCCGAGTTTGCTTACAATAATTCAGAGCATGCTTCTACCAGTTACTCCCCATTTTATTTGAATTCAGGTAGGCATCCAAACGCCCTGGTAGATAGAGAAATCAGTAATGTTCCAGCAGTAGAAACGGTAGTACAAGAATTACACTTGGCTTATCAATCAGCTTCCAGAAATTTATCTAAGGCAAAGAGTTCTTTTAAGAAACAGGCAGACAAGAAGAGGCGTCCAAACCCAGTATATGAGAAGGGAGATCTGGTCTGGGTTTCCACTCGAAACTTACGCCTGAAGGGGAACCGGAAGTTTCAGCCAAGGTTTGTGGGCCCTTTTCGCGTAGATCGAATGGTGAATCCTGTCAGTGTAAAGGTCAGACTTCCCCCAAGGTTGAAGATTCATCCGGTTTTTCATGTCTCCCTGCTCCAGCGTAGGCCAGAAGGTTGTAGACTGAGGAAGTCTCCTTCGTCAATCAAGGTGCAGGGTAGTGAGGAATTTGAGGTGAGGAGGATCTTAGATTCTAGGCTACAAAGAGGGAACATTTTCTACTTAGTGGACTGGAAGGGTTATGGTCCTGAAGAAAGATCATAGGAGCCATCATCCAATATCCATGCACCACGTTTGCTTCGAGAGTTCCATCACACTTATCCCACTAAACCCAAGGAGGGGAGGAGAGGGGTTTTGGTGGGAGGTACTGTCAGGTTTGGAGTCGAGAGGGTTAGATCCCCCCGTTTGCAACTACAACACTTTAGTCAGGCAAGGTGGGGAAGAAGGAGGCGGAGATGCGTGTCTGCAAGATCGCTCTCCGCTTTCCTACGTTTATTATTAGTTTAGGCTGTACCTTTTCTTTTCCCCCTCCACACCTCCAAGATGGCCGCTGGTTGGTTCATCTTTTCCTCAGTTCTCTCTGTGGCCGCGTTGCAGTGTTTCATTTTTTGAATGTAGAGCGCGCGCTGCCAATACGCGGTGCACTTCAACCGTCTTATCCTGCTGAGTGGCGGTGTTCTTTGAGTTCCGTATTTTCCCTCAGGCTAATTTCCGTCAGAAGTTGGGAAAATCTAATTGAGGGTTTTTTCTCTCTTTGTGACTACCTTTCGGCTCCGTGAGTGGAGCGTTTGTTCGTGTAATTTCTTCAGCGGCATTTCCAGAAGAGTTAGTTCAGCGAGTATGAGGTGATTTTCCAGGCTACAGAAACTCGACTAATGGACATCGTTCAACTGAAGTAAGGAGGCTTGGTGGCACGTGAGAGTAATGGACTTCTTGAAAAGTAAGTGAAGCCTCTCTCTCGCATTTGCCGTAGCAGCAACTCTTCCAGTGTCCTCTTCCAGGGAAAGAGAAAGAGTGAACTCAGTCTTTCAGTATCAATTGCGTGCCCTGACTGGGTCCAGTCTTTGTCCAGCTACTGTATCTAGCAGAGTAGCGTCTTTTCCAGTCAACATCAGTACTGCCTCCAGCGTAATAAGAAATTTAAGAGACTAACAAAGCGAACTTGCATCAAGAAGAGACTATTGCAGCGGATCTTAAAAGTGCAGGAGTGTGTGTGTATATATATATATATATATATATATATATATATATATATATATATATATATATATATATATATATATATATATAGTATTCACAATTCAGCAACCGTTCATCCTTGAGTACAGAACCTGAAAGCTAATTCAACCAGTCTCACCGCTCCATTTTCAAGTTTGGTGATATATGTAAAATTCATCTCAGATGGTAGACAGGTATGGTAGCCAGATTAAGCGAGGGTGGGGGGAGTCTCTGGGACGCTAGGTTTTACATGTGAATTTCCATTGCAGGTATTGTCACATGCCATCTGCACAGCACCATCCTCCGCTAATGAGGTTCTCGCTGAATGAGTATAGAGAGCAGCTACCCACTGTATCAGGACAGGTATAGTGTAGAAGGTCTTTAATTAGAACTTAGAGAGTTAGTGGTTTAGAGTTGTTGTTTATTAACTCTCTTTACAGGGTCCAAGACGAAAGAAGTTTCGAGGCCAGTCCAAGAAGAACATACAGTGCAGTCTCTCTTGTCTGTCCAATTCCCCTTTCCCCCTCGCTGCTGTTCATGAGCCTTGTGTTCGCGGCAGCGGAGTGGGGGAGTGGAGATCTAGCATCTGCTCCTGTGGAAACTAACTTCAGCTTGAGGAACTTGACATTGTGCGTGTGGTTGTGCGTGTGGTTGTGTGTGTGTGGTTGTGTGTGTGGTTGTGTGTGTGGTTGTGTGTGTGGTTGTGTGTGTGGTTGTGTGTGTGGTTGCGTGTGTGGTTTTGTGTGTGATTGTGTGTGTGCTTGTATGGGTTTGTGTGTGGTTGTGTGTGTGTGTGGTTGTGTGTGTGTGTGGTTGTGTGTGTGTGTGGTTGTGTGTGTGTGTGGTTGTGTGTGTGTGTGGTTGTGTGTGGTTGTGCGTGTGGTTGTGTGTGTGGTTGTGTGTGTGGTTGTGTGTGTGGTTGTGTGTGTGTGGTTGTGTGTGTGTGGTTGTGTGTGTGTGGTTGTGTGTGTGTAGTTGTGTGTGTGGTTGTGTGTGTGGTTGTGTGTGTGTATGGCTGTGGTTGTGTGTGTGTGTGTGGTTGTGTGTGTGTGTGGTTGTGTGTGTGGTTGTGTGTGTGTGGTTGTGTGTGTGTGTGGTTGTGTGTGTGTGGTTGTGTGTGTGGTTGTGTGTGTGTGGTTGTGTGTGTGTGGATGTGTGGTTGTTTGTGGTTGTGGTTGTGGTTTTGTGTGTGGTTGTGTGTGTGTGGTTGTTTGTGTGTGGTTGTGTGTGGTTGTGTGTGTGTGGTTGTGTGTGTGGTTGTGTGTGGTTGTGTGTATGGCTGTGGTTGTTTGTATGGCTGTGGTTGTGTGTGTGTGGTTGTGTGTGTGTGGTTGTGTGTGTGTGGTTGTGTGGTTGTGTGTGGTTGTGTGTGGTTGTGTGGTTGTGCATGTGGTTGTGTGTGTGGTTGTGCGTGTGGTTGTGTGTGTGGTTGTGGTGTGTGTGTGGTTGTGTGTGTGTGTGTGTGTGTGTGTGTGTGGTTGTGTGTGTGTGGGTGTGTGTGTGTGGATGTGTGGTTGTGTAGGTGTGGTTGTGTGTGGGGTTGTGGGTGTGGGTGTGTGGTTGTGTGTGTGGTTGTGGTTGTGTGTGTGACAGTAATACTAAAAGCATCTCAAAATAAAGAAATACAAACATCGAGTTTGTGGAAAGGTAAAGCATGTTGTAAGTCAAATGGGTGCAGCAAAGCATTAACACAACAACAAAACAAACAATATCACTTAGCGAATACTGAGTGCTGATAATGGATACACACAGCCCATCATCTTAACAGTTCGATTGCAGCCAATGTGCACTCAAACCTGCCCCCTCCTTGTGAGTTGCACCCTATATTTCATGAATTGTAACTGCTGCACCCACCATAGTGCTTTGAGATCTAAAGCGCTACATAGGTCTAAATGATTAACCAGTCGCCAACATGCTGTGCTTTTAAAGAGAATGTGCCAAAAGTTTCCAGCTTCCTCATCATGTCCTCATGAAAGCGCCCACGAAAGGACTCCCTGAAAGGTGCAACGGACATGAAGCAGCCGCTGCGATCAGAAATAAACACTGTGAACGTTGTCCAGTTTCACAGTATCATTTCCTTAATGTTCTTTAAGTCACAAAACAGTAATACTAAAAGCATCTCAAAATAAAGGAACACAAACATCGAGTTTGTGGACAGAGAAAGTACATTGTAAGTCAAACGGGCGCAGCAAAGCATTAACACAACAACATGTTCTTTGAACGAGAACAAAGGGGCGCCGCGAAAGTGATCGCGGACGAAAGTGAAAGTGATTGCAGGCGCTTAATGAGCATGACGAGGTTCGCCAGCCTCTGCTCAGAAGCGCGCGCACGTCCAAATGCACTGTAGCGCTAGGCTGGCCATGGTAGCATTTTTTGAGCCCTCACAAAAAGTCTCGCCAGACCAGCGCATGCGCTGGGTCAGGCGAGACCTAAAAAAACGGAGGCAAGAGGGGTGGCCCAGCCTCTTCTGGGCCCTGACAGGCCAGTCATTGGCCCTAGCGAGTCCCAGCCTGCAGGACCCCTCCAACGATTAAGAGCACAAGGATAGGGGCGTGGCCAGTGTTCTTCTGTCCCCCTCACTGGTATGTCTGGTACTTGCAGTCACTGCTGGAGGCACAGTCCATCCTACTCCTTCCCGCGCAGCAGGAATAACAGGACCATTCAATTTCTTGTTAAAAAAAACACACATTATTGTTTTTTTTATTACGTCATTTATTATAAATGTTTATTTTTTCGTTAGGTGCTAGGACAGTTCAATATTTTGTACACACATGGCTTCGCCAACATAATTAACTTAGGTTCTTTCCTCTCAGCAATTAATAACTCTACTCATTTGTCTTAATCAGCCTATAGTACCACTACTAACTCGTGTCGCTCTGTAGGTGTAAAGGTTTTAGTTTAATGCATCTATATTTCTGTGTCTTAGTTCTTGGAGGTCTCCTTTCAGGACTTGTTGCTCTTGATTAGTCCTGCCTTCATTTCAAATCTGTATAATCATCAAAAACCATCAAAAACCTACTTATGAAATAGCCTCAGTGCAAGCCCCTTAACTTCAATGTGTCTGCCCTATTTAACTAATGTGTGACCCTTGCTATCAAATATACACGTGGGGCAGGTTTTATAAGTTTACTTGCATTGCTGCCATAACGTCCAGGTTTGGATACTTTTCTAAATAAATTAAGGGCGAGTTCTCTTTGGTTACTAATATTGTATTTTTTGCAAAAACGAAAATGCTTTTAATTGTACATACTTTCTTTTGCAGAAGCTCTCCTTTTATATAGAAAACTAACATCACCCTGTAAATAGGACCCACCCAGTGGCATCACAGCTACAATGTTTGCAAGGCTAAAGCTCAACCAGACTTCCCTCTCTGTTCGCCCCCTGAAAACGACAGTCCGTCTCTGGAACCCATTCAAGGCCCGCATCAGAACCACAATCTACTCATTTTGTAGACCAGAAAAAAGTACTTGTTTAAGCAGAATCCCAATGCTAAGGACAATTGCACAAATTAGAGCACCATTGCCTACCACTATGCCTCTTCTCACAACATCCGGGCAGCATGGATAGCAGCAGTTGCTCTCATTCTGTGATGCATTAAAGGGGATTATTCTCCCCCTTTAACCCTTTCGATGCGCATGACGGAGCGGTTCCGTCATGCGCATCGGTCGTGCTGTGCGTATGACGGAACCGCTCCGTCACGGGCCCGCCCGCGCAACGAACCTTCAGCACGGCGCGGTAATCCGCGCCGCGCTGAAGGGATTAACTGAGGGAATAACAATCCTTTGACACCACAATGCTACATGTTAGAAATGGAATTTCTGGTTGGCTAGGGCATGCGCCTAAGCCAGGCAGAAATCACCATTCTAGTCAGGGCCGGGGAGTTACACGCTGAAGATAACCCCTGCTCACCCCCTTGGTAGCTTGGCACGAGCAGTCAGGCTTATCCCAGAGGCAATGTGTAAAGCGTTTGCGCAACACACACAAAAGAAACTCTACACAATATTATATAAAAATAGCCTTTGTATTACACATAAAACACATTAGAGCCTAACCACATATATACACTGTGCCACCTGGCACTAGGTATCACTTTACAGGGGATTATATACATTACAGGGCCAATCGGGCCACTGTCATAACCATTAGAACACACAAGTGGTGAAAATAAAAACAACTAGTAACTACTTGCAAGAGGCACTTAGCATAAACACATAATGCATAAACATATTAGGCATACATCCTAAATTAGCACCAGTGCACCACAGTAACACTAATAAGGTCACACATCACCCATGGGCCGTACGCCCAGCCAAAACACAAGGGGAACACCAGGCCGACGAGCCTGCTCCTCGGGGGCCCGTCTTGGGCTTCCCCGCAATGCCCTCTGTCCCACAAAGTCAGGGCTCTCCTAGCATGAGGCCTTCTAACTGGCCGTCTGGTTCCCGATGCGATAGAGTACTGGCCCAACAGGCTATACTAAAATGGGGGTGAGCGTGGGTGCAACTCACCCTTGCCTCTCCTTGAAACACAAGATGCCCATAACGTTTCAGCTACCTGCAATCTGGCGGCGCAGTTGTGCGAACAAGCAGGCACCAACAGCGTGCCTTGTAAGCCCCACTCACCAGGGGTTCTATTCTTCCGTTGCAGCTACCCGCAATCTTGCGGTGTAGCAGGACGCGTAGACAGGCAACAACAGTGTGCCTTTCAAACCCCACTCTCCTGGCCTTCTCTCCTCCTCAGGGCCAACCGATAGAATGTGACATCAGGGAGCCTGTGAGGCTCCGGTCCCTCCTCTGCGCCCGGTGAGCCTGCGCGGCTCTGTCTCCTTCTGCGACACGCAGGGCTCTCACCAGCAACACGGGAGCACAGCACACACTAGGGCACAAGCTTGCGCTGCTTCCTCTGGACGGCCACAGTCTCTCTTGACCACTCCTCCCAGCGCTCAGGGGCGCGGCGAAGAAAAATATACAGGGATCCACACACTGCTTCCCATGACCTGAAACCAGCAGGGGAAATGAGCACAGCACTCCCCACACTACCGGCGGCTCCAGCAGCACCCAGCCTGTCCACAACTCCAGGACCAAGCAGCGCTCTCCTCCGGGCAAGGGTGCTCAGCCCTCTCAAGACTGAGGGAAAAATCCAGCAAGGACCCCACGCTGGGTCCAAGAGCACACCAGGCAGAGCTGGGCACAGGCAAGCCAGCACGTAGGGATCCCCAGGAGCCAGCAGCTGGGTCCCACGGCGGTTCCTTCTGGCAGAGTGCCCCTTCCAGTCCAAGTAAGGCACCAACAGCAGCACACATGGGGTCACAGCCGCAATATTTATACCAGTACAAGTCTTTGTTCTCCCCCTGGCACAGGGCTCTGTGTCCAGACTAAACCAGTTCTGGAGGCACTTAGAAACATCTTTACAGTGCACAAACACTCTCATTGCTAGTGTAGGCTCTGGCCCCAGACACACCAAAGGGGGGCGGAGCCAGCATTGTGTAAGGCAGACACAGTCCTATTCAGGTGCTACTCCTTCCACTACTCCAAATGCAGATCGGCCTATTCAGCCTAGCGCTGACTCACCCAGCCCCTCTGGATCCACTGCACCTCCCCAGTCTCTGTCACTCCAGAGCCAGACATGCAATACACAAAAGGAAGGAACACGGAAATGCCCACTTCTAAAAGTGGCATTTCTAAAATAGTGCTAATAAATCTGCTAACATCATTACGTAGCATTTGTTACCATTATTCCAAACATACCAAACCTGACCACGCTGCATCTATGATGTCAGGAATTACCACTGAAACAGATATCCGGGAATCCCCAATGCATTCCTATGAGAGGGCAGACTCACAGTAGTGAGAAACCAAAATGGCTGTTTGTCACTACTAGGACATGCCACACAGTTAAGGCACATGTCCTATCTTTTACCTACAATGCACCCTGCCCATCGGGCTAGCTAGGGCCTACCTTAGGGGTGACTGATATGTAGTAAAAGAGGAGTCACAGACGTGGCACCCACTTACTGTGCCACGTCACAGCGGCAGTAAACTGCTCGCATAGGCTCTGCAATGGCAGAGGCCTGAGACAGGTTTGAAAGGATACTTTGGTGGATGGCGCAAGTAGCGCTGTAAGCCCACCAGTAGCATTTAATTTACTGGCCCCAGGTTATGAGATACCATTACAAGGGACTGATAGGTAAATTAAATACGCCAAACAGGTGTTGACTAATCTTACCAAGTTTACCATAGAGAGCAGATGCACTTTACACTGGACAGCAGTAATAAAGTACTCAGAGTACTAAAATCACCAACACCAGTTCAGAAAAAATACCAGGAGGAAGGCAAAAAGTTCTGAGATGACCCTGCAAAAAAGGCCAAGTTCAACATTACATGAAAAAACAAATCTAATTGAAAACAGGGAGTCCATAGTGAATAATGTTGAACATTCAGGAGTTCCTTCAGGCAGCTTTCATAGGTACTACAATTGTACTCACAGACAGGGCACCTCACAGGAACCGCAGAACAATAATATCCGCCCATGAACTTGATTATTTACCTAATACATGCGATATTACAAAAAAAAATTGCTGAATTCCTTCGCCTTCCTTCTTTGTGCTCCTGACGTTTAGATGTTCCGTGTAGTTACTTGCACTAACATTCAACCCCTTCTCTTGCTGTCATTTGCCTTTTGCAATCTCAGAGTTGATGCTGGGCGCTGGCGTAAAACGAAGCAGGGCTGAAACAAAGCCCATCTTCCTGCCTGCGGCAGGATACTGGCTGCTCTATCATTTCTTCATTTTAGCGTTTACGGCGCCTCGATTTGTCCAGCTCTTTCCATTATCACCCGGAACCACCACCTTGCCCAGAGCGCCTAGCAATCTACCAGGCCAAATGGAAAAGGTACAGCGCGTTAGAAATAATAACAGAACTGGGACAGCATTTATTATCAGGGTCAAAGTTGATTTACTACGTTTATGAAAAGTAAAATGTGAGCTTGGAAGGCTGCCTGAGCAAACCGCTTTTCGCGAATTGATGGCAGTGTATGAAATGGGGAAAATGTGAGAGATCACATTCGGACTCATGCATGTCACTCACACTAGTAGCATTGGTACTGTCACCAAGTCCGTGAAGTACTCTGAAAACTGGTAGTTCATTTCAAATCAATTCAAGTGGAGCTGGTGGTAAATTCACAAGAAATGCATGCCATGGAAAAACCGTATTAAGAAAATTTAAGATTTGGGTATGATCCACTAGGGAATCGGAGTATTGGGGCAGAGGGGACTAAAATCAGCCTGGTGGTGAGCTGCGGTAGAGCTTCCACAAGAAACAGAAAGGAAAATGCATTTTTTTTATGTGGAACCCCTGCCTAACACTTGGTAGTGTGGCACAAGCAGGCAGGGTTTCCTCAGAAGAAATGGTTGCAAATATATGTGACAACTAGCCAAATCTATACATTTGAGAAATAAATATCATAGAAGGTCTAAACAATGTTAGTTTAAAAGACATAAGTTACAGACAAGAAATGTCACAAAAGAACAAATTACTTACCTTTGGGTATGATGTTTTTGGTGGACACTCCACCTGCAGACTCCTACAGGCACATGCATCAAAAGAAAAACCGGTCGCAAACAGGCAGATTCTCAGAATCTGCCCCTTTGCGACCGGTATTTTTGCATTTGGGATTCATCATCCCAAATGCAAAAATCGCAAATTAAGTAATCTTTAAATTGCGATTACTTAAATTGCGACTGCATTTAAGGAATCGCAAATTGAGATTCCTTAAATGCAATGCATTAAAGTAAAAAAAATTGCGATTTAGTTAATAGGGGCGCAAATTACCATGAAATTGAACTTCATGGTAATTTGCATAAACTTTGAAAAAGGTACTAAAGTGCATTTTTCAAAGTTCCATTTTACACACACACATGCCCTTGGGGCATGTGTGTGTGCAAGATGTACTCATATGCAGATTTCAGGGGTGCAACAGGGTGTCCTTTTGACACCCTGGCACCCTTGAAATTGCATTCTCCATTTGAGATTCTCTAATTGAGAATTGCAAATTGAGAATGTCTTCCAAGTCATTCCTATGAGCCTCTAGGCCCATAGGACTGAATGGGGAGGTATTCCTTAATTGCAACTCGCAATTTGCGAGTCGCAATTAGGGAAGGTTTAGAAATTGCTATTTTTAAAGCGATTTCTACATGCATAGGATTTTGTGAGTCCTTAATTGCGAATCCTTAATATTCGCAATTAAGGACTCGCAAAATTCTAGCTTGATGCGTGTGCCTGTTTGTCTTTTGATTCATCACCATCTGAATGTCCCCAGGCACCAATCTAAATTAAAAAGGTTGAAATAGCCTTCCTGCAGCACCTGAGGGCGTCACTGCTCCATTTCAGCATTGGTGCCTTCCTGAATTTGACATCATAGAGGTTTACTTGGCCTCAAATCAGCACTGGGATGTCATTTCCTGTCCTTTTCTACTCACCCTATAGGACAACATGAGATTGACGAGGATCGCAGAAATGCTGTGAGAAGAACTAACTCGGAAGCTTATTATGCACACTGTAGTTCTCAAAACGGGAAGGTGGGAGGGTTGGCGAGGAGTGGAGTCTGAGGGTAGTTGAAGGATCTACCATAACCATCACTTTCAAAGGATACTTTTACTTGCAGATTCCTCACCTCCTGAATCAATACTAAAGCAATAATGCCCAGGAGGAAAAGGCCAAGGGGAAATGGGAATCAAACTGTGCTGTATGGACTCATGAAAGTGATAAGAGCTGACAACCAAGAACAATGAAAAACTACGGGAAACAGAGAAAAATATGTGTAGCAAGCCAGTGTCTGCTCTTGTTTGAACATGTAGATAGGTGGAAATGGATCGGTCCCGCCTGGCTATAGAAACCAAAGCTTGACATGGACTGTTTCAGGACATTTGCCTTCCATTATTTTATTTTTACTGTAAAAGAAGATGGTCTCAAATGGATCAACTACCCATAAGGACTTAAGCAACATCACCTGTAAAATGAGTCATAAAGAAATCAACACCACGTACAAAACTGGGAAATGTCTACCTAATATTCTAGAGGAAGAAACTGATGCAGATGAAGTAGAAAACTGCCAAAATAACTGCAACAGCACACGCCTTACTAAAGATGGATGAACATCAACCAAGCACAACCTTGAAAAACTGGCACAAAAAAGAAAACAAGCACAAGTCAACAGGGTCAAATATGCCCCACAGAAACCGTAGCGGGGGGAAATGGATGAATGGATGAAAAGACAACCCTACGAAGTCAATGAACACCAACTCAGAAAAGTCAAACACAAGAATTAAGAGGACAACCCATTTAGGAGGATGACAAGCAACACTCGCCAGATTATACAATGTTTGAGCTTAGGCAGTTCAAAGTCAGCATTTGCACTGAATGCAGTGCCAAACATCTTACACCACTCTCACTTCCTCATAGTAGGCAACTAACCAGATCATATGAGCCAACATTTTAACAAAGGGCAATGCCAGTTGACAAGAAACTGCAACACAAAGTATGAACTTAAAAGACCAGCTCCTCTGAAAGTGTTTTCTTTTTTTAACGCAATGTAGCACGTGCCTCGTTCCATACAGTGCCTGCATTCAGCCAGACACAGAGCTGGAATTGGGTAGACAGAGGCAGATCTTCCTGAGGCACAACGTCCAACCAACAGAAACAATTTGCAGACCACGGGATTGACACCATCCAAAAAAATAACACAAATGGACAAATCACGATGTAACTGAGCTCCTATACAGGTAGGTACTCCACACTTTAACAAGTTGAAGGGTGGAATCCCAGCATCTGTTCCAATTGAAGGTCGGCCAGAAATGACCTACTAATCAGACCCATCTTCCTACCTCAGGTAGAGGTATCATAGCCTTACTGGAGCCACGAAGGGCATAACGCCTCAGAATATGGTGGCTTATCTAAACACCAGTACCCCTAATACAAGACAGACAACTATACACCAAGCTAGGAGCTCACCCTCTCTCAACCAAGATATACAACCCTTGCACTGAGACAGCAAGATCAGAGATCAAAATTATTTTTGCTAAACAGGATACCATGCCCGATGAGTAAGGCAGTCTGGCCAGCCTGCCTTCATGATACAAACCATAGACATAGGCGATTTTAAGCCAGCAACAACGGCCAGAGGCTAGACATGATCCACACTTTAGTAAGGAGACAGCCAGGCACTGCAGGCACATGTTATGGGCCCAATCCGGAATAACTGGGGAAAAAGGGACTCACTTTATAGAAAAGCATAGTTGCATCGGCTGACTTGGGAACTATGTAACACTGACTGAGGTTCATCAGGAAGACAACCCAACCAGCTCAAGCACGTCAAATTGTCTTGCAGTGTTATGTTCAGTAGTGCAAAGAATACAGCAATAAGTACACAACCTTCCATTTAGGCTCCAATTCCCAGGAAGCAAGTAACATGGCCTGACAGGGAAAGACACAAATGGAAACTGCTACTTCTTGTTGTGGTCCTTGTAGAAGTTACGTCTCCCCAGCCACAGCAAGGTGTGAATAACTGGTGATCAGAATTAAGTAATGGCAAAGTTAGTAAGGTAGAGTCCAGTGAAACATCTGAGTCATGCTGTCCATGAAGCAAGCTAGTGGCAAATGGAAATTTTCGAAGATTGGGAACCAGCAAAACTACTGGTGATGTCATCTATGACCAGGGAAGCCTTCTCGTTAAATAGGTACGAACCATGAAAAATCGTATACAGCATGAGATTCTGAGCATCCCTGTGAAGGGCCAAGGAGGTCAACAAGCATGTTTGCGATCAGGCCAAGAATCCATGGTGCGAAGACCAGATATACGAATCTGTTTAACTATATCAAAGTCGTCAGTAAACTGGCCCCTCGCGGTTCAGCAAAACAAGAGAAGAAGGGCAGTTTGTCATTAAACAGCATGACTAGGTTCCAGATGCTTAAAGTGCATAGTGACATCTACTGCTCTGTGACACCACATTCAGCGAGACAGCGATATCAACTTGAAGCAATGGTGCCACACAGGAGAGATTTTCCAACTCTCTGGAGCCAGTCTGAAGGCTGTGGAAATTCAAAAGATGAATAATCAGGAAGTTTGGAATCGGGAGGAATTTGCAGATATAAGTGTACATCAGAAATATGATAAAGCCGATTAAAAGTTATGATGAAGGCTAGAACTTCCCCACAGGAAAGCATTGAAAAATGGTGTTTAATTGTATCATACTGAAACACCCCCCTCCAAAAAATTTTAAAAAGGTCAGAGTGTATTCCTCGTAGTTGACTGGAAACTAAGCATCCACTATGGCTGATCTGCAAGTGATCACGCTAGGACTCAGATTCATGGTTGGCCCTGATGTACACTTTTCCTTCTGACCTTATAATATTATCATAAGGTGAAAGACTATTTTGCCAGGCGGCCCAGGAAATGTAGCTGGACATTTATTATGCAATGCCACTGTAGACTACACTTGTCACCAAAAAGTTAAGAACTGGAAATACCATTACGATGAAGGCACCAATGTTGATTATTTTTCAGATGAGCTTACTAGATTTTTTAAGTCCAATCTTTTACATTTGTACAAATGGCAGTATCAATGCCATTTTAAATAAAAGTCCCCAAATTGTCAAAACTGTCTCCTCAAGCTCCACTGCAATTTCACAGTTGAAAGAGTTTTCCGACAGCTCTGCTTCAAGGCTAGAAGAAATATCCAGTCCCATAGAGTTATTAGCTTCCTCAGTCTCAGGGCCTTCTGCAACCTTCAGCAACTGATAGACATACCGACAAGGACAAACATGATAATGCGGCAGGACTGTAACCCATTTTGCCCTGTGAGTCAGTAAATCTGGCACCAGTAACTCTGCAGCAAAATGCTGGAGAAGAAACTGAAGACCGGGATGGGGACAGTTCAAAAACAGGTGTGAAGTCTTCAGCAGAGATGGCCATCTCTCATCTAAAGAATTCATTAGTGATGAGGTAAAGTCACTCTTCAAACTATTTTCAATCCTCCCACTCCATAGCAAAGTGAGGTGCTTCATTTCTTTAGGACAAGCTAGGTATAAAAAAAACTACTCGAGTTCCCAAGAGATACACACCCCCAAAATTCAAAATAGCAAATCCCTGAGTCAGCGGTCTCTTTTTTCTCACTCCCAACTCTGCCCTTTGCCATCCTATTTCAACCCCCTAGACTTCAAAGTTAAAGAATTCGGAGATCGGTAGTGGAATATGGGATGGGACTCGTACCCTATGTGTCTACGATGCCATTTGAGAATGGAGACTTACTATTTATCACATGGCACGGTTCAGCAATTTAAGTGTTTTGGAAGGAAGTAATGCAATCTCTATTGTATCTCCTAGGCTGGCCAATTATGCTTGGCCTTAGACTTGCATTGCTACACATTCTAGAAGATTTAGAGGCTAACCATTACACGAATGCTCTGGGACACCTGGGTGTTACTGTTAACTAAGCGAAATGTGGCCCTGCTCTGGAGATCAGAAGTCCTTCCTACATTCAATAGGTGTCTCTAAGGTATGAAAAGATGTATGTGGCTCAAGAAGCCCATCTTAGACGCCTGTGCCTGCCAGAAGACATTCGAAAAAATCTGCCTGTATATGGACGAGCTGCCGATTTAAGTTGACCTTGGAAAGAAGTGTGGCTACCACTCAGTGTTTGCCTGTCCGATCCTGCGGCAGCAAACATCTGATGCCAACCCACCCACTAAGCTGATGTGTGGCCATGTATTCTACTGCGATGCCCTGAACAAGCTCATCAGTGGGGCAAGTAAGTGTTTTTGGTCCATCGTTATGTCCTCACTGGTTTTTGGTGAGCTCTTCCTTTCCTACTCACACACGTTTGGCAGCGGTCTAAGCAGTAGAAACACGTATGTGCACTGGCGTGCCAATACCTTGAAGCAGTGAGTAACTGTAATACCCAGAAGAGATGGGCTTGTTTTTGAACACACAGGAGCTTCTTAAACCCAAAAGATTTAACATGGGGGTGTATTAAGGCCCACGTAAACAGTACTGGCTTTTCATCATATTTTGGCAGGAGCTTTGACATTTACAAAAAGCTGTAAACCCTGGGCAAATATACATGTGTTAACAAATTTTCTAACTTTGGTGGGAGCATTAACCTGCACGATATATGGCAATTTTACAGGGGCTCTCTATGACTGGGCAAGCAAGCTCAGAGTGAGCACATGTACATATACTTATGGATCAGTATATTTATTACTTTTTTACTAATTCAGCATATCCAAAGCACTACCCTATTTCTCACCCTATACTGTTCTCAATATATTCTCTACCTCAACTCTGACTCCTCTCAAACCTCTTTCTACTACTCTTTCCAATGCAGTACTCTATTTCTTACCCCATACGTCTATCAATATATCCTCTACCTCCATTCCCTCATTCAGCCCAAACCCCATACCACTACTATGATTGCTAAAATAACCCTTTCTAGACTCTTCCCTACTCTACCCCTCCTTGCATCATCTCATACCTCTTATACTATTCCAATCCCCCAAAATAAGCCTTTCTAAACCCGTACCTCTGTCTCTTCCCCCTCCACCTCCCTTTTACTCATCCCAAGTCTCCTCCTACTGCTATGAGCTCCAAATCAAGAAACAAAAAAAAAAGATTTCTAAATCCTTCCCTCCTCTATACCTACGCTATCCTACTCAATCCAAATAACTGACTAACATACCCACCACTCAAATTACTTTCATATTTTACTACACTAATTCACCACTAATCCTTTATTGGTTCCGGAGTAGCGTGCTACTCGCCGAAAAAGCGCTTTGACGCCTCGCCAGGGGTAGTATGCACTATATAAATGCAATTACAATACAATAAAATATGCCATTCATTCAAGGCAGTCTTGGATGGTGGCAATCGCTTCTGTATGTGGTCTGAATGGTGCCTTTTGTGGTTCCAGAATGGTCCCAAAAAACTCCACTGTTTCCTTCTATTATTAACCTCTCACTGTGCTATTAATTGTTTGCTAGATTTGAACCTTCTGCTTTTGTATGACATATTCAAATGCCAATACAATATGCCTTGAAAAATGGAGTGTGATCACGGACTGAAACGTGTACGCCTTTGCAATATGCTCCAGCTAAGCTCGGGCAGACTATGGTTCATATTCCATAAAATCTTTTTTAGATAATCAACAACCGAGAGTTATCTTCATTAAAGATCTTTTCAGCCCTGTTTGCATAAAAGCTGCCGCATGGTTCCTCTAAAAAATAACAGATTAGAGATTCTGATAAATTTATCGCAGCCAAACCCTCTCCTGACATAAGGGGCTGCAGGGAGAAGCATTTCATCTAGTCAAATACCTTGCTTCGGAATTAGGTGGGAAAAACATATCCTTCAACTTCTTCTCCCCATATCTTCACTCCCTAGAAATATTCAGGGGTCCAGGACAGACAATTGCCTTATCAGAATGACATCTATGACAATTTGGTAATAAAAACATCTATATTTTTTTTTAGTAGAGAACAGATGGCTATGGCTCTTCAGTAAGCTACTGCTGAGGCCGAATACCAGATAACAAGAGTTCACAAGCATTGGCAATTCCAATAGGTCTGGTCTTTTTATTACTGATCAAAGGGAAACCATGTCTCCTGCACACATGCCCACATCATCCTTTTTCTTATACGCACACAAAAACACGCACAAATACACAGACGCACACCTCACAAACTTACAAACAAAAATATTGTGGTGGTGGCAGTTGCAGGTGGTGGTTGTAATGTGACTGTGGTAATGTGATGGCAGGTTTATTAGAGAGAAACTATAGTGTCAAGATTTCAAAAGGTTATATACATTGGCACTGCTTAATAAATGTTACCATGCAAGGTGGCTGCCCAGCACTAAGCATTGAAGTGAAAATAGTGGAAACAAAACAAGGCCGCGCAGAGAAAAACCAAGACCACTAGGAGCCACGGCAGGCCCGTCTGAACCCTGCTCAGCGGAGTGGGGCAACTAGCCAGATAAAAGCTTATAATTAAAGCTAAAAGGAAGAAAGAAAGATGGGTTGATAAAGGACTGAAAAAAGGATGGACGAGAGGATGCATGAGCGGGTAAAATTAAGGATGTAGAAGTAGGTAAAAAGATGTGTGGGTGGAAGGATGGATGAGTGGGTGAAAGAATGGGTGGATGAGTGGGTGAAAGGATGGCAGAGTAAATGGAAATTTGAGAGGATAGTTGGATGGGTGAGTGAAAGGATGGCAGAGTAAACAGGAATCTGAGAGGATGGATGATGGGTGTATGGTTGGATGGGTGAAAGCGTGGGTGAGTGGAAGCATGGCAGAGCAAATTTAAATGCGAGGATAGTTAGGTGAATGAAAGAATGGCAAAGTAAATGGAAATCTGAGAGGACGGATGGATAGCAAAGTAATAGGAAATCTGAGAGGATAGATAGATAGTTGAATGTATGGATAAAAGGATCCATTGAAGGAAGGTAGGCTCCATTGATGGTTGGAAGGATGTGCGGATGGATGGATGGATGCATTCATAGATGATGGATGTGTGAAAGGATAGATGGAGGTAATGGCCAATGGATGAAGTTTAAAAAAAATATTTATTAGTCGTTTTCAACTGCAACGAATAACCATAAACAGAGTTACAATAAACAATTGCCATCAAATAGATTAGCAAACTGAGATGGGGCAGAAGTTCCGCACAGTCAGGGATCTTGGGGTATAAAGTACTAGGGTAACAGCACCAGTTGTGATCATGTAAATAGCAGGAAGCTTGAGGGTATCATGAATACAAACATGGCCGAAATGGGATGATTGAATGGTGAAAGATTGAATGATGGATGAAAGATTGCATGGTTGACAGAATGTCAATGTGAAATGGTGGATATCAGCGGTGGATGGATTTGTGAAAAAGCAGTAGATACTTGGATGGAAGAGACAAGGACGCCCTTCTAAAGAGGTCCGGGCTCACTTGTTTCGCTTGCTTGCTACCATCAGACCGTTGGTTCAAAATGGGGAGTATTTTAAATTGAATAAGGTGGGCAGGTTAGAGTAAGAGCCAGAAATATATGTGAGTAGCACTGTAGGGCTTAGAAGAAGGTGCAGGTAGAATGAGAGATAGGGTCGTTGTGAGCAGCAGGTAAGTGCTCACAAGGCAGCCTGGATAGAGCAAAAGTTCACAGACTGACAAACTCTTTTACCCATCAGTGACTGTCGCTTCCAGATTCCAAAGCAGCCAGTACGGACAATTCAAACATCAAATGTCTGTACTGTGGGCTAACAGAATATGCGACTGACAACACGCAGTGTCAGAAAGTGTTTTTAAAAGCAAACTCATGTTGCACATGTAAGTGCTGAGTCCGTCCTTCCTATGATCAGTGACAGGGAGAGCTGACTCGTTAAACATTATCGGGCTACAAAGTAAACACACATCACTCAGTAGATCGTTCGCTGGAGCGCACATGCGAGGGCGTAAATTAGAAACGCCCTTTCACACAGGCACAATCCATTAGCCACAGCAAACCATACTGCGCATGTCTCACAGAACCGCACAAGGTCTGCTATAGGAATATCAACTGGCGGGCAGCAAAAAAGCCCCTGACACCAATTACAGCCTGTGTAGTACCAGGGTGACCAACCGTCCGTAAATTTCACGGACCGTCCGTCATTTTGGTGTGATGTCCGTTGTCCGTAATCATTCCTTTTACGGACGCCTTTTGGCCGTAATTTTTGGGATTAAACACAGCGAGCTGTGCTGTTCGCCTGCGAGAAGCCCCAAGAGATTAAAAGTTCTCAGGGGCCAGCTAGCACTTCTCTGCTGAACTCCAGAGGCTGCAGCTGCCCCTCACTGAGCTCACACAGACTGTGGACAGGCCCATTGTCATTCTGACTGAGGCGGAGTATCCCCTTTCGAATGACACTGCGCCATCTGCCTTTAGCATATTATGTGCGAATAAGATCGTAGTTAGTGATTACAGATGAGCTTTCCCCAGAGTTCTGTGGAGAACTTGTGGCCTTGTGTAATTTGCCAATGTTGTTCACTGAGAGTGACAGGGCAGGAGTAGTGACAGGGCAGGAGAGGCGACAGGAAAGGAGAGGTGATGGGGCAGGAGAAGTGACGGGGCAGGAGTGGTGATTAGGCAGGAGCAGTGAACGGAGCAGGGACAGTGAACGGGGCAGGAGCAGTGAACGGGGCAGGAGCAGTGAACGGGGCAGGAGCAGTGAACGGGGCAGGAGCGGCGGCGACGGGAAAGGAGAGGCGACGGGAAAGGAGAGGCGACGGGAAAGGAGAGGCGACGGGAAAGGAGAGGCGACGGGAAAGGAGAGGCGACGGGGCAGGAGAGGCGACGGGGCAGGAGAGGCGACGGGGCAGGAGAGGCGACGGGGCAGGAGAGGCGACGGGGCAGGAGAGGTGACGGGGCAGGAGAGGTGACGGGGCAGGAGAGGTGACGGGGCAGGAGAGGCGACGGGGCACGAGAAGTGACGGGGCACGAGAAGTGACGGGGCACGAGAAGTGACGGGGCACGAGAAGTGACGGGGCAGGAGCGGTGACGGGTCAGGAGAAATGACGAGGCAGAAGCGGTGATCGGACATGAGCAGGAGTGCTGACTGGACAGGAGCAGTGACAGGGCAGGGGAAATGACAGGGAAGGCGCGGTGACGAGGCAGGAGAAGTGTCCGGGCAGGAGAAGTGATTTGTACTTTTGTTCTTTGCCTATTTATTTATATACTATTGCATGACATCCACTGATGTGTCTGTAAAGCATACCTCTTGTCCCGAATGTTTGTCCTGAATTTTGGCCTGCTGTCCTGAATTTTTACCGCCTGTCCTGAATTTTGACCCTTTGTCCTGAATTTTTACACTCACCGTCCTGAATTTGTGCCCATGCCTGTTGGCCACCCTATGTAGTACATACGAGGAGGGATGACAAGACCTCTACCAGCTCGTTATAGGCATTAAACTTCCACCCTTGTCCGAGGCTGACATAGAATCCAAGGCAGGCCTCTGCCACTCCATCAGTTTTTATCTTTGACACGTTCTTTGCGGAAGAAGAGATTAAGAAACTGAAAATGGGGGGGGGAGGAACCTAGCGCGGGACCAAGATGGCTGCGTGAGCACAGAGCTCCCGCGACCCTCGTTCCCTCCAGCAACTATCCTGAAAAAATCCTGTGTCAAATATCCGGAATATTGGAGATGAACCATTGCTGAGGCGAGCGTCGTTGTCCGGACTGAAATTGTGCACCGGAGACCGAAGTTGTGATAAGTGGAAGTTCGCGGCCTATCCCCGGGAGGTGCCCGGGTCTCGCGTTGGCATGGGCCCGGACACTAATTGAACAACAGCGGCCGTGTGTGGTGCAGACCATCGGATGGGGGCTGTTTTCACTTTCACTTTCGTTTTCTTCTACAACTGCGTGCCTCGGCCCGCGAGTGTCTTGGACAACAGTCGCCTGTAGCTCGGCCTGCACATGCTTGGGCTTGAATCGGGGTCCCGGATCCAGCGGACCTCGTGCCAATTGTGTGGCTGAGCGGCCTGTCTTTGACGCTGACTGTTCCGGTGTTGAGGATGTCGGCCAAATCGGAAGCCGACAAACAGAAGCCCAAGAATACCAGGCGGGGGGGCTACACTCAAACTAACAATATGGATCGCTATGCCCAGCAAAAGGGATCACCAAGCGGACCGGGGAAGCCACAGGAATTACCGAGAGACGGCTCGGTCCCCGCACCGGAATTGACACTGCAAGACATCATGGGCGCCATTGAGGAGATGAAGTCCTCTATTGGGCAACAGTTCGAGACCCTGGCACACAAAGTGGACACTATCTCAGTTGACGTTAATTTGCTTCGCGCTGACCTAGGGAAAACTAATGAGAGAGTTAAATCATTGGACCAAAAAACCTCTAGCCTCACGGGGGACGTCTCTGATCTGCAAATAGAGGTCCGCACGCTGAGGACTACCAATGACCCCTTTGCCCGCAAGATGAAGGATTTTGAAGGCCGGGCGAGGCGCAATAACGTGCGCATTGTTGGCGTCCCGGAGAAATCGGAGGAGCAATCAGCGGACTTGTTTGTCGAGGACTTGGTGGTTAATCATTTGGTGCCTAAGGGCCTCAGCAAGTTCTTTGCGGTCGAGCGGGCCCACCGAGTCCCGGGTGGGAGGCCCAAGGTGGGAGCCCCCCCCCCCCCCCCGAGACCGATCATCGCCAGGATCTTCAATTTCAGGGACCGCGATGCCATTCTGCAGGCGTCACGAGTGTCCGGACCAGTCACTTTCCAGAACACTGCAGTGAGTTTTTATCCTGACTTCACCCAGGCGGTGCAGAAGCAACGGCAGAGTTTCCTGGGGGTTAAGAGGAGGCTACGTGAGATGGGCCTGAAGTATGCCATGCTCTTCCCAGCCAAGTTGCGCGTCGAGTACGAAGAGCGAACCTTTTTCTTTGACTTGCCAGACGAGGTTGGGGAATGGCTCGACACATTGCCTCAGCGGCGGCTTAGCGGGGATCATGCTGGCGGAGCGGAAGGTGGTCATGTCGCAAAAGAGTGAGGACTCCGGTGATTGAACATTCTGGCTAAGCTCAGGACAGTGGTTCGCTGATTTGTTTTCATTGCTAGCTATTGTCCGGGGGTGGCAAGGGTACAATGGGATCTCTTTCCTCCTACGGGGTTTCTTCTTGTAGATTAGCTTCTGCTAGGGCGACAGGCACACTGCAAGTTGGGGGGGCTTTTAGGCTTACGCAGGGGTGCAGGGTGGGGGGTGGTATGGGTTTGTTGGAGTGTTTGTTGTTGTTTTTCATTTTGCAAGGTATCGCAATGCAAGTCTCGTGTGCTGTTCTCTGGGGGGGCAGGGGTCTCTCGCCATTCTGTGATGGGGGGTAGGGGTTTGAATATACTTAGTTGGAATGTTAATGGCTTGGGGGATCGTATTAAGCGGGGGATTGTTTTGCAGTTTCTGAAGAGGTGCTCTCCTGACATAGTTTTGCTGCAGGAGACGCACCTGATAGGCAACACGTGTCATGCTCTCAATAGAAAGGGTTATAAATTTGTTGCGCACTCTGGGTTTTCCTCTGGATCTCGGGGGGCTGGAATACTCGTTAGGACCTCACTGCCGTTTGAGATTGATTCTACTACTGTCGATGAGAGGGGGCGCTTTGTGGCTGTTGCGGGGAGGTGGGAGGGCAGGACACTGGTTTTGGTTTCTGTTTATGTCCCTCCTGGCCTGCAGACCGCCACATTTGCTGACTTGGGGAGGGCTATGCTGGATCTCCCCGAGGGCGTGTTGTTGGTGGGTGGTGACTTTAATGCAGTTGGTTCCGGATTACTAGACAGACATCCGCCAAGGGACCCCGGGGGGGCGCAGAGATGGCTCCCAGATTTTATTGACACACTAGGTCTGGTTGACTGCTGGAGGCTGCTGCACCCCACTCAGCGGCAGTACACTTTTCACTCTGGGGCGCACAGCAGTCTCTCTAGAATAGATTATGTTCTCACCTTGGCTGCCCAAGCTTCCTTGGTGTCCGAGGCTAGGCACATGGCTAGGGGCATCTCCGATCATTCGCCGGTGTGGATTTGTATGGATTTTGGCCGTGGAGCGGCAGATAGGGTGGCTCCGATTAACCCCTGGTATTTCCGGGACCCTAGGACTCGTAGCGCGTTGCTGAAAGCGGTCGATCTCTACTTTTCGGAGAATCTTGGCTCGGTTACCTCCGCGGTGTCTTTGTGGGAACCGTTTAAAACAGTACTAAGAGGGGAGGCCCTCTCCTTGATAGCGGATGTCAAACGTCGGAGAGATGCGGAGGTGGCGCAGATCGAGGCTGAGATAGTGGTATCAGAGTCAGTCCTGGAAGACGAGGTTACGGCGGAAACACTGCATAAGTTGAGATTAAAACAGTCTGAATATAAAGCACTGGTGACAAACGCGGCTAAGGTTCTTAGCAGGGAACAACAAGGGCGATTGTATGATGTAGGTGACAAGGCTGGGAAATTAATAGCGTGGTTAGACAGATAAGAACGAGTGAATAGAGTTGTGCCAGAAATAGTGACGGTCGGCGGGGATATTGTCACAGAACCCGACGGGATAGTCCAGTGTTTCGCGGACCACTTCCGCATGGTCTATACGTCCGTGTCGGACAACCCGGAGGAAGACTCGCACGAACTGCTGCGAGATATTGCCCTGCCTTGTCTCTCCGACGTAGACAGGGAAGACCTTGATGGTAACATCACCGCGGATGAGGTTGCAGTTGCTATCCGCTCGCTACACCCGGGCAAGGCCTCGGGCCCGAATGGCTTGCCGATCGAGTTGTATAAACTCAGGCCGGATAAGATTGCTCCGCATTTGCGAGATATGTTTGTAGAGGCGCGGGAGCATGGGTGTCTCCCATTTGACCAACGTCTGGCGACAATAGTGGTCATACACAAAGATGGCAAGCCCCGGAACAGATGTGGATCGTATAGGCCGATCTCCCTACTCAACGCTGAGCCAAAAATCCTCGCCAAACTGTTAGCTAACCGTTTGATCCGGGTCATTGGGGACTTGATCCACCCGGACCAATCCGGGTTTATCCCACACCGCAACACTGCGTTGAACCTCAGGCGGCTCCATGGCGTGCTCGCGAGGGTTGGGACGCTGCGGGAGTCGGCCATCTTGGCGTCACTTGATGCCACGATAGCTTTCGACACTGTGGAATGGCCGTATCTGTGGGCAGCGCTCACAAAAATTGGCTTCGGACCGGGTTTTATAGGCTGGATTAGGCTACTCTATGAGGAACCTTTGGCTAAAATCGCGGTGAACGGTAGGGCGTCATCTCCGTTCGAGCTCGGGAGGGGCACCCGGCAGGGTTGTCCTCTGTCGCCACTATTGTTCGCCCTTGAGCCGCTGGCGGCATGGATTAGATGGCAGCCAGACATAAAAGGGATCCGATGGTCGCCAGACCACGAGGACCGCATTTCTTTGGATGCAGACGACATTTTGTTATACTTGACCTCACCTAGGAAATCCCTCATAGTGGTCTGTGACGTCTTGAATTCTTTTGGTAGAAACTCGGGTCTCGCCATTAATTGGGGAAAGTCGCATCTATATGTTCTCAGTGGAGACACCCCTATCGTCCCGCGGAATTGCTCCATCCAGATCGCCCAGCAGGGCTTTCTGTACTTGGGGATATATATTTCCACCGATCCCTCTGTCCGATACGAGAAGAACCTACTCCCTCCGTTGTCACGTTTGAGACGGGACGTTGCGGGTTGGAGGCGGCTGCCGCTCTCCCTCCTAGGCCACGCCGCATTGTTTAAAATGATGTCCCTTCCCCGATTTCTCTATGCCCTACAGAACACCCTAGAGTTAGTTCCGGCCTGTTATTTTCGTGAGGTGGAGAGCCTCCAGCGCCCGCTGTTATGGGACGGTCGACCGCGTATAGCTATTGCAAAGTTGACCCTTCTATGGTATGACAGGGGGATTGCACTCCCTGACATCAGAAGATATTATTGGGCTACCCAATTGGGAGCGATTAACCACGGTGTTTATGGTCCGGCGTTGAACCCTGGGTTTGCTATGGATCGGTGGTTGTTGCGCGGGGGTAATTATCTTAGGGCGCTGTATTCCAAGTCACTGGATGGGTCCCTCACGGGACCAACCAAGACGGCAGTGCATGTGTGGAAGGCGGTTACAAACTCGTTGGGCTGGAAGGACAGACTTACCCAGGCTACTCCGCTTTTCGAATCCGATATATTGGGGAAATTATGGCACACAAAAGGGTTTGAGAAGTGGGACCTAATTGGGATTTCTAGAGTTGGGGATTTGCTGACTAAGGGTAAGGTGAAATCGTTTGAGATGCTGCAGACGGAGTACGAATTAGGGGGTACTGAATACTTTCGATATGCCCAGGTGCGCCACGCTCTGCTATCTGTCTGTGCCGAGGGGGAGGTCGTGCCTGAGTCTTCTCCTTTGGAGGATCGGATTCTGGATGGTCATATGCCGGAGAGTACAATCTCCTTGATTTACAAGAAGCTTGTAAATGTTCAGACCGACCTCCTCCTTGATGTGCGAGAACAATGGACTAGGGATGGTCTCGAGCTGGACGATGAGGACTGGCAATATGCCATCTCCTCTCCGAAGGAGGTTGCGATCCCGGCCAGACTGCGGCTGGTGCAGCTTAAGATACTTCACAGGGTTTATGTCACGGGCCCCGCCTGATTCATATGGGTTTTTCTGATGATGGCTTATGCAAGAGAGGCTGTGGGATGTTGGGCACCTTTCTACACATTATTTGGGAGTGTGGGGAGATCGTAGAGTTCTGGAAACAAATTCATGACGTGATGGAAGAGGTCACGGGTATCGCACTCTTCCCGGAGGCAAGACGATGCCTATTGAATGTCTGGGGTCCCACCGACTATGATGCCGCTCAGACCCAATGGGTGACCCTGGGGAATATGGTGTCGAAGCGAGATATTGCGCAGCTGTGGGGATCCCAGAGACCTCCCACCTTGGTAACATGGATGGAAAATATGGACTGGGGCATGTTCCGGGAGAAAACGGTGTATAGTGCCCGAGGTCGCCCTAAGAAATGGCATAAGATATGGGGGCAATGGAACCATTATAGGGGAGATATTTGTTTGCCCCCGGTTACTGAGATGCTCGATGTGCAACTTTCCCCCTAGCTCTACTCCCAACTTTGGACGTACAACTGTTCATAACCTGGAGTCCGTACCTCTGCTTTCCCCTCACTTCTTTGGCGTGGTGTACTGCTCCGCTGATGGGAGTGGGACCTCGCCCCGGCTGAGAACTAGCGCATGCTTATTATATGCTCTGCCTTGCTTGTGTTTTTATTTTTTGGTTTACATTAAAACTAAACCTTTGTTACTCCTGATGTATAGCTATGGACCTTCCTACGTATTGTTCTCATCGTGCTGCCGGACCTCCGGGATGTCGGCTGAATAGCTGTGTACCATGTTGACGTAAATAAAGGTTTTTAAAAAAAAAAAAAAAAAAGAAACTGAAAATGTATGATTGCACTATCAGGTCAGGTGAGCGGAATTTTAGGAAAGTAAGAGAAATGTTTCTGTTCTTGCCACATGAAAACGGCCATGCAGGGTTACCGTCAGTTTTTTTTTTCAAAAGCCAGGCGACAAGAGCAAACTTTTGTGCCATTAGTTGTTGCAAATAATTCAAATAGACCAGTAAAAAAATAGATGTTGAATTTGTGGCAATTATTAAAATTATACTCTGGAGCTTTACTTACAATGTATGGTGACCATTTATTGTGTGGTATAGTCCGTGCTTGAAATGGAAAAAACAGAAGTGCAGGTACCCTGCTTGTTTCTGAGAAGTGCCGGTACTCCACAATTAAAAGTATTGCATTTCTCTTTAAAAGTGCCAGTACTCTCCCTCTCAAAATACAGTACCTGCCCATTTAAAGCACTGGGCATAGTCATTCATTCTACAAAATACTTTGTATGTATCCTCTGATGCAGGGTGAGGGAAGGAAGAGAAAGTGAAAGAGAGATTGGGTGGGCAAGGAATGGGGTAAGAGAGGGAGGAGGAATAGTGAGGGAAAGACTAAGACATGATGAGGGAGAGGGCATGCTTTAGATGGAAAGTGATATGACTCTTCTAAAGACACAGAGGCGAACAGCTTTAGTACGCACACCTAGCAATCTACAAACACGCTTTAAATAATGTTTGTACCTTTGGGTTATACGTGGCTACGCCCGGACCCTTACTTTTGCCTGGATTCCATGGTATGTTTACATATATTTCAAGAAAAAATGAGTTGCTGCACAGTAGGTGTTAAAGCAGACCGTTTGTTGTATCATGAGCTGTCCCTGAAACAAAACTCTTATGTTCTATCGGTTTTTTAAGTTTAAAAAGATGAAGTACAATACTATAGTCATTGTTTATACATTTTGCACCACTGCATGAATACTGATTTTTAAGGTTAACATTAAGAAGCCAGTGATAATATGAGATGACAGGTCATATGTTTGGAAAAAAAATGGCATTTATGGTGACACTAAACTATCAGTACTGCTTCCTTTTTTTGGCTTATAGTGACAAAGTTTGCACGAGTTGACCGTTTTTTCACACATCTTATTTTCAGTGTGATGTAGTCGATCGTTTTAACTTTCACTGATGGACGTGATCACCTAAAAACACTATTTAATGTTCCCTTTGATATACTGGTACTCGCCAGATCCCACAGAACTGCAGATGGAATAAAAATCTGAACGATAAGTGGTACACTGTAAGGCATTGCGTTTGTGAGTACTCACTGCTGGGCAGACCTAGCAGATGAAGGACGCAGTGACAGGAGACAGGCTATTTTAGAAAGATCGTGACAGGCACAGGAACTGCACTGAGGGCATTCCTTTAAATGGTTAAAGGGCAAAACTATTACATTCAGAAGGAGGCCTGTATTACTGAACAGGCAAAAAAAATACAGACAGGAGTTGGCCATATTGGGGATTTTCCCGTCACATAACTGGGTAGACAGAGTGTAGGTCTGTCACACTCAATCAGTGTGCATACGGTTTGGCCCAGAACAGTTTGGCCTGCCGCAGAGACAGGACAGCCACATACATTTGCAGTCTTACTGTTAAAATCAATACTATTGAAAAGCATTGATCTGCGACCATTGATGTGACAGCTAACCACCACCTCTGCAATCTTACTTAAGCATATCTTCCACCTATTAAGTTGGAGAATCTTTTCCATATTTGAAATATGCTCTAAGGACTCCTACTTACGACAATATCGCCCATTCCGAGTTCTGGGTTAGCATTAATATGTGTTGGCCTCTAGTTCATGTGCTATTACCCGTTAGCTTTTTCCTATGGAAATTGCAGAGGAAAATGGAAGATTTCACCTCTCTCTCTTTTTTTGTATTTTTAAATGAAAGAATTACTAAAGGATAGCCAGTACCCCTCCACTCTGAAGGATGTTGAAGAAATTCAAGCCAGGTATTACGCCCACCCATTTCAAAAACTACCAACCGCCACTGCTCCAAGGCAATAGCTGAATGGGGCTGACCCATACTCACATGCTAGCAAAGCATTCCTCTTGCATGAACTAAAGTGTGACTGACAATACAAGAGATCAGTGGCTCAAGGAAGCTGACATAAGTCCATTTTCTGCATAGTATATTCCGAAGAGCATTATGCATCAAGACAGCTAAATCTGTGTGAATGTCAGAACTGAAAATGGGGGAGCACAGCAAAAATAAGTTATTTCTTATACTTCGCAATCTACAGCATACATTATATATATTTTTTATTTTATTTATATGCCCGGTTATGAACCCTGATCCTGGCCACATTTCAGCTGTTTGGAAAAGCCTTTTAATGGCAACCGTGAACATCCATGAAACAAGTCTTCTCTACAGAGGACTGACCAAGACCGACACACATATTTCCCACTCTTAGGCGTTGACCGTCTTCTTCCAAGAACATCTCTTACCCGGTGGTCCCAAAACGAAGATTAGAAGCTGGTATGCTAATAATTTTTTCAGGTGAAATTCTGTCTGGAAGGCCTGCTTTAGGCAACACACAAAAATAACGAGAAGCCTCACAACAAAACGTTTCAAGCAGGAAAGGTTTGAAACACATTTCCCCAATATTTTATATAACAGGTAAAGAAACTGCAAGTCACATATACCCAATTGGCTTTTCTTGTACATTTGCTCAACCATACCCACCTTAGCCAATCAGTATAACTCACTTCCTGCTAATTTTATGAGTCTCTCTTAAATGTCTAGCTTGATTCTCCAATACCCTCTACTAGTGTCCCCCAGCCATTGCTGCTGACACTCGTATCCATTTACATACGTCATCACGTACAGTTCCACTGAATGGCTTTACAGAGGTCGCTTGTCAAAGCCAGTCTTTAACAACATGTCCTTGCAAAGCGATCAAAAAGAAGGCTTGCACGAGATTTTCAGGACCCTGACGAAAAACCATGCAAGTTGTAAGAGGTACCCGATTTTAAGTATAAAATAAAGTGCCTCCGGGAAACAGAAAATAGGACAGTTTTATTTTATGCAAGACGGAAGCATCTTAATTTCCAATACCAAAATGTTCCTTCTATTTTATTTTTTCTAAGCCAGGGAGGAGCAACGCATGAGAAGGTTAAACCGCTAAAATACATCAGTCTCCTTCCATAATGTGTCCACCTTGGGAATCCAGCTCACAACAATTTCAAAGCAGCCGGTTTCCTTAAGATGTTGATCTGCTGTCGTCTTCCAAGTAATACTTTCTGCCGAGTCCACAGAGCAGGGAGAAGACTTCAAAGCGGATGCTTCCCCGCTTTGAAATCAACACTCTTTTGAATCTGATTCCCGAGACAAACTTGGCCGCCATTTTTTCTGTAAATCAGCAGCCAAGAACAACTTCAAATCACTGGCATTTCTTGACAACTGCCTCGTCCAATTATTATGTACATTGCAACCAAGGCAAGCACTAAATAAAATAAAATGCATTTTTACTGTGCAAGTTTGGATGCTTATTTCTGTGCTAAACTTTTTTAGGACGTTGAAAGAAAATTATTTCTTAATGTCAACTTTTATATATTGTATTATTTTTATTAGTGTTTTGTGAAGCGCACAGCTATTCGCAAGTGGGTTTCCTGGCGCGATGCCTCCGCCCGGTACTTTCTCGGAGAATCATGTAATGCTTTATTTAGAAAAGCCAGGTTTTTCATTTCTTTCAAAAGATTGAAAGAGATTGACAAGATCAATGACTTTTGCGTTGCATTCCATAATTTGGGCGCTAGGTGGGAGAACGCACGGCCTCCTTGGCGTTCTTTTCTTATTCTAGGAACAGGGGCGGCTCCTCCGCTATGGCGGAGGTGTGTCACCCCACTGCTTTCTCGCAGTGTGAGAAGCAGAAACATAAAATGTTAATAACTAAAAGTTATTACCATTTTATGTTTGTGTTGCGGGCGGGGCTGCTCTGCTCTTCCAGCAGGGGAGGAGTGGTGTGCCCACCCCAGAGTGCGCAAAGACTGCTTGGTCAGCCCTCTTAGGCCGCCCAAATCAGTCATGCATACTCTGCCCTTCTCCATGCAGGCTGCATTGCAGCCTGAATGGAGAACATGCCCACCACATAAGCCCCTGGCCAGGCGCCGTCCAGACCAATCACAACAGTGCTTGCAGCATTGTGATTGGCTTAGGGAGGGAGCCTCGCTGCCTGCTTCCTGTTCTTGTCGGGAGCAGGAGCAGAGAAGACACGGGACCCGGCCTCAAGGTAAGTTTAAATAATTATTTATTCATTTTTTTTAATTAAACCCACCTGCACGACCTCTCCCGCGACCCCCGCCCTCCACACCCATGCCAGCTGCGACTTTCTAGAAACTGAGGAGAGGTTGGAGTTGCTAGACCATAGGGAGCGCTGTGGTTTGTAAAGTGTTACTAGGTGTCTGAAATACTGAGGGCCTGTGTTATATAGCAACTTGTACATAAAACAGTGTTTTGAAATGAATTATTTTTTCCACAGGCACATTGTATACATCAACTGTCAGGATTCACTACCTTTACATACAGATGGCAACATCTGGTTGTCTGGGATGACTGCACATCAAATGGCTAAGTGACTGCTGAAGATGTCTGCACTGGTAAATGTATGCCGAGTCACAGAAACAGAACTTGTTTTAGAAGAAATTTTGGTCTGGTTTTTGCAGTGCATGTGCTACATTAAAGCCACTGGTGGTAGACGCTTTACAGTGGTACTGCAAATGGCCACTTCAGGGCATAAAAATTTAACAAGTGACCCCGAGAAGGAATTGATGTCGGGGGAAGCTGATTTTAAAATTCATTATAGACTATTAGTGCAGGGGGTTAATGGCAGATTTGGTGGCTATAAACGTTGCTACAGCACCACTGTGGTGCATTAGCTTAATATTTTAGTCCTTAGTCTTTCTCTTGCTAAGGAAACCTCCCTTCATCATTTCTGAATTTCTAAGCCATTCACCTATGGTAGTATTCCTGTACCTTTAGCTGCAAAATATATGAAATATATATGAGGGCAAGGATGTGCGTAAAGACCAGAGTTACCGACTATGGAGCTGGGGATCCAGAAGCGAGTCTCTGCGTTGGTTCAACATCCTGTGATTCTGGTCAAATCACATAATCTCCCCGTGCCTATGGACAGCGCCTGGATACCCTCAGAGGTAATTACCTGCGCTATACAAATCTGAGTATTTATTTATGTATGTCGCTCGCTGGTCATGAAAGTGTCTCTTTTCAATGTTGCTAATTGTGAATGTGACTGTGTTCCTTTTTCTATGTCGCTGGTTGTATCTGCCATTGTGGTCCTTCTTCCCTTTTTCCTGGTTACTTGTGCCTTTGGGGGGTTTCATCAATGTTGATCGTTGTATGTAACACAGTCGACCTTCGGCATCACTGGTTGTATGTCCCATTGTCATCCTTATTAAATTCAGTACTTTTATACCATCACTAAACCCAGAGTCACTATTATAAGTTCCGCCTCATTGATAAAGAAATTTCAAAATGTTTCCACAGTTACTTTGCAGGGTCACTGTAATCATTTAAATCTGTTCTTTTTAGGTCTCACCTAGCGACGGCGCGTGCGCTGTCAGGGGTATTGTTTGCAATAAAGCACTTAGAGCACGCTCATGGTCTACCATTTGTTGACTTCATTGTCACTCTTCTTTGCTGCCTCCTTACTGACCAGCGCATGCCAGGCGTCACTTCCTGTTTCTTCTGTGGAGCATGGACCAAGCACAGATTTATTCATCTTAATTAGTATCTGTCTGCTGCTCTCGCTGTGATTGAAGTACTAATTCTTCTTCCCCTCCGAGTCCCCATTGTCCATGGTGCTTCTTCCCCTCTTTCATCTATCCTTCTCCGTGTTTTCTCACTCAGTTGACAGAATTTAGCTATCGTTAGTCAAATACCCTCGTAAACTCGCCAGTCTTGCCTAGTCACATATTTGCTGCTATGCTCATGCTCTACCTTTTTATGGAGCTGGTATGGCACTTCATTAATCAACCAACACTGTCTCCTTATCATATGTAGTGTGCAACCCGCACGTCCAACACGTTTCGTTTCATTGCTATTGTTTAATCTATGTTTAAACCACCTACAGCTTTGATGAAGTGTTCTTTTAAAAAAATTAAACAAAGGCAATCTCCTTGCAGTTTAATTTCTAATGCTACATGCATATTTTGAACCTTTTTTATCAGCAACGCATGCCTGATCATAAAGTAATAAAAACGCATAAAAAATTCAATGAAACTGCCTGCTCAGAGCATCGGAACAAGTCTAATGCAACCCTCTGCACAGCTTTGGTGAAATGTGACAGTGGAAGTATAATTCAGATGGTAGAGAGAGATGGGGTGACAGACATTGGTGTGCACGACATACAATGCCACACAATTCCACTCCAAGTGATGCCATACAATTCGACTCCATGACAAACAATTTCACTCCACTACGCACCCGACAAAGCCATTCCACGCCATACAATTCCCCATCCACTTCACACAATTCCACTCCACCCCATACAATTCGACCACTTGATGCCACACAATTCTACACCACACAATTCTATTCCAACCCACACAATTCCACTCTACACCATACCGCGCAATTCCACTCCACGCCACACAATGCCACACAATTAAACTCCACTACACACTATTCCTCTCCATTCCACACAATGCCACTCCATTCCAATCCATGCCACACAATTCCACTGCACTCAATTGCACTCCACGCTGTGCCACACAATATCACTCCACATCAAATAATGCCACTCCACTCAATTCAACTACACACAATTCCACTCCGTACAATTCCACTAGGTACAATGCCACTGCATACAACAAAATTCCATGCCTCACAATCCTACTACACTTCACACAATGCCACGCCACTTAATTCCACTCCACGTCACACAATTACAATCTACTCCTCACAATTCCACTCCACTCCTCAATTCCACACCACACAATTTCCCAAAACACAATGCCACTCCATGCCACACAATGCCACTCCACTTCACGCCACACAATGCTATTCTACTTCACACCACACAATGCCTCCTCATGCCACACAATGATTCCCCACATCACACAATGCCATTCCACCCCACACAATTCCTCTCCAGTCCACTCCACACAATTCGCTACATGCCACACAATTTCACTTCACTGCTATCCATACATTGTGCCACAGAATTCCACTCCACTCATACACAATGCCACACAATTCCACTCCACTTCATACAATGCACTCCACGCCATTCCGTGCCATAAAAAGTCACACTATTCCACTCCACCCTACACAATTCCACTCCACGCTACACAATTCCACTCCACGCCTCACAATTCCACTCCACGCCTCACAATTCCACCACAAAGCTGTGTGACACAGTTCCACTCCACGCTACAAAATTCCACTCCATGAAATGCCACTCAACACCACAAAATACCATTTCACTCAAAGCCACACTATACTGTGCCACTCACTCAATGCTACTCCAAACAATGCCACTCCAATCAATGCCACTCCATAATGCCACTCTACTTCACTCAAATCCATTCCACTCAATTGTAATTGCATTCATTTAGTGCTCACTAAACCTAATGAGGCGCTGAATCGCTTTTCAGCATGCCATTTTACTCCACGCCAGACGACAGTCCACACAATGCAAATTCACTTCCGACAATGCCACTACATGCCACACAATGCTACTCTATTTCATGCCACACAATATCACTCAACTTCAATCCACACAATGCCACTCCACTCCACACAATGTCATTCCATACCTCACACTGCCGCTCTACTCCACACAATGCCACTCCATGCCATACAATAACCCTCAACATCGTGCCACACAATGCCACTCCACACCACGTCACTCCACTAAAGTGAGTAGATATCACATAGGTGAGGCCTATTGGTCTTGCCAATGCTGATTTAATCTTGGTACACTAAGTAACAGCCTGTGATACTGCAGTCTTTCTTAAGCTGCACACCCTCAGGATACCTACATTTCTCATAGCCAATAGGTCTGGGCTTTCATGATCTTTGTACATGCCCTTGTTTACATGCATTAGTCATATTAAAGCCAGACCGATTGGTATTGCCAATACTGGTTAGTCATAGCCGTTCTATCTTTGCCCCTTTAGTTCCTGTGCTGTGCCAGTTTTCATTGCATCCAATTCCATTCGTTTTCCTCCAGGTCTAGTTGCAGTCATTTTTAGGTCGAGCCTACCAGGCAGTGCAAGCTGTCTGGTTGCGAAAAAAAATATTGTGGGCTTACCAAGAACATGCAGGGGGCTTAAAGCTCGCTTATTGCTTACCATTGGTTGACTTTAATGTCCCTCTCTTATTTCTTGCTTCTTATTCTATGGTTTTCCTTCCCCCAGCCTACCGATCTTGTGTTCATCCCTTCCCCCCTGGAGCACAGCCTCCTTACCAAACCTCTCGTTCACTAACTTCAATCTTTCCACTGCTAACTTATAGGGAAGTCCCTTTTTTCTTTTTTGATTAAGCACTCCATGAGAGTGCAAGTTTTCCAGGTCTCTTCCCGCATGGTTTTCTCCCTCTATATGCCCCTACCCCTACTTTTTATGCCCCAGCCTACCGTCCACTCTCCCATCATAATTTACCATGTCATAGCACATCCTTCTCTGTACTTACAGATTACCTCCTACAGTCTTAACATCTGTTCCGCTGCCCGATCATACTTTCTACTGCCACAGAACCTCTTTGGCTACTTTAGACCTTGACTTCAATTGAACACCTTGAAATCTGAAATCCATAATTTACCATGCACCGGGGATGGAAATATGTGGCTTAGCTTTAGGAGAGCTCACACTGTTCCAGAAAAGTTGGTGAGAACTTTAGGAGTCTTGGTTGGCTCCAACCTCCATTAGTCAATCATCTTTCAAGTGCTGCTTTTTAGGTCCCACATACCACACAGCACAAGCTGTCTGTTTGCAAAAGACCTATAGTGGGAGTACACCCCCACACCCGTTACTTACCATTGGTTGGCTTTATAGTCATTCTTATTTGCTTGCTTCTCAGTCAGTGGCTTTCCTTGTCCCATGTAGGCCATCTTCTATTTGTTCCTCCCCTGAAGCCTAGCCCCTTTCCACTGGTTACTTTAAGGGAACTATTTTTTTCCTTTTAGTTAATGACCCAGTGAGAGTGCATGTTTTCCAGTTCTCTCCCTTGTATGCTTTTCTCCACAATATGCCCCTTATCCCTAACCTCCACGTTGCTCTTCCTTGTGTGCTTCTTGCCCCACAAAACATTCCCCTCACCCGCTGTGTTGATCCCTTTGATTCTTCCCCAACCCTGTGGTCCTGGTTGCATACCATTCTAGTCTTACATTTTTAGGGCGAGCCTTAGCAGCGCATGCTCTGCTCTTTGAGGCATGCTGTAATTAGGCATGGACTTGAAGCTCCGCCCACTCTCCGCCCATATCTTTCGTTGGCTTGTGTCATTGTCCTTTGTAAAGTGTGGCTTTTCTTTGGTGAGCAGGCTTAGTAGTCCCTCCTTAGTATCACCTTGTCTCATCCTGTAACCTACCATAAGGACTGGCCCTCTTACGTGTGTTGTTACTCAGTAAGCTTTAATTACAGCCTCCGAGCACTATTTCATTAAATGGTTTTCACATGCCTGCTGTTGCAGACAAGACATGCTCTCTTTTAATGCTTTTTTTTATTTTTATAACACGGCAAGCCACAGCGGCGACTGCTCCGTTGGTTTATTTGTGGCGCAGAACTCGGCCGCATTTCTTTTTCTCTTTACAAGCGTCTCATGCTGCGCTTTCACATTAATGGAGGTCGCGCGCCTTTCTTTAGATGAGCTGCGTCTAAAGAAAGGTCTGTGGCCACTATTAAAGTGAAACTACAGCATGAGGCGCTTTTTAAATAAAAGGTATTTGCAATACAATATTATTATTATTATTATTATTATTATTATTATTATTATATATGAATTTGTTAAGCGCACAGCTACCCGTGGGTTTCCCGGTGCTGGAAGCACAGAAGTAAGGAGAGCAAGCAGGAGTGCAAAGAGCGGGATTACAAGGAAAACAGCCAGGTTTTTACTCCCTTGCGGAATTTAAGATAGCATGTTTCAGACCGCAAAGGGATGGGAAGCGAATTTCAGAGCGAGGGCGCCAAGTAAGCAAAGGAGCGCCCACCAACTCCAGCACGCTTAAAACGGGGAACAGAGAATCTGCACTGAGAGGAGGATCTGAGAGTACGGGAGGGACAATATTGATGAACTAAGGTGGATAAATAGTGAGGGGATTTTCCAGCTTTAATACGGTGCATAAAGCATAAAGCTTTGAATTTGGACCTAGATTCTATGCGTAGCCAATGCAGGCTGCGCAGAGAGGAGGAAACAGACGTGGTTCTAGGCAAATTACAGAGTAAACGGGCAGCCGTGTTCTGGACCACTTGAAGCTTGCGGGAGACCTCCTTGCCGGCACCCAGGAGTAGAACATTACCGTAGTCCAGCCGCGATGTCACTAAGGCATGGACCACTGACTTCTGGGTGTCAAGAGGAAGCATCCATGTGATCTTCCTCAGCCACCTGATGATGGTAGTACAGGTGGCTGCGACTTTCACCACATGTTGCCTCATAGATAACTGATTGTCAAAGAGGACCCCGAGATTACGTGCTGTTGTTGCTGGGACCGGCAATGGTCCCATGTGCTGAGGCCAATGTTGCGGGCCCCAGAGAGCGGAGTCTGGCCCGAACAGGAGCAGCTCCGTTTTGTCGCCATTTAGCTTCAATTTATTAGTCAGCATCCAATTGGCGATATCAGTGAGCCCAGAACGAAGAGAGGAAGAGGGAGAATGCTGATTGGAAGAGAGAGAGAAGATGATTTGAGTATCATCTGCGTATGAGAAGATAGATAGTCCAGATTGTTCAGCAAGGAAAGCAAGAGGTCTGACGTAAAGATTAAAGAACAACGGACTAAGAATAGAACCCTGGGGGACACCATACGGGGCGGTATGCACAGTGGACACCGAAGAGGGGGAGAAAACCTGAAAAGTGCGATCAGAAAGAAAATTGGAAATCCAAGCAAGTGCGGAACCACAGATCCCGACAGACCTCAAGGCAGAAAGAAGGATGGTATGGGAGACGGTGTCAAATGCCGCACTCAAATCCAAAAGGATGAGTGCCACCGTCTCCCCACTATCAACCTGTCGTCTGACTGTCTCCGTGACTCCCAGAAGGGTGGACTCAGTAGAAAAGCCCACCCGAAAACCTGATTGGGAAGGGTGAAGAATGTTTGCTGATTCCATGTGAGTGGTTAGGTGACGATTAACATGCTTCTCTAACACCTTCGAGAGGCAGGGAAGTAAGGAGATGGGTCGAAAATTGGCTGGGTTGCTGGGGTCAGCATTAGCTTTTTTCAAGAGCGGGACAACCATCGCATGCTTCCAAACGTTGGGGACGGTTGCCTCAATGAGAGAAGCATTCAGGAGAGTCAAGATATAGTCAAGTGGAACGGAGGCTAGAGTACAGAGAATCTGCGGGGGCATGGGATCCAAGGGAGAGCCAGATTTGATCTCTGCCAGCAGTTTCTGGAAGATGGGCATAGAAATGAGTTCCCACTTATCTAAAAGGGGAAATGGGGACCGAACAGGATCCTCCTGAGGGGGTGGTTGGTCATGATTCTGTATAAGTGAGCTAGATAAAGCAAAGGATGCAACTCCGAAGCCCGCATAAATGTTATTGATTTTCTGCGTAAAGAAGTCCGCCAGGGAATTACATTGAGTGCTATCCAGACAGGGGGCTTTGGGAGCACATGACATACCCGATAATTCCTGAACTGCTTTAAAAAGAGCTTTGGGGCGATTCTGAGCTTTCAGTATCGTGTTGTTGACGTGATTGGCCCTGGCAGTCTTGCATAGAGCGTGATATTTATGTAATGCAAATTTGTAGTTTTCTTTATCTGCAGGAGAGTAGTTTAACCTCCAAATACGCTCTAGTTTTTGCAGCGGGACTTCTCTATTTTTAATTGTTCAGTAAACCAAGGGGCAGGGGGGTGAAGAAAATTTTGCTTACATTTATGAGCTGGGAGACAAAGGTCAATTGCAGAGGTAAGCCAGGTGCTTATCGTCCCAACATCGTCCGTAGAAATGTTAGAAAGAGGAGGCATGGTCTTTTCAAGGGAATTATTAAGGTGCTCCAGATTGAGTCTTTGCCAATTTCTACGGATTCTAAGGGAATGAGGGTTGTCAAGAGGGCAGGTTACACCCGCCATCTTAATGAGGAACTCTACAATAAAATGGTCAGACCAAATAATCGGTCTGGGGGGTAGGCAGGTTACACTATTCAAATTAGCAAAAATTGGATCTAGTAGATTGCCGCCTTTATGAGTTGGACCGGAGTTCAGAAGACTTAAATTGAGGGCGGCAAAATCCTGTATAAGATGAGCGCTAGTAGAGCATAGGGTGTCGTTGAGATGAATGTTCAAATCACCTAGTAACAGGAAATTATTAGATTCCAACAAAAGAGGAGCAATAAGCTCAGGAAGGGCAGCTGCCCATGCGCCAGCCGCACCAGGTGGGCGATACAAAAGGGCACCGGACAATGTAAAATTAGGGGATAGTAACAATTTAAAACTACCTGCCTCACAGTTAGGGATATTAAGGTCTTCCCACTTGCAGGAGTAACACCTCTTGTAGATAATAGCAATGCCACCTCCATAATAGGTCTCGCATTTGCGAGACTTTAAGCTAATGTCATTTATAATGGCAATAACTCAAACTCTGGTAAATGCGAGACCTGTTGCATTGGAAAAGCTTGTTTTAGATATCCCCCCTCACCTGTCCTTGCTGAGGTTTTGTCTTACTTCACTACTGCTATCCAACCAGTTTAGTGAATGTTTCAAGGTGAGATTTAGTTCACAATAGACTGTGGTGCCGTTACTATTGTTATAACACAGGTCCATTTAGACTCTCCAAATTGTCTTACAGAAGCTGGAATAACAATCCTGAAGTCTTTATTTCGACCGCAGACGGCACTGGGAGGTGATAAGCACAACACGTTCTTTATTTGCTGCTGCTGCTGCCATTTTGTTCAGAGAATGCGGTCATTTCATGTGATGGCCCCATTCTCCCCGCTTTCCACTCCATCTCTGCCACTTCCTCCTGCTTCTTCTCCCCTCTGGCTCCCAGGGGGCCGCAGTTATTTACACTAACCCACTGTTCCGGTTATCTCTTGAGCCTGGCTGTAAACTGGCAGAAAAACACCTCTGCGGTGCAATTAACAGCACAGGGTGAATGTATCCGGCCCTGCTGGGTAACTGCAGCCAAACACGTGTAAAACGAAGGATTTCTGGATCTTTGTAGAGTTTCTGTGCTGCGCTTTCGATTACCCACTGTAGGGAGTCAAACACCCAGCAGAACATCACACACACTCAGCTCACTTCTCACCAAGCCGAACATTCAACAGTTTCAAGGAAAAAACTATAGATGGTCAGTTGTTCAATACTGAGCAGCAGATCTCGTGTCCAAAAGTGAACTTTATTTTAAATTGTTTGAAAATATAAAAGGCTGCGCAAGGAGAGAGGTCGGGGAATCCCATTCAGCGAAGCTTCTGTACGCCATGGGGATTCTTTTCAAATGAACCATGCCCAGTCCCGGGAGGGTGGGCGGGGTATGCTGGCTGTGCATGTGTGGGACGAGGGTGATGCTTGTATTATAAGTTTTGCCTGTTATTCATGACCGGCTGTCAAGTCATAAGGGTTTTTCTCCGAAAATGAAAGCGCGCTGACACGACTGCTGTGGGAACATTTTAGTCGTAGGTTTCTTGCACTCTGACGTATTGCCCTATATGTTATATGCACAGTAGAAAAAGCTACAAGTCTTTAAACATGTATTTACAAAGGGGGCACAGCCATAGCGTGCTTGATGACAACCTTTGAGAAAATGAAATGTGTGAATGCTTTTGGTTTCTTTAACCCGAAAACCTATTATGGTATTCAAGCTCTGTTTAGGATCTACATATACATCTTGCTTAACCCTCACCCCATTGCACGCCAGGACTTTTGGAAGAGCTGTGAGGCATTTGATTGAAGGTGACCCGTGGAGCTCATAGCTCGGACAAAAAAGATAGGAGTGTTGTTACCATCAGTCCCACCGATTATCAGTTAAATTCTTACAACGTACCAACGGAGGACAACTTACAGATCACTGTACACTGCATTTCCCTGTCTGAGCACATCTTTCACTTTCCACAACCCTCCTTAGTGATTTCATCACTTTATTTGTGATAATTCTTTTTTTATCCACCATCTCTTTGTCTGCCCCAGCATGCCTTCATCGCTCCCAGCATACTTTTCCCTGCCTCAGACATCCTTTACTGAACTTAGGTACTACCTCTCCCTCTCCTTGTCTCAACATGTGTTCTGTTGCACCACTCATCTTTTCTTCTAGTGTTACAGAACCTCATTGGCTCCTCCAGTCCCTGCCTTCAATTGGACGCTTTGAAACCTGAGATTCTAATAATCCATAATTCACTGGGGATGGCAATGTGTGGCTTAGCTCTATGAGAAATCAGCCTGTTCCTGAAACTTATTGAGGACTTTAGGAGTGTTGGGTGCTGCTTTTTAGATCTCGCCTACCACACAGCACAAGCGGTCGATACACAAGACCTATTGTGATCTTACCATGAGCTTACTGTGGGCTTTAAGCACCCCCCCCATTGCTTAACATTAGTTGGGTTTAATGTCATTCTTACTTGCTTGCTTCTCATTAAGTGGTTCTTCTTATCCCATCTTGTCCATCTTCTATTTGCCCCTTCCCTAGAGCCTAGCCTCTTTACCATCCTTTTGCTTGGCTCGTTTGTAGCCTTCACTGCTCACTTTTAGGGAACTACCGTTTTCTTTTTGGTTAAGCACTCCAATGCATGCCTTTTCCAGTTCTCTTTCTTGTGTTTTCCCGCTGCCATACTTTCATGCGCTTTTGCTATTCTCGCCCTCTTTTGCTTTTTTCTGCGTGCCCTCTTACCCTACGTTGTGTTGCTCTTTCTCCTGTGTATTTCTCAGCCTGCTAACACCTCCGTTGGTGTTCCATGTTGTTTTCTCCCTCTCGTGCATACCATTGATTCACATTGCTCTCTCCGTGTGTGTCTCACCGATTCACGTTGCTCTCTCCCTCGTGTGCTTACTCCCTGTAATCTCCTCGGTGCTACATGTTGTTTTTTCTCCACCCCCACCTCACCTTGTGGTCCATGTTGTTCTCTTCCTCATGTGATTCCCCTCTGCAACGGCCTGTGCTATTTTGCTCACACCCTCGTGTGCTTTCCTCTTGCTGTGTTGTTGTCTTCCTCATATGTTCTAACCTTGCAGCCCTCTAGCCCATGCACTCCGGGTTGTTCTTTATCTTCTGTGCTTCCCTATAATGCAACTCTCCTGCCCCCCAAACAGCACTGTCACTAGATCGAAAATCCAAGACCTATTTTCTCTGCCAATGCTTGCTGAAAACTGTGTACTGCTGCAAAACTCTTCCAGAAAATATTGTGTGTTATCCTTGCCAATGGTTATTGTCTGGTGGTCTCTGGAAGGTGGATGGCTTTCCAAGAGCAAGACTATTTTTCCAGCATGCCATCCCGGCTATTAAACTCGCCCATTGACAAAAAGCTATTTTCATGCCCCATTGCTTCTCTAATTGGTTTGGGTGCATGCCTGACTCTCCTCTCGACATCCCTCTGGTAATGTATCAGTGGTCCACTGAACCTGCTCTCTTTCCCAGCTTTGGCAGGCTACTATTTAGCAGACGCCAAATAGACATAAATACATTTTCCAACATAAGAGCACGTGGTATAATCAAGGTGCTCATGAAAAACAACACTGCTGTTGTACCACAGAGAAGAATGCACCACATAAACTCAACCAAGGAACGAAGCTGTTGGATCCGCATTGCCTGAAGCTTTCTTCAAAATCACACACGCTGGCTTGGATGGTGAGCAGAATAAACAGTTTACATATGGCACACAGCCAAATGGAGTGAACTGGGGAATTGCTATGTTACACCGGTGCAGCTGTTAACTCTATTGAACTGATCTGCCATGACTAACTTACATTACTTTTACTGTAGGAGCTCAGCTCAGTCCAAAGCGGTGGCTGCCGTACAACTAAAGTGGAGGTGAGGGTGGAGGACATGACGGGGAATTGAGGGTAAAAATTATATATTTTAAAAAAACTTAGCTGTCGCTGCCTTGACACCAACAGCCACCTCAGTGCTTCACTTCCAGCAGTCTCTGGGAAGGCACAGGCTCCCCAACCAATCCAGACGCTGCTCTCATGCTATGAGAGCAGCACCAGGATTGGCCTGAGCGGCCTGGTTTGCAGCTCAGACACTGCCTGGGAGCCTGCAACTTTTCTCGAACCCGGCTGTGAACACAGCTGGCTTGGAGAAATAGAAATGCGCATGTCTGTTTGGTTAGCCTAAGACGACTCCTGCCTGTCATAGCTCGGCCCACCCCGTACGCACGCACCGTCGGCCAGAGCCTGTCACAGAAAAATACAATTATTTTATTGTTTTAATATCATTATTATTTCCGACCTGTCGGAGTCACTCGATGAAGTTAATTCTCATCCACCAAAACTCGCCGGGGTAAGAGTTAATAATCTGTTGTACGCAGACGATTTAGTCCTGCTAAGCCACACCAGGGTCGGATTGCAGAGACTTCTTGATCGATTGTCCCTTTATACCACCGGAAACAAACTGGAATTGAACTTAACAAAGACAAGGGCATTCACTTTTGGGTCAAGGAAATACCGAGGTTGTGGTTGGTTATACAACGGTAAAGGTGTTGATAGAGCCGTCTCATATAAGTACCTGGGGGTCCACATGGACAGAAGGGGCTCATTCTCAAACATAGAGATGAAGTAGAAGCCAAAGTCTTGAAAATCCAGGTGGTATTTAGGACCCTTGCCAGGCAACTGTCTGGGCCCAGCCTGACTCCACTCATAACAGTTATGAAGGCAAACATTATCAACTCCCTTACCTACAGCCAGGAGATCATGCAAGGGAAGGACAACAACTTTGTGAATAAAATATCAACAAGAATATTCAAACAAGTGTTGAGCCTTCCGAAATCTTCATCTCCTGCTAAAATACGTCTTGAGTTTGGCCTTCAAGACCACCAAGCAGTAGGAGCTGTCTCTTCGATAAATCTGACCTTCTCTTTATAGACAAAATATTCTTTCCCAGCTAGCACTCAACATCTCCAAGCCATACCATCCCTCTTACTGACTTGTGCAAAATGTCTAAACATACAGGCCGTGCCCCTCTGTGTTGGAAGCAGGTCATTGTGCTTTTTAAGAAAAAAAACCTCTGCTGATCCTACAATCTGGAGACATTTTAGAACAATCTTAACTGATTCCCACCAAACTTTTAGGAAAATAAGTTAATTACCAACACTTGAACTTCTTAGAGTGTAGTACCATTCTTGACTCCAGATGGATTTCAGTATTTACATATTTCCCAAACTGCCCTTTTGTCAATACTTCAAGGCATGACGACTTTTGGATGAAGGGGGCCTCTGTTGCTCTGATCCTATTAGATCACTCTGCCGTTTCCAGTACTGTGTCCCATCCCTTTCTCCCTTCCTGTGTCTCTGACATGGGTGGAAGGAACACAGCTTCAAACTGGTTTGCTTCTACAGTATTATTGTATATTACTAGGCCTGCTAGACACCAATTTCAGTTTACAGGTTTGGATGCTCCCCAGAAGGTGCATTGGGTTACCTCACTAAGATGGCATGAACCAACTAGCTGGGATTTTCTTACAAGATGAACAGGCGGATTGAGGGAAGTGGAGGGGGACGTTTGAGAGGAGTTTTCAATTTTGTTGATTATCCACCATTTGTTTTGTTGTGACAAAATCTTAATAAAAACTATTGAAACCTAAGTTGGATACCTTCTCTTGTTTCAGATCACACGTAAGCAAACCACTTTCCAACCATTTTGTTCATCTTTGAAAGCTGTTGGGCAGTGTCCCCCTCAGGGCTCTTTCAGGAGTCCAACTTTTTTTAATGTCGGTCTACTTCCCTTCCCGGCAAATTAATTTCTATGGATTTTCCGTGACTACTTTCCTGGACTACACACAACATATCAACAGCCTGGACAAGCATTTTAGAGTGGTCAAGAAATGGTTTCACACTGCCAGATATTGAGTCTTGGATGGTTTTGATTATAGGCAAAGATTCATCCGACTAGTTGAATTGCTGATGGGAAATTAATTTAGGTAATCCCCTGACCTCGGCAACCTTAGTCCATAATCTAGGGTTCCTTTTGAATCAATTGCTTTCCTTTTTCTCGCAAATTGATCACGTTTCCCCCACCGATTTCTTTTACATTTGCCTTTCACAGAAAATTATTCCATGTCTACATTTTCCTGCACATCAGGCAGTTCTTCAGACTTTGACTCTATCACGGTTTGGCTACTGTAATTCTCTCTACCACATACTCCCAAACTAACCGATATCTAGCCTTCAAAGAATCCAAAATGCTGTAGCCCCTCTCATTCTTTAACTCGACTGTCACTTTCACACTTCTGTCTATCTAGGAAAACCTGCATAAGTTTCCTCTTCTCAAATGGATCACCTTGAAGAGCCTCTGTCCTATACGGCATGCTTTCCACAAGAATGGGACTGTTTATCTTAAATGTTATTTGAAGCACTACACCCCTTCCAGAACTACCCGATTCAACTTTCTCGACTTTCTAGTCGTTTTTCTGCCTTTCAAGAAGTGCCTAACTGGGAGCTAATCCCTTCTTTTTTGGGTGCTAAATACTGGAACTCCTTCCCTGTCATTATTCGCCTTATCGACAATCTTCTTGCATTTTGCATGGCTCTCATAGTGAGGAACATTTCGCTCGCTCATCTTAGATAATCCTTTTCGCTTATCGGTTTGCTTTGATTCCTCAGCATCATGCACCCTTACAGGTGACAGATTGCACTTTATAAGCTCCCTTTAACATTACATAGGTTTAAACGGTAGCAGATATACACTTTCAAAGAAAAAAAAAGGAAAACAACAACCGCGGCACTTAACCCATCAGCCCTAGTGCTGAAGCTTGCTATTTTTAGGTGGATGTGCACATATTATCAGGCAAAATACTGTCACTCAGAATGCAATACAGCCAATGGCTGGAGTGGGCTGTCCCATTTGCCGACATTATTTGTGGTGAAAGAAAAACAAATGACATTTGAACAAACCAGTGGTTGAAGAGGCTGAATGTCCCTCTACACATGTACAAACATGGATTTTTTGTACTTTGTTTTTCCTCACATAAATCTGGCAAAACCGCTAAAGTTGGCTTTGGGTTAGACCTAATGACAATCAAGGCCCTCAGCCTATTACCAATGATCTTGATCAAGTCAAGAGAACTAAGTAAACTAGTGAGTGATTTAGAGAACTAAAATCTTTACACAAAACACACAGTTGCACCCATGATTTTGTTTGACAATTCCTGAGTAGGAGTATTGCAACAGCATAGGAAGCAGAATTTTAAAATGCCACACTGATAAAGGCAGTTTAAATACCATACGCATAAAAACATTGTCATCTCTGTAAAACAGCTCAACAGTTTTATATGATCAAACATAAAATGCTATAAACTCAAACTTGTTCAAAACCAATATTTCATTTAAATGTGCTGTTATGATTCTAAGCCTTGAAGGCATGCTCCAAGAAATTGATAACTTGTTTATATTTATCCATTATGTTTTTAGTTGGCTACACCACTCACAAGACGCTTCAGAATGTCCAAGGTTCTGCTAGTAACAAAGAAAACAGTCACCCACAACAAGACAGCCATTTTTCAAAGTAAATCCTCACTTAAAAGACAAATCGAACCGACTGTCTCAAGTTCACCCACTAACTCAAATCTAAAAAAGCTGGAGGGACCAGAAGGAGGAACCATTCTACTGTTCTCTAAACCTCCATAAAGGAGTATGGAAAAGCACGTACTATAAGGAAGCGCCATTAGGGCACGGCCCCCCGGGAACCCGGCCACACCCTCGCAGCTCCTCATCGAAGGATTGGGCGTGACTAAGGCAAAGAATTACTTCCGGGGCAACATCGTGACGTCACTTCCGGCCGGCGCAGGCAATGAGGGGGCGGGGGCCTATTTAGGGCAACTTGCCCTGGTCCTCGCCCTCTCTACCTTTCGGCGCCGGCCCAGTGTGGAGGGGACTTCCTGAACCCTCTGAAAGCACACGGTATCCAAGTATCAAAAGCCCCTGTAGTACAGGGAAAGCAATATGATATTACAGCCAGATGGCACAGTCTAGCTGGCTTCACTCCAGATGGGAGGCAAAATTATGGCTTCACTCCAGATGGGAGGCAAAATTATTTTAGCTGGCACCACTGAATCTCCACACATGTGGCCACAGTGTCTGGTAATTGGGGTGGATGTTTTAGACATCATGCTACAAGAACAGGTTCACTTTGTTTGGGAGAGGAGAACAAATAACATGTGCCAACAGATCGGCGTACCATATCCTTCTCATGCAGTGTGGGGCAAACAGAATCAGATGTGCTTGATATCCCACACCTCCTGCAGGAGATTTCACAGCAGGGGGAATCAGTGGAAACGTGTGGCTGGTCCCACAAACAACTGAACCTGAAGGTGCGTCAAGGAACCATACAGAGAGAAATATATGGCAAAAAAAGTGAGGACACTTTCTTTTCTAGGCTATGGCAAGGAGAATTAAGAAAGAACACCTCAATCTAGACAAGATCATGTCTCTCAATTCAGCATGTAGTTCCCTTTTGAGGAGAGTGACTCAAAGTTTCTGATCTCATGTTAGTGGAGTCTGCAAAGTGAGATAACACTGAGAAAATGCTCCTTTGCTGAGACCACTGCAACAAGCGAAACGCCTCCCAACACTGCATCCATGACCCCACACCACAATGCCTGGAATGGTATGGTGTTGTCAGACAGAATCTGAATGGTGCTCCCTAAGACTTAAGGGAGGCTGTTCTTCATGGCAGGATGGATCACCAGCAGCTCCAGCATTTGTATGTGCAGGTGCTGCTCTAAGGAAGACTAATGACCCTCACCATTATATTGTGCATGTGGGCATCCCAGCGCAGTGAGGAGGCATCCATACCATGGAAGCTTAAATCTGTAGACGGCTAAAGGAACCCACCAGTTGGGTGGAGGGGCACATTCACCAGTGCAGGTCTGGATGGACACACCAGAAGATCTTCACACAAGCTAAGATGCTTACTTGGTGTTGTCTTCTGTTTTCACGCCCTAAGTGCGCAGGGTATGCCCAGACGTGGGTCCCGGGCTCACTGTGCCACTGGATTCAAACTATCCTGGCTGATGAGGGGTGAAACCCCGAAACCGATCCTAGGATGCTTGTTTCCGGTCCAGGGAGGACCTGGCTTGGCAGTTCGGGCTGGACTGTTCCCATGAGGCACAGGGTCAGGAACGATTTGCATATGGCCAGGTCTAAACTGGGGTGGCATGGTGAGCAAAAGAATGAAGGATTTAACCCAGATCTCTTGACTGGGGTTGAATGTTTTTATTTGATCTGCATTCCGTCCATCAATTGTGTGTCTTTTGTTTTCTCGCCCTAAGTGCCCCGGGTATGCCCAGACATAGGTACCGGGCTCACTGTGCCACTGGATTCAAGCTATCCTGGCTGATGAGGGGTGAAACCCCAAAACCGGTCCTAGGAAGCTTGTTTTCGGTCCAGGGAGGACCTGGCTTGGCAGTTTGGGCTGGACTGTTCCCATGAGGCACAAGGTCAGGACTGATTTGCATGGGGCCAGGTCTAAACTGGGGTAGTATGGTGAGCAAAAGGATGGATTTAACCCAGATCTCTTCACTGAGGGTAAATGGTTTGATTTGTTCTGCATTCCGTCCATCAATTGTGTGTCTTTTGTTTACTTGGTGTTGGAGCCATTGCTTTCTCAGGCATCACTGAAGGACCGTCATCCACCATCTGAAACCAACAGGAGGTAATTAGATTCAATAGGTGTAGGATGTGCTGCACCAGGATCAATGTCTGAATCATCTCTCAAATATCCAGAATCATTTGATGAGCAAAAGCAATCACTAAGGTTGTGTCCCGTACCGCCACTATGGAGGATGGTGTCTGCATGGGAGTAAGATGAGATTTTTGGGTGCTGATGGTAAAGAAACAAGAGGAGGCTCATAGTGTAGTATAGATGTTTCTTAGCCAGCTCCGAAGACCCCATCTTCAGAAAACAATCATGTAAGTACAGAAATACATGAACTTTAGACAAACATTTTGAAACCCACAAAACAGCCAGCACTTTTGTGAAAACATGTGGCCCAGTTGTCAGATCAAATGATAGCATCTCAAACTCAGTGCTCGGGGAGGGTTGGATGATGAAAGTAGACCTCCTGGAAGATCACGGATGCCACCCAATCCCCACATTGGATTTGGCTCAATGACAACATCTTGAGCTGAAGCAGAGGTCGAGAATGGGTCTTAGACCTCCATTCTTCTTTGGAACCGAGCATTGAAGGGAGCATAATTATTTCTCCATTTTCCTAGAGGCACCACCTCTAAGGCCAGGTTGTTCATCAGAGCAAGGGCTTACGCCTCTAAAATTGAACCATGTGCCAGATAGCACGCCATGGTGAAAGGAGGATGATACAGAGGGCTGGTCAGGAAGAGACAGTTCTTGAGAATTACTTGTCAATCCGTCATAATCGTCTCCAAATTGATGGAAAAATAGAAGAGAGAAAGTGTGGCTTAAAAGGGGTGAGGTTGTGTCAGAGAGGATTTGAGAAAGGACAGTCAATGGAATATGCATTGGATCTGCTGCTGTTGGTAATTATGGCATCCTCAAGATATCCACCTTTGTCCAGGGCCAGACTGGCCATAGTGGGCTCCGGGCATTTCCCCAGTAGGCCGCCAGAATGGGGGCCAGTTCTGGGCCCCTTGGGGGCCGTTTTTGTTACCGGGTGCCAGCAATATCGGCCCCCTGTAACAAAATCGGACGAAATCGGCCCTAGCAAAAAGCTCGGCCACACCGGGGGGCCGGTTGAGCAGTTTGCCAGGGTTCCCAGTCCGGCCCTACCTTTGCCCCAAAAGGAGCAGTGTTTCTGTTGGGGTGTTTGGACTGACTGCAAAGGTTAGTCCTGCCTGGGCTATTGTACCATGAAACAGCCTCGAAATTCCATGTATAGTTGGTGACACTGTCTCACTAGAAAAGGTTTGCCAAATGAGCGATCTCCAACACTGCTGCTCTTCAAGCGTTCCAGGTAGAATTCAACTTGGTCACCGAAAAGCATCTCACCACCCAAAGGCATGTCCATTAGTGTGGTCTCGACATCAATAGAGAAGCCTGTGGAATGCATCCAAGCATTACAATGTAGGGTGGAATCCATGCTCATGGCTCAAGTCACAGTGTCTGCAAAACCTAGGCCGCATTTCAGGATCTGTCTGAAGCATCCAAGCAATTGTGACCAGATAGGAGAAAGGTTTTTAATGTGGTCTGGGAAACTAATAACAGTCGGTTTGTCAATGTCCACAGTGCATTGACGAAGCAGCCTAGAATTTAGTGGTTGCCATGTGGCAAGCGAGGTTGTCAGGAGCAAAGACATTTGACAGATTAGAGCCCAGTCTTTTACAACTTCAGTTTGAATGGTCTGAGGGAAAGTTATTTGCATTCAATTTTGTGGAGTAGGCTTAAACCACAAATCTTTGTGGCAAAGGGTGGGAAGACAAGAACTTCAGATCACATGAAGCAGGTATGTGCAGTTGAGCTATAAGTGTTTGGACTGCTAGGACTCAGAAGTGTTTTCCCAAGAAGTCAGGCTTGGCTTTAATAGTGCCTCACTGAAAGATACAAAAGGGTCTAAGATGGCAGAAAGGGGCTTCACGTTTGATGTAAATATGTTTGACTTTGGCTCCGCAGAAGTGAAGTTAAGTACAATGCTTCCACACTGCTTTTCGTACCACTGTAGTCAACAAAGATATATTTTGAAGGTAGAACAGTGAGGTAAAGGATATCCCATTCTGGAGAGATGTCCCGACTACAGGCATTATAAGTCGAGATATAGGACAGCAGTGATTGTGTAGCTGGGGAGGAGGTTGGTAAACACTGAATCATCATCCTCTATAAGGCCATAACTCTTTTTAGTCATGGCAATGGCATCGGGTTGGCCCCAAATAGGTCGACCATTCGTGCAAATCTCTGGGCCCCGGGAACATGCTGTCCCAAGGGTTTGTCATCAAAACAGCCTTAGCGTTTTTTATTTATTCAGATGATTTCAGGATACTTTGAGGGTAGTGCTGGAAGTGGTTCTGCAGGTAGAACCTGTGTCAGCATCTTCGGAGGTGTCAAGGGAATGCCAAATGGCACCAGGGAAGGCTCTAAATTTTGGACAGTTCCAAGGCATATGCCAGTGGGACTGTGAAATCAGGCTGTAACAGGACCAGAGCCATTGGAATCACCAAGCCCACAGAGAGGTGCAGTTGCCCTTGAGGTGTGGCCCACAGGTCACTGGAGCAGTCCTGAATAAGTCCAGCACAGTCAGCCAGAATGCCTAAACCTCCACGGGGTCGACCGATGGAGTCAGTATTTCCAGTTTCATCCTTTTCAATGTTGGATTCAGTTCTCACTATAAGGAAGAGTCTGGCATCAGGAAATGCTGCCAGGACTCCAAATGGTGTGTGGAGTGAAAGGTTTCCTCAAAGAAGATAAGGACTTGTCCTTCCAGTGCTGCTTTTTTTTTTTTTAGGTAAGATCTTATACGGGATTGTTTAGTGTCAGGAGACTTAACCAAAGAGGAAAGGAAAATGCTTTGGTGTTTCCCAGCGAATCTTGGCCAGAAGGAATTTGACCAACTACTCCCTGTTGGCCTTTGAGGGCATCAATAAACAGGAGGCACAGGTTGTGGGGTCATGGCCAGAGGCAAGGTGCTGCATGCAGATGTTATGTGGGTATAACAATAACATTTTTGTAGCAACTGCAACAGTTTAAATCCTGAAATCTTAAAAGGATATATTTGACCAAGTCACTGTCATAAACTGATAAATTTCATCAGTGACGCATAGAGAAGAGCTCCGTACCCCGTCAGAGGCGTAGAAAACAGAAACTACACCCACTTCCCAGAAGCATATTCAGTTTTAGCATGAGATTTCAAGTTAAAAAAAACATAAAACTCTGGTTTGTTCCACTTTGTACCGGTCTTTGATGCCTCTGGGTTGAGAGCGCTATATAAGTATTTTTTTTCCATTTAATTTCTTCTTGCTAGCCTTTATTGTCCTTCATTCTGCTCAACCACTAAATACTGATGCCAAGAGAAACCAGGCAACTTCACAACAGGAAATCACCGGATGACCTACTTTATACTGGTAGAAAATATTGGTTGGTCAGGACTCGCACAGTACTGACGGATGTTAATCAGACTATGCCACTCCTTATACTCTGCCGCCGTGGCTCCTTCATTGTGAGGGATTGTCAGATGAGCAACTCCCCCCTGCAGTGGCTACCGTTTCAGAACAATTATGAACCTTTGCAACAACAGCCCTGAATGCAGTCTAACCTAGCATATGGCTCACCTGTTTAGTCAAATACAGGGTATACTGACCAGCAATCCTACCTTTCACAACTCCATTATCCACTGTGGCACCATCTCATGACCTACAGCTCTCACTAGCTATCAGGTCAAGCTGGTGGTGCCATCTTGGAGGCTCCAAAATGCTAACAGGGAGCGGTACCTCACATTGCGATAAAGGATGAGCAGAGCAGCCCCTCCAGAACAGATATTATTGGGAGAATCACCAACGTCACCTCCTCAAAAATACATTTGGCATGTAAATGTAAATGTGTTGTACTTGTATAGCGCACTGTTACCCTAGGGTGTCCTGGCGCTGTACTTATACCGCTGTGGAACCCTTCCTGGCTTTTCCCTGTGAAATGTCCACTCCTGGGCACCCCCAAGGTGAAGCCAGGCATCCCAGCGCTGTTGGGGCAGTTGTGGAGATTAAGCAAGCTATTGCCCAGAGTTGCAGAGTGGGACCCATGATTAGAACAGGCACCGAGGCGAGAATTAACAGGTCCGAGGAAATTGAGCCCAAGACCCGCCGAGGCGGGAATTGAACCCTGGTCCCGGGCCAGACCTCTGCATCAGGGTCTGCCGCTCTAACCATTGAGCCACACTTCTCCACATTGCATTACAACACTAATTCCGCATCAGGGTCGCAATGAAAGGAAGCATGCGCCGGAGCCCACAAGCATGGCTAACACCCGGAACACCTACTTAGCCTGCCCCCTAACAGGGAAAATGTTTTATGAAGACTGCATTCCAAAAAAACAGGGGTCCCATTTAAGAACATGTGCTTGTTTCATGTACATCCAATTTGTAATAAAACAAAGGAAACCTATTTCTAGGTCTGCTAATCTGAAAATAGCCAGATGATGAAGGCAAGAATTAATCAGTTTCGATGCGTTGAAGTCATTAGCATGGTAAGCACTTTGGTTTGTCTTTCTTTCAAAGGAAAGTTAATGCATCAGTTATCTCCATGAACATGCTTGTTTGTTTACCTTGTAGTATGTGTGCATTCGAATTCTTGACCTTGAATAACCAGTGGAGAAACCTTGTTTTCAATTCGAAGCATGGCACATCTGCGAACTTCATCTTAAATTATATATGTGTAGGAAAGTAGGTTTCTGTTGCAGTAACCCCCACACATTTTGCCAGATTTGTGATTCACTTTGACTTAACATGCCCTGGGTCCCTGCCAATCAGGTTCCCAGGGCCTGTGTACTTTCCCTAAACTTTACATTTGTACTCACAATTGGCACCTCTCTGGCCACATGTAAGTCACTTGTAAAAGGTACCCTGGGTACCAAGGGCACTGTGACCAGAGAAGGCCTCTAAGGGCTGCAGCATATATTGTGCCACCCTTAGAGGTCCTGTACCTTAACATACAAACACACTGCCATTGCAGGCTGCGTGTTTTGGTGCAGAGAAAAATGAATAGTCGACATGGCACACATACCTGTTTGCCATGCCTGCAACCCACTGCCTATGGTATAGGTACCTCACTCCTCTAGCTGGATGCACTATACCACTGGTGAGGATACAGTTGCATGAGCACTGTGCCCCCACAGTGTCTAAGTTCATTCTTAGACATCGTAAGTACGTAAAGCCATAAAGAGTTTATGGTCTAGGAGTTTGTCATTACAAACTTCACAGCACCATAATGGCTTTACTGAATTCTGTGAAGTTTAGTAGCAAACTTCTCAGCATAATAAACCCACACTGATGCCAGTGTGGGGTTTATTATACAATGCACTCAGAGGGCATCTTAGACATGCCCCCTGAAAAACGACCAGCCTCGGGTGAGTTCCCTGACTGGTAAGCACTAGCCTGCCATCACAAGACATTTTTCTGTACCCCTAGGGTGGGAGTCTTCGTTTCCTAGGCCCAGAAACAAAGCCTTAACTGGCGGAGCCATCTGTGGCAGGGGAGCTTCAAAGGCCTTGCCGCCTTTGCAATGCAACTCCCAGCCTGTCCTCCTATCAGGAGCAGACCCCTTCCTGTCTCACACCCTTTTCGACAGAAAGATAGACGGGAAAAATTAGCAGCCCAGAAGCTGTGCCCACTCTGCCACCCCCCATCCCCCTCAGGTGGGGGAGGCGAAGTGAAGCCCACTGTTCAGTGCCTGCCATCTTGCAGATGGCAGGCACTCTCCAATCAGGATAAAGGTAGTGCCCATTCCCCCACGTGGGGTGAGCACACCAAGGGTGTTGTCACCCAAAGGTCAGTAGCCCATTGACTACTACCTCGAGACCCCTAAAACGCCCCCTAAATGCAGTATTTAGGGGGAAACCCAGAAGGCAGATTACAGCAACCTATGAAGAAGAAGGACGAAAGAAGGTGCACAGCAGAGGAAACTGCAGAGAAGAACTGACTTGGCCCCTGCCCTAAAGGCTCATCTGCCGTTCCCAGAGATCCTGCGCCAATAGTCTTGTTCTGTAGCCCGCATCCTCCAAATACCCTGCCTCCAACAAAGACCGATCCCCTGCGAACAGCAGCTCTGTTCAAAAGAATCTCCAAAGAAAGACTCCGAGCCTGAAGACAAAGAAACCTCACGCTGGAACCACCACTACATCCGTCGCCTGCGGCCTGAGTCCAAGTGGCCCACAGGTGCCAGTGAGGTCCCCCAGCGCTGCAGAGTACGAGTCCACCGTGGGTTGACCACTCCAGGACTCCCCAACGCCGCCTGCAGCCTCTGCACGGAGACCCCCCCCAACAGTGAGTGGCCCGATAAGTTGAAATCCAACCTCAAAAGTCACCCCTGCATCCAGCCACCCTGCGCCCTGAAGAAGAGCACCTGAGGTGCACCTAAGTCCCCGAGCCCTCCAACTTACCTGCCCAGTTGTTGGTTCCTCCCGGAGGACTTCCTGGACCGAGCCTGCAGCTAAAAACCAAAACAGGCAATATTCACAGGATTGCATTGGGCTCCGGACTCCTGGTGAGCAGGCAGCACCCAGCCGCCCCTGCGTCTCTGGTGGTGTGGGACTTGGTGCTGACCTAAGACCCCCTTTGCCCTGACTTTATCCCTAAGAGCTTTGCTTCCAAGATCGAATGGCCTGCCTGTGAGCAGCCACCAACCGAAGGCCCCCACTAGCCCCATTGGCTAACATTGGGCCTCAGCAGTCTGCACATGGCTGCCCTAGTGCCGCAGAAAGTGCTCTTTGAGTGCATCTTTGACCCTGTAGGAACCCTTGTTCCAACCCCAGAAACTCAACCCTCAAAAACCGATTATTTACCTGCAAACCGATAACCACATTTTCCTCCATAGGATTGTCTTGACTGTTTTCCACTGAAAAAGTTATGTGTTGAGTTTTATTTGTATGGAAACCTAAGTAACTGTGTTTTAATGTAAAAGTGTTTTTTACCTACCTTTGTCTAGGAAATGTCCCAGTATGATATCTAGGCATATCACACGGAGTACAAAATGTACTCTAAAAAGTAATCAAAAGTAATCACAACTGATTAGAAACGTTTTACCAACCTGTAACAAAGTCAAATTCATTAAGCTTGCATATTCTGATCAGCCTGTCCGTGAAAGTACAACTTTACTTACCTGTAACAAGCCCTGCTTGGTTCTAAAAATAAAATACAACAAAAGGAGTCTTTTTATACAAACAATTGGTCTTAGTTCAGTCTTTGAGTGTGTACTATCATTTCTTGCAGAGTGTGTACAATAAATGCTTAACACTACCCTCTGAGAAAGCCTGACTGCTCGCCCACGCTACCACAAATAGAGAGTAAGGCGTTATCTACTTTTACCTCTGCCTACCTTTGGGGTTCCACTGGACTCTATGCACACTATACCTTACTTTGGTATAGTATATACATATGCAAAAACAACAATTGATGGACAGAATGCAGAACAATGTCATACATTCACCCCAGTACAGAGATCTGGGCCTAAATCCATAGTTTTTTTGCTCACCATGCCATTCCAGTTTGAACCCAGCCATATGCAAATCAGTCTTGACCCTGTGCCCCATGGGAACAGTCCAGCCCGAACTGCCAAGCCAGGTCCTCCCTGGACTGGAAACAAGCATCCTAGGACCGGTTTCGGGCTTTCAGCCCTCGTCAGCCAGGCTAGCTTGATTCCAGTGGCATGGAGAGCAAGGGACTCACGTCTGAGCATACCCTTCCCACTCGGGGTGACAAATGCAAAAACAACAATTGATGGACAGAATGCAGAACAATGTCATACATTCACCCCAGTACAGAGATCTGGGCCTAAATCCATCGTTTTTTTGCTCACCATGCCATTCCAGTTTGAACCCAGCCATATGCAAATCAGTCTTGACCCTGTGCCCCATGGGAACAGTCCAGCCCGAACTGCCAAGCCAGGTCCTCCCTGGACTGGAAACAAGCATCCTAGGACCGGTTTCGGGCTTTCAGCCCTCGTCAGCCAGGCTAGCTTGATTCCAGTGGCATGGAGAGCAAGGGACTCACGTCTGAGCATACCCTTCCCACTCGGGGTGACAAATGCAAAAACAACAATTGATGGACAGAATGCAGAACAATGTCATACATTCACCCCAGTACAGAGATCTGGGCCTAAATCCATCGTTTTTTTGCTCACCATGCCATTCCAGTTTGAACCCAGCCATATGCAAATCAGTCTTGACCCTGTGCCCCATGGGAACAGTCCAGCCCGAACTGCCAAGCCAGGTCCTCCCTGGACTGGAAACAAGCATCCTAGGACCGGTTTCGGGCTTTCAGCCCTCGTCAGCCAGGCTAGCTTGATTCCAGTGGCATGGAGAGCAAGGGACTCACGTCTGAGCATACCCTTCCCACTCGGGGTGACAAATGCAAGAACAACAATTGATGGACAGAATGCAGAACAATGTCATACATTCACCCCAGAACGGTGATGGATTAAACCCAGATCAGTTGACTGGGGGTGAGTGTTTGCAACGTTCAACACTCCGTCCATCATTTCCTTTGGTTTTTGCTTTGTTCGCCATAAGTTGGCAGGGTATGCTCAGACGTGAGTCCCTTGCTCACTTTGCCACTGGATTCAAGCAAGCCTGGCTGAAGACGGCTGAAATGCCAGAAACCGGTCCTAGGAAGCTTGTTCCCAGTCCAGGGAAGACTTGGCTTGGCAGTTCGGGCTGGACTGTTCCCATGAGGCACAGGGTCAGACTGATTTGCATATGGCCATGTCTGAACTGGGGTGGCAGAGTGGGCTAAAGAACGGTGATGGATTAAACCCAGATCAGTTGACTGGGGGTGAGTGCTTGCAACGTTCAACACTCCGTCCATCATTTCCTTTGGTTTTTGCTTTGTTCGCCATAAGTTGGCAGGGTATGCTCAGACATGAGTCCCTTGCTCACTTTGCCACTGGATTCAAGCAAGCCTGGCTGAAGACGGCTGAAATGCCAGAAACCGGTCCTAGGAAGCTTGTTCCCAGTCCAGGGAAGACTTGGCTTGGCAGTTCGGGCTGGACTGTTCCCATGAGGCACAGGGTCAGACTGATTTGCATATGGCCATGTCTGAACTGGGGTGGCAGAGTGGGCTAAAGAACGGTGATGGATTAAACCCAGATCAGTTGACTGGGGGTGAGTGCTTGCTACGTTCAACACTCCGTCCATCATTTCCTTTGGTTTTTGCTTTGTTCGCCATAAGTTGGCAGGGTATGCTCAGACGTGAGTCCCTTGCTCACTTTGCCACTGGATTCAAGCAAGCCTGGCTGAAGACGGCTGAAATGCCAGAAACCGGTCCTAGGAAGCTTGTTCCCAGTCCAGGGAAGACTTGGCTTGGCAGTTCGGGCTGGACTGTTCCCATGAGGCACAGGGTCAGACTGATTTGCATATGGCCATGTCTGAACTGGGGTGGCAGAGTGGGCTAAAGAACGGTGATGGATTAAACCCAGATCAGTTGACTGGGGGTGAGTGCTTGCAACGTTCAACACTCCGTCCATCATTTCCTTTGGTTTTTGCTTTGTTCGCCATAAGTTGGCAGGGTATGCTCAGACGTGAGTCCCTTGCTCACTTTGCCACTGGATTCAAGCAAGCCTGGCTGAAGACGGCTGAAATGCCAGAAACCGGTCCTAGGAAGCTTGTTCCCAGTCCAGGGAAGACTTGGCTTGGCAGTTCGGGCTGGACTGTTCCCATGAGGCACAGGGTCAGACTGATTTGCATATGGCCATGTCTGAACTGGGGTGGCAGAGTGGGCTAAAGAACGGTGATGGATTAAACCCAGATCAGTTGACTGGGGGTGAGTGCTTGCAACGTTCAACACTCCGTCCATCATTTCCTTTGGTTTTTGCATAGTATATACATAGCCAGCTTTCTACAATAAGTGAAAGTGAGACTGTTTAAAAACACAGATCTGGTTTGTCAGTCATATCGCTGACGTTTCAGTCTTTGGTCGATCAACCTGCTGTACCAACGGACACCTGAGTCGAAGCCTACCAATAAACATCTATAAATAAAAGGAGATGTGATTGCAGTGGACACCACTGTCTTTTAAACATATTTTTTTATTATGCTTTGTAAAAAAAAAGTTTATGACATTCAGGTACATGATATACAGGTACCAGCATGAGATGTCAGATTTGTGTTACATAGCCGTTACTGTGACTTTCATACAATTACAATTATCATAATAATTCTACAGTTCCGTGAAGAGTGTTATCTGGGTGGATGCCTCGGCTGATGCGTGTTTATATCTGTCCACCTCTTATCTTTTGGCGTGGCGACTCATGTCAGTACTGTAACCACTACCTGTTCTGTAATTCGCGTCATAGGGTGGCGGGTAATAATTATATTGGGGCAACTTAAAAACATAACCGGGGAAACGCAACTGAGGTAGATACTCCGGAAGCCTCCTTGGCTGCGTTAACCTAAGTAGAGTTATGCCTGCTCCACTACTTCCAACCGCTCTCCACCCGTCTCTGCTCCTCATGTGGTCTAAGTATCTCAGGTGGCATATGTGTTTAGCCCGTTTACAGCTTTGTGCCGACCGTATACGGTGTGTTCCATTCGTCAACCCATGGGGCTAGCTATGTGCAAGGCCTCTTCTACTTCTTCGTCTGTGTGTAGTAGCTCTGTCAGTATTGCGTCCCACCCAGCTGCTATCGGGATCTTGCGAATTCCCGTGATGTCCTCACGGTGAAATGCGACACTTTCTGCTTTGGCCCATGCCAGCATTGAGTGTCCCCCAAGCGTGAAGTGGGGAGGGTCCTGTGACTTCCATCTTTTGGTAATTAGCCTTTAGGCTACTACAATACCCAGATCTAGGAACCTCGCAGACACCTTATTTCCACGGGTCCGGCGAAATAGGTGCAGTATGTAGGCCTGCCATTCAAAAGGGATTGTGTGTTCTGTGCGGGATGCCAACGCAGTCGCTACCTCCCGCCAATAAGTTTGAAGGCAGGTGCTGCCCCATAACATGTGCGGTAGGTCAGCGCCTACGAGAGCGCATCTCGGGCAAGCGGCATCTTCGCGGTTAAAATAGAGATTAACGTTGGCTGGTGTAAGGTATGCCCTTTGCGTTATATAGTACTGGATTTGGCGGAAGCGCATGTTCCTAGGGATGCATACTGGGCTCTCGAGCACCTTACCCCATTCCGCGTCTGAAATGGGTCTTACCCAATCTTGTTCCCAATGGTCGCGAAGAGGTCGCAAGTTGAATGCTGTGTGTTGGCGAAGAGAGGCGGAAAACCACTGCGTGAGGTGCCTTCCATTACCCATGACGTGTAAGTACTGTATAGTGAGATGAGTTGGCAGCTCGGCGGTAAGGTCGCCCCATTTGGACTCAAGTGTGGCTATTAATGAGTGATGTAGGAGATACTGACCGGGCGGGAGCCCTTCTTCTACCGGTAATGTCATATATGGGACTCGTACACCATCCCGGTATAGGTCACCTAGGGATTAGACTCATGCCCCATGCCAGTCACAGAGCTCAACTGTTGTTACCGTTGCACGGCCTTTGGGTGACTCCTCTGGTGGTATCGCCGGTCTGTATGGTGTGACTTGCCTGGTTAAAAATAGACTTCTACGGAAGCACTTATATGCTACTCCAAGTAGCAGGGGCTCCAGGGGGCCGCGCAGACGTGCCGGGGTGGGTGGACACCACGGTCTTTATGTGCACCTAAGTCAACAGTAGTATAATATTCTAACCATGAGATGCCCATCAACACTGATGCTTGACATTCTGTGCTTCCAGACAACATTATTCTTTGAGGGCCCCCTATCCCATCCTGACATCCGGATAGACTGAACAAGTAATATTTAATGACTAATCAGCTTAAATATTAGTAATTTCACGCTTCCTGTGAAAATAAATAAAGAAAATATAAAATACAATTTACAGCTCTCTGTGATGGTTGGTGGAACAATGATAGTTCATTAATTAGAGGCAGTTAGAGAAGAGTTGTAAATAAAGAGGAGAACTGTTGTCTTTCAAAAAGGCACTGCTACTGTCGATGGTGCCAGGACTCCTTAATGTTTGTTCATTAATTGAAGAGGAGATCAATATTTGCAATCGTTTGTGCCTGCTAAAAAGGACAAGAGATCGGAGCCTGGAAACATAAGACTGCTGCAATATAGACTCTCACTGACTAGCCTTCTGCTCCCAGATGACCATAAATTCACCAAGACAAAACCCAGGAATGTTACATTACGGAGTTTTATATAGCGCGAACTTGACCCGGTATGGGTATCAGAGCGCTTTAGATAGCACCAGTTGCAGGCGGGCAACTAGAGCCAAATTTCGGGGGGGGGACGGGGGGGCTGAAAAAGATTTCGGGGGGGGGGGGGGGGGGCTAAGTCTTCCAGCCATAGGCAGAGTGGATGTAAGAAGGGGTGAAAACGCAACAAAAGCCTCATTAACGAGTAAATGGTCTTTTAAAGACCTGTGAAGTACTCGGGTCCGGCTTCAATTAGACGGACGCCAGCCCGCGAGGCTGTCTCAGCCGGGCTGACAAACATGACGGGGGGGGGGGGGGGGGGGGGGGGGGGCTGAAGCCCGGTGAGCCCAATGGGTGTTGCGCGCCTGACCAGTTGCGTAACACAAGGACACATTCACTTTTGTTAGGCATGGGGAGATTTAGTGGTTTGCCCACAATCACAAGATGTTCTGCGTCACTGCCGAGTCCCGAACCCGGTTCCCCAGATTTGAAGTCCACCGCCCTAGCCGTTAGGCCAACTCCTCCCCCCTCTCATCGTTTCGCACCTTCACATAAATAGCGGGTTAAAACAATGAGTGTAATACAGCAATGAGCATTACACATCTTGTTAAGAAAAACATTCCTGGTTTCGATTTTAAATGCTTAAAGGATCCTAACAGCAGCAGTTATCAACAGTATGAAATCGGAGTGACAGGAGTGCTAGCTACTAATATACGAGTGCAACCAGCAAGTTGCATGTTTGAATCTCAGATCAGTCAATACCGTTTTTAGGTCTCGCCTGACCCAGCGCATGCGCTGGTCTGGCGAGACTTATTGAGAGGGCTCCAAAAAGTGCTACCAGGCCAGCCTAGAGCTACAGTGCATGTGCGCGGGCACGCGCCGCGCTTTACCGCGATTACTTTTACTTTAGCGGCCGCACGCTTTGATGTTTGATCGCTATAGCCAATAGGTCTCGCTTTTGGGACCTTATAAGTATTTAGTTATGCAACTGTTGCATGGCTAAACACTTATAAGGTCCCAAATGCGAGACCTATTGGCTATGCCAATGCTTGTTTTCATTCTTTCAGTGCCAAAAAAGCATGAGCTCCACCAAGATGGGTGATGGAAACATCTGTTCAGTGCAACTCTCCATCATAGCACTAAGACAGGTCAGACTGACTCAACGCTCCATAAAGGCCATGGTGCGGGCTATTGTAATGGGGGAGAAGTCTTACTTCAATCAGGGGTTATCTTAGATTTAACAGGGAAAGTGACCATGCTAGCGGCTTAATAAAACCAAAAAAGTATCAAAATAATTAAGGGAGATTGGACTAGGAAACTGTCCTTATTGAAAAAAGTAAAACGATAAAGAAATCTTGTTTACACAATATCTTTGGTGTTCAATAATCTATTATCTTTGTTTGGCACTGTACAATGTATATGAAGACTCTCACACAGATGCAGCCATAAACGGAGACAATTCTTCGAAGATCTGTCACACCATCATATTTTCTTCTCTGTCATGACGACGAATGGTCTACAAATTCCAAGCCTTTCTATTATCTGCAAGAGCACAGCAGTAATATAGTGACATTCAAAATCGCAGATACAGACTGCTTGGTACACACTTAAGTATCAAGAGCAGCGAAAACTCACTAAGCCTTTTAGGTCTGTGGACAATGCCCCAGAGATGGTTTCACTCTATAAGTAACAAATGACCAGAACCCTCAAAATTATAATATATTTTAAATTAGCCATGCTGACCAAAGAGCTCTAGATAATCACTGTAGCAGTAAACTAAAATAGTAATTATATAGCCTGTGCCTTGGACATCTATGGCATATCTCAGAAGTGCCTAGAGCATGGTCAGATAAAACATGTCTTAAAAATTATAGTACCTTGAGTGAGTTTCAATCAGTACAAGTAATAATAGAGTCAGTTCTGTCCAAAAAGACAAAAAGATGCAACCTTATCTGGCACCTTCGTCAGAGCACATGGTACGTAGAACGATTCTGAAGGAAAGGGTGGAGATCTTACCATTAACAATATTAACAAGGGCGCACATGAGTTTACTAAAGAAGGAACGTATCTGGCCCCCTCCCCGTGCAGGGGGTGTCCAGGATTTTAAGCACTCAGTCTTTGTATGTTAGGCTTTGAGGGCGCAGTTTATAATGTTTGTACATCCGCTGTTTTTTTTTAAAGATAATATTAAGTCTTCAAAAAAGGTTTTAACTTTGAAGCAGTCACCTTCAAATGAGCAATTTGTGAACTTTTTAAAATTAATTTAAGTATTTTTCTTGTATTGAAAAAGGTATGGAATGGATTTAAATATGTTTTTCTTGATGTCAGTTGAGGTCTAAATCAATAAAGGTTTATACATTGCCAATTGCAATAAATGTTGGTAGATTCCTAAAATTACTAAAGGTAATGCCAGGAACTTTAAAACATAACATTGGTATATCTATTTTCTCTTTAGGACCTAAGGTTAACATTCCTCAGTAGAAGAAGCAAAGTATGCAGTTGGGTTTTAGGTACATATTTTGCAGTCAACACTCAAATAGCATTTACTTCATTAATATGTTAGACTCCCATGAGGCATAGCTTCAACACAACAACAGAAAACCTACACACTTTTAGTAATACTGGTAGACACAAAAGTATCCCTTCTAGCACCAGTGATAATGAAATGAAATTTTGTACTTGTATAGCGCACTGCTGCCCCAGCAACGGGGCGTCCTGGCGCTTGTACTCATACCGCTGTGGAACCCTTCCTGGCTTTCCCTGTGAAATGTCCACTCCTGGGCACCCCCAAGGTGAAGCCAGGCATCCCCAGCGCTGTTGGGGCCATTGTGGAGATTAAGCAAGCTATTGCCCAGAGTTGCAGAGTGGGACCCATGATTAGAGTAGGCACCGAAGCAAGAATTGTGAGGTTCGAGGAAATTGAGCCCAAGACCCGCCGAGGCAGGAATTGAACCCTGGTCCCGGACCAGATCTCTGCATCAGGGTCTGCCGCTCTAACCATTGAGCCACACTTCTCCACTTCTCCACATAATAAGACCCATATTCCAGGATTTTCACAGCACTTACTGAGAATCACAACTTTCATATAATATGAATGTTGAACATCTCAAACTTTCTGCATTAAAACTTAAGAAGCACAAAAAGTCAACCTCTGTTGATTATAAAACATAACCGTGCACAACAAAACACTCTAGCACGAGATTGTCTTTACAGTAGGAAAGCGTGTGGACAGTTTGACAGAATTAAGCAGAAGGCGGCAATTTCCACATGGTTACTAGGGGGAAAGACAAATTTAGCATCAATACAACACTTATGAGTTGAGATTTATGAACTAAATTCAAGTTAGACGAGCAATAAGTGCAATCTGTGAATACAAGCTGACAAATGCAGATCAGAATCAGTGAACATATGGAGAGACAGCACTAACGACAAGGCACAATCTGCAAGCAAGGAAACCGCTCAGCCTTTGCAAATTGAGTGTTGTAGATGGGCATTTGTGGCAATTTATAGGTATTCACAAACCTTCATGTTTTTTGCACTAAATGTGCACTCCTAGACTACGGCCACAATTACCAGTTGTGCAGAGCAGAACTCTCAAGTGGAATTTCGCTCTGCATAATTATAAGTGCGATGGCGTTTTCGTAACTGGATTCCACAGATGCAAGAACACCAGATCAGATTTTATCGTATGAAAACTATGTCTGGTAAAATGTCTTTATGAAAGAGTTGCATTACAGCCCGTGCTAACATTTCTGCCCCCGCCTGACCCTCAACGAGGGCACAGGGAGCATGTAATGCAGTCGCGGCTCCTGCAGGTAAGCGTGGAGGGGCGGGGCAGGGCACGGGGGAGAAAGGGGGAAAAAAAACCTATTCCGTCGCCCGTCGACTTCCCCGCCCCTCTGCGCTTACCTCTAGTAACCGTAGCCGATGTAATGCTACATTGCCTTGCGAAATCATCTCCTTCCCTCCAACAACCTACCTACCCATTCAACCCTGGTACAAGAGCCCTCGCATACCTTTACCACCTCCTCAGAGCAGGTGGTAAATGTCTGCATTAAACCCCATGGAATTGGGATTTCCAGGCAAGTAAAAAACAGGTTTGCACACTTATTGCCCATTTATTAGCATCCAACTCCTAATGACTGGAATTCCGTGCCCTTTTTTCGGCCGATATCAGTAACTGCAGCAGGCCAGTGCCGAAAAAGGTTTTGAGTGAGTAAACTGAGGGCAAAAAAGGCCCCAAACGGCAACAAATTTGTAAAGCAGCAGATTTTCCACTGGTGTATGGTTGGGTGGACTCATGGAAAAATATGCGGTGTGTGATTTCCATGGACAGGTAAAGGACTTTTGTAAACCCCTAGTAAAGAGTAGCTTTACAAAAAATATACTTTGTCCTACTTCGTGATATGTGCAAAACAAAAGCAACATTTACGTATATTTGTGATCACAAAATACTTGTTCGTAGTGATCTGCATACAATATCAAGATAATGTATTACATTTCACGAGGTACACACATCAAAATGAAATAGTGAGACTATAACCATGCAACGACTCTCTGATTCAGCGGTAGCCCGACATCAAGGGTGGAGTGCACCCCCTCCCTCACTTTCCTGAAAACATGAAGACGGTCTGTCAGGCTGAGTAAGGGTCAGCCTGACAGACAAACCGGTGCTTTACATGAGCTTAATTCTTCCAGCACCTAGCTGCCTGAGCTGAACTTTGCAGGGCTGAAGATGTCACAGCCCTTTGGGCGTGACCTTCTCAGCTAGGCAAAGAGCTTGGTGGTCCTCGCCCTCATGACGAGAGGGAGCAGTCTCACTGCCCCATCCCAATCTGTGGCAAGTAGGGACTGCTGCCTCCTTTCATTGGATGTCCCATAAAAAGATCAGCCAATGAGAGGAGGCGGCAGTCCCAGTGGTCAGGATCCACCAAGGCTTCCCTCCCGGTAACAAGAGCTCACCACTGCGGGGCGCTAAGTATTTTTTTTTTCAATGTTTGGTGCTTGTATGAATGTATGTATGCTTGATAGTGCGCGCTGCGAATGGGTGCATGTGTGTATGTGCTTGTGAATGATGGGTGAAAAAGTGCACACATGTGAAGGCATGGGTGTGAGTGAGTGTGAATGTGTGGCCTACATCCCCCCGCTTGACTTACCAGCCACCACTGATGTGATTTTAAGTGACAAAATGTATTCAACACATTTCCAAAGACAGAAAGAAGCAAACAGAAAAAAAAATAGAGAACACTTCAAAGTTAAATATTACCTGATTGCCAAACAAGTTAAATCCATTAATCGCTTCAAGAGCAGCTTTAGCTAATCCGACTGAGCTATAAAGGAGGAAACAAAATGGAGATATGGCTGTTACCCCTATGTTCCTGAGGAAGAAATCAATAGCTCAAGCTTTTATCTTAAATAGGAGTTTCACACACATGCACACAGAACCGAAAAAAGTTTGTCTCAGAGAGTCATATGGGTAATGAATCAGTCTCAAACAGTCAATCAAACAGATAATCAGTGTCATTACAAAAAAACTCACATGGATGTGTGAAAGGCAGATTTTTAAAATATTTATTTAATATGACGGCAACATCGTGTGCAATAAGTATTCTGGGAAACATTAATTTGCATCATAACTCAGAACAAGGCTTCTGTCAGTGTCACAGTTTGTTTATCCATTAGAAGAATTGGCGAAACTACAACACAATCTGCCTGCACGTCTGCTACCTGTAAAAAGAAGCTTAAATTCCCTTATTGTTCTGGGTCATATATTTATTTGATATTTTGCACTAGATATTTTACAGATATAATAATGAGCATTCAATCAAAACCAGATCATTTCAATTTAAGACATCTTTATTGCACCTGTTAAGGTCATAAAAGAAAACCGGATCTTCCAATAGAAAAAGGGGCTATGATGGCCGAGATGGAGGTAAATCAGACTGTTTCAACAAGTTTAACCCTTAAAATAAACCTATGCCTATGTTCCAAGTTCTACTTCTCCACTGTTGTTCCTTGAACGACAGAAAACATTATGAAATAAAGATTTAATATCTGAATGACCCAATGGTCTAAGGGGTAATTTGCACCCAACATATTTTTTCCCAGGAATTATTACTCTGGCAAATAACCTAATCCAGAAAAGTCATTGATCCATACCACCCAACCACAAACAAGGTACAAGGGTTCCTCTCCTCAAGCCTACGTTCCCTTCAAACTGCATCGCCTACAAGGCACACACAAACTGCAACCCTGCATCAATGTTGTCTGAGAAATTAACACCTCTGGCAACAATGCCAAAGTAGACGCCTCAAAATCAATAAGCTAGAAACAAAAATGAATCAAAAATATGGGCTCCAGCTTCGGTTTCCATTCTATATACAATTGTGCACTACACTTTTCTTCTGACACCTATTACTACTGATTTTCCTAACATATATCCCCTGGATTCTCTAGCGCCATCTTCCCACACACATGAACCTGGCAGCCGCGAGTTTAACTTGGGTTGTGGCAACCCCAAAGTAACAAGCGGGATGTAGTAACATGAAAAAAGCACACACAATCACCATTTGATTTTTTGATGGGTCCCAGTAGTTCATGGCGCTAATGCTAGGCCTCAGCAAGATGGCATCAAGTTTCCAAGTACACACTTGTTTACTTAAGTCCTGTCTACCACACCAAACTTGTGTTGCATATTTAAATGCATCTACATTGCATCAGCTTTATTACTATGCTCCAGTCACGGACACTGCTAGACCCACTGGCACCGGGGCGGCCCTAAGTTTCCCGCCCAGTGAGGTAAGAGCCGAGGGGGGGCGGCCAACGTACGACTTGTTCTCAGGTGGGGAGGGGGGCTGTTAGTCCACAGAAATGACTTGCTCACCTCCGCCGCCTCCCCAGCTACGCCACTGGCTTCAGTAATTCTGGATGGAAACTGTAAACTTGATCAGATGTTAGCGATGGAAGCAAGTTGCTTTCATAACCTTAAAAGTCTCTCTCTCGCTTGCTTCTTTACAACTAAGCTAATCTTAATTTTTTCCAAATTGACTTGGGATAGGGGTCTTTAAATTCCTCCTAATAACCTTGAACAACATCTGATGCAGCAGCAGTTGAGGGTCCTTCTCATTGCCTCTGGCAGGTTTACAGTGGATTATAAATTATGATGCTAATAAATTGCAGAGAAAGCAGTACTGAGCAAGAATACGACATAATAACATGAAATATGAAACAGAGGGAAAAGTACTAAATATTCAGTCTATTATGCGTGCAAAGGACAAAGAGAGTAGGTATTTTCAACAATCATTGGAAATTGCAATAGATCTGGCTTTAAAGGAATCTTGTATGGTAATGCGAAAAATTACAAATAAAAAGCACAGGACTAGATATGTATTTGTGTGGAAGCAAAGAACCGCAGAATAATATTGGTGTAGGTTAATTGGTCAGGTGACAGTTGCACTGTCAAACCAGATTTAAAAATCCATGTAGATTAATGATTGCCCTCCACCCACCTGTGCTGGTGCCAAGTTAAAACAACATAAATCATTCAGTTATCTTAGACACTTTAATAGCATCCCAATTTAATTTATGTTCCCCTTGAAAATTCAAGCTTAGGCAGCTGGATAAATAAACAAAATGATCCCAAATTATCCCAACTGATCCCAACTAAATGGCGAGCAAGCACGTTTGTGTGGAAGCACACAACTTCTGCCCAATCAACAACAAAAAAAGCACTCCTTGCTTCCAACATGTGGGCGGGGCCAAAGCCCCTCTCTAGTGATGCTCACTTAAATGTCTGGCGACAGTTGTGCGATCAAGCCAGATCATAAAAAGGAGGGTTGATCTTTCATGCCACTAACCAGCATCCACACATGAAGAGAGGGCATGGTTTAGTTATGTAAAGATGACTTGATGCTGGTCTGCGATAAATGAAAATTAAAAAGTGCCCAAGGTTTTCTAAAGAGGCCTCGATGGCCCATCCGGAAACAGCAAATGGCACAGCAAATTTGTAAGCTGTCTGTTCCCTGCCCCAATTCTCCAGGTTCCTGAACTTCTCGGTTCCTCAGCAGAATTATTATGCCCTTAAGTAGGTGTCTGCATGAGGAATAAGTGATAAATGCCCAGAAAAGAGAGTTCTTCCATCAAGCGCTCACTGCTTTTCCTGCCACATGATCGGAAGTGAAAATGTTTATATACATATGTGCATGGTGGAACATCACAAAAAGTTCTTTCAAGTGTGCTGTGCAAATTGTCGGCAACTGGAGATCTATTCTAGCCTGGGTCTCATCAGAGGCAAATACTCTACTGTTTCTCCTGTACTGTTATAGCTGCTACGACAGCAGGAGAGCTTGTGGGCCAGATGATGACTGGCTGTAGCCAAAGATCGTTTTTCAGGACTGGTTATTGATTTCCTGGAAACATTCTCTGACCACAGAAAAATCAAAGAAGCTGGAAGTTTCTTCACGGTGAAAGTTTATTTTTTCTCACCCATGAACAAGTCTTACAATGGGTCATCACACACTGGTCTTTTGTCAATTCCCTGCAAGCCACCAACTGAAATCCTAGGAATATGCAGGAAATCTACTACCCGACAGCTCTGCCCTCTCACAATTTAAGTTACAACTGAAAATGTCACTGCATAAGGAGCACTTCTTAGGAGATGCTACATCAGAATTAACCCTACTGTCAATGCCATTACTGAGGATGTTACTACATCGAATCTGCTAAGTACAAGGATAAATTACCCTGTCGCAATTCTAAACTCAACATTTCACCTTAAAAGGTAATGTACTCTAAATTAAGACAGACCCCTGGTCTTTACGTCTGCCCTAAGCTTGTACTAATCCTACCCTCAAAACCAAGCCTAACCCTAACCTTAAAGCCAATTCAAACTCCAAATGAATCCCTTAACACTAATTAATTCCAGGATCGTAACTCTAGCAATATCCCTTACCCTAAACTTACCATTGCCCTAGTCTTCTTACACTACTCCTTTATCCAAACTCCAGTCTTCACACTTTTCCTATACTTACCGATGTTTTGATGCAGTGGCACCCTTAATCGTGGCATTCTCAGTAGTGCTAATGTTGATGTACTGGTATCTTGATGTAGTGGATTAGAGGTTGAAGGGCTTCCTTCTCACAACATCTAGTGTACAACACTAATAAAACAAGGAAGATATTTTTGGAGCCAGGGTCCTTTCAAACCATAATGTTGTAAATGACTCACTATTTCCGCAGAACTAATATGGAGAATAATTTCAGAAGGCTGCCTCTGGACAAAATAGTTCTTTAAGTGGCTGCAATGTTGTACCAACAAAAACATATACAATTATGTTTGTAACCACCAACCTCACCTTTTACGGAGATACAAATCTCAGAAAAGAGTAGAACAATAAAGAAGTTTGAGGATTGATTGACAGAAAGCTTGAAAGCATACAAAAGGGACACAATTCCGTATGAGACTGTTTCAAGAATTGTGGGAAGATGAAAAAGAAATAGGAGTGTGGTCTTTATCGGAGAGAAAGAGGAGGCAGAGAGAACATAAAAATCTAAGGCCCAGAGCCGCTATCTCTAAACACAACAGACATTAACACAGATCAGTAGGCATTTTCTGCTAACCAATAAAATGTAATAGCACAGATAGATCCGCGTCCTGGAAAATAAATGCACACAGTGGGCATACATTCCCAAACATTGGCTGTAACCCAGTATCATAAAGCAAGTGATAAACAAAGGTATTACATGCTACCATACATACAAGAGCAGTGTTCCTACAATCTATCACAATAAATCATTGTTGGATATTATCCCTTTCTACAAGATCACTATGTATTTTTGGGACTTTTTGCTGTACCCTATTTTTGCTGGCTATGAAACTTTACCCAAGCTAATGTTTGTGCTCCTCCTTTCAACATGGTAAAATTGGTATACATCCGATTGTTTAAAAAAAAAATGTGCTGACAGGTCCCTATTATATGGTACCAAGTGTACCCAGGGCCTGTAAATGAAATACTACCAGTGAACTGCAGCACTCATTGTCCAATCCACTACAGTGACACTGTAAAACATGTCTCCAAGCCTACCATTGAAGCCTGACTGTGTAATTTTAAAACTGCAAATTTGACCTTTCAAAATAACCCATTTTGACAGGCCTAACCCCTCCTTTTAAATATTAATAAGTCACTCCTAAGTATGCCCAATTGCGCCTAAGGCAGGGTTCATGGTATTTGATGTAAAAGTGTAATGTTAAACATACCCTTGGAGTTAAAAGTCCCTAAAAGCTAAAACATAAAATCTCAGCTAGCAAATGGCTGCACATTTAATGTTTTGCAAAATTTACTACAAGCCCAATTCACTAGCAAAGTTGGATTTGTAATGAATATTTTGGAAAGGGGACTTTTAGAAAGTTACTCTTGCTCTGCCTGAAGTCCCTGGCAGCTAGTTATGCATTTTGTTCTCACACTTCGGCCATTCAGTAATTAGCATTTATGTGAATGAGGTGGGAACTTGCTCCCAGGAGCATGCAATAGACTGACCTGAATGGGCAGAGATGATCTATCTGAATCGGAAGGAATATGCAGGGTGGGGCTATAAGGATCCTTTTTGACAAAGTGTCAAATCCTGCTTGACAGGTCTGCTGAGGTTTTCCATATGACACTTGGGGCATACACCAAGAGGGCCTCTCCGGTCACAGGCAAATGTTAGCTGACACTTAGGCAGGGCCCTTCTTTTGTCTCCCAAGTCATACAGGCCCAAATCACAGTGGGCCTCTTTTTGCATTACAGTGTCAAAGCCTGTTTGAAAGTTCTGCTGGATGCACAGATTTTTAAACTGATAGCCATATATACAGCCTGTCTTGCACGAGCGTGTCTGCCTGCTGGTGCAGTTTCTATTTGTGAACGCTTAGTTGGTCCTCAAAATGCTAGGAGCCATTCTTGTACATCAGACATGGAAGGATATTCACTCCTGGCCTCATCCAAACCTCTGGCAGATAGTTCTCCAAGCAATGCCCTACAGATGTTGTAGCAGAGACCTTCACATCACTACCTGATGCCTGGTACTGAAGAGTTTAGGAGGAGACAAGACCACGTGTTCACTGAATGCCTCACCATCTCTTCCCAACCACCTGCACACTAACAGCGAAGGCCTCGGCCAATCACACAAGTGAAACCCGGAGCAGAAAATGACACTTACAGCAAATGAAGCCAAGAAGCTCTTTAGTTCTTTAATGTGTGGAAAATTAGCAAGAACAGAGGTGCTGCTATGCAGTATGAGCAGGTTCTTAGCGGTATGAAGAGAGAGAGACGGGAGCAGCTGTGATAACCAACCTTTCGCACCATCGGACACAACTTTACCCGCACATTTTTAAAGGAAGAGGAAACTAAAGTACGATAAGAACATTCTTACGCCAATGGTCGCCACTGGGGTAAGGATATATTTTTACGACCTGGAAGGAACAGTGTCGAAAAGTCATAGCTTTTTGATAGTATATTATAATTAAAATATATGCATTACCTTGTGATCCCAGGCAGTAATGATACATGTAAAATCAATTTGCACACGTGGGGGCGTTAGAAAAAAATATATAAAAATAAGGAGACATTTCTGGATTTTGAAGCCAGTAAAGTAGTTTACATGTAAAGAATCACTCGCTGGAGGCAATAAAAGAAGTATACCAATTAGCTAGTTTATGAAACTAAAGAGAAACCAGGCTGCCTGATCCGAATAATCAAACCATCTCAAGAAACTACACCGGCTCGTGATTCAGACGAGATTCCAGTTCAGGATGCTGACCCACGCCTACAAGGCCCTGCACAACGAAGATACAGGATATATCAACAAACGCATAAGCTTCCACAAACCATCCATTGATTGAATTTTCAAACTCCATGCAGCAGCGAACAGCTCTAGCATCTCGAGAACCTCACGGGTGATTTGCAGCGCTCTATAAATGATTGATTGAAACAAGAATACTAACCATGCTGTTTTTTTTTTAGTCAATAGCATACACAATCAGCAGGTGTTGCAACCTGCAGAGGCCTCCTGACAAGGGCCCTGGCACTTATTGTTTTACAAATTAACCACTGGTCAAAAAACAGAATAGCCAACCACATCAAATTTGCCAGAAAGGATCAGTTAAATAAACTACTATTTTGTATGTAAATGCCACTTTTAATTAACACTGACGAGTTTAGTGTTCAACAAACAAGACAGCAAAAGACATGCTCAGTAACATACACGATCTGAAAATAAAAATTTGGCTGGAAAACAATAAAATATAAATAGCGTCGGGCAACGGATATGTGCCAAACAACGTTTACAAGATCGCTTTCCTTTCACAAGATAGCCTCTCACTTATTTTAAGTCATTGATTTATTTTCCTAAAAGAACTCTAGAAGCTGTAACAGTTGATCCCAACTGGTCGTCCAAAATGTTTTTATCACCCAAGGAATATAGTAAGAATCTACAGTAGGTTTGAAAATCAAGGATGCACATTCGGGCATGTTGAAGGAAGTGTGGATCACCTTGGAACCCAGTTGGCATTTACAGGATGTGGCCATAAGAAAGGAAGTGTGGAGTGCCTAGAAACTCCTACCAACATGGAGTCTATGAGTGCCACCTAGTCATGCCTCAGCACAGCAGCATACATCACCAATCAGGGGCCTAGAGGAGCCACTGTGAGCTAGCAGGTCGTCATTATTGTGCAGACAAAAACCCAATCACCTCATAGACCTGACCTAAACATGACAGAGTATAAACAACTAATTGTGCTGAATATTACTTGGGCGTTTCATTCATGGGTGATACATGATTGGACCATGCCACCTCTGCCACATGGAAGCAGGAAGAATCTTATGGTGTTTTCAGCTCTCAATGTTTATTCTACTTTATCATGTGCTCTCACAAGCTGTGAACACAAAAGAAGAATTTGGTTTCTTTCTTTTTTATAAACGGCTTTAAAAGCATTTTAGGTTTCCTTCCCAATGCGGAATATGAAAAAGAATATGTAAAACTATTCTAAGCGTATTGGATGTTTCAGACTGGCCTGAATAGCCTTCACAGTTTAAGTATATTATCAATGTATTAATTAAAAATGATTCACAATAAAACATGAGTATGTGCATAGAAGAAGAATGGACACAAACAACATTCATAGCAGTACACAGAAATTGAATTAATTAATCTCAAACTATTTCGCTGATACAGTATTTCCGCATGTGTAACGGTACGTACTACAAATCAGTAGAAAACAGCATTTGCAATTTACAGGGTGCAGTGGAAACCAGAAAAGGTTATTTAGCTGCTTACGCAATGCAAAGAATCCAAGAGGTACATGATTTTGAGGTGGGCCATTGCTGGAGAAAGATCCCCTTACCCGGCTCCGGACTTCCCGTTCATTCAGCATCTTATACATCGACTTTCCCCACAAGTCTGCCTGTGCCCTCACAGTTCTGTGCTGCATTCCTCTTGCTTTTCCTACCTTGTTCGCCTCCTACTTTATCGAACTGCACCTGCGGGGCGACCCCTTCATCACAGCTGGTACGAGTGACCCCCGACCTGACTTCCTCACCTGTGCTGCACATCCTTCGCCTACCGTCAGCCCTAGTATCTGTTGCGCCTCGTCCGCAATACCTGGCAATTGCGGTGTGGGACCCTTTGTGGTCTCTGCACATCATACGCATTGAGACCAGGTGGTCTGGCCTTCCCGTCGTGTTCGGGGCCCTGACTGGCGCTGAGGTGAGGGGCAGGACACAACTTGCCCTGGTATTCAGGGAGTGGCGCGGCTGACCCTCGAGAGCGCAGCCCACGTTGGCTTTATGACATACGATGGGCAGGGTAGACAAGACTCTGCCGAAACTCCAATTCGAGCAGCGCAAATCGAGGACTAAGGACGTGGAAGAAGTCCCCCCTCCCACTGACGACCGTGAGGACGTGTCCGAGGAGACAGCGGGTGATCTAAAACAAATCCTCACGGCAATGCATTAAAGTCTGCAGAAAAGTCTCTACACCATTGACAGCAAGATTGACACTCTTGCATACCGGATGGACAGAATGTCAGAACGCCTTGACAAACATGGCGAACGCATTGATATGACCGAAAGAAGGGTCACTGAGGTCGAGGAGGCGCAGACGGAGGTCAGTACGGCACAAAAACTGCTTGCTAAGACAATAGCTGCCCTGCAGAAGAAGACAGAAGATTTAGAGGCAAGGTCCAGGAGGAGCAACTTACGCATTACTGGACTGCCGGAAACGACTCCCACTGACAATATGGAGGTGTTTACCGAAAAACTGCTGGTCACACTCCTGGGTCGCGAGACATTTTCGGATCTGTTTGTGGTGGAGCAAGCTCACAGATCAATGGGCCCTAGGCCTCCTACGTGGGGTCCGCCAAGACCAGTGATAGCTAAGCTCCTGAACTACAGGGACGCAGTCCTGAAGCAAGCAAGAATGAAAGGCGCCTTCCAATTCAAAGGCTCTGCAATCCCCCTGCTCCCGGACTTCACGTTGAAGGTTCAGGAAGCCAGGCGTCAGTTTGCTCCCCTAACAAGATGACTACGTGATCAAAACATTGAATACGCAATGCTTTACCCAGCTAGACTGCGTGTTAACTTAAACGGACAGTCCAGAATTTTCCTAGATCCCAAATCACTTCAGAAGGCACTAAAGGACCTTCCTAAACCAGCCTGGTGCAGTCAGGACTCAGAGGAGCTGGGAGAGGAATCCGGTGGTGCTGCCGGGGATGAAGACTGAAGTGTCTCTCGCCGATCTCTGCTGGAATAAGACTCTTTGCAGGGCTTGGACTAGAGCAGACCTCCCCTCTTTACTCTCGTTCGATTTGGTTGATCCGTGACTTTTTGCCTGTATCCCAGGGCCTGCTCTATACCACCCATGTATCCAGTGTATCGCAAATATAGTTTAGCCTTTTTTTGTTCATATACGTGATTGGTTTTACCTCTTTCCTTCCATGCACCGCAGTTATCTCTGCACTTGGGGCGTGTGGGTCGGGGGGGGGGGGGTGAATGCTGTTGCAGCCGCCTTTTCTGCTTTGTACATGTTCAGCATGGATGTTACTGAAATGTCTTTGATGGCAGACATATCATTTTCACTTTGTATTTTTCTCTTACACTTTTTTTCCTTACAATTTTGCGGTAAGGGTAACATCTGCCCCTGTGTGTTACTCACTGAAATAGTTTAACTGTCGTATGGGTTCTGTCGGGGAGGGTGGTGGGTGGGAGGGTATCGTCATTGCTCAGTTGGGGATTGCATTGTGTGGGTGGGGGGCGGGTCATGTTGCGGTTTCTTGGCTATTTAGTTGTCTTTTTGTCAAGCAAGGTTTGTTGTTTGTCTTTTTCCTTTTGGACACAGTATACACATGGGACCTTCGTAATGCAGTAAGAGTGTCTCCGATTCAAAGTATATCTTGTTGTGCTCCCTTTACCACACGGGCCAAGAGGGCCTATGCTGTAACAATTTTATGCATGGGCACTAAGGCGTTGCTTCGAAACTATTAACTTGCAACATAAGGGACCTCAACGACTTCCGGAAAACTAGGAAAGTGATTGCTTACCTCAATAGACATAACAGACATCGCGCTCTTGCAAGAGACCCATCTGCCCACTGACTCACAGCTGCTCACCCACAGGTGTCTTCATGGCACTTTTCACGCTGCCGGCTTCTCTACCCAAGCCCGTGGGGTGCTGAAATGGGTCAACACTAAAGGCGGCATATCCCTGGAGGCCTTGGTAAGGGACAGGGAGGGGCGGTTTGTTATCAATAATGTCAAAGGGAGGGGGTTAGAGTTCATAACGGTCAATGTATATGGCCCGAATTTTGTCAACCCGCAATTATTCAGAGACTTGTTGACGCACATGTGGCGCTGGGCGTCCCTTCCACTGATTTGGGGTGGTGATCTGAATTGTGTACTCGATCCGGCGCCAGACTGCTCTGGGGGTCCGGAGAAGAGACAGTTAGGCGAGGCTGGAGTAGTGGAAGGTGCTTTGGCAGAGCTCAATATGTTTGATGTCTGGTGCTCCAGAAATAGAGGACCAGGGGGATTTACTCACTACTCTGCCCCGCACAACCTATACACTAGGATCGATTAGTAGTTCGCCTCCGGCCTCCTCAACGCAGCTATCCGTAGCTGTGAACTCCACCCACGCTTATACTCGGAGCACTCTCCAGTTCAACTATGTCTCGAGACGCTGTAGAAACTGCCAGCACCCTTTTCCTGGCGGTTCCCGCCTTATGCCTTGCTCGACACCGTGTTCAGGGAAGAATTAGCAGAATCTATTGAGGTATTCTTCGACACTAATATAGGCTCTGTCTCACAGTTCACCACGACAAAGGAAGCCTTTAAAGTGTATATAAGGGGCATTGCTATTTCTAAGCACTCTGGAGTGCTCCGGTCCATCAGGAATCAGCTGCCAACCCTGGAAAGGGAACTCGCTACTCTTGAGCAGGAGGTTCAGACGGGACATGCCGAATTGGCGACAGAAGAATTAAAAGTCAAGCTAGCAGAGTATCACGAGGCGGCGGACAGAGAATTCAAATTACTCTGCAAATACGCAGTTGCCAAAACGTACGGTGAGGGGGAGCACCCGTGCGCCACACTCGTGGCGATCCTGAAGGGTAAGTGCAAGACTATTGGAATTACGGAAATTCGTACTGATACAGGCAAACTCATACATGACTCCAAGGCTATTGCGAATAGGTTTAGGGATTACTGCGCAATATCAGTCCCCGCCAATCGGGGGAGGTGACGGAATGGCAGATTATCTGGAACATATTAAGCTCCCCTGGCTGGAAGACGAGCACAGGGAATACCTGATTAGACCATTCGAGGCCTGGGAAATCCATGAGGCACTATAGTCTATGAGGACAGGGAGCGCTCCCGGGCAAGACGGCCTCACTGTAGCCCTTTACAAGGAATTTAGGGATCTCCTGGTCCCCCACCTGATGTCCTTGTTTGAGGAGATGGGAGAGAGTGGCATGATGGCGCCATCGATGCACAAGGCTCTGCTGGTCGCCCTTCCCAAACCAGGCAAGCCCCCAGATGAGTGCTCATTGTATAGACCACTCTCCTTATTGAACGCAGACACAAAGCTTTTCGCATTGGTTCCAACTCTGGTCTGTCCCGAACCAGCTGGGTTTGGGCCTGGTCGCACGCTCACCCTCAATCTGCGCACAGTTTTTGGGGCTATCCAGCATACTAAGCCTGAAGTCAAAGCAGCTGTGATATTCTTAGATGCCGAGAAGGCCTTCAACTCGGTCGAGTGGGATTTTATGATGTTAGTCCTGAGGTGAATGGGGGTGGGAGATCTATTTTCCAACCTAGTATCCATCTTGTAAAACTCCCCCACTGCAAGGGTTAGGGTGGGTAATTTAGTCACACCTCCCAAGAATATCCAGGGGCACCCGCCAGGGGTGCCCATTGGCGTAGAGGAGCGGCGACATCGTGGCGAGGCCTTGGCGTGTGCACTAGGCGAGTATCATAGCCATCGCAGGATTCGATTCCCTGGGTACAATCTAATCATTTCCACTTATGCAGATGACACCATGCTATATCTTAGAGATCCCGAATCTAACCTCTCCCCAGTTTTGAGGGAGGTGGTACGTTATGGCGAGTTCTCTTGCCTCCGAGTTAACTGGGCAAAGTCTGTTATTTTCCCTCTTACACCGACATTGAACCCCATCGAGTTAGATTTCCCACTACAGTGGACTACTGACTCGGTGCGCTACCTGGGCATACAAGTCCACACTGACTCTAAGTGGTGTTCAATGACAACTATGGTAGAGCTGTGGCCAGACTTGAGGACGACGTCGGCAGATGGATACGTCTGCCTATGTCTCTCATTGGCCGAGTTGCTTTGATGAAAATAGTGGTGCTGCCTCGTTTTCTATTCCTATTCTGTAACATTCCGATGATACTTCCCTTCCCCTTTTTTTAAACGTATCAAATCACTCCTGATTCAACTTGCCTGGGCTGGTAAGCAACCACGGGTCTGTTTGGAGATTTTAAAACTACCTTACTCTATGGGAGGTTTGGGTGCCCCTGATTTAGAACTTTATTACTATGCAGCTCAATGTATGCCGGCCTTTTACTGCCTGCATCAGCAAGCCCCCCGCCTCATTTGCATATTGAGAGGGTTGCGGCTGTGCCCGCTCCACTGGCTTCGTCCCTGTTCAAGGCACCTCACAGACGCTCGGGAGTGTTGGACTCTATCAACACCACGACACACGCATGGTTTAATATATTGAAGAAGCAGGCGGCGACCATATTATATTCTCCTTTGGCCCCTATTGAGTTGTGTGCTTGGCTTCCGGTCCTCAGAGTCGGGGGTGCAATGTGCACTTGCAGCACTTGACATTACTTGCATCGGCGACTTCTTCGTGGATGGCGTTGGGCGAGACGCTGTTAGTTTCCCTGAAGGGCATTGTAACTGTGTTGTGACTTGGGATATTGCAATAAAAAGGTCAGTACTTATGGGGTGCTCAACGGAACTGTTTATACTCATTGTTCCTCTGTGATGTTTAAATGTATATCAATGACTAATGCAATTGTCTCCTGGTACTGGTCATTACACCCTATTGTAAAGTCACTCAATACTGTACATTCCACATTTATGATCTCTGGACCAAACATGCATGTATACCGTGATTGTTTTGTTTTTGTATTTTCTTTTAGTCAGAATTGACATTATTGGTATTGTCTTACTTGACTGTAAAACTCAATAAAGAAATTAAAGAAAAAAAAAAGATATCAGTTTTAAAATCACAAGTACTACTTATTCTATACAAAATATCTCAGTGATAATCCTGCCAGAAATTTCTTAAAATGACTGTTAGTATATCTACAATGATTTCATCGCTTTTACCATTCAATTTATACTCTGGATTTCAGGACTTTCTCATATCAATATTCTCATGTTTGACTAAATAATGGGATGCGGTATATCTTTATAGTCTTTTGCATCCTCTGTAAAGTGGCAAGATATGAATAATTCTCTTCTAGAGGTGCTTCACCTTCTTGGTCAATCAATCAATCAATCAGGGGTTTATAAAGCACAGCTACTAACCCATGAGGGTCTCAAGGTGCTAAGGTGGGTGGGGGCTTCATAGCGTGCTGGGGTCAGCCGAAGAGCCAGGTCTTAAGGTCTTTCCAGAACTGGGGCAGTGTGGGGGCTGCCAGTGGCGGAGGTCATTCCAGGCCTTGGATGCAAGGTAGGAGAAGGACTTCTCTCCCGTTCTGGTCTTGTAGAGGTGTGGGATGGTGGCCAAAGAGAGGTCTGCCGATCCGAGGTGTCTCTTAGGTGCGTTGAAGGAGAGGCGGTCATTTAGGTATGCTGGTCTGATGTTGTTGAGGGCCTTGTAAGCGTGGGTGGGGAGATTGAAGGCTATTCTTCTTTCGATAGGGAGCCAGTGAAGATCGCGGAGCTGTTGGATGATGTGGTGGTGGCAGGGTATGTCTAGGACTAATCTGGCTGTGGCATTCTGGATTGTCTGGAGCTTGTGAAGTAGTTTCTTGTTGATTCCGGCATAGAGTGTGTTGCCATAGTCCAGTTCGCTTCTGATGAGGGCATGCATGACAGTTTTTCTGGATTCAGGTGGGATCCATCTAAACGTTTTTATAAGTATGCAGGTATGCAGAGGGTGTTGAAGCATGTCAAGGATATTGCGTTGATCTGGCGGTTCATCGTGAGCGCTGAGTCTAGTATGAAACCGAGGTTTCGTGCATGGTCCGTCCGGGGGGGGGGGGGGGTTCCGAGGGCAGGGGGCCACCAGGTGTTGCCCAGGCGGAAGGGTTGGAGCCGAGGATGAAGACTTCCATTTTCTCAGAGATGAGTTGCAGACAGCTCCTCTTCATCCAGATGGGGACGGCTTGCATCCCTTCTTGGAAGTAGTGCCTGGTAATGTTGGGTTCTTTGGTGAGGGAGAGGATGAGCTGGGTGTCGTCGGCATAGGAGAATATGTTGAGCCTGTGGACTCTGATGATGGTTGCGAGGGGGTCCATGTAGATGTTGAAGAGGGTGGGTCTGAGGGAGGATCCTGTGGCATTACCTCTCCCCTTCAACAACTTACGTGTTGTCCTTTGGAAGACCATAGATGCCAAAACAAAGAGCTAGCATTTGAATATGTTAATGTCAACAATTTTTCAAGGACTGAAATTCCACTGCATGCAAGCAAAAATACCACTGTGTAAGTTAACAGCCGCATTCAACATTTGCCCAATTCAGGTAAAGGATGGCAGTCTACCGCTGGCATTAAGATTCCTCAAGATCAGAATATTTTCTGAAGCCTCTATTAAGGCTTTTTATATTAAGGATGGCAGAGTCAACTATTCAATACCCTTGTCACACAGGAGACCAAGTACTGTCCTTAGCTGTTCTTCAAATGCAGGGGTACATAAATTACACATTTTGTGAACCACAGATAGTACTCCTTTTTTTTAAATGATTTTGCACATCAAACTCCTAAATGTGCTTAAACCATTTCCAAACTTTACCATGTATCTTTCATACTATTGGTCGGAGACAGAGTTATGAAATTAGATGCACATTCTCAATCATTACTTGCTGTTTCTGCTGTTTGAAATGATCATGAATTAGTTTTCAGGAGACCTGGGACAAGGCAGATAACTTCTGGATGGATGGGAATAAATCGTATTGTTCCCCAGCATGTCCCACTATGGCAGGTAGAGCAAAGGGTGGCCTTTTAATGTTATTTTCGTTAAAATTGATAGGGACCCAAAGGAGGTTGGAGATGGGGTCTCATAACTGCCTGGCTATAGAACTGATAACCCCTAACGTCCCTAAAATGTTATTTGTTAATTTTTATAATTCAGGAGAGAGCTGTTTTATAAATCAAAATGTATGTTATTTGAATTTTTTTCTCGAAGAATATAGGCTGAAGCAAACTTCTTTTTATTTTATTGTACTCGTGGGCGATTTTAATATTCATGTGTGCGACCTGAACCATCAGGTTGATTATCATCTAGGGCCAGCCTATTCCTCGATCCCCCATTATGAACATACACAACAGGGGGAAGCCTTGGAGGATCTTCTGGCTGGGGCAGATCTTTTTGAACCTAGTTTCAGCGATTCTACAGACCGGATCCCTACCTTTAAAGCGTGGAAGCGGGACACTGTTTTAGATTATATATTTATCCCCCCCTCCATGCTATCCCAGGTGCTGTTTTATAATGCCAAGCTGTCGCCTTTTAGTGATCACAATCCGTTTATTCTTGTGCTAGATAAAGAATGTGGCCTCCTGGGTGATACGGGAAAGAAAGAGGGAGCTAATAGCGTGTTAACAAGTGATCAGGGGAGGAGGATTAAATGGGCCAAGGTAATCCCGGACCTCTTTTTTTCGAACCTATGTGAGCAGGTTAAAGACAATATTGCAATATGCCTTGATAATACCAGTCAAGAGGTAAATGTTCTTAGAGCTTTTGAAGGTATTTGTGGTCAGGTGGCCTCTGATCTGACAATGACAACTAAACCCAGATTAATTATGGCTGAATGGTGGTTTGATAACAACTGTTCACGGGCCCATCGTAATTTGGTTCAAGCCTTAAAAAACATCCCACGAGATAAGGGCCAGATAGCTATGTTAAGGAAACAGTACAAGATTGCGGTTTCTACACGGAAAAACGAGATTAAAGAGGAGGCTTGGAACGCACTATTACCAGTTGAAGTTCTTAAGGACAGTTCTAGATTTTGGGCCATTGTCAATAAACCTTTTTTCTCTGGTACAGAGAATGGCTCTCTAGAATGTAACATTACAGAAGACCAGAGGATTTTCCATTTTGAAACAATTTATGGGTCTAATGTTACTGTGTTTGCTCCTGCAAGCTTAGAAGCTGATAGGGTTTTTTCTCCTGTGGTCTTTATGGAGGATGATGTAGAAAGGGCGATAATACAGATGTCTAGCAATAAAACTCCTGGCCCTGATGCAGTCCCTGCTGACTTGTATAAACGCAATCCAAGATTTTGGGCCAAAATACTAACTAATGTTTTTAATGTCTCAAGTTCCCAGGGTTTCCCTACATCGTGGTCTTTACGATCATCCCAGTTTTTAAAAAAGGCCAGAGAGGGGATCCACGGTGTTATAGACCGATATCTCTAATTGATTCGGCTGGGAAAATCCTAGGTAGAGTGATCCTAGCCAAAGTCACGGACTGGGTGAACGAAGATAAGGTTTTAACAAACTTACAATATGGTTTTAGACAAGGTAGGAGTACTATGGATCAGTGCCTTAATTTAAATGTATTAATAGGTAAACATACCATAGCTAAAGAAGACACTTTACAGTTGGCCTTTATGGACCTCTCCTCGGCTTTTGATCTAGTAAACAGATCAAAGTTGTGGTCCATTCTGCTGAATATGGGCATTGACCCAAGTTTAGTCTATTTCCTGGTGGATTTACACAGGGAACTCTCAGCTACAGTTAGGGTTGCCCAGGAAGGGAAATGCACAAGGCACTTTAAATCTGGTAGAGGTGTCCGTCAAGGATGTATTTTGGCGCCACTACTTTTTACCCTTTACATTAATAATTTAGAAAAGTTTTTAGACTTGGCAAATTTGGACATCCTGCGAGCATGAGAATGGGGTATTCCTGTTCTCCTATACGCAGATGACGCTGTGTTGGTAGCCCATACAGCCATAGGTCTTCAGAGGCTATTGGATGCCTTTGGGGCCTATATGAAGTCCTTGGACTTAATAGTGAACATAGCAAAATCCCATGTTATGTCTATGGGTCGACAAAATAGAAAAGTAAAACCCTTTAATTCCAATGGAGCTGAGGTGTCTAGGGTGTCCTCCTTTACCTATCTGGGGGTTCTATTTGATGAGAGAGGTTCTTGGGTCCCCCAACAGAAAATCAAAAGAAATGCAGTGGTAAGATCAACGGCTGCTATTCAAGGGTTTGCACAGCGTCTGGTGGCTAGGCCTTTCGAAGCCATGCTTAATATTTATAGATCTAAAGCTTTGGCTAGTGCTCTCTATGGCTCTGACATCTGGGGCTACAAGCACATGGAAGGGGTGCAGATAGCTGAAAATAAATTTCTGCGTACCCTTTTGTCGGTCCCCCAATCAACCCCAACTTTTGGTATTCATCAGGAATTGGGGCTCGGGTATGTGTCAGACTAAATGAGGATGGCCCCGGTAGTATGCTGGCTTAGGACCTGGCTTAACCCGGACTTAACCCTGAATCATCAGATCATTCGGGACTGTGTTACCATGGAGAAAGCCAGTAATATCCCGTGGCTGCACTACCTCAAGCATATGTTTTTTAAATTGGGGCGACCAGATCTTTCTGATTACCCGGATAGGATCAAAAAAAGATGATGTTAAATGGGTTAAATTCCAACTTTTGAATTTATTGAGGATGGAGCGTGAGGAGAGGGGGTTATTGAAACCCTCAGTTAGGGCTCACTTTCTGTTAGAAACTTCCCCATTGATTGAGCCCTACCTAAGAATTGTTACCAAGCCCTTTCATCATTGGCTTTTAACTAGGTTTCGTTTTAACTTAATCAATTTCTCCTTAGGTAATCTGCAAGGCTGGTGCATACCAGAGGATATAGGCCCATGTCCTTGTGATAATTTTTCAGCACAGGACACAATGCATCTCATAATGTTTTATGACTATTATAGTGAGATTCATAGGAGGTTTTTAGTTCCTCTGTTAAGGGGATAGGGTTTCTTACAGGTTAGACCTGCCTTACTTTATCTTCAACTGCTTAACGATCCTTGGGAGATTTTTAACATTGCCAGTTTTCTAGTGGCAGCGGTTCGTCTTAATAAAAAAAGGAACCCTATGTTCAAATCTGTATGACCTTATAGCATATAGATAACCTCTGCATTATTTTTTATGAAATTATTCTTAATTGTGTTTTGAGCTCCTTTGCATTAGAAAATCGATCCTGCTGTATCAATTCCTTTAAAAAAACAAAAAAACGCTTGTATGTCTTATTGGGTTACACAATTTTATTATATTGTGCAATGTGTACTGTACTTTTATGATTTTAATTAATCGAATAAAGTGATTTGACTGACTGAAATGATCATTTATATCATCAACCAGAGAAAAATAGATAGTAGTAGTTCAATATTCTGATTCTTAAAGCTTCTAATCAAATTTCTGGCCGAATGCGTTTCACTCCGTAAGGAAATTTCCCTGGACTGAATGTAATAAACTGTATTGCACAGTATGAGTTATCGTTTGCTCTTTCAATAATATAGTGCTGTTATTATTATACAAATAATCACAATCTTATTAAGTATGGCTGGTCATTAGCCTTCTATTTTAGTTGCCAAAGTGAGTATCAGAGAGGTGGTTCCATTTTGACAGTACAACAATAGAGGGGATCAGCCATTTTGACAAGCACCAAACACAACAAAAGGGGATGGGAGAAACATATGCAATTATCTAATGGCAATCTCTCAGGGTAGCATTCCAACCCATCGTTCATTTGCCCACCATGCTACTTCAGATTAGTCCCAGCCATATGAAAATCAGTCTTTGTTCTGCTCCAAAACGAAAAGTCCAGCGAGAACTGATAAGCAAGGTCCTCTCTGAATCAGAACACAAACAATCCAAGACCAGTTTCTGCCTGTTTGGGACTCTTCGGTTGAATGTAGCTTGGTTCCAGTGGCACAGGGGGCAAGGGACCTTCATCTGGGTATACCCTTGATCATTTAGGGCGTAACATCAAAACACGTTTTTCAGCTCATTAATCAACTTTATTTTGTCCTTCATATCTTGAAAAGAATTGATGCAGCCTGGTCGTCACCTTCAGCGTCTGTACTGCCCCTCCCCGCGGAGCCCCGCTTATCCTCAGCCATCCTCATATTACGTTTTGGTGTGGAGTTCACCAGGTGGGCGGGGGGTTGGAGGATGTGTGTTTCCCAGAGACAGCACATGCTCAGTTACTTTGTAGGATGCTCTAGAAGGGAAGCTCAAGTGCTGTTTTTTTTTCTTATTACGGGCTAGGGTTTCTGATTTTTAACATCATAGGAGGATCAAAGAAATAAATTTAAAACTATAATCATTCTAAGGATGTGCAAAATGGAGGAAGTTAAAAAAACAGTGTTATTTTAGGTCCAGCTGGCTTTTTAGATTAGCAGAAAACTTTAAGCACCATTTCTAGACGGCAGATTCCCAGTAGTACATTAAGATTCCTCCCCACACCTATCGATATAGGATATCCAGATACATGATATCCAGATACATGCATTCAATAGAGTGAACTTCCTATATAATGTTCATTACAGACATGATCTGTTGGACCTTGCTGGCTGGGAGCTAATAAGCCTTATTTTCTAAAAACTAAAAGGGAAATCCGGTATTGTTCTTGCAATCCAATACCTATCTTTCTTGTTCTGATGCTCAATGTATAGAGCTGTAGCCCTTTTTTACAGTCAAGGGTTTTACGCACAGCAGGTCACATTCACACAGTTTTCTAACACATAAGTGGAAAGTACATGCACAAAAACTGACTCATCAGCGGACACTCAAGTGAATCTCAAAATAGGGAATTATGTATATTTGCACCAGCAGGTGGTCCATATGAATGTGGACGACAACAACCTGAGCAGAGGTTTGCTCGCAATTTCAATTTTAGAGGCAGCAGCATAACAGGTATTGTCTCATTGGGAGGCATGGAACAATACCCACAATATCCTAAATCTGTGAGTATCTATAAATATCTTTCAGCTAGTTGCCCACCCTAGAAACTAACACATATATAGAAACTCCTTTTTAAGGCAGAAATAAGTGCCTTTCATGGTTGATAAAGTATCGTAGGCAGTAACTGAACACAAGTTAAAACAAAATGGCTACACACAATACTGCCACTGTACAATGCGGAATGGGAGTGCTGCAATATTTCACTGCGGTATAGAGGGGGGGGAGTTTCTCCTAAGAGAAAAGAACAATGTAAAACAAATTGCTTTTGGACAGTGCCACCATGGGTATGGTTGTAGGTTTTTTTTGCCAAGAGGAAACTTCAATAAAGAAAGCAAGGTGCTCCAGAAGTGTGCATGGATATGTACACTATTCTTATATTTCCATGCTTATTCCTCTGAGAAATGGTGAAGAAATCCATATCAGTCAAACTGTTTGCCTTATCAGCCAAAACTGAAGCAAACAAGAATAAAATATAAAAAGGAAGATAGAACGGCTAAGGCAATATCCAGGAACAGATATAGAAATCCAAAACTCAGCCAGGGAATTGTTTAAATTCATCAATGAGAATACAGATTAAGTAAGCATGAAGTCCCTTTCACTAATACTAGAAAATTAACAGCAGAAAAAATAAGTCTCGGCAAAGCCAATAGATCAACCATTTGGGACCTATCAGAATTGCAACAGTTCTTGCCATGGTGAACAGCATCCCGATGCTGCGCAGCACGACTTTTAAAAAAGAACAAAAAAGCCATATACATGCAGCCATGGCCTTTTGTAGGCATGTGCACCAGGCATGCGTGCACCTGCAAAATAACAAAATAACTTTTCTTTGCCTATCCAAGTTGAATCAGTAAGCAAAGAAAAACTAGCATGCGTTGGGGGAAAACAACAGTGGGGAGGGGAAATCAATAGGGGAAAGCAACAAGAAGGGGTGCAACACCAAGGGGAGGAAGCAACAGGATGGGGTGTGCAAAGCAAGATGGCGCGATTAGGTGAAGGGAAGCAACATGGAGGGCTAGAGGAAGTAACAGGAAGGTTAGGGGAAGCAAACAGATGAGAGCGAGCACAATGTGGAGGTGAGGGAGAAGTACACAGGCAACAAAGCAATGGGTGGGTGCAGTCCTATCTTAAAGACCACTCTAAAAGGGTCTTCTGCAACCCCATCAATCTGAACCTAAGCCACTGTGGTGCCTCAGGGCTCTGCCTTGAGTCCATTGCTCTTTAGCACCTATCTGGTGCCACTTTTCACTCTCATTGATTCCTGATAAGTGAAGGCGGTCTCCTATGCTGATGACACCCAGTTGGTGTACTCATTTAAGGATCACTCTGTTGACTTGTTTGCCAGATTTAAGGGGTGTCTGAAGGACATCTTGGGCTGGATGAATAATAACATCTTAAAATGAAATGCGGACAAGACGGAGGTCCTGTTCTTTGGTCAGGCTTCCCCTCCCTCCGTAGGGTTATGGGTAAAATTGGGCTCAATAACAACACCGGCGAATTCAGCATGGAATCTGGGCATCAAGTGGGATACGGACCTATCTTTCATGGACCAAGTTCACCATATTTCATCTATATGCTTTGGGACGCTGAGAAGATTAAGGAAATTCCTGCACCTATTGCCAGAGAAAAGCTGCTGGGTCATAGTCCATTCTACTGTGACCTCTCAGATGGACTACGAAAACAATCTGTACATGGGGCTGCCTTTTTACCTGATCAATAGATTAGATGGTACAGAATGCAGCAGCGAGATTAATACGAAGGGTCCCATTCCGTCATCATATCTACCCCCACATCAGACAACTTCACTGGCTCCATGTAGCTAAAAGGATAACGTTCAAGTCCATGATCCTGGCCTTCTGCGCCTTGCATGACAGAGGCCCGGGGTATCTCAGGCACAGGCTACGCCCATATCAACAAAAATGCACACTGAGATCCAACTCCCAGCACTTGCTTTGTGTACCTCGCTATGCTAAGTCCTGAATGGGAGGCAGGACCTTCACAGTTAGGACTGCCAGGCTGTGGAACTCTTCACCCTCCCATATGCGCGTGATTGAATCTGAACTGGAGTCCAGGAAAACCTTGAAGACCTGGCTTTTTAGTCAAGGCAAGCTCCTTTGTTGGGCCTGATCCTCACCTGCATTTACCGTTAAGTGCCGGGACACCTCTGTATGAGGTAGCTGCTGCGCTTTACAAATTGCTTCTACTATTATTATAAGCACACAAGGGCATCACAGGGGAAGGCAGGGGAAAGCACACGGGAAGTTAAAGCGCTCAACTAGGAAACATGGTAGAGGGAGAGTTATATACGAGGGAGACAACTGGAAAACGCAAGGTCTCTAGTTGAGTGCTTAGACAGAAAGAAAAAAGCAGCTCCTGAAAAGCGAATAGTTGAAGGACACAGTAATGGGCAATACCCCAGAGGAAGGAGACAGACAAAAAGAGGAAGTGAATCCCACATGTGCTAACCAATTAGAAACAAGCAAATGACAGTGACAATGAAGTTAACCAATGGTGAGCAATGAGCAGGCTCTAAGTTCATTGTAAGTTAACTATATTTCTCGCAAAAGACAGCACATGCGTTGTCTTTTGCAACACCAAATTGTAGTTCTCCATTGGTAAAATTCCTAAAACAGGAGAAAATATAACTCGTACACACACAATAAACGTGCATATTTTTGCTCAAAACACAGAAAAAAGAGGAATTCTTTAATAAAAGGTTACTTTGGCCTTTAAAACACAATGAAGCAACTTCGAACAACCAACAATTACAGAGATCTAATCTTAGCAAACTTGTATCTATATATTTCATGGTGGCTGAACTTCAACACCACCTCCCTTGCAAGATAAATCTCCAAGCAAACATAGGAGAGATAACACCAATACTAAAGACGCCAAATGCAGATCCCAAAAAACTAACAAATTAGAAAACCTTTAAGACATTTACCTTGGCCTTACAACTCTATAAATGCCTATCCACCAGTGCAATGTTAGGTGATCATCAATCTGCGTTTAAACAAGGCTTCAAAACAGAAACACCTATGTTGTAAGTATGCAATGATGTTGCAGCAGTTGACACAACTGAACATGGAACACTACTGCAGGTTCGATAGAATAAAAAATATCTAACCAATTCCATACAATATCTACAAGCTTCTATTGAACGCATAAATACAGTTCAAAATAAGAAAACAATATCAAAAAGCCATTAATCAAAGAAGATCCACCTACTTGACCAAACCACAGATATATGCTGGGAGTGGTGGCTGGTCGGGATCTGAAGTGATGGGGCAGCAGAGGGCGGGGTGAGGGGAGGGAATACAAAACTCAGCACAGACAATAAAATAAAAAATATATAAAACATAGCTGCTGCTGCAGTTGCCACATTGCGCCTCTACTAAACCTTGACGCCAGGGCTGGTGCATACTGTGCAGGCTCCCAGATGCCAATCCTGACTCTGCTCTCATGAGAGAAGCCCTGGGAGTGGTCTGAGCAGCCTGGTTTGCCGCTCAGACAGTGCCTGGGAGCAAGTGGCTTTTCTCCACCTGGCTGTACAACATAGCCAGGTTGAGAAATGCTAAGAATGTATGACAGTTTGGCCGGCCTAAGACGTGTGGCTAAACAGGCATATGCACTTAGTAGTGCCCCTCCTCCCCACTGCAGTTGCACATAGAGTGCATGGTCCAACCCCGCCCTATGTTATGTTAAAATAATTTTATAAAGCGCACAGCTACCCAACAAGGGATTCCCACAACCACACACACAACCACACATCCACACCCGTACCCAGAACCGCACCCAGAACCGCAGCCACACACACAACCAAACCCAACCAAACATCCACACACACCCCCGCACCCGCACCCACACCCACACACACAACCACACACATAACCACACCAAGCATTGGCATAGCCAATAGGTCTCGCCTTTGGGACCTTATAAGTGTTTAGCCATGCAACAGTTGATGTGGTTGCACCAAGGATATTGTGCTGCATAACTAAATACTTAGAAGGTCCCAAAAGCGAGACCTATTGGCTATGCCAATGCTTGTTTCTATTGGATGTCTGGGTGTGTCTTGCCACTTTCATAGGAATGCATGAGGGTCTATTTTACATCTACAATGAGTTAGTGAGAGGTCCCGCAGCACTGGGACAGAGCACGGAAATAAGCATTTGAAAAATGAATGCCTCGGAAAATAGAGCAAGCTTTTTTTTATTAAAGCATTCAGTTTTCAGATGCTTTTGAATGCACTTTGGTGCATTAGATTTAACGTTTGTACCGCGAGCGCACGCTCAACCTGCATACCATACCTAAGTCAATTCTTTTGTCTTTGCCAATGCTTAGGACTGGGGCTTCTTTTTTAACTAGCAGACTTTCCCCCAGCGCAAAAGAGAGAAAAGGCAGATAATGGAGAAAGAGGGAGGAAGAGAAGATAGGAAGACCGTGTCAAAGAGAGAAATGGGGGATGACAAAGAACTCGCAAGAAGGCAATAAAATGAACGGCAGAGGAAGGGGGTGGAAGAAAGGCATGGGGTGGAATCACGACTACGCAGCCTTGGTGTTTGGCATTCAGCAACACCAGCGGCATGGCTCCTAAGCAACATTTTAGACTTGGCAGTTGTTTATTATTAGTAATCACCCGCTGGGTGAAGCGCTATGATATGTAGATATATGATTTTTTTGTGTAAATCCGCCCAATGAATTTTGCGTGAGAGTCTTTGAACAGATCATTCCAACTACAGACGTGCTTTCAAAACGCGTTAAAATATGGAAATGTTTCACTTGCCCAAGGAACTATTCTTTGCACTTGGCATTGTGATTGGTCGTTAGTAGTGACATTGTCATACTTTGGATGTTTTGTTATGATGCAAAAACTATTTTCTCCAAATGAATGGCAGTGCAGGTTTATGCTAAATCGATCTGCAACCATCACTGGGAAAAATTGAAAGAGCTTTCATAAACAAACACCTAATTCACCACAGCCAGATGGTAAAATTTGCTCTTTTAGACAAAAGTTGTGTGTAGTGGTATCCAAAATAAATATTCAATGTTAGTGGTCTATAAATAGATTGAGATGTAGATGGATAGGACAGACCATCCGAAGGGAACAAGACCCCATCACAAGAACAGCTCTCCTCTGGAACCCAGAAGGCAAACAGAAGAGAGGCAGGCGAAAGAACACCTGGAGGCGAACTGTGGAAAGACCAACGAAGACCATGAACCACAGCTGGGGCACCATAAAGATACTCGCCCAAAACAGACAGAAGCGGAGGTCCTTCGTTGCTGCCCTACATGCCAGTCAGTGTAATGGGCAGTAAGTAAGGAAGTGAATGGTCCAGCTATTTTAAAACTAGTAACCGTTTAAGAAAATCTCGAACTTCAGTTTCAATTTTTTAAGAATAATTTTACAAAGGACTACGTATTTATAATTGAAACACAAAAACATACAAAATTTCAAGCACACAGAAAAAGCTTTCCTTCTTTGTGTTTTGTGCTTGGAACTGAACGCCCAGGGCAGAATAAATGTGCTGTGTCTCTCCTCCATGATCTGCCGGAGGGAAAGCTGTGGGTTGTGCAAGGATCTGCCAGCTTTCCAGGACGCTGGCAATGCACTTCCGATGATCAGTTCAGTAATGTGTGAAGTCCAAATGAAATAAGCTCTGCAGCCCAGGTCACTGCTCAGTGATTCATGTCCACATTGCGAAAGCGATTGTCAGTCTCTGCTCGTTGATACCTTGCGACAGGCGAGAGTTGAACCACCGCGGGAGTGATCCTCTAACATGGCGTACCCTGCTTCAGACACTGCAGGAAAGCGCTCGTTTTCAGGAGCGCTTAAACAAAAAATATGCTTCATCTCAGGCCAGAAGATTTGCTCTGTGCTTGACGGAGTATCGAGGGGCCACCAGCATAAGCACCCTACCTGTCCACTGTTCACTGAATGATTCATTCATTTACAATCATTTTTATGCAAAATACAGGGAAGCGGAATGAACCAATTACATTTTGTTGTATAAATGGCCTGCTGCATCAACAGATTTCACCTAGTTTGGGTCTGTGTCCAAATTCTGTTGATACAAATGGACCATAGTTCCCCTCCACTACTTCCCAAACAAAAAGATACAGTATCTCCTTCCCTTCTCAGTCTTCCACTGCAGCCCTCCGACCCCCCCCAAAATGCCTGGTCTCTTTTGGAATCATATCAAACCCTCCCCATCATGACTCTCAACATGAGCATCTCCATACAGAAACCACATGGCGCCTGTGATCCAAGGAATGCCATAGCCACACCAGAAATTAGCAGGGCCAAGTCAGTCCAGCCCATATTTGAGCCCCATGTTGGTTAAAAGCCCTTTACAAGTGTACCTACAAGTGCTGGCCTCAGGTGTAACCAGTGCTCAAAAGAATAATTGCTGGTGCCTAAACTTTTGGCCAGATGGATGCAGCCTGGTCCTACTGAATGTCAGCATAGTTTTGATTCCACCACATGCCTCTTTCCACACACTGATTGCCCGTTTATCTCACTCATTAAGGTTCTTTTCATCCCTGCGTTCTTCACTTGTCACCGTTTCTCCATCTTTCTCTAGCTCCTTCCCTGTTGCGTTTTTTTCTCTGTTTTGTTCCGGATTAAAGTCTGATGAGGGAAAATAAGTGCAGGTCCCCAACAATAAGTGCCGGTGAGTCCCACCTGCAACCACCTGCTCAAATTAAGCACTGGGTAAACTAGTTTTATTTGTCGCAAGAACTCTATCTGGACTTCAGGAAGGCAGGAACCACAGTGAAAGTACTACATACACCAGTTTGAGTGTCTGCAACAATAACAGGGAGAGGAGACTTCCTAGTTTATTTCATAGTTGGAGAGGCGCAACAGAATCAGGGTGGATGGGATGCAGTGAACGGTTCAGGTGACTACATCAACAATTTTCATTAAGATTCATTGTATGAAAATTGATGAACTGTGAATATCCTGAAAATTCAGCATGGATCCTATCCTCCTGGGTCTATGGTGGACACCACATAAACAAGGACATTACCAAAAAAAAGTGGTCACACAGTGAATCCATGACAGATTCTTAAACGTAGCAGCAGCAGTGCCTGAGAAAGATGCTCTTCTGTATAATAATGGCACAGTATGTAACGGAGGATCCCTAATAGTCATCAAGACATGCAGTACATTTAACCCCAGGACATCTTTGTGCCTGCTTTATAATGTGAAACTCTTCTGCAGATTGAAAGGCAACAATTTAACATGTATGTGTGTAAAATTAAAAATTGCAGACTGCAGGCCCTAACACAGCATGGCTTTTGCAGACATGGAAAAAACACGAATTATACAATGAGGCTTCAAAGAAAATGGTTAAGCTTCTTAAAGCTGCAAAGCTCTAGGAGTAGTTTTGAAGCATGAAGGGTTTTCTTGATTCACATGCTGTGCAATAGTCCAACGTCTAGTGGTCGAGTCGAGAATTGTCTCTTTTAATCACATTTCATTCTTTCTGTGTTGTGGATGTAGCCGCGATGTCAACCATTTGGTGTTGTCCCTGGAAGGCCCTTGGTATGGTTGCCATCTTCAGATTCGGTTTTCAACTTTGGGTGAGGCAACTTCCTTGTGTTTATAGATTCCTATTCTTTTATACTTTTTCTAAGTCTCTAATGTGCAAATTCACCTTATTCTGTGGGGGTGGAAGGGTTGTATGTGAATCCAGAAAATTGTTCAAGCTGTAAAACTACTCCTACAGGTACGAATATAAACAGTTTCCTTTTGTAGCATGAATCTTTTCTGGATTTAAAGGCTGAGCATTGATTTTGTAGAGGTATCAACTTCCCTTGAGAGGTTGGGTTGAGAAGAGTGTGTATTAGCAAATAGGTGTGTTATTACTATTTTTCCCACCTGTGCTCCTTCTTACTTTGACTGTTCATGCAGTAATGTCCTATATCATGCCAGGAGGGATATCACACCAAATTGTTGACGGTGACCACAACAACAACAACAACAAAAACTAAATCTTCTGAGGCGAACTGTATGCATTTAGTAGTCGTTCCAACATGCCGGTCAGTAGGAAAAACTTGCTTCCTCTAGTGATGAAACACTATCACTATTTTTTATATTTCTCTTCATTTTACACATATGTACATATTGGGGACACAACTGGAAGATATACAGAGTATGCAGGCCTCAGATATATACTGTACAGCAGACTCCAGTACATGAATGGAATGCAGGACTCCGGTATACAGGGACTTTAGAGGTCTCAAGTAGATGCACAGTATGCAGGCTTCAGATGTACACAACACATAGAAGCCTCAGATATATCCATATTATTTTCCTTTAAATACATGCAAGCAGCCTTCTGATATATGCAGACCTCAGACACATCTCTAGTACTTGAGACTGAGAGAAAATAATAATGATGACTTGCTTTTTATTTAGTGCTACATTCCACATTTCAGATGATTCCATAAGATGCCAAAAATGTAAAGGTACACAAATAATTGACCTCAAGAAAGGAAGGGTGAGTCAGCCTTGCTGGGACTCAAACATGCAGCCTCCTGATCGCACTTGCTCATCGTGCAAAGTGAGCACACACTAAGCAATCTTGCAGCTATATGCATAACATGTAAAAATAATCTGAGGCCTGAATAAAATGCGTACATCTGAGGTCTGTGTACTATGGATATAAGTAGCCTTCTATAAAACCTGTGCATGTACTAGGGGCCTTCATCAGTACATATATACCAGATTATGTGCAGACTTGAATAGAACTGAGAAATGCACACCTCTTACATATTAGAGGTCTTCATACTGTGCATACCTTAGAGGCCCTCTGTATACCGTGCACATCTGAGTTCACAGCATGCAAATACTGTGCAGACTGATAGTATTACAACTCTGGACAAAACTAGCAATAGTAACATTGCCACCTCTATACACGGAGAGCTTGTGTGAGGAGTAGGTTGGGCACTGAACATACATTTAGCCGATAACTTACATGCTACCATTTTGGAAACCTCAATAACAAGGACCTGGTTGGCAAAGGGGGAAAACTGTCAGTTGTTTACATTACCGGATTTGAGATATTTACAATATAATTCATAGGGGATTTTTTTTGTATCTCTGAATAAAACAACCTGCTAGATTATTAGGCACCTAATCGAGATTTCAAGGCACTTGAGTTTCATAACTATAATGTTCCTTTTACAATATAATTGGATTTGCCAAATGTGCTTTAAAATGCACGAGGGGGTGGGGAGTAACAAAACAAATGTTAGTCAGTAGAGATAACAATAGTGGAGGGTAAAAGCATCCAAGAAGGCACAGTGGGTAAACTATTGCTTATGTTCTGCTGTCACTGCCCCTGGAATTTCCGTGTTCCCTTAGCAGTCTAAAAAGTCAATATTTGAGGAGTGCTGTGACGTGCATGTTGCTGTCTGGGATTACAAGGCTGGGTCGGGCGCTTCCCACAGGCCAGGCCCCTACACACTCCTGGATCTTAGATATTTTATCCGTTTGAACACATTGGTCAAAAATTCTTCAAGGGAGAATTATACGACAGAAATACAATACACAAGCATTGTGTGTGTTAAATCCAACCACCATTGCAGAATTGTTTCAGCAACATTCCTGACGACAAACTCTACCTTGTAATTCCGACCAACAAGCTCCTAATTCCTTCATTTATTTCCTTCATAGTGGTGTCATGCCTGGGGGACATGCCCCAAAAACATATACTCCTGGCTACAGCCCTGCCTGTGATGCGTCATGTCAAAATGGACTTAGATCTCTGCTATCCTGCTGTTCTGGATACCAGTCTTTAAATGCAAACTATTCTGCATGAGTCCATTTGTTATGCTCATGTTACGCACATCAATAAAAAACAGTTTGGGAAAAATAATGTAACCATTTATTTCACTTTCAGGCATAGCGAATGTAATTGCTCTGGCACCTGTCTAATGGAAGACTATTAGACTGCCTAGCATAGACCTCAGACATCTTCCCTTTACTCCAGTTGGACTTTGCGTAGCTCCCAAAGTTTGTATCTACTTCAGATGGCTTTACGGAGACCAATAATTTTGCCGTGCTTTTTAGGTCGGAGGGTTGCCAAGATCTTTTGATTTTTCTTATATTAGATATATTATATGCATAAAAATACGGGGATTAAGCCAAAGTATTGGAGACAGCACTAACGACTAAATACTTGGAAGTATACTTCAACGGTCGAGGCTGTAATCAAGACCATCTACCCTCGCAGAAACAAGTTGCCTTAGCATTAATAGTCGTGTTTTGCAAATCAATTTGCAAGATGAACGGACTACAAGTAACAGCGCTATGTCAAGTGATAAACTCCAAACTAACGCCATCTGTCATGTATGGAGCCCTCGCTTTCAAAGACCACTTAGAGGTCTGGTTAGATCGTACCCAGAACCCATGTTATTGTGCTATCTTCTCACTGCTTAACTATGCACCAGCAGCTTTGCTTGCGTCTCAAATTCAACCTGCTTAGACAGGGCCTAATTTTAAAATCCTGCTATATGACCTACTGTGCAAAGGCAAGCAGTGCCGAGACTGGCACAATGAGACACTTGATCTGGCAGTTAATTACCAGCAAGGATTTGAAGTGGCACCATTATATTGTATCTCAGTTGATGCCTTAGCTGCATAAGAAATCTGGGACAGTAATATACCTCCAAAACTCATGTCTAGAGTTTTATCTAAGCAAGCCAGATTAATTTCTAGATCAATGGACATTAAAGTTGTCTCTGCTATGAACAGACTAAGAATTCTACTATCTCAATACAATGAGTTAGGATTTTCCGAGTTTCTGAACTTGCCCTAGAAAATATCAATGAAGCAGAGCTCATTAACCCTGAGGTGTGGGGTGATTCATTTGAAAGAATATCGATATGGGCGAATCAAAGGTACAACGGAGCAGTCATGTCGACTTTGTGGAGTGCAGTCAGAGTCCCTAATGCACATAATTTATATCTGTGACCCCGTAATGCCATTTAGAAGATACTGGCTATAGCCAGTCTTCCGGCACCTAAACTTGAGAACTTGTAAAGATGCAGGTGCTGCCTGTCAGTCTGAGAAATTCCCGCAGTTGTCAGCATGAGTTTGAAATTTATGCATCAGGCAGTTAAGTATCTGAATGACAAAACTCTGTAAGCAGAAGTCCCCTGCTTAAGACTCCAGATGCGTGTGTGTGGACTTCGACAGCACTAAAGAAAGCGATTGACAAAGAAATTATTAACTTACATCAATGACTGTACACTTTGAGTTAGAAGGACCAGTATTTCAAGAAATTAATTATATTTATTGGGATTCAGATGCAGCACTGGATATTTAAACTATAAACAGTCCATTCCACGAAATGGTTATGACTTCCAGTTAATGCTCTGAAATGAGGGACAGATTCTCATTATCTACCCAAGCATATGAGAATCCTATTTACTTCATTAACTTGATGGAACTGTGCAACTTTTCACGCCTTAGTCACTTTACAGATACTTGTACCTGAAAACTGATCCCTATAGTATCGGTTGTGCTGGTCAAGATAGTGCACTTGGGGCCAGATGTACTAAGGTAAGTGTTTGCAATTACCAAATAGCAAATTTTTTCGATTCGCTATTTGGTAATCACAAACAGCAATGTACAAATTTGAGTAGAACACATTTTGTGATTCCCATTGGTTCGCACATAGACCTACCTCATTATTATTCATGAGGTAGGTCTTGGTTTGCAACCTATTGGGAATCGCAAAAATCAGAGGGATCATGGCCTGCTGAAGTCAGCAGACCACCATGTCTGTAATTGCTTTTCAATTAAGCAATTTGTTATGTTTGTTTTTAAATGCAGCCTGTTTTCCTTAAAGAAAAACGGAATGTGTTTGAAAAAGAAAAATTAAAAGATTTCTTTCCATTTTTTAAGAGTAGGCAGTGGTCCGTGGGACCACTGCCGGCTCTTTAAAAATGTTTTTGAAAATATTCACAAAGAGGAAGGGGTCCCCTGGGGACCCCTTCCCATTTGCAAATGGGTTACCACCTACGTTTTGCGAGTGCACTTCGGTCGAAAAGCATCGACACAAATCATGGCGATTTGGTATTAGGAAGGGACGCCGTAAACATGCCCTTTTCGGATACCGAATCACAAACCCAATTTGCGATCCGGTAATAGGTTACCGAATCGCAAATTGAGTCTCTGTACATTGGAAATTGCCTTTTTTCATTCGTAAGTTGCCTGGCCGTTTGCGAACGAAAAAAACCTTTGAATATCTGGCCCTTGATCTTATAATCGGAAATGCAACATCTTTTTATCGAACCAAGCATAAAAGAATATCTTCCTTAGTTCATTAATTTGATGGAACTGTGTAACTTGTTCACACACTTAGTCACTTTAGAGATACTTGTACTTGAAAACTGATCCCTTTGCGGAAATGTGACACCCGTTTAGGACTGTTTTATGTTTTTAGCACTCTTTTTTATCTTTTTGTAAAGTTTTTAATTAACTAAAATAAATAAATAATCACTCACAATACAAAAGCATTGTGTTTGTTAAATCCAATCACACATTGCAGAATTGTTTTAAAAAGCATTCCTGATGACAAACTCTACCTTGTAATTCCAACCAACAAGCTCCTAATTCCTTCATCTATTCCCTTCATGGTGGTGTCATGACTGGCGGACATGCCCCGAAAACATATACTCCTGGCTACGGCCCTGCCTGTGATGTGTTATGTCAAAATGGACTCAGATCTCGGCTATCCTGCAATTCTGGATACCAGTCTTTAAATGCACACTCTTCTGTACGTGTCCATTTGTTCTGCTCATGTAATGCAAATAATGAAAAATAGTTTAGGAAAGAAATTAAACCACTAATTTTACTTTCTGGCATAGAAAATGTACTTGCTCTGGTACCTGTCTAATGGAGGACTATTGGACTGCCTGGCATGGACCTCTGACATCTTCCCTCTATGGTCCATTACTGTAGTTGGACTTTGCCTAGTTCCCAAAATGTGTATCTACTTCGCATGACTTTAAGCAGACCAATAATTTTGCCATGCTTTTCGCCTGGGGGTAGCCAAGATCTTTTGATTCATACTAAAAGGACACATATAATATACATTATAATATCCCTCTTCGTCTATTATCTGTTGTGTCATTCACATTTTTCATTTAATCTCTTCAGCATACAGCATGGGGTAACAGATCAGACCACTTCAGTCAATGTATAACTTCACTATGAGCGAAAGCATTCTGCCCTTATAGAAGGAACACACCCACACACAAAGTAGTTCCCTAAGGTTCCATGGACTATTAAGTCAAAATGTGCTTTTTAAGTCCTAAAAATATTTTTGCTAACAGCCAACTATTTTTTGTTTTAGATCAATGAATGCCTGGCAGTACTCCAAACATAGTTTTGCAAAAACCAGGATAAAACAAGCACTGACAAAGCCAAAAGTGCTGGAAACCAATGAAATTTACGTGTCAACCACAGGTGAGCACTTATCTTCAGCCCCCAGCTGTCTTGGTGGAGTGTCTCCACAGGCTGAGCAAATGGCTCCCTTGACATGTGTGCATTTCAGGGGAACCATTCTCTATCCCAGCACAATTCAGGAACCCAAGCACCAAACCTCCAGTTGGACAACAATGTGGAATAGGATGGCGCCACTGAGGACTTTTCTAGTACTTAGTTTGTAAATAAAGCAGTGCATGCACCTAAACGGTTTCTTAGGAGAGCTACAATGGTTCCACCAAAATACGGGGTTGCTAAATAGTGAGGTTGCCTAGTTTGGATTCCTTCATGTGACTATTTCTTCCACCAACCAATACTTCCTGTTTTTTTTTATCTTTCTCTAGCAAGTTCTTTTTCAACCCTACCTTTTCCCTTTATCACTAGTTTCTATGCTTCTTCCCTCCCTTTTCTGTCTTTCTTTCTCTTGCTCTTGGTCAAAGTATAATGATGAAAAAAAGTCCAGTGTCCATAAAAATACATTTAAAAAAAGAGTTCTGGTGCCCTCCACCTTCAACAACCAGCACAAATTAAGTACTGGACTTAATTCTTAAATTACACACTGCTGTCTCATTCTGCAGCCACAGACACATGCCTTAAAACTCATATGGAAATTGTGTACACCTCTTGCTGCTTTTCTAGTGGATCAGTGGTTGTTAATAGTCTAGTTCTTTACTGCAACATGAACTCGGTAATGAACCTACATGTTTTTTGCACCATAATTAACTTATTTGTTTTGTGTGCATTTGTGTCCATGTGCTTATTTTGAATTTATCTTTGAATATTAAAAAATAAACTGAAGTATCTTTGGTCATCCACCAGAGGGTGGTGAGCTCAACTCGTCTTGGGTACATAAATCTCAAAAATAAAACTTCGGCCTCTGTGAAATTTTCAAGCCAGTGCTTAATTTGTCAAAGAATAAGCATCTATGCCCAATGTGTCTCTCAGAAGCCTGCTGCTTGTAGTTACAAAGAATGTAGAAAAGGTTAACGCCTACCCATGCTAATTCAAGAATCAGCAGAGTGAAGTGTAGAAATATGCCTGGTAAAGGAAAAGCATACGCCCAAGCTGTTTACAATGCCAGAATAGGGAGCAAAAATAGACTGGGGTCCTGGGGAGAAGCAGACACGGGTTTTAGTCGAAAGAGAAATATAATTAGTAAACACAGCACAAATGGAAAGTCACAGTATGCACCACAGGCAAACAGTTCAAGGACACGTCTTTGAGAAAATATGGAGATAAAAGTAGACGCACAGAAACAAGATAAGCAGTTGGTTGAGCATTGTAGAACAGTAGACATGTAGGGAGGAAGGCATTGCTAGGCTTCAAAGAATGAGACATTCAAGGACACCGGTAGTGCAGGGTGTGTGAAAATGTATCAATAACATGTGCACTTGAGTAACATTCTGTATTGTGTGGTTAGATGTTTTTGCAGAAACTATTGCTTCTTTCTGAAATTATAAGAGATAGCGATATGCTGGACCAAGCGCTTGATTTGATTTGCTAACAAAATGTATGACATATTGCGGTTTTAAGACTATACAAGACACTCCCTGTTATGTTGTAGTTGAGTTCAGTTTCTAGTTCCACAGAGCTGGCTGACCTCCCGGCCGTGTTTTGATAAACTCGATACTATATTGCCAACAGAAGTCGGGCCACCTTTTTTTTTCTCCGGCAACATGGCGCTGCTGAAGGTCAGGGTTGCTGAATGCCAAGGCTGCTCAGTCGTCCATTCCACCCAATGCCTCTTACCCACCAACTTTCATTTCCTGGTCGTTTATCTTAATTTTTTGGGTTCTTTTCCATTCATGCTTTCTTCCTTTGTCACGGTTTCCCGGCCTTTCTGTTCATTACCCTTTCTCCCTTTTCTGGCATTCTCTCTCCTGTTCTTGGTTGAAGCATGATGATGAAAAAAAGTCCAGGTCCTGCAAAATGAGTGTCAGTGGGCCCCACCTGCAGCCACCAGCTCAAATTAAGCACTGCCTTAAACATTTTAAGATCAACACTTCTAGAAGTGTTATAAATAAGGAACTCGTTCGTGCTACAATGGCCAATACTGACCAAATGTACAAGTCAGTGATTCAGGGGAGCTCTCCTAAGGCAGCTCTTTCCTTCCACTTTCACAATTTTATTTTTTAAATTGTAACCATGGGAGGTGCTTTAGTCAGAACACTTGTATGTTTCAGACTTATCAATGCTGGTTACAGTTTCAGACTATCTTTTTTAGACACTGTGACATTCACCCTGAGGCCCTGTGCTCATATGAGAATGCCTTACTTGTTCCCTGTATCAGGATGAGTGGGCACGAACTCAAAGCCATAAAGCGTCAGTAGATCATTCCAGTGATCCGTTAGTAAGAAAATCACATTTTTATTCAGTGCTTAAAGAGAAATACTTCAAACACCGTACTCCCAGAGGACTACTTCATTTCAGCTCGAAAACACAAACTCAAAAGGATGGAACGAGCAGACATTTACAATTCCTCGCATCTTGAACTAAATGAATTTAGCTTGTCTTTTTTTCCACGGAATTGCACCTTGTAATTTATTTATAGTTTGAATACCGGATTCACCATCTCGAAAAAGGTCAATCACAATTTTGAGCTTCCTTTCTTTCTCTTTCTTTACTTTCTTTTTTGGGATTTTGTTTGGCGCGCAGCTACTCAACGAGTGCCCCGGCGCTATAGCAAAAGGCGGACACAGGGAGCATGACTTCTAGATTAAACAGGTGGGTTTTCAGAGATTTTTGGAAGTTCACTTCATCAGTGAGGGCTCTTAGATGAAGCGAGGGCTGGTTCAACGTTTTGGCAACAAGTACCACAAAGGAGGCACCCCCTCCGAGCAATAACCCGAGTATTCCTGGAGCACAGGGGCTCTGGACGGACAGAATTCAATGATTCTCTCAGTCAGATATTGGGACCTGTGTTGAAGAAAGCTGGATGCACGATCGTTAAAGCTTTGAACGTCACTCATATCAAATCAAATCATGCAATATTTATATAGCGCACATATCACTCGAAAGTCTTACGGACTGGCAACCAGTGCAGTTCTTCCCAGAGGTGGGACACCGAAGAACTTTTAGACAATCTGAAGAGCCGGGTTGCGGTGTTCTGCACCATCTGCTTCAAAGGAAAACCTGTACTTTCTCCACTAGGCCTTTTCTTGCACAAGTTCATCAAGCAATTGGGAAATACGGTACCTACTAAAGGCACTCTTCAACAATAGGATAGGTGTAAATTACCCTACAAAATGTATTTGCAGAAAACACCTCTAGTACCGGAGGACACCGTATGAGAGATCTGAGCCTACCAAGCATGCCACTTCCATGAAGCTACTACAATGTATAGAAGAACGCCTCTTTCCATCCTGGGAGGCCAGTGCTTCAACGAGAACGGTAGTACGTCTATGCGGCCATTTGGGACTTCACACAGCTTAAGCTAGCCAGCCTAGATAGCAGCCATGCCTTCCATGAGTCTGAGAATAATAAATATCAAAAAGTAAGAAGAATTATGGGGTTTTTTAATGCCCATTTACTACATTCTACACACAACAAACTCAGGTGGTCGAATGGCAGAAGGCGGATTGCCCTCAATTACTGGTACTGACCTTGGCAATCCATTCTCCATCTTGACTATTGGCAGCTCCCAGTGTGGGTATCTACTTCTGAAGGAATTACTGAAAATGACAATGTTGCAATCCATGCTTTTGTCCTCTGTAATGGGGAAGCCAAGCACAGATAAGTAGTGATCATCGGCCCTCCAGCTCACTTGGTCAGAGCAGATACCGGATGCATCGGAAGTTGAGTGATCCCTGAAGGGCATGTAAGGTATCCCATGGCAGCAGTTTAGCTCAGAAACCAACTCTTTCAGCAAACACACTATGGAAAGGAAGCAACAAACTGTTAAGACATCCTAGCCAACAGCTTGGATTAGGGAATGTGAGGGAGTGATTAATATCTCACCCCCAGGACGTCACACTTCCAGCTACTGTTGAATCTACACTATTACATTGTAAACATTCTTCTGATGTTGGAGCACAAGCAATGCAGCTTTAGCTGTACATGGCCTTCGTTGCTCGTCAAGTTCTCAATGAACTTGAAGCAATTATGAAAGCAATTAATCAACAAGCACGTTGGATTATAACTGATTTAAGCATTCATGTGCTCCTATTCTTGTCTTTGACCACATGAAGCACTCTGCTGCCTTTTTGTCTCGTTTGAGCTACATAAATGCTACATACAAAATAAAAAAGAACACTATTTGCTAACTGACTTTTCTGAACTAACCTCTCAGAGCTCATTATTAACTCTTAAAGTGTGTTAATTTCAATATTGCGTCAGTGATTCCATGTCAGGACCGGAGCCAAGGATTATGCTTTTCCTTCGTTGCTTTAATCACAACAACAGCAGCCATTAAAGCATTATAATACTATTTTTTCCCATGAACACCAGGGAACACAAAACACAAAGCTCATAAGTCCTCCTTTAGTCTCTGCAGCTAGGTCTCAACATAGTCCTCTGTCGCTGCTCATTCTCCCTCGTGCTTTGCTGCTCAGCAGCCATTTAAGTAGTGTTTTTAACTTCTCTCCTTATTGTTCAGTATTTCTGTGACTTTATTATACTGCATTTTGGCTTGCTATTCTTGATTTTTTACCAAGTGTTTGCCTTTCAGACTCTTGTGCCATCGCAGGACGGCTTTGGGGCACCATAAGCAACTTTGTGCCCCCTGCTGTGGACTGAGGTGCAGTCTTGAGGCCCATGGAATGCGCTGTGGTCAAGCACAAAAACTCTGGCTCCGCGGCGTGCATCTCCCTCAGATCCAGAATGCAGCGTACGCCGTCAGTGTCTGAAAGTGGTCAAGCCTTGTCCTGCTGCCCAGGGTGTCACCTAGCTTCGTACTGGCTCTGTACATTTCCCCGTTTGTGTTTTGTGATGCCCCAGTGGGGTCTGTACTCAGCGCTCTGACACCCTGCTGGGTCAGTATTTAAATAAGGCCTCTCAAAGCCGTCACTGGGGACACAGTCCCGGTCAACTTCTGAACCCGTTATATCCAAGGGTGTTTGTGTCCCCAGAGCTCTCGCCCGCCTAATTGTGCACCTCTGGCCACCCACATAGCCTGTTCTCCCTCCAAGCCTTCAAATACGTACACGCCCATGTGTGCCTCATAAGAGCTGCCCCAGCCCCCCCATACAGCCAGGCCTTAGGCCTCTAATCCATAGGTACCTCACAATTACTTTCATCACGCACCGCCTTTTCTTATTGGCGAAACAGCCATGCTGTCCCCACAAGCTACATATGAGAAGGACGACTCATTGTTGGTCCCCCAGTGGGATGAAGAATTCTATGAGGTGATAGATAACTCAATCTACAGGGCAGTTACCAACCTCATGGGTCGTATGGTGCAACGCCTCTCTGACCAAATAACTAGAGTGTGCGCAAAAATCACCCAAAAGCCTGAAGGGCCCCCCCAGGGCGGTACGGGATTGATAAGGATGCATTTGAACGCCTAAAGCCCATGTTCCTTGTGCATTCCTCCCCTCAGGAAGGAATGCGCAAGAGCCCTACCCTGAACCTCCCCACCCAAGCATCGCTGATCAAGATAGTGATTCCCCTGGCACAGATGAAGAAGCGGACTGCTCCAGATCTTGGCGCCCATCTTTAGACCCTGTTACCGCAATTCAGGGGATTTCTGACATGCTGGATCCTAATGATATAATCCACCCCAGGTCTGCAGAGTGGATCCCAGCTAAAAAAGTGGCTAGCTACATGGCACAGTGGCTGCGCAAGCCCCTGGAGAAGGAAGCCCGCAACCGTCTTAGGGCAATGTCTCCTCCCCCCCACACTTAAGGGGAAGGTAGCCCTCATCCCGGACATCGATGTCAAAATGGCAACCTTCCTTGCAAAGTTTATTAAGGACCCAAAGTAGGGCATAGATAGGTTGTGGCACTCTTGCCAAGACAAGCTACTGGAAGAAATAGGCTCTATAACTAAAATACTATATATAGCAGAGGAGGCCAAAGCCTCATGTTCCCTCAACCCATCAGATGTCCTTTCCCACGGCGCAGAGGGCTATTATGTTCATAGGAAATGCAAAAGAGGCGCCCCTCCCTTTTGATTAAGGTTGAACCCAAATTGGGGGATCTGGCCTCCTCGGGGGCACAAGGGGTTATTCGGGGATCCCTTTGTGAAGGAATTGGGAAAATTCATGGTGACGTTTATGTCACTGGACAAAGTGCAATCCAATATCAAGTGTGTCTTCCCACCCCGTGTTTGCTCTGGGGCCGGTCAAGGCAGGAGCCACTTGACCGGTCGCTTCTCCTACCAACCACCCCAAAGTTCCGGATGCGGACAGTACCAGACTATCCCACGCTTCAGTAATTTCTACCCAAGAAGAGGACAATGCATCCATGGTCATGGAGGATTCAAAGGACAAGCAAACGCCAATGCTGTCTTTCCGGCTGCTCACATGGGGGGGGGGTGGCGCTGGCACTCTTCCTTCCGGCATGGGCGGCGATTACCACAGATGCTTGGGTCTTGCAGACAATGCTGGGGTTCGACATCAAATTTTACGGTTCCCCTCGTCAGGCTTCCTGCCCACGTCCCATTTGTTTTATCTCCCGCAACCCAGCCCTCATGGACGAGGAGGTCCAAGCCCTCCTTCAGAAAGGCACGATCTACCCATCAGTGGAGAATTCCAAAAGTTTCCTCAACAACCTTGTTCTAGTCGACAAGTCAGATGGCAGTCATCTCCTCTGGGACGTGTTGTTCTGTCCGAATGGATGGTGCGCCTCGACCTGAAGGATGCATACCTTGCGGTGCCAGTGTTTCCCCCTTATCGCCGGTTTCTTCAGTTCATGTGGCGCTCTCAGAAGCTCGAATTTGCCACCCTTCCCTTTGGCCTGTTGGCACCCTGGTGCCTCAAGAAGGTCCTGAAATGAGAAAAATCATTCCCCAGAGCTCAGGGAATTCGGCTCATTGCCTGCCTAGACGATATGCTCCTCCTGCCACAGTGCCCCAAGTAACTGATAATACACATTCGTATGGCGAAAAACCTTTTGCAGCGCCTAGGGTTTATTATAAATGAAAAGAAGTCCCTTCTACTCCCGGATCAGAGAGCAACCTTTTTAGATTTCGTCATAGATTCCACATCGGCACGCCTGAGTCTTCCATATTGGAAGATGGCAAAGATCAGGTGCAAACTCTGCCAGACAGTGGCCAAGTCACACACATTGCTCAGATAGAATGACCGTTTGGTGGGACTCCTCTCCTTGTCGATCCAAGTGATTTTTCTGGGCCCTCTGCACTATCAGGCCTTGTAGCACCACAAAGCGCACCATCTGCGAAAGGACCTGACGTATTCCCAGTCAGTTTCACTGTTAAGCAAAGACAGAGAGGAGATAGAATGGTGGCTCACCCATATGGAGACCTGGAATGGGAGAGCAATCCACGGTTCTGCTCCCAACTTGGTGACAGAATGAGACGCCAGAAGGTCTGGCTGGGATGCAAGGTGTGGAAATTTCACCACCGGAGGAGGCTGGTCACCACTCAGAGTTTACATATAAAGTGTTTGGAGCTCCAGGCAGGGTTGATCGCTGTTCAGTGTTGGACAAAGGATGGGATTCAGTCTTCGGTCCTCCTGAAGATGGACAATGTCTCAGCAGCGCAATATATCGACCACCTGGGAGGCACCAGGTCTCCCGCTCTGGCAGATATGACAAATTAGTTCTGGACGTTCTACCTGAAGAATCAGATATACGTCATGGCGGAATGCCTTTCAAGTCAGGTGAACCAGATATCGGATTGGCATTCCCGGCACCTCTGGGACACAAGCATGTGGAGGCTGGACCCACAGGTCTTTTGCAACCTGGTTGACAGATGGATCCCGTTTATGATCAACCTGTTTGCATCTTGCCTCGATCACCAGCTGCCGGGGTTCTTCAGCTGAAGGCCAGACCCTCAAACAGAGGCAACAGATGCATTCCAACAACACTGGAGTCAGAAGGGCTAGGCTTCCCCGCCCCCCCCCCCCCAACCCCGTCTCAATGATCACCTGGGCGTCGGCCCAAGTCCGCAGGCAGCAATAGGAAGTACTCATGATAACACCAGCATGGAAGTCTCAAGAGTGGTTTCCAGTTTTTCTGGAACTTTCCTGGGATTCTCCAATCCAACTCCGTCTCTTTCCTCACATCTGATGAGTCCGGATCTCGAACCCCACCAGTTGGAGGCAGAGGGATCTTTATCACTGATGGCATGGCGGATTACAGGCAACGCTGGAAGCTTTCAGGCCTTTACTGCCATGTTGACTTCCTCTTCGCCAGGGCCTGGGACAATAAGACTACCAAAAGCTAGCGTTCATTCTGGACGAGATGGATATGTTGGTGTCTGTGAAGGAACGTGGATGCTGATGTAGTGTAGGTACTTAATTTCTTGCCAAGCCTCACAGAAGAAGGGCTAGCATATTGATCAGTTAACGCTTTCCGCTCTGCCATTTCAGCAGGACATGCCCTTGTAGATGGGGCACCAGTGGGTGAATATCCTGTTGTATGTCGGTTGCTTGGGGGGTGCGGCTCTCCCTACCCCTGAACCGCAATATGCAGCCCTTTGGTATTTTAACTTAGTTCTCAATCTTTTCATGTTATGGCAACCGAACAGGTTTCTGTCCCAGAAATAACTCTCAGCCAAATTGGCTATGTGTCTTTGTCTCGTGTCATGCTGGAGAGTATCCAACACATGAGCTTTGGACCTAAGAAGTAATAGTTTTCAAAGTCAGCAGGCGTGCCAAATCCAATACTTGCACAATTTCTTACCAAGCTTCTGCAAAATCTCCTAAGCTCTTTGTGGTGCAATGCCTCAAAGCATACATGCAAATGACTGAGGAGGTTCGGCCTCCGGGAGAGAGACATCTTCTCGTTGTATTTTACAAACCCGTAGAAGGCGGTATTTTCCCCCAACTCTAGCCCGTTGGATAAAGAGCGTGATGCAAGAAGCTGGCATAGATACCTAAACGTTTGGTGCACATTCAGCTAGAGGAGCAATGGCTTTGAAAGCTTTTGTCAGGACGCACGCTTGGAGGAGCTCATGCGCGCCACAGACTGGTCTTCGAACTCTACTTTTAAGAGATTCTATTTAAAGCCTGTGGTGGATGTAGCCCAACTGGTGGTGAGTAAGCTTTCAGCTAGCATAATTCTCGCCTCGGGTCCTGACATAGAATGAAAATTTGCCTAGCTTAGTGATGGTAAGTTTCAATTCTATTAAGGAAAAGGAAGCAAGGATTATCCCACCCGGTGGTAAAAAAAAAGCAATCCCACCCCATTCTAAAGTAAGTACTTTGATTTTGTTTCTATGGAGCTTTGTTGTGATATTGTTTATTAAGTGAAATGTTTTCGTACCTTTACAAGGTTGGTGCTTGCCTCTAAATGAAAATGTCTGCTTATACAATGCTGGTGTTTTCCCCTCTAATGAAGATGTTTTACATTACATGAAGTTGTGGTCTGGTCACTGATGGAACATCTCTTGGCAGGAAATGAAGGATTGAAGCAAGATGCATAAAAAAGGAACTGATGGAGTGATTCGCACGAAGAAAGAGGGAGAATGAGCAGCGCCAGAGGACTATGTTGGGACCTGGCTGCAGAGACTGAAGAAGGACTTATGAACTTTGTGTTTTGTTTTCCTTGGTGATCATGGGAAAAGTAGTTTTATAATGCTTTAACGGCTGGTGTGTTTGGTGAATTGTGATTAAAGCAAAGAAGAAAGGGGATAATCCTCGCCTCCATGTCCTTAATAGAACTGAAACTTACCTTCACTAAGCTAGGCAAATATTCATTCTTATTGACTGCTTATAAAGAATATGTATATATTTCATGCTAATATGATCACTATTAATATGGTATGTCTGTGAAGAGCCCTCTGATACAGGATCCAAAGACTATCTACAGCTCTTACGCATGTCCTGGTGTTAGCATAAATATTCCAGACCTATAAAAAGCAATACATTTTGAGATACTTCTCTTTGTGCAGTTTGGTTCAGCTGGAAACACTGCGCTTAGATGAAAATACTGATTTTGCTCTGAGTCAGGTTAAGTCTGAGCGCATACTGAGCCGTAGATAGCCACAAAGCTTCTGCAGATGAATAACTATGAACATTCTTCCAGAGTTATCCTCCAGTAATTTACAATTTAATTTTGAGCTTACAGTTACTGAAAAATACTTCAAAGAACGTTTTCCCTTAAGATGTTGTCTTTTCTGCTTGAAAGCACACGAGGAAAGGGGTGCTAGTAGCAGACACTGCGCTTCTTAACATCTTTAACAAACTGCATTTGCTTTTTTATTTTACTGTTCCAGGCAACTGAACCTGCTAATTTATTTATAGCTTGCATTTCGGATTCACCACTCTGAAAAGGGGCCTAATCGCGGTTTGCGAGAATCAGAGTGAGGCGTTTCCCCAAGGAGCCTTTTCTAGGTCACATTCTTCATACATTTGTGAAATATGGCAGTGGCTAAATGCTCTGCCTCTTTAGAATGTGTTCTTTGCTCCACACTGTCTATCAGCATAAAATACTTTCTGTGGCTAAGGTAAGTATACAAGAGGTCAAATCCTCTCACTCCACAATGTCATGCTTGGGACTCACAATGTATTGTATTGTGGGTTGGTAATAACATCTCTGTGAAACTATAAAAGAATACTTCGAGCAGTAATACCACAAGATGTAAGGCTGGGATGAAGCCTTCTTGGGCCCACTTTGATTCTCCCTTTAGTTTCATAATTTAGCAGACTTTGATTTAGCTAAATTGTTTTATTTCGGCTTTCATGATATTCTGCGACGACACTGTATGTGCTGCCTGTTTCTAGGAAGCCTTTCCTGCTACATTATCGGTACTTTGCGTTCAAGGGTAAGAACATAGAACAAGATATTCTAGTATTGATTTGTTTGCTTGGAGACCACTTCTAACATTCAGACACCAGTGACGGCTGACATCTACGCAAGAGGGGGTTGGATACGCTCAAAATGTCATTTATTTATATATATATATATATATATATATATATATATATATATATATATATATATATATATATATATATATACACACACACACACATATATATATATTCACTGAAAAAACAATAGGTTTCAGGCCTGATATAGTTAGGAATTAGCATTTAAAAAACCTTAGAAATTCACTGAAAAAACAATAGGTTTTAGGGGTGTTATAGTAAGCTGGACATTTCACTCTAACAAAACCACTGAAATTCCTCCGATATAGTTAGTTGTACTAACTACATCTCGCGCGCCCGCAATCCACTGCTGATGATGTCACATATTACATCATTCATGACATGGTCAGTAACATCATTGATGACATCTCAAATGACATCACTGATAACATCGTCCAGAGAATGTGGTTTGGTTAGTTATTTAAATATGTATTATATATACAGCAATTTGCATTGAAGAATGAGTGGATATATAAATATAAATATCTGGATGGAGGATTTAGTAGCAGAGTGACTGACTGTTTACTTGACTAATTTATAGTGTCTCACTAAATATATTGGATAGTGACTAAACTGTGTGAATATCTATCACTTTTTTCAGTTGTTGTGTAAACTGCTGCACTAGTTGGTTACTAGCTACGTGAAAGTCTATATTATTTATTGATTAGTTAACTGACTATTTGTATGGGAGAGTGAATGTTTGTGTGGTTCGGTGGGGGGTGTGTGACTGCCCAAAGATTTGTGAATAGTTGATTCAGTAGGTATATGAAGTTAAAATTACATGTTATAACAGTTGTTTGGGTGAGTGAATATCTTTATGGGTGTGGCGATGAGCAAATATATGTCTCAATGGTACATGTCCAACAAACTAGAAAAATAAAAGCCTGTGTATGTGTCAGTTGTTCTATGTAAATAAGTATACATAAGACACAGTGATTGTATGAGTGGCTGTATGGATAACTGTATAGTTGTAATAGTGGTTTTAAAACACACTAAGTATGAGCTATTATCTATATGAATAGATGAAGTGGTGTTTTTATAAGCGTATAGCTAAGTAAAAGTAAGTATGATCCATTGTTTGCATAAGTGAGTAGGATGACTTCATAAGTTATTAGGATGTGTGCTGGTGTGTAATGTCGATACAGGTTTATAAGTATATTTGATAGTGTTCTATTGATCATTGACAGCATGTATGAGTGAATCTAAAGGTAAGTGATTAGATGTGTGTATAGATCTAGGAATCACTAAGTGGGTGTTTAGAAACTTGTATTGGTGTGTCAATGGTTTTAACTGTGGCACTCTGTATTTTACAGTGAGTGAATTAAGGTTATACTAGTGTATGATGAGGTGTATCTGATTGTCACATGGATGATGTCATCAGTGATGTCATTTGAGATGTCATCAGTGATGTCACTGACCATGTACGCCATGTACACCATTTAAGGCACGAGTCTGAACTGAGGACTACCACTTTGCCAAATTTGGTGTCATTCCGTTCAGCAGTTCAGCCTGTAGCTGCGTCAACAGGTCCTATGGGAAAATGCATGGGCGAAACACGTTTTGGGACCCTCCTTTTTTCCTCGACCCCCGCTTGACGAATCACTGTGAAATTTTCAGGATAGGAGCGGACCGGAGCTGGCCAAAAGTTTGGAAAATGTCGCGAAGATTCGTCAATCGACGCCAACGTTATTCCAAATAGAATGTTGCGGATTTCCTATGGAAAATAGGTCCTAACTATATCTACCTACTGGCGACCGCCAGTAGGTCGGTCACGGTCACGGTCACGGTCACGGTCACACACACACACACACACACACACACACACACACACACACACACACACACACACACACACACACACACACACACACACACACACACACACACACACACACACACACACACACACACACACACACACACACACACACACACACACACACACACACACACACACACACACACACACACACACACACACACACACACACACACACACACGTATATATACATACATATATACATTTCTGCAAAAACTGCTCCTCCTGGGAAATCAGCCCGTTGTTTGGTGGCGCGTTCAGCCGGTAGAGCCACAGCCAGCATAAATATAAACGTAGATCCACAAATAAAGCGCGCTCTCAGATGCAGTTGAAAAGCAGTGGTTTATTCCTCAGAATGTTACGTGTTTCGAAAGTTACACTTTCTTGATCACACACTGAGCGTTTGTGACACGGTGCTATACATACATGCTGAAGGTACTAAGCATAGAAAGGGGACTTACATTCTTGAGTCACCCATGGATTGCACCCCTAAGGCGGCCATATTGGAACATGTTTATATATATATGTATATATTCATCCAAAAGTTGCCCTCAGCAAAGGCGCACACGGAGACAGGCAGACCAGGCTTCATCAGCAAGGCTCTTTATTATTCAAACCAGCAGCGCTTCCAGGCATTTCATTTTGTTAGACCCTACGCGTTTCGGAGCTCCCATGCTCCTTGGTCACGGGTCGGTTGATGCTGGCAGATACGCTGGCGTGGAGTCCCTCTTTGCTTTTAATCCCCTTCAATGGGCTCCTGATGTTCTCAGCCTTCTGGGACTCGTAGTCCAGCGTTAAAATATTACCCTTAATTGGTTCTGCCTAGAACCAATTCTGTTTACGGCTCTCCCAAAGCCTCCGGTTACACTGCTAGTAAAATGTTTAGCACCCATCTCCCTGTTTTCACGAAGTCTGTGATCAGGCTCCAACAGTCTGCTTAATTACCGCAGCGGTGCTGCCTTTCCAACCGGGACCGGCCGCGCACCGCGTGCTCACTGTGCGCGCACGGTGCGCAAAGCGCACCGTGCGCGCACGGAACGAACTGCGTTAAGTGGGCGCGCACGCCACAAATGGCGTAAAGTAACTTAGCATTTAAAAAAACGTACAAATTCACTGAAAAAACCATAGGTTTCACACACGTTATAGTTAGGAATTAGCATTTAAAAAACCTTGCAAATTCACTGAAAAAACCATAGGTTTCACACATGTTATAGTTAGCTGGACATTTTACTGATAAAAAACCAATGAAATTCCCCCGTTAAAGTTACTGTAGGCAACTATAACTCACGCGACCGTAATCCTCTGCTGATGACATATGTGTCTTTATGAAAAAAAAAAATTTGTAATATATGTATAGCTAAAATTTAATGGAAGAAGACATGGGCAAATAAGTGTCTAAATACAGTATTAGCATCAGCAGAGGATTACGGTCGCGTGAGTTATAGTTGCCTACAGTAACTATAACGGGGGAATTTCATTGGTTTTTTATCAGTAAAATGTCCAGCTAACTATAACATGTGTGAAACCTATGGTTTTTTCAGTGAATATATATATATATATATTACCTACTGGCGGTCGCCAGTAGGTAGTTATAGTTAGGACCACGTTTCCATAGGAAATCCGCAACATTCTATTTTGAATAACTTTGGCGCCGGTTGACGAATCCTCGCAAATTTTTCAAAATAGGTGGGGCGCTACGCTCCGCTCCTACCCTGAAAGTCTCGGGGGGGATTCGTCAAGCGGGGGCTGAGATAAAAGGGGGGTCCCAAAACGCGTTTTTCCCATGCATTTTTCCATAGGACCTTTAGACACAGCTACAGCCCGAACGGCTGAACAGAATTACTTGAAATTTGGCAGAGAGGTAGTCCTCAGGTCAAGGAAGTGCCTTTTGTAGGTTTGGTGTAAATCTGTTCAGTAGATTCTGAGAAAATAGCCTTTAAATCAATATATATATCTGAGCCAGCTTACGGTGCGCTTACGGTACGCTTACCGCACGCGTACGGTGGCGTGCGCGAGCGCGATTCTGATTGGCCCTTAGATCTTAGTAAACATTCGAATCGGTCGAAACCAGGAAGCGGCGGCCGCCATTTTCTCTCTCGCACTCTGAGGGGGGAGCTGATAAACAAATGCCAAAAACATATAAAGGGGCTGTTTAGACAGCGCCCATGCACATAACCATGTTAGTTGAGTCTTCAAAGATCCCCCAAGGCAAAAAACGGTAATTTTTTATTTTTCGAAAATTTCGCCGATTACGCTTACCGTATGCGTACGGTAAAAAATTATTAAAAACAAAAAAAAAACACTCTCTCCACCCCGTGTGCAAATGGTGGCCGAAGGCCACCATTTGTGCAAGGCATATAAGAGCACAGCATTTCCCCAAAAAATTTCAACAGATTACCTATCACAAGGAAGCGCATAATATGTCCTCCATGTGCGCACGATGCTCGAAGCGCATCGTGCGTACATGGCCCATCTAGCGTAACGTGGGCACGCGGTGCGCGTAGCGCACCGCGTGCCCACCGTGCGTGCACGGCACTAACTGCGTAAAGTGGGCGGGCGGTGCGCGAAGCGCACCGCGTGCTCACTGTGCACGCACGGTGCACGAAGCGCACCGTGCGCGCACGGAACGAACTGCGTTAAGTGGGCGCGCACGCCACGAATGGCGTAAAGTAACTTAGCATTTAAAAAACCGTACAAATTCACTGAAAAAACCATAGGTTTCACACACGTTATAGTTAGGAATTAGCATTTAAAAACCTTGCAAATTCACTGAAAAAAACCATAGGTTTCACACATGTTATAGTTAGCTGGACATTTCACTCGTGAAAAACCAATGAAATTCCCCCGTTATAGTTAGTGCAGGAAACTATAACTCACGCGACCGCAATCTTCTGCTGATGACATATGTGTCTTTATGAAAAAAAAATATTTGTAATATATGTATAGCTAAAAATTTATGGAAGAAGACATGGGCAAATAAGTGTCTAAATACAGTATTAGCATCAGCAGAGGATTGCGGTCGCGTGAGTTATAGTTTCCTGCACTAACTATAACGGGGGAATTTCATTGGTTTTTTATCAGTAAAATTTCCGCTAACTATAACATGTGTGAAACCTATGGTTTTTTCAGTGAATTTATATATATATATATATATATATATATATTACCTACTGGCGATAGCCAGTAGGTAGTTATAGTTAGGACCACGTTTCCATAGGAAAACCTCAACATTCTATTTTGAATAACTTTGGCGCCGGTCGACAAATCCTCGCAAATTTTTCAAAATAGGTGGGGCGCTACGCTCCGCTCCTACCCTGAAAGTCTCGGGGGGATCCGTCAAGCGGGGGCTGAGATAAAAGGGGGGTCCCAAAACGCGTTTTTCCCATGCATTTTTCCATAGGACCTTTAGAACGAGCTACAGCCCGAACGGCTGAACAGAATTACTCAAAATTTGGCAGAGAGGTAGTCCCTAGGTCAAGGAAGTGCCTTTTGTAGGTTTGGTGTAAATCTGTTCAGTAGATTCTGAGAAAATAGCCTTTAAATCAATATATATATCTGAGCCAGCTTACGGTACGCTTACCGTACGCTTACGGTAAGCGTACGGTGGCGTGCGCGAGCGCGATTCTGATTGGCTCTTAGATCTTAGTAAACATTCGAATCGGCCGAAACCAGGAAGCGGCGGCCGCCATTTTGTCTCTCGCACTGAGAGTGATTTTTAAAATATCAAGCCCAAAAACATGTAAAGGGGCTGTTTTGACAACTCCCTCCCACATAGTCATGTTGAGGGAGTCCCCAAACATCCCCCAAGTGCAAAAACGGTTTTATTTTTTTTTCGGCAATTTCGCGGGGTACGCTTACCGTACGCTTACCGTAAGCGTACGGTAAAAAAATAAAAATAAAAAAAACACTATCCACACTTACCCCACCCCCTGTGCTTTGGGTGGCCGAAGGCCACCAAAAGTACAGGGCTTATGTTAAGGGCAAAAAACACTATCCACACTTACCCCACCCCCTGTGCTTTTGGTGGCCGAAGGCCACCAAATGTACAGGGCTTATTATAAGGGAAAAAAACTTAGCATTTAAAAAACCGTACTAATTCACTGAAAAAACCATAGGTTTCACACACGTTATAGTTAGGAATTAGCATTTAAAAAACCTTGCAAATTCACTGAAAAAACCATAGGTTTCACACATGTTATAGTTAGCGGAAATTTTACTGATAAAAAACCAGTGAAATTCCCCCGTTATAGTTAGCGCAGGCAACTATAACTCACGCGACTGCAATCTTCTGCTGATGACATATGTGTCTTTATGAAAAAAAAATATTTGTAATATATGTATAGCTAAAAATGTATGGAAGAAGACATGGGCAAATAAGTGTCTAAATACAGTATTAGCATCAGCAGAGGATTGCAGTCGCGTGAGTTATAGTTGCCTGCGCTAACTATAACGGGGGAATTTCACTGGTTTTTTATCAGTAAAATTTCCGCTAACTATAACATGTGTGAAACCTATGGTTTTTTCAGTGAATATATATATATATATATATATATATATATATATATATATATATATATATATATATATATATATATATATATTCACTGAAAAAACCATAGGTTTCACACATGTTATAGTTAGCTGGACATTTCACTCGTGAAAAACCAATGAAATTCCCCCGTTATAGTTAGTTCTGCTAACTATAACTCGCGCGCCCGCAATCCACTGCTGATGACGTCACATATTACATCACTCATGACATGGTCAGTGACAACACTGATGACATCTCAAATGACATCATCCATTCAGTATGTGTTTCTGAACAATTTTAATATGTATAATATATATAGGGAAAGGCCTGTTGAAGAATGAGTGGGTGTACAAGTGTGTAAATGGATGATTTTCTGTGGTGCGTAACTGACTCTATAAGTGAGTCATTAAATGTATCTTACTACAGACTAGTGACTAAACTGTGTAAATGTTTGTATTTGTCTGTATGTTGGTGTATAAGTGGCGGCATGGTTTTGTGAATACCTATATAAGTGTCTATATGAGTTATTGATTGCTTGTCTCAGTATCTGTATGGGTTCCTGAGTGTTTGTGTGGGTAGGGTGTGTGTGACTCTATGCATAGATGTGTGAGTGGGTGATTCTATGGGTGCATGGTTTTAAGAGTGCATCTGTGATGGACTGTATGGTTGAGTAAGTGTATGTATGGGTGTGTTAGGGATTGAATGTATATCTCAGTGGTACATTTGGGACTAACTACATATGTGAAAGGCAGTATATATGCGTGTAAGAGTATATAAGTGGGTAGATGTGAGAGTGTGTGATTGTGAGAGTGACTGTATGGATGAGTGTGTGCTTGTATCAATGATTCTATAAGAGCGTAAGAATGTGATACTATTTTTATGAGTAAGTGAACTTGAGTGTGTATAACCACATAGGTGAGTAAATGGGAGTGTGATTATTTGCATGACAGTAAACAGTAAATCTTGTGTTTTGGGAAGAAGAGTACGAAGTTTAGCTGGTACTTGGGCCAAACCAAGTTAGATACTGTAAATGAATATAAATACCTCGGAATATGGTTTACAAGGTCTTTGAAGTGGGATATCCATCTGGAAGCACAGAAACTAAAAGCGCATCTTGCGGTATGTGGGTTGAAAAGATTTGACTATAGCTATGGCGATATGTCACATAAACCTCTATTGACCGCCTTTAAGGCTATGGTTCCGCCACAATTCCAATATGGGGCAGAGGTTCTATGCATTGATGGGAAAAGCTCATGGGACAAAGAGGAGGGTAAATGTCTAAAATCCCTGCTGTCCCTTCCAGGGTCGGCGATGATCCAGGCAATTAGATTGGAATTGGACCTACCTTCATGGAATGTCCAGGTCCAGTCAAGATTGCTTAGATTCTGGAACCGCCTGGGGATGGGGGAAGTCACCAAGGTATCACAATGGTGTATGAAGGAAATTCAATCCAGTGAGTTAAAGTGGGCGAAGGCAACAAGAAGGAAACTCCTGACCATTTGTGATTACCTAATGGTGGACATTGACCCCATGACACTCCAAACTAATGTGATAAAGAATGTGCTTAAAGTGCAGGGTAAGGTAAGCTCGAGGGCAATAGATCTAAAGTATTTGAGAGAAAAAGACTCTAAAGTTTATGAGCACAGGATGGGAGAAAGACTCCAGCTTTCCATATATGGATTTGCTACCTAACCGTTGGCTAAGGAAAGAAGTCTTTAAATTAAGAATAGGAATCAATCCGTTATTTATAAATAGCGGAATAAAAGCTGCCCTTTCACATCCGGATGGTAAATGCGTGTGTAAAATAGGAATGAAGTGTGATATTTTGCACCTTTTATTGGATTGTCATCAGTTTTTAAATCTACGTAAAGTGTTCCTTCGCCCGATATTTTTAAAATATGATGTCAATGAGCGCTCGCAAGCACGTGATCTTTTAGTGGAAATGGAAAATCTTGACATTGCGATAGCCATTGGGAAATTTATGCAGGGGGTTTATAAATTTATAAACTGAGTAGAGACCCATGAAAAGGCCAAAGCTTTTTAATTCTAATGAATTTTGGTTTTAATTGTGTAAATGCAGTTTTATGACAGTAGAATTTTTATAGTAAATGGAAAGAATTTGTGTTATGATGATTTTAAATGATAAAATATGTATTGTGGTTTATAGATCAATTGGTCTAAATAAACTTTATTTTTGACTTGACTTGCATGACTGAGTAGGTGTGAGACTACCTCTATGGATGATTGGTAGTGTGTGAGTGTCTATATAGGTGTATAAATGCATATGATAGTTTTGTATGGAGTGACTGTAAGTATGAGTGACTGTACAGGTGAATGAGTGGAGGTGTATGTAGACCTAAGAGTTAATAAGTGGGTATGTAGTTATTGGTATTGCAGTATGTATGGTTTTGAGAATGGAACTCTGAAATTTTGAGTCGGTGTATCAAAGGTTATATTAGGGTGTGAGAAGATGTGGTAATTTATCACATGGATGACATCATCAGTGATGTCATTTGAGATGTCATCAGTGATGTCATGAGTGGTGTCACTGACCATGTCATGAGTGATGTAATATGTGACGTCATCAGCAGTGCATTGCGGGGGCGCGAGTTATAGTTAGCTGAACTAACTATAACGGGGGAATTTCTAGGGTTTTGTACGAGGGAAATGTCCAGCTAACTATAACATGTGTGACACCTATGGTTTTTTCAGTGAATTTGCAAGGTTTTTTAAATGCTAATTCCTAACTATAACGTGTGTGAAACCTATGGTTTTTTCAGTTGCAAGGTTTTTTAAATGCTAATTCCTAACTATAACGTGTGGGAAACCTATGGTTTTTTTAGTGAATATATATATACATACACACACATATACATACACACACATATACACACATATACACACACATATACATAAATACACACACATATACACACACACACACACACACATATATTACCTACTGGCGGTCGCCAGTAGGTAGTTATAGTTAGGACCTATTTTCCATAGGAAATCAGCAACATTCTATTCCCAATAAGTCTGGCGCCGGTTGACGAATCTTCGCAAAATTTTCCAAACTTTTGGCCAGCTCCGGTCCGCTCCTATCCTGAAAGTTTTGTGGTGATTCGTCAAGCGGGGGCTGAGAAAAAAGGGGGGTCCCAAAACGCTTTTTCCACATGCAATTTCCCATAGGACCTGTTGACGCAGCTACAGCCCGAACTGCTGAACGGAATTACACCAAATTTGGCAGAAAGGTAGACCTTGGTTCAGAGTCGTGCCTTTTGCTTAAATGGTGTAAATCCGTTTAGTAGTTCCTGAGAAAATAAATCAAAAGTAAAATCACATATATATCTGGGCGGAGCCTAACCACGCATCTCATCGTGAGATCAGATTGGCTGTCAGCACTTCATCCAAGAAATGTTGGCAGCCATCTTGGGACCAATATACATGATAGCACCTCATTAAAAAGCATTGCAGTTAATAGAAGGTTTTAAGACTTTAGTTACATTATAAATCATTTGTTGATGGTACCATACTCATTTTAGGAATTGTGGTATGTTCTAAGGTGATTTTACCATGTGAAAAAGCCTTCTGCTGGGATATCATGAATCATGTTTGAGAGAAAACTATTTTCACATGCTTTTCCCACAGAGGTTTGGAAGGTGATCTATAAGCTAAACTGAGAGCTTATTTTCTGTAAGTTCACATTATCTTTCTTAGTCATGTTAGAATGAAGTCTGACATTATCAGTAAAACATGTACATCCAACAAGGGCAGAGACTGTCAGTTGATTCCTTAGTGTTCTACTGCAGCTTCACAGAGTGTTCCAAAGAACAACTAGAGCGCTAACACTCCTACTTATGATAAACGTATGGCACACCTGAAGCCATCTTGATTGGAATAAAGTGGTAACTCTTAAAACATTTAATTTAAAAAGGAACAAAATGAGGGGGTTCATTTTGCCATAGAATGTATGATTAGTGCTGCAGAAAGAAAAATTAGGGCACATTTTGAGAGACTTCTCAAATCCTCTTCTATTTCATTAAAGAATTCTGACATGCAGACTCAAACATGCACTTTGAATACCAGCAGCAGACTTGCCTGGTGAGCAGTAGCTTTACTACAGTGATCTAATGAGCAACAAGAGTGTTAACATTCTGAATTTATATCAAATGTGTGACACATCTGAATGCCTTCTTCATTGAATAAAAGTAAAAAACTGACAGTATGCCTACTGAGGAGACTGTAGTAAATGAGGAAATTAGGAAACTTCATAACAAGTCTCCCAAGATGGCCACCAGAGACAAAAGAGCCCAAATGTAGCACAAATATAACCGAGATGTAGCCCAAGTATAGCCCAATGACAGAAATCCCAGAGTGTTTTAAAGAACAACTAGAGCGCTAACAATCTTACTTATGACAAAAGTATGGCACACCTGAATCCATCTTGATTGGAATAAAGTGGTAACACTTAAAACATTTAATTTGCAAAGGAACACAATGAGGGGGTTCATTTTGCCATAGAAATTATGATTAGTGCTGCAGAAAGAAAAATTAGGGCACCTTTTAACTTCTCAAATCCTCTTCTATTTTATTAAAAAGTTCTGATATGCAGACTGAAACATGCACTTTGAATACCAGCAGCAGACTTCCCTGGTGATTAGTAGCTTTACTACAGTGATCTAATGAGCAACTAGAGTGCTAACATTCAGAATTTATGGCAAATGTGTCACATCTGAATGCCTTCTTGATGGAACCAAAGTAAACAAGCATTAAAAATGCAATAGGTCTCGCCCTCGTTTAAGTTAAAGCAATTCTGTTTGTAATTAGGTGGCTTTTTAGCTTTGCTTTTATTAGTGTTTTTCAAAATTTCATGTATATAACATGCATATATGTATGCATGCATTTATATTTGTATTTATATAGATATGCAGATTATATATATGTATGTATATATATATATATACACATACATATATATATATAAATGTAAATGCATATATGTGCAGATGTGTGCGTGTAGAGAGAGGTAGAGAGGTAGAGGTGTAGAGGTAGAGACGTAGAGAGTAGTAGAGAGAGGTAGAGAGAGGTAGAGAGTAGAGGATGAGTGATAGACAGTAAAGAGAGTAGTAGAGAGTAGTAGAGAGAGTAGCAGAGAGTGAGTAGGAGAGAGTAGTAGAGTGAGTAGTAGAGAGTGAGTAGTAGAGAGTGAGTAGTAGAGAGTGAGTAGTAGAGAGTGAGTAGTAGAGAGTGAGTAGTAGAGAGTAGTAGAGAGTAGTAAATAGTGAGTAGTAGAGTGAGTAGTAGAGAGTAGTAGAGAGTGAGTAGTGGAGACTGGGTAGCAGAGAGAGAGTAGTAGAGAGTGAGTAGTAGAGTGTAGTAGAGAGTGAGTAGTGGAGAGTAGTAGAGAGTGAGTAGTAGAGAGTAGTAGAGAGTGAGTAGTAGAGAGTAGTAGAGAGAGTAGTAGAGAGAGTAGTAGAGAGAGTAGTAGAGAGAGTAGTAGAGAGTAGTAGAGAGTGAGTAGTAGAGAGTGAGTAGTAGAGAGAGTAGCAGAGAGAGTAGCAGAGAGAGTAGCAGAGAGAGTAGCAGAGAGAGTAGTAGTAGAGAGTGAGTAGTAGAGAGTGAGTAGTAGAGAGTAGTAGAGAGTGAGTAGTAGAGAGTAGTAGAGAGTGAGTAGTAGAGAGTGATTAGTAGAGAGTAGTGGAGTATTAGAGAGTGAGTAGTAGAGAGTAGTACAGAGTGAGTAGTAGAGTGAGTAGTAGAGAGAGAATAGTAGAGAGCAGTAGAGAGTGAGTAGTAGAGAGTGAGTAGTAGAGAGAGTAGTAGAGAGTAGTAGAGTAGTAGAGAGTGAGTAGTAGAGAGTGAGTAGTAGAGAGAGTAGTAGAGAGAGTAGTAGAGAGAGTAGTAGAAAGCGAGTAGTAAAGAGTGAGTAGTGGAGAGTGAGTAGTAGAGTAGTAGAGAGTGAGTAGTAGAGAGAGTAGTAGAGAGAGTAGAGTGAGTAGCAGAGAGAGTAGTAGAGAGTAGTAGAGAGTGAGTAGTAGAGAGAGTAGTAGAGAGAGTAGAGTGAGTAGTAGAGAGTAGTAGAGAGTGAGTAGTAGAGAGAGTAGTAGAGAGAGTAGTAGAGAGAGTAGTAGAGAGAGTAGTAGAGAGAGTAGTAGAGAGAGTAGTAGAGAGAGTAGTAGAGAGAGTAGTAGAGAGAGTAGAGTGAGTAGTAGAGAGTAGTAGAGAGTGAGTAGTAGAGAGAGTAGTAGAGAGAGTAGTAGAGAGAGTAGTAGAGAGAGTAGTAGAGAGAGTAGTAGAGAGAGTAGAGTGAGTAGCAGAGAGAGAAGTAGAGAGTAGTAGAGAGTGAGTAGTAGAGAGAGTAGTAGAGAGAGTAGAGTGAGTAGTAGAGAGTAGTAGAGAGTGAGTAGTAGAGTAGTAGAGAGTGAGTGGTAGAGAGTAGTAGAGAGTAGTAGAGAGTGAGTAGTAGAGAGTGAGTAGTAGAGAGTGAGTAGTAGAGAGTAGTAGAGTGAGTAGTAGAATGAGTAGTAGAGTGAGTAGTAGAGAGAGAGTAGTAGAGAGAGAGTAGTAGAGAGTGAGTAGTAGAGTAGTAGAGATTGAGTGGTAGAGAGTAGTAGAGAGCAGTAGAGTGAGTAGTAGAGAGTGAGTAGTAGAGTGAGTAGTAGAGTGAGTAGTAGAGTGAGTAGTAGAGTGAGTAGTAGAGTGAGTAGTAGAGTGAGTAGTAGAGTGAGTAGTAGAGAGAGAGTAGTAGAGATTGAGTAGTAGAGATTGAGTAGTAGAGATTGAGTAGTAGAGATTGAGTAGTAGAAAGTAGTAGCGAGTGAGTAGTAGAGAGTGAGTAGTTTAATTTAAAAGGAACACAATGAGGAGGTTCATTTTGCCATAGAAATTATGATTAGTGCAGGAAAAAGAAAATTAGGGCACATTTTGAGTGACTTCTGAAATCCTCTTCTATTTCATTAATTCTGACATGCAGACTGAAACATGCACTTTCAATACCAGCAGCAGACTTCCCTGGTGAGCAGTAGCTTTATTACCGTGATGTAATAAGCAACTAGAGTGCTAACATTCCAAATTTATGGCAAATGTGTGACACATATGAATGCCTTCTTGATGGAATGAAAGTAAAAAACCCGAAAGTATTTCCTACTGAGGAGACTGTTGTAAATGAGGAAATTAGGACACTACAAAACAAATAAGTCTCCCAAGATGGCCACCAGAGACAAAAGAGCCCAAATGTAGCACAAATATCACCGAGATGTAGCCCAATTATAGCCCAATGACAGAATGTCCCAGAGTGTTTTAAAGTACAACTAGAGCGCTAACAGTCTTACTTATGACAAAAGTATGGCACACCTGATGCCATCTTGATTGGAATAAAGTGGTAACACTTAAAACATTTAATTTTCAAAGGAACAAAATGAGGGGGTTCATTTTGCCATAGAAATTATGATTAGTGCTGCAGAAAGAAAGATTAGGGCACATTTTGAGTGACTTCAAATCCTCTTCCATTTCATTAAAAAGTTATGACATGCAGACTGAAACGTACTTTGAATACCAGCAGCAGACTTCCCTGGTGAGCAGTAGCTTTACTACAGTGATCTAATGAGGAACTAGATTGCTACCATTCAGAATTTATGGAAAATGTGTCACATCTGAATGCCTTCTTGATAAACCCAAAGTAAACAAGCATTGAAAATGCAATAGGTCTCGCCCTCGTTTAAGTTAAAGCAATTCTGTTTGTAATTAGGTGGCTTTTTAGCTTTGCTTTTATTAGTGTTTTTCAAAATTTCATGTACATAACATGCATATATGTATGCATGCATTTATATTTATATATATGCAGATTGTATATATGTTTATATATGTGTGTGTATATATATATATTCACTGAAAAAACCATAGGTTTCAGGGGCGTTATAGTTAGCTGGACTTTTCACTCGTACAAAACCATTAAAATTCCCCTGTTATAGTTAGTTCAGCTAACTATAACTCGCGCGCCCGCAATGCACTGCTGATGACGTCACATATTACATCACTCATGACATGGTCAGTGACATCACTCATGACATCACTGATGACATCATCCAGTGAATGTGTGTTTTTCTGAAAATTACATGTTTTATATAGGTATATCTCAAGGTCGATGGAAGAATAAATGGGTATATAAGTGTCTAAATGGATGATTTGTTTTTGAAAAATTGATTGTATAACTGACTGATTAAGTGTATCTTAGTGAATACATGGCTTAGTGAGTAATGTTTAAATATGTAAATATCTGTATCAGTCTCTCACTTTGTGTATAAGTGGCTGCATGGGTTGGTGAGTAGCTACATGAGTGTCTATATAGGTTATTAGTTGGTTTTTTGAGTATCAGTATAAGTGTCTGAGTGTCTGTATGGTTTGGTGGGGGTATTGCGTAGTGCATAGGTGCATGAATGAGTGACTCACTGTTTGTATGTGTTGAAGACAGCATGTGTGCAGGAATGTATGGGTGAATGAGTGTGTGCATGGGTGCGTTAGTGAGTGAATGGCTGTCTCAATAGTGTCTTTATGAGTAACTACATATGTTTTAAACTGGTATATGTGACTATTGGTGTATATAAGTGAGTATATGTGAGAGTGAGAGATTGAAAGAGTTCCTGTATGAATAAGTATGTGTTTCTATAAGTGATTGTTTAAAAGACTAAGTATGTGTAAGTTTTTGTAGAAGTAAGTGTGGTGTTGTGTGTATAACTGTATATGCAAGTAAATGGATGTTTGATTCTTTATTAGCATGAGTGACTATGTGTGTGAGTAACTCTATGGCTGAGTGGCATGTAACAGGATGTATAGGTGTATGAGTACATATGATGAGTGAGTACATGTATGAGTGACTGTATAGGACTGTTGGTGAATGAGTGGATGTGTATGTGGATCTTAGAATTACTGAATAGGTTGTTGTAACTGATATTGTTATGTCCATTGTTTTGAAAATGTTAGTTTCTATTTTTGAATGTGTGTATCAAAGGTTATATTAGGGGGAGAGGAGGTCTGCCACTATCACAAGGATGATGTCATTTGAGATGTCATTTGAGATGTCATCAGTTATGTCATGAGTGATGTCACTGACCATGTCATGAGTGATGTAATATGTGACGTCATCGGCAGTGCATTGCGGGCGCGCGAGTTATAGTTAGCTGAACTAACTATAACGGGGGAATTTCAATGTTTTTGTACGAGTGAAAAGTCCAGCTAACTATAACGCCCCTGAAACCTATGGTTTTTTCAGTGAATGAATATATATATATATATATATATATATATATATATATATATATATATATATATATATATATATATATATATATATATATAGACCAACGCTTGTTCCCCATGAAAAACAAGCACGGCACACTCCGGAATCTTGTGAGGGCTTTATTGAGGTCAACAATTTACAATGCTGGCAGTCCATGAGAAACAGGCATATCGTCATGCTGGCAGTTCGTGAAGCCATGGCATACGCGTTTCGGCGATGAGTCGCCTCGTCAGTGCCGGTGTCACCAGATCCATCGAGTGTCAGCACCCAGTCCAGTCGCTGTTGCTTCTGATCCTGTTTAAAAATTTAACATGCCCCTCCTCCACATCATGTGCTGTGCAAAGCAAAGACACTCCCACAAGCAAAGGGATGCTGGGACTTGAAGTCCGAGTGGGCGAATGAATATATTTCAAGGCGCTCCAAACATCAGGTGATGCTCCCAAATTCATGAGCCCAGTCCACAAACCAGCTCGAGTGCCCGTGGGGGTGTGAAAAAGACCTCACTGGTTCCTTGCTCAGGCACATCATAATGCCTCCTCTCTCCCCATTACAGCTCGTGAAGCCAGATGGCGGTACAACTGTTAGGGGGGGCACCTTGTTTTGCCACGAAACAAAAGTCACCAAAAGTGCTGGTTTCTCCAAGGTGCTCCAAATCGAGAGGGTGTGCCGTTATGTCCGCTTCCAGCCTGCGGACCAAACACAAAGACCAACGCTTGTTCCCCATGAAAAACAAGCACGGCACACTCCGGAATCTTGTGAGGGCTTTATTGAGGTCAACAATTTACAATGCTGGCAGTCCATGAGAAACAGGCATATCGTCATGCTGGCAGTTCGTGAAGCCATGGCATACGCGTTTCGGCGATGAGTCGCCTCGTCAGTGCCGGTGTCACCAGATCCATCGAGTGTCAGCACCCAGTCCAGTCGCTGTTGCTTCTGATCCTGTTTAAAAATTTAGCATGCCCCTCCTCCACATCATGTGCTGTGCAAAGCAAAGACACTCCCACAAGCAAAGGGATGCTGGGACTTGAAGTCCGAGTGGGCGAATGAATATATTTATATTCAAAATGAACCTTGAGGAAAACAGATACCCAGCCTAACGTGTCGGGGCTCGACAGCGTCGTCACCACTAAATATTTAACAGGAAAATCACGTGCTTTACACCGCATGAAAGGCAAGCCCTCCGATCGAGAGCGGATAGAGGTAAGTATTTATTCCAAGCAGGTAACCCAACAATTAGGCATGATGTGTTTCGACCCCACCGGGTTTTGTTCAAATGGGTGATGGCCTCAGGATTCTGCCTGTGTGGCCATTCAATGGAATATCCTAGTATGTCTGCTGAAATTCAGGATGTTTTTGGTCCGCCTGGTCTTCTTTGGAGGTCCAGCAAACTATCTTGCAGCTTAGCTTGCATGACTGCTGCAGTCAGACCTGCTTTCAGTGGGGGAGGAGCGTCACCCCACTGCTTTTTTACAGTGACACACAGGGAAAATAAAATGGTAATAACTCGCATTATAATTTTATTTTCTCCTACTTCCGCTCGCTTTGCGTTAGGGGGCGGTGTCAGGGGGAGGAGTGGGAGCAACCTCCTAAAGTGCACAGTGACTGCTTTGCCAGCCATCTCAGGCCGCCCAAAACAGTCTTGCCCACTTTGCATATTCTCCATGCAGGCTGCATTACAGCCTAATTGGAGAACATGCCCACACCCCCAATCAGCATCTGAGCACCAAAACATGGCGTTCAGACTAATCACAACGCTACTAAGGCAGCGTTGTAATTGGCCGACTGGTTGCCTGGGTGTAAGGCAGAGCGAGGGAGGACTACGGAAGTGAGGAAGCGTCGAGAAGTTATGTTTTTATTTTATCTTTTTTTATTCCCGCTTCCTTCCGTGTTCTCACCTCCTACCTCCTGCATCCTCCTGCCCCTCCCACCCCTGCCTCTCCGATCAGTGCGGGACGCTGTTGCCTCCTTCGCCATTACCGCCCCACCCCAACTGAGTCCCGGGTGTGCTGCTCCTTGGTGCTTGTCCTGGGGTATTTGGTGGCTTGCTTCCAGGACATTTGTAGGAGAATTTATACTTTTTTTGGTGCTGCTCCCGCTCCCCTTGTGCTTCCTACGGTGTTCATATCCATCCAGATACTAGAAGGTGCATACTGATTCATTCCAAGTATTTATCTTACTTTTGGCTCCTCATGCTTGCCAAGGGATTCCCACTTTTCGCTGCATCACTCTTCATACCCCTCATCTCATCTGTACTATGGGTCTGTTGTTCAACCAGCTCTGTCCAGGTTTCTTCGGAGATGAGATACCACCTGTGAGTGTTATTTTCTGTAGGCATTTTATACTCGTCCTACTAATACCTTTGGTCCATGCCTCTGGTCTTCCTTAGGTGCTGGCCTTTTGGTGGGGATCGTCCGTATCATGGATTGCTTACTCAATGGCTGAATGGCTGCTGCTAGGACTACCCCCATCCCCCCCAACTCTTGTAGCCAAAGCCAGATCTTAGAGCTTCCTAGAGAACCATGGGTTTGTAACGCCCTGAACGTCTCGGGATCGTTTAACAGACACGATAATGAGGACGCAACCACTTGTGAAGGGTTAGTTATTTTAATGAAGGCAAAAATAACACAAAGAAGAAACAAAAGTTATAGTCACTGGAATCCTCCAGGCTAAGTACGTTACCAGCCCACAGCACGGGTGGTCCTAACCGTCCTCTGCATATACGCCGGTCCCGGCGTATGCCAACAGAGGGCAGAAATGAAATGGCCGACAATACCAATCGGCAGGCTGTGAGGGGCACGAAGAGTGTTGGGGAGAATCGAGGAGTCAGGGAAACACCCAGCCGGGGTCTCTACCTGAAGGGAGCAGCCGCTCAACCTCTTCCTCAGACTGCACCGGGACGCGGAGTCACCTCCTGGTGATGCGTCACCGATACCCCAATCAAAACCAAGAAGACTGAACCGAGAGCAGCCGCTCGATCGATCCTGTGGACTTCCGAGTCTGTAACGCGGCAAACACCTCCTGGTGTGCGTTACAGCTGGCAGTCCCTGTATCTCTGGTCGGGCTGGGAGATACGACTCCAACCAGCAAAAAGCGCCACTGCGCTTTGACTCAGCCGAGTCAAAAAGCGAAGCTCAATGGTTGACCGGTAGAGCTTCCGGGTCCTTCACAGGTGACGATGGGGCAAGACACGGCCCAGGGAGTAACGACTCGACCTACCTCCGTTCTTGCCTTACTGGAGCTCCACTCCGGAACACTGCTCTTCACGAAGCAGGTACGTCGGTGTAAACACAATATCCGACAGCGTTGTACCTCCCGGTTCCTCCCTTTATAGGGCGTGTTTTCCTTGAGTTATGTAACAGCTCTCCTGTTTACATAAGGGCGTGTTTTCCTTGAGTTATGTAACAGCTCTCCTGTTTACATAAGGGCGTGCTTTCCTTGAGTTATGTAACAGCTCTCCTGTTTACATAACCTCTCAACCGCTAAGCATCCTGGGAGATGTAGTCCGTTTTCGCTGGTTACCGTTTTCCTCCCCTCGCATGACAGGAATTCTTGACAGTACATCCTCCCTCTCAGCGGCTCCCCACGGGTCCAGCGCAGGCAGGAAAACGCCGATGGAACAAGGAGACCAAGCGCGGAGCATGAACCCCTTCAGCCGGTTCCCATGATTGCTCCTCCGGGCCATAGCCTTTCCACGCCACCAGGTACCACAGCTTCCCCCTGCGCCATTTGGACGCCCGTATGCCCGACACTTCATACTCCACCTCCGACTCCACGCATACCGGCCTAGGTGTCCCAGACGGCTTGGAGGGTGCTGGTTTGAGCAATGATACATGAAAGACAGGGTGTATCCGCAATGACTGGGGCAAGCACACCTTCACGTTCACGGGACCCATACACTTGGTAATTCGATAGGGACCCATGTACTTGGGATGGAACACACTGTTCTTTCGAAACCTCATGTTTCTTGTGGATATCCAGACGTAGTCTCCAGTGCGGTACAGTGGCCCGGGCCTTCTCTTCCTGTCTGCCGCAGCCTTGTATCTTCTCTTGGCCTCAATTAGGACAGCCCTTGAGCGCATCAACGTGTCTTTTATGTGTGCCACCCTGTCCGCTGTGGCGGGAATCCTGTCCTCTCTGAACGGATGTAGAAATGGCAAGAACCTGGGATGTTGGCCATAGTTGCTATAGAACGGAGATGACTGTGTGGAGCTGTGAGTGGCGTTGTTATAGGCTATCTCTGCAACCCATAGCAAGTCGACCCATTCTTCCCTGCCCTGGTCCACAAAACATCGCAGATACTGTTTGAGCGTTTGGTTCAGGCGCTCGGTTTGGCCGTCCGTTTGAGGGTGGTAGCTGGTGGACAGGGCGGTCTTAACATGCAGCGCAGTGCACCAAGTCTTCCAGAATTGCGCAGTAAACTGCGACCCCCGGTCCGACACGATCACCCCCGGTAATCCATGCAGTCGTACCACATTCTTTAGGAGTAGTGACGCCAATTCCCCGGCCGTAGGGACTCTCTTGCAGGGGATGAAGTGCCCCATTTTCGTCAAGTAATCCACCACCACCAGTATCGCCGTCATCCCCTGGTCTACCGGTAGGCCCACCACGAAGTCCAGTGATATGCTATCCCATGGTCTATCCGGGGTCGGAAGTGGATGTAAGAGCCCTTGGGTTCGGCCATGGTCGGCCTTCATGGTAGCACACGTAGGACACTCCTGTCCCCACCTCCTGACATCCACTCTCATGGTTGGCCACCAGAAATGCCGTCCCATGCTAGCCACCGTTTTTTCAAAGCCCAAATGACCTGCGCATGGAGAGTCATGGCACCAGATGAATGCTTGTTTCCTTAGACTAGGCGTGGGTATCAATAGGCACCTGCCCTTCAGGGGTATCCCGTCCTTCAGCTGCCATTCTCTGTGACTGAGGAGCCACCTCCGCCATGCGAACGACCTGATCCCTCTCTTTATTCCCCTCAGGAAAGTATCCGGTTGGATAACCCCCAATACCATCCTCGGGGAAATGATGGAACGCTCGGTCGCAGGCAATGGTTCCTTAACTGCAGATTGACGGGACAGGTCGTCCGCCTTCCGGTTTTCCGTCCCCGGCCGATATGTGATGCGGAAGTTGAACCCCGCAAAGAAGATCATCCACCGCAGCTGCCTGGGAGAAAGGTGTCTTGTGGCCGTCATGAACTGCAGGTTCCGATGGTCCGTGTACACCGATACCACATGTCTTGCCCCCATCAACCAATGCCTCCATTCGGTGAAGGCGTCCTTGATTGCGAGAAGCTCCTTCTCCGCAATATGGTAGTTGCGTTCGGCGTCGTTGAGTTTGCGGGACATGTACGCAACGGGATGAAGCACCCCTGTGTCGTGGTTGCGTTGGGACAAGATAGCCCCCAGCGCCACATTCGATGCGTCCGCTTCCACCACGTAGGGGAGATCCGGATCGGGGTGAGCCAACACCGGCGCCTTACCAAAGGCGCTTTTCAGGGCCTCAAAGGCTTTGTTCACTTCAGGGGACCAGACAAACTCCTTGGACTTCCTCAGTAGCTGTGTGATTGGGGCCACCAATCCTGAAAATCCATCTATAAACCGCCTGTAAAAGTTGGCGAAGCCAATGAAACTTTGGACGTCCTTCACGCTTTGGGGCACCGGCCATTCTTTCACCGCCTTGATCTTTCGTTCTGCCATCTCCTGTCCCTCTGGACTCAGCATCACTCCGAGGAATTCCACGGATGTGACGTGGAAGTCACACTTGCTGAGTTTACAAAACAGCATGTGTTCCCTCAGCTTGTGGAGCACAGCTGTGACGTGGTGTACGTGCTCCTCCTCACTGGACGAATAAATGAGGATGTCGTCGATATATACGACCACGTAGATATCCAACTCCTCTCTGAATACCTCATTCAAAAAGTACTGAAAGGCTGCCGGGGCGTTGCACAGTCCGAACGGCATGACGAGGTACTCAAAAAGGCCAAACCTGGTCTTAAAGGCGGTCTTCCACTCGTCTCCGTCTCTCATGCGCACCAGATGGTATGCCCCTTTCAAATCCAACTTGGTGTAGATACGAGCTTTCTTGACCTGTTCCAGAAGTACACTGATGAGAGGCAAGGGGTACCGATTTTTTATGGTTATCGCATTCAATGCCCTAAAGTCCACACAGGCTCTCAGCTCTCCGTTAGCCTTCGGGATGAAGAAGAGTGGCGAGGCGGCCGGAGACTTGGACGGGCGGATGAATCCTAGCTTGAGGAGTTTATCCAGGTACCCCCGGAGATGCACGTTTTCAGGCTCCGTCAGGGCATACAGCCTGCCGCTGGGAACGCTGGCCCCTGGCACCAGGTCGATCTGGCAGTCAAACTGTCTATGTGGTGGTAGCACTTCCGCCTTCACCTCATCAAATACATCCTCAAAACTGTGATAAGCCTGGGGGAGAGCCACATCTTTTTCTGCCGCTGTAGCCACCGTCTGACTCCCGCTCTCATCTGCGTCAAGGGATTCCGTTCTTATTCCACAATGCAGGATGCAATACGGTGACGTCATTTCGAGGCGATGTGTTGGCCAATCCACAGAGGGGTTGTGTTTCTGTAGCCACGGCAATCCCAATATGACGCCATATTGGGGCGCTCGGATGATGTTAAAATCGATTTGTTCCAAATGGTTCCTCCCATATCTCATCGGAAGGACCCCCGTGTGCTGCCCGATGGGCCCCGTCACCAATCGCCTTCCGTCTACAGCATAGACGTCTTCGGGTACAGCTTTGGGAAGAAGCACTAGCCCTAGCCTGCATGCCTCGTTGTGGTCCATAAACATGCCAGTGGCCCCTGAATCCACCATGGCCACAACGGGTATCCACTGGTCATGCACTCCCACGTGCACCGTGAGAAACAGGTGTCGTTGTCCCTTAGTGACCGAGTTGGAAAGTGAAGGGATGGATGAGTGACTCCGAGATGCCCCTTCTTTGGTCTGGGAGTCCTCTAGTTTTCCGCCGGTATGTCCACCACGGCTGTTACCGACCGGTTGGCCCGATAACGTGACGTCTTCGGTTTGGCAGGGCATTCACGTACGTAGTGGCCTTTTTTGCCACAATATAGGCACAATCCTTGTTTACGGCGTGACTCTTTCTCCGTGGCTGTGAGGCTCGCTCGTATTGCGCCGATGTCCATGGGTTCTCCCTTGGATGCGGTGGAAGTTTCAGGACTTCCCACCGTCACATAGGATGGAAGGGATTTTCCTTTTCTCCCATGATCCCCCTTTCTTTCACTTAGCCTATGTTCCAGCCGTAATACCAGGTTGATAAGGCCCTCACATGTCTTGGGTTGAGGGTCAATATGAGCCACGGCGTCCTTGAGCTCATCACACAGCCCTTGATAGAAGAGCGCCGTCTGTTTAGCAACAGGTCACTTGGTTTCCGCAACCAGCCTTCGGAACGCGTTGAGATACTGCACCAGGTCGTTGGATCCCTGTCTCAACTCAAGCATTTCACGGTCCGCCGTGTACGAGTCAGCCCTTCTGTCGAACACCTTCAGGAATTCCTCGCGAAAAGCACCCCAATCACATAAGATGGGGTCGTCCCTGCTTACCAGAGGTACGGCCCATTGTGCCGCGTTTCCAGCCAAATAGGAAATAAGGAAAGCCACACAAGCCTGACTCGTGGGGAACGCCCTTGGTTTGCACGTTAAATGTAGCGCCACTTGTGTGAGGAATACCTGCACTGTGTTAGGATCCCCACTGTACCTCTCTGGTGTTGCCAAGGGGATGGCTACCGGCATTTCCACTACTACCGCAGGGGTCGGGTTCGTGAGGGAGGTGCTGGGCGTGAGCGGGTCCAATTGGATAGCATCCAGTCTGGCTTTTACATCGGCTGTTTCTTGCCTAGAGGCAGCCACTTCAGCTTGCACGGTCGCTAAAGCAGCCAGCACCTCATCAAGTGTTGCCATGTCTGTTATCGACCGGGAGACAGTTAGTGTCATTTAAGGTCGGATATTTTGTAACACCCTGAACGTCTCGGGATCGTTTAACAGACACGATAATGAGGACGCAACCACTTGTGAAGGGTTAGTTATTTTAATGAAGGCAAAAATAACACAAAGAAGAAACAAAAGTTATAGTCACTGGAATCCTCCAGGCTAAGTACGTTACCAGCCCACAGCACGGGTGGTCCTAACCGTCCTCTGCATATACGCCGGTCCCGGCGTATGCCAACAGAGGGCAGAAATGAAATGGCCGACAATACCAATCGGCAGGCTGTGAGGGGCACGAAGAGTGTTGGGGAGAATCGAGGAGTCAGGGAAACACCCAGCCGGGGTCTCTACCTGAAGGGAGCAGCCGCTCAACCTCTTCCTCAGACTGCAGCGGGACGCGGAGTCACCTCCTGGTGATGCGTCACCGATACCCCAATCAAAACCAAGAAGACTGAACCGAGAGCAGCCGCTCGATCGATCCTGTGGACTTCCGAGTCTGTAACGCGGCAAACACCTCCTGGTGTGCGTTACAGCTGGCAGTCCCTGTATCGCTGGTCGGGCTGGGAGTTACGACTCCAACCAGCAAAAAGCGCCACTGCGCTTTGACTCAGCCGAGTCAAAAAGCGAAGCTCAATGGTTGACCGGTAGAGCTTCCGGGTCCTTCACAGGTGACGATGGGGCAAGACACGGCCCAGGGAGTAACGACTCGACCTACCTCCGTTCTTGCCTTACTGGAGCTCCACTCCGGAACACTGCTCTTCACGAAGCAGGTACGTCGGTGTAAACACAATATCCGACAGCGTTGTACCTCCCGGTTCCTCCCTTTATAGGGCGTGTTTTCCTTGAGTTATGTAACAGCTCTCCTGTTTACATAAGGGCGTGTTTTCCTTGAGTTATGTAACAGCTCTCCTGTTTACATAAGGGCGTTCTTTCCTTGAGTTATGTAACAGCTCTCCTGTTTACATAAGGGCGTGTTTTCCTTGAGTTATGTAACAGCTCTCCTGTTTACATAACCTCTCAACCGCTAAGCATCCTGGGAGATGTAGTCCGTTTTCGCTGGTTACCGTTTTCCTCCCCTCGCATGACAGGAATTCTTGACAGGGTTCCTCTGCAACTTGCCTGAGTCCTACTCGGTTCTGTTAAAAGTTCTCCTGATTCTTAGTTCACCATTGAGGTGGGTCTGTGAGACAAGGTTCCACCACTAAGATTACACTGCTGTGCTGTCATCTCCTCAGTCTCCTTTTCCACCTTTGCCCAGCCCTGGGTCAAGGCTGACTGTGGGTCGAGGGTGAGGTGGGAATTCGATGGCTTCCTTATCTGGGTGCTAGCCTTTCTTTTTTATTTGCCTTTTTAGTCCTGATGATGGTTTTGTCTCTTCGCAACAGACTGTTTCCACAGGAGTGACATCTCCCTGAGTAGTCCGCGGTCCAGTGCATTAACCTTGGTCCTCAGATGGACTGGTCCTCAATGCCACTTTCTTATTGCCAGCCCTAATAAACAGGATCCTTAACAGAGGCTGATCTGGGACTTCCTGTCTGGGTGTGTTTTGCTGTCCGTGCTGTAAATTGTTCTCTCTGCAGACACTTAGGAAGAGGAGGGGGGCACTCTGCTGGGAGTAGTCTCATCCTGTGATATTTGGTGGATGCATCATGGTCCCTGAGTTGAAGGCGGTGCCTGCAATTCTTCTTGCCCTTCAGACCTACATCTGTTGGTCCTAGGTCAGTCAGTAAGGGCTCTTAACAGCGTATGAGGCCTCTTCGAACCTGGCCCCTGATAAAGGTAGCTGTTCATTTTTTGTAGTTGGATATAATCTTGCTATCACTTAAGTCAGTGATTCTGTATCCAGTTGTTTTTGTTCTGGTGGATTCCCTCAATATGATTCTTTATTCCTCTCCATATTCTCTCCCTCATAATCTAATCACTTTAGCGTGATTAACGTGATTCAATGCCAGTAAATGCACAGCTCCCCATTACAAATGGTGAAGGCCTAAGGGGTGGATGTTCTACTCTGCCTGTGGGCTTCAACATTTCCATATATCTGTATGCCTTTTAACATACTTACGTGTATCCTGGCTAGGATCACAAAGGTCATGTTAGGGGTGCTTTATTTAGGTAATGCTGAATGAGGCTAGGATGATTGAAAGCATTCTGGGTCTCTATTTTTGATACTTGGAACTGCTCGGACAGTGCCCTGAAAGAGCCTGGTCGTCCTTCAGCCTCTTTCAGTAAAAGGTGCGCTACGAAGGGTCAACATGCTTGAGTTTGCGCCCTTGTTCCTGGGATTCCCCCAGGTGCGTTTGGCTAGGCAACATCTGACTTATAGGTCCTGTTATGCGGTTCACATTTTTTAAAATCTTGCTGAATGGCTCATGCAAAAGCTCTGCTCTTAGCCCTTTCCTTTACTTCCATCAACTGCTCCCATGGAAGAGGTCTTCTTTTGGTGCTCGTGGCTCCTCTTCATGTTGCTCCAATTATAGCCCTTGATTCCACCTTGTTGCATCTTCTTTGCATTATGATCCTGTTATTAGTGATCTTGGCTTTGACTGGCCACCTAGGGAAACAGGGTCATTTGTTTCCTATTTTCCCTATCTCGGTTTGAAGGATTGTCTAGAGCTATAGATAATCTTGTTTCATCCTTACATGGAGTTTGTTGCATAGGTTACCATCTCATTTCAACCCTACATGAAATTCATTCTAGTGTAGTCTTTTATTGCTGAGAAGTATTTTGCTGCGGCGCTCTGTCTGCTTGCTTTGTATGGCCTCCATTCAATGGCCTGCTATACAGCAACACACCACAGCCATTCAACTGTAAGCCAGCCTGTTTGTGTTTTTTCGTTTGGCTAGGCATGGTCCATCTTGGAATGGTAGCTGTGTTCTGTCAGCTCTGTTTTTTTTGGTTTGGTTAGTCATGTGTGTGTTGTGAGTTTGTCTTTTCAGGATTTGTGGGCTTCTTGGGCTGTGTCACTAAGTGCATTTATGCCTTGGGCTATTCTGACACTTTCTGTTCTTTCTACTTACCTTCTAGGCTCCCAGTCAGCTGCTTGAGGGTCAGGATAGTGCCTTTGTACATTCACACTGGTGGGAAGCTTAATTGTTGCATGCCCTTACTTCAGATTCTGTGTGTCCTTGCTCTCTTATTTGGTGGTTTGGGATGTAAGAATCCTAAACTGGCTTGGGGACATCCTCATGATAATGAAGGCTAGAACGAATAACATGATAAGGCAGTGATACCTCGATTACCTACCGGTAATCCAGTAGCGGCCGGCACAGATCAGGGTTGGAGGGGCAGGGGACAATGAGTGTGGGGGTAAGGGGATTATTAAAAAAATAAAATAAAAAAATACATAAAAAAACTTACCTTACTGCCGCTTCTCTCCTCAGGAATAGAACAGGAAGAAGGCAGCCAGGCTCCCCTGACCAATCACAACGCTGCAATGCAGCGTTGTGATTCGTAAGCACCCTGGCTCCCCTTACCAATCACAACACTGCAATGCAGCGTTGTGAGTGGTATGAGCGTTGTGGTCCGGCGCTCAGTCAGGAACTGGGGGCCTGGACATGTTCTCCACACAGGCTGTAATGCAGCCTGCATTGAGAACATGCAAAGTGCACATGACTGTTTGGCCGGCCAAACAGCCAAAGCATAGTTAGGAGGGGACTACCACTCCTCCCCTGCTCTGTGACCAGAGCAGTTCTGCCTACCCCGTCACGCAAAGCTGGAGCAGCAGGACAAACTAAATTGATAATAACATTACATTATTATCATTTTATTTTTCCTTTCTTTCACTGCTTCATAGCAGTTAGGCGACGCTCCTCTACCGTAGCGGAAGAGCTGCCACTGTGGCAATCTCATTAGCCCAAATCAGTGTTCCTTGTCCTAGGCCTTCCTTCCTTCCCCCTGGTATGGCCTCTGGTTTTCACTGTTGGATACTCTACACAGGAGATGTGGCGGGAAAGGTTCTGTCATATAGAGACAACATGGTAGAAAGCAGAGCCATCCTGTATGAACATCAGACCTTGCTTAGGAGGGTAGGGATGTTACTCTAGGGCTGATGCACATGCCTCATGTTAGTAAGGACTGGGAGGAGGAATTAGAGTATGCTTAATATCCTACAGACATATTTCGCATTGCCTTTTTGTCCAATAGGTATTGACCACGTTCTGCATAGCAGGCTTAAATTGGCAGCAAAGTACAATAGCTCAAGAGACAAGGCATTATCACTCAGCAAAGCAAACAAAATGTTAATTACTCAAAATATGCATTGGTTTTAATAAACAAATCATAAAAGTAAAATGAGAAGCAAATATACACGTGAAACACAGGGTCCTTTACATCTTCAAGATGTGTTTTCGGAGACGATCCAATAAACTAGTCTTCTGTGCTGTACTTCACAATTGAGGTTTCTCAAAGAAGATTTCGCTGAGGATCAAGCACAAAGGGTTGCCTGTCTCCTATACTATCTCTCTTTCACACACAATGTCTTTTAGTTGGACAAAACCAGCCAGCATGCTTCCAGTTACCTCCATGTCTATTGATCAAATCAGTTCTATAGCACAATGCCAGAGCATGAGTCACAAATTATAAAAAGAAATATCAGATAATTTAGGTTTCAAACCGTACCATGACAAATGGTTCACTGACCCCAGCTAACAATGTTGGTGCTCAGTCCCAGAATCCATCCTTAGGACATGTCGGCAAGGACATAGATGATCATAACGATACGCTTCTCGCGGTTTAAACATCATGATGTCAAACCACCCGCTAGGCCAGATAATTATTTTATTTTAGTTCACTTTCTGACACAACGAGGAAAACCAAACTCCAGCAGAGAAATGCGAGGAGGTAAATTCAGAGCTAAGAAGGTGTGAAGTCAGGAATAGCAATATAAATCCAAAGCAAATTTTAAATAGGCTACAAATAAATTAGCTTATATAATCCTGCTCTTGGAATTCTCAAACGTATTCCTATTCTTTACTCCCAGATGTTTGTGTATAGAGGAGCACAGGACATGCTGATGTTGCCGTATTCTTTTACGTTAAAATGAGATGAACAGATAACTGCATTTATCAGTTACTTAACAGAAGCCCATCTGGAAAATCAATGCAGCAGAACGCTGTCTGAGCACCTGCTTAGCAGAGAAAGTACAGATGCTTGCCTTAACAAAATTGAAATTTGCAGGCTGTGACCACTGTAATATAACAAATATAAGATCTCAGTTGAGTCACTGCAGGCAAAATTAAATTAAACTAAAATAAGTGAAGCAGGCAAATTATGTTTTTATTTAAAGATCATGGATTATAAACCACAAACAGTTAAGATGCAATCGCACCTAATCAAAGGGAAGAAGTGAAATTACTGTACAGTCTTAACTTGTGCTTTGTTATTTTCCAGATTGTGTCTTGCAATATCGTATCTCTAATGTCGACGCTACAGAATATCGTCACAACAATATCAAGTGACAAAATATCGAAAGATAAGTGCAAAGATTTACTATTCTCATTTCCACATCTACGTACCTTGAAGACATATAGATCTCCAAGATACATGGTGGAGTTAGGTAGAGAAAATGCATAGAAACTTACCTTTTGATATTTTGTCTATCAATATTGTAACAATATTCTGTCCCATCGAAATTTGGGATTCAGCATTCCCAGCCTACACCTTTTTTTCCCCAGTGTTCCCACAAATGAGCAAGCAGGATAGCAGAGAACATTTCGGGATACCTTTGGGAATGGTCCTATAGACGGACTGAACATAATGATTACTAAGATAAAATATTATATAGTTAGCAGTGACAGAGGTCTGGACAGACGAGTATGATGTTGCTAACTCAACTCTGCTGAACTGTATACCGATATAGATAAGAAGGTGGTCCCACGCAAGCTAGGAGTGAGCCGGAGAAGCAGCAAACCCCCCAGAGCTGTATATGGTGTCACAGCAGCTCTGCAATAGCTCTAAAGTCATATGGGTTGACCAGCCAGTCAGTCCGACAAAGACAATCTGCCCAATCCATGCAGCAAAGACAATATACTACATGTGATACCACAAAGATATTAACAGTGTACATGCTGATTTCTGATGGACTCTAGGGCTCTTTAACCATTAACACTGCCACAGAGAGGAGAGTCACAGTACTTTGACCATGCTGCATTTACCGGAAGACAAGGTGCCAGGAAAAGTAGTCAAGGGATATAAAGTGATAAACAACTGCTGATGGAAAATGAAGAGAAGGGATTCACACAGACTTGCTCATCACAGATGTCCAGGTGAGGACCAACACATATTGGTTCGGTTCCCACCATAAGCCCCAATCAGGGGGCAAGAGAAGTTTAAGATGACCTGTTCAAAACACTGCAACACAGTTCAGGATTAGGACTGAAGGGAGGCAACCATATCCTGACAACCTTCCTTTCTCTTTCACATGGGGACTTTGTCAATGTAAGTGAAGTGGGAGGTGTCAAGATGAATGGTGTTAAAGGTTCCCTTTGTTTCCATCTTTATGCTGAGATTGTGTTCAATAAGAACCCTTAATTGGAAACACGAGCAAAAAGGGGAATTAAGATATGGCACCTATTAGCAATCAAGTATATTGTAACATTGTTTCATGGAATATCTCTGGTATACACTCCAAGCTGAGTGACTATGTGGTGGGATTTCATCAGATGATTGTTATCCATGTTGGCGGGAAACATTGTATAGCTATAGCTAACTTTTATAATATTCCTCCGGAAAAAGTTGCATTTACAGTCAAAAAACTAACTAGTGACCTAAAATGTGTCAGCAATAACAAGTCAAAAGATACTGTGTTTGTCTTGGTAGGGGACTTCAATTGTGCACTGTGCCCCAATGCAGGTGACAACCCATGTGGTCTCTCAAATGATAGAGGGACAAGTAATACCCATTTCTGGCACTCTGTACTGGGAGAGCTGTTTAATTAATTAATTTGTAGCCTTGATTTGGGTTTTGCGAACAAACTTTGCCCACTCTCTGCCCCCATGCCATGGACCTTTAAAGGTAGAGGTTTATACTCTACAATGGATTTTATTTTAATATCGAATAGTTATGCGCATACCGTTCACGCTTTTGCTGTTAATGACATTTCTCTGAGTGATCATTTCCCCCTCTGTCTTTCTGCTCTGTTAACTCCAAGTGAACATACCAGCCACAATAAAGACGACCAGTTGTTAGAAAACATAGCCATTGGGAAAACAAATGGATACTCTTTGCGCTGGTCGATGGTAGACCAAGACGCAATTACCAAGGCCGTGGTCACTAAATGTAATTCCGCCTTTGAAACATGTATGAGCGAATCAGCCGTCCCAGACACTATCTTATCCTCTTTTAAAACGATAACTGATGCAGTAAGAAAGTCTTTGGTAAGGAGGAAACGTAATAAGGGTCAACAACGGGGCTGGTTTGATTCAGGGTGACCTCAACATACTCTAGATTAAAAGATGCTCTACATGAGACCCCGAGAAATGTGGACAGAGTAAGACTATAAGCAAGCTATTAGAAATAGAAAAATTATCTTGAAGAACGAGGCCTGGGAGGACCTACACAAAGCATCTCTACAGAAAGATGGTACGGCATGCTGGAAGGCGGTCAAAGCGCCGTATTTGACTAATGAAGGAGGACCATCCATTGAAATCGTCGTAACTGAAGAACAATGGATTAACCATTTTTCCAAACTGTATAATGGCGAGGTTAATCTCGAGGTTACGAGTAGTTACGGTGAAGAGGACCACAATCTGGTGACAACATTTCCCCACTTAGACTTGCAGTTTACCTTGGACGAGGTAACCGGGCACTTTCTGCAAGCCAGGGTGGCAAGGCTCCCGGCCCAGACGGGGTACCTGTTGACTTCTATGAGTCAAACATCTCCCTCTGGGGCCCAATAATCATCCAAGTAATTGCTGCTAGCTGTTGTACCCCGTTTTTATCTACCTGAGTGGAACCCACTATAGACCCTATTTTTAAAAAGGGGGACCGGTAGGATCCAGGATGTTATAGACCCATATTTTTGTTGGATGCCAAGACAAAAATAGTAGAACGTATATTATTAGAACGCCTACAGGACTGGGCTGAGGAAAACTCAGTTTTGTCTGACCTACAATATGGTTTCCGCTCAGGCATGGGGAAGGTAGAGCAGAGTCTAAATCTTTCAATTCTGGTGGGGAAATACACTAGGGCGAAGAAGGGTAAGCTGTTTTTAGCGTTTGTGGACCTTGCAGCAGCCTTCGACTGCGTGATTCATAGTAAACTCTGGTCAACATTAGAAGATATGGGGGTTGATGCACAGATTATCTATTTTCTGAAACGTTTTTATATTGATGCAAAGCTTGTGTACGTTGTGGTTTACAGGGCGAGTGTTCGGCCCCATTTTTAATAAGAAGAGGGGTCAGGCAAGGGTGTGTTCTGGCCCCCTTTTCCTTTTAACCTCTATATAAACGGATTGGGCAAGGGACTCCTGCAAGGAAATCAAGACTTTCCCCAAGTAGCTGGATGCCCAATACCAGAACTTTTTTACGCAGACTATGCAGTATTGATCCCCATACTCAAGTAGGTCTTCAGAGGATTTTAGATACTTTTTCTAGTTTTATGGGAGATCTAGGATTAAGACTGAACACCTCAAAGACCTTTATCATGCGGTGTGGCCACGGTAGCATGAAGTGTAAGGATAGGTTTGTGGCAGGACAGAAGATTAGGGTCACTAAGATTTTCTTATCTCGGAATTCTCTTTAACCAAAATGATACCTGGGCACAAGCAGTTTCAGCCAAAAAATTAGTGTTATTAAGATCTACAAAAGCCCTGACTAACTTTGCTAAAAAACTAGGTAGAAGACCACCAGTTGAACTGATCAAGATCTACAAAGCAAAGTGCATCTCCTCTGCGGTTTATGGGGCAGGGGTCTGGGTATTTGCTGACCGGCTTCCTACCCAAAGGGCTGACATTTTTTGGGGGAAGATACATTCTATCTTCCCCGAATAGTACTTTATCAACTATCTGTCATGCAGAGCGGGGTCCTTTTATTTGTGATCTAATAAAACTTGAGCCAGTTCTCCTATGGCACAGGCTCTGGACCAGGGATGAAAAAGTTAAATCAAGATATCCCGATCGATACTTTAATACTAGAAGGGGCCCTGAAGTTACCATGGCTGAGATATGTCAGGAGCTTCCTACAAGATTTAGGTCTTCTAGAATATTTTAATAATCCAAGAACTATTGACATAACAAGAAAGGAACTGAAAAAGGAGGTCCTGAGGCATCTGGATACTATCAGAATATCCACAGAGATTATAAAGCTGACCGTTATGCACAATCAGTTGATTTTAACTACTTTTAATAATCAACCCTATTTAACTTTTGTACCAGGTGTTTTTGATAGATTTCTATTGACTAGACTTAGGCTGGGGGTTTTTCATTGACTCGTCACTATCCCAAAATAAACGATTGGGTAGAAGATCTTGATCTGTGTACCTGTGACAGTCACTCGGCACAATCCACGACAAATGCTGTACTTTTTTGTACTTTTTATCAAGAGGCGCAGAAAGACTGTTTATTACCGGTTTTGAAACCATTGGGGCTTCAGCAATGCCGACCGGCTTTTCTTGCATTACAACGTCTGGACAACGTTCACGATTTTTTTAGGATTTTAACTTTTTTTCAACGAGTCTTGAGACAAAGGAAATGTATGTCAATTTAATATCTTTTTAATTGTAACTTGAAACATGATCTATCTCACTATGTACAATACTTGCTATGATTTATGGTTGAGATTCTTAAACGTGTGATATTTTATCTATGAACTTAATTGTGATTTTGTTTAATGTGTTTTTATTATTATTTCATATGGCAATCGAATAAAGCTTTCCTTGACTTGACTTGATACGGCAGCATGGTTATGGGACACAAATTGTGTGAGGGTGAAAGATGGGGCCAGAGAAGAATTATGGAAGTTGCAGGTGAAGAATTTAATGAAGACAAGGAGGTATGAGGAGGGGAGTAACTGAGTGGAGAGAAGGAATCGGAGTTGTGGATGCAGTCACATTAATTGATATTTGTCCTCAATTGAGAAGAAACCAATAGCAAAACAAAGTCTATTCAACGCATTGAAGCAAATAAGACATTCATTTGTGAACACAAACAAATTAAATCGAAAGCTACTTTTTCCCAGACCTTATTTAAACTAAAAAAAGTGGCATAAATGCAATAAAAGATAATACCTGGCCAACTCTTGTCCCTCGCCAATTTACAGCTACATAGAAATACACAAGTGAACTCAGCATACACACAGAGCTAATTTCATGAATCCAAACAAGTCCAAATTTGCATACCGACCACTTTGATTGGACTGACAAGTAGACATAATTAGCACAGTTTGAAACTCTAATATTTGAATTCAAATGTATTTGCGTTTGAAGAGCACAGAATAAAATAACTCAACACAGACGTTTTTTAATTAGGTTCTGCGTTGGAATAAAAAACAAATTTAATGGAATAATAGTTGTTGACATTACATTCCCACTGAATGCTGCTGATGGGTTTTCCATTTTTTGTGTGTAATTTTTAGGTCTGGCAAGAGACAGTTTTGTTAACTACAAGAACTCATGTGATAGTAAAAAAAAGAGATGAGAGAGAATTGCTTTCAGCAGTGGGCACCATAGTAGCAGCAACTGCCTCGCCCACACCAACCACAACAGTTGCCAACAATACCACCACCACAATATCAACAGCTGCACGCACAGCTAGAATCACAGAAGGATCACAGCTGAAATGACATAGGGACCGCACTGGTGACCACACCATCAACCACAGAAACAACCAGAGCTGTGACCACTGTTACAACACCAGCAATCAGAGAGGTCACCACAGGAGCAAAAGTAACGGATACCACTGCATGGATCACAGAAGCAAGAAGAACTGTGACCACAGCCACAATCATAATACCAAAACAAGCTGGATCAACAGTAGCAACACAAAAGTGAAGGCAGCTTCATTACAGATGTAACAACGCCAGGGACAATATTAGCAGTCAGAGCAGGCAACAACATAGGCAGAGCAGCAGTAACCACGGTTGAAACAACAGCAAAGGTAACAACTGCCACGTCAGCAGGGACCATAGCAGAAATATCAGCTACCAAAGCAGGAACAGCAGCAGCAAGAACTGTCAAAACAGCAGTGACCGCAGCTGCTGTATCTGCAGTCACTACAGTAGGTATATCCAGGAGTGCTCACAGCTGCCATTGTGACAGAGACAACAGAAGCCTCAGCCACAGGGCAAGATGGGAACAACAGCATTGAATACAATGTTATGTTATGTAATTTCGATTTATATAGCGCATTAATGCCCTGAGGCGTCTAAGTGCTGTTAGTGTCAGCGAATGTAACTAAGTACTGCCAGAGGAGTTACCCTGATTTAAACAACCAGGTCTATACCGCCTTTCTGAAAGATAGAAGACTTGATTCATTCTTTATCCCCAGAGGGAGTGTATTCCATATTTTTGTTGCTTCCATCACAATGCTCCTTCCGCCCCATCGTGATCTTTTAAAATTGAGCAGTATCAATAGGTTTGCAGTAGCTGATCGAAGGTTCCTCGTTGACACAAACTGCTTGAAACTATGATTCAGAAAGGTCAGACCCAGAATATGGATTGCTTTGTAGGTTAGACAGAGTACCTTAAAAGTTATTTTTTGTTTAATGAGGAGCCAATGTAGGTCGTTCAAATTTTGACTCACTGAGCTAAATTTGGGGATTTTCAATAGGAGTCTTGCCGCAGCATTTTTCAATATCTGAAGCTTATTTAGGTTATATTTCGGAGTCGTAAGAAGCAAACTGTTGCAATATAATCATTTTTTGATGGGATTAGCGCAGTGACTAGAGTTTTTTGCAGGTTGGCCGGTATAAAGGGCAGAACTTTTTAAATTAGTCAGAGTGTTGAATGTGGAGGAGGTGAGTGTATTTACTTGATCTGTAAAATTGAATTTGGTATCGATGATTACTCCTAGATTTCATGCTTTATCCACCAGGGTGGGGATTTGGCCCATAGTAGTTGGCCATACCTCAGGGCCCCGAAAATGTAGTTCTGGGCCAAATATTAGTACCTCGGTCTTTTCTGAGTTTAATTTAAGGCAATTTTTTTCCATCCAATTTTGGACAGCTCTCAAGCAGTTTAGAAATATATCTGTTTCCAGTGCCACCAATGTTTTTCCTCATGGAAACGACAATTTGGGTATCGTCAGCATATGACGTAATCGAGAAACCATAATTTCTGATCAGCGCTGCTAATGGAGAAAGATAAATATTAAAAAGAGTAGGGCTAAGCGAAAACCCCCGTGGGACTCCGCAAGGCAAGGAAAACAAAATGGGAGGAAAAGTTCTCTAATTTCACAACTTGTTCCTGATCTGCTAGGTAGGATTTCAGCAACTTACATGCCTGGCCTGTGATTCCACATGTGTCTAGGCGGTTTAGAAGTATCTTGTGGTTGACAGTGTCAAATGCCGCCGGGAGATCAAGCAGGATCAGGGCAGACCCTTTTCCATGGTCTAATTCCTGCCTGATCTCTTCCGTTTCCTTAAGCAGTACTGTCCCCGTGCTGTGGCCAGAATGGAAACCAAATTGTGTGCTGTCCAGCAGTTTATTTGTTTCAATAAAAGAAACCAGCTGTTCGTTCAAGAATTTTTTCAGCAATTTTCGCTGGTAATGGTAGGCGGGAGATTACTCAATAGTTGCATGGTTCTTTCTGATCAAGAGAAGCTTTTTTCAGAAGAGGGATCACAACCGCTTTTTTCCAGATCTTAGGAAACGTTCCTATTTCACACATGATTTGAAAAATAGGCGTTAGTTTGGCTGCAGTGATTTCTGCTACTAGTTTTGTTATGTTTGGCGGGCATGGGTCCTCCGGTGATCCTAATGTGGTGGTGTTTAATAGTTTTATGATATGTTCTCTTGCTGGAGGGCTAAATTCATTCAGAAGATTAATTGTATTAGGGTATTGATCTCTCTTTGTCCCTGATGTTGACATCATGCGTGGTTGATCATCAGTGAAATCTTTATAGATTGTGTAATCAGTGAAATTTTTTAAAATTGTGTCAACTTTTTCTAAAAAGAAGTGTGCTAGTGCATTACAAAAGGGCTGATTGGTATTCATAGATTTGGTATTGTGATGGGTTGTTAGCTCGGTCACTGTGCAAAAGAGTTCTTTGGTAGAGTTTTTTGAGCCCTCAATCTTATTCGTGAAATATGCTACTTTAGCTTTCAATATACTGTCTTTATATACTGCTATTTGCTGTTAATATTTTTCTTTTTCTTCCTCCTTATATGAGCCTCTCCATTTTCTTTCCGGTTTCCTGCAGTTTTGCTTGCATTTCCTGAGTTCTAGGGAAAACCATGGATCTGAAGGGTTTTGCAGCTTAAACTTTATCATTTTAACAGGTGCAACCTGGTTTGATCCTGTTTCCAGACATTTACTATGTTGTTCAGCTGCTGTGTCCACATCATTTCCTATCTCTAATTTTATATGGTATAGAATATTATAAAAATGTGCAGCTTTCACATCTTGCCAGTTTCGTGACAGGCCCCGGATTTTCCTGTGTTCCTATCAGGTGTCGGAAGTTGTAAATCAAAAAAGATTACTTCATGATCGGTCCAGGCTAATTGAGTAGTCTTTATATTGACTATATTATTATTGTTTGTAAACATCCCGTCCAAAGTATGCCCTGCTAAATGTGTTGGTTCAGGAACAACTTGCTCCAAGACCAGAGTGGAGAGAGTTTGTAGGAGAAGAATGGTGTCAGGATCTAACTTTATTTCTAGATGACAGTCAAAATCTCCCAAAACTGTAAAACTGCTTACGAAGATAAAGATTTTCATTATTTCTTGGGGGAACGTTTTCCTGGTGTTTGGGGGTCTATAGAGTAGTGTCCCCTTAAAGGATGTTTGTTTAGAGCTTTCTATTGAGAATGTGATTGTTTCTCCTATGGATGATATAGAAGGTCGACAATTGGTTGTTAAATCTTCCCTTACTATAATTGCAGCTCCTCCTCCCCGCTTGTGTTTCCTGTCACATCTGTAGGTGTTGAAACCTTTTGGGAGTGCTGTCTGTATATCTATGTCACAAGTGATATTCGCCCAAATTTCTGTAAGAAAGGCGATAGCTGGTCTATGTGTCTCCATAAATAAATTGAACTCATTACTATGCTTTATTAAGGATCTAGTATTTAATAGAACGCATAATAGCTTATTTTTTCTAATAGTATTTTTTGAATTCGGAACTGTTAATGTATTGGTGTTCTTCATATGTTTTTGGATATATCTGGAGGTTCTGTTGACAAACTGTTTTAGTCTCTAAGAGGAGCTTACTTGGTTTAGCGTTTACTTTAAGCCCACAAGTTGGGCAACGCTTCGATGATTTAGTCTTTATGCAGGAGCAATCAAAATTCATACACCTTTCTAGTTTGCCTTTATCCAATTTTAATATTGTGTCTCGACTTAAGTGTTCTACTTTAAAATGACCAGAATTTCCGGCCCTGGGCCCAGTTCAGGCGCAGACGGGCTTGCCTTTGGCGCGTCCGCTGCACTGTGCAATCGCTGTGCGATTGGACTTCCACGTATTTAACAAGTCCTTCCCGGAAATGGTGTCCTCCCCAGAATGTAGTGCCCCACTAGACCGCTAACCCTTTCATCGAGTTAGCCAGAACGGCAAAGGAAAAGTACTCTGCACTCTCTCCATACAATCTGGAGCCCACACGACAGACCAGAGAGTCAGGAACCTCTAATTGTAGGCACTGTTAGAGAGGGAATCACTTTGAAACTTTTAAAAGACCTAAGAAACCAATTGACATTTCTGAAAGAAAAATAATAAACGTGCACCAACTACATGTTCAAGAAACATGACAAGACGTAAAAACATGCTGAAAAAGATTTTGTTTAGATGTACTCTTTCGTTTACGTAATATAGATTGTGATATACTAATTGAAAAAGTACTATATTGCATTAATGAGTGTTCGGAAACATGTAAATGGTGAGCTCTCACGTTATGGAGGTTATCTCTAATCATTCTTTATTTTCTTATATGTGTGTGTACAACTACTGAAAAATAATCAAAACATTCTTTCGAACTTTATTTCGGTCATTTACAACTATAAAACTGCAATGCATACAGTACAACTTTGGGAGACTGAGTGAATGTGCCACAATCAACCCCAAAAAGTGCAAGTGCATAGAAGACAAATCTTCAAGTTCGAGTGTACGATAAAAAAGGAAAAATCCTCTAGTACATTTCTAAAAACATTAATAAAAGATGATTTCCAGATAAAAAGACAATCAAAGTGACGACTAAATTAATTAATAGCAGCATGGTCACCCTAAGATTCCCTTTTTAATGCGTTTAGTATCCCCCTAGGAAATGTTGCAATTGTATAAACATTAATAATAATAAGACCGCTCAGAACGTAAAAGATAATAAAGGAGAGAAGCACCATTTTTGATAGATTAAACAGTATAAAATGGTTCCATCATTCTAAACATGCTACAACAAATGCATACGACCGAGCCACGCTAGTATCATGCTTAAGCCTGAAAAATAATCAAACATTATGATTTAACGTGATTATTTTGTATGAGTAAAAGTGTGCACCCAAACGACAAAGAGACAGTAGGTGTTTCTAATTAATGATGACTGTGAAACTTTTAGAGATTGTATTCCACTTATGTTATACACCTAAAACAAATTTCTAAATCTTTGGTTCGAAAGAATTAGTACATTAGTACATTTGAAAAGGAGTAACATATCATACCGACACATGGTTTTTGTAACCATACTAAATGATTTTAAATGCATCAGAGTTATAATGGAATCATGACCTCTTTATGTTTTCTATGAATGTATGCCTAATAATTACATACTTTTTATGTCATATTAGCTTAAATTAATGTGGGTCTGACTGCAAACGTAAAGGTTCTGGACTTGCTGAATCCACTGCTCATGAGAGAATTTGTCAATATAAAAAATAACGAGAAACAGTGTTTTCTTTCCCGAGTTCACATGTACTGTACAAGACATTATGCTACATTTTAGTTAGTGAGGACCATCTGCCTGTGAAACTGTCCTCTTGAGCTTGTTCATGTGCTCTTGCTAAAGGAGCACTGTTCCGACGTTTCACATATCGGATTGCTTAAGCACTGCGTAATTGTCCCACCTATTGCTCTACATTTTGTGTCTTCTTCATGTCGCCTGACACTCATCCGATATGAACTGACCAATGAACTGAGTGGTCTGTTCTAATGAGGTGATTGCAGGAGGTGTCACTCCAGAACTTTAAGAATATAATATTGCCTGATTGAACAGATGCGGGCGGACTGGAGCACACACTGATGGTGTCTGATGGGCTGCTGGCTATTTCCTTACTTCACGGACGCTAACAATCCTGTGGCAGAGACTTGCAGAACTTTCCTGGCAATCTTGACTTCCCCGATGCGAACTCACCTGGCTTCCTTTCCGAACTGACGAATATTCCGTATGCACCTAGTGGTTTCTTCCTTTTCTGGGAGACTGCTTGAACTGGCATGTTCATGTCCTTTCCTGAACTCTTGAGCTTTGGTATATTTGTTATTAGATTTTGACAAATTTGTCTTATATCCTGATGAGAATGTACGGATTCATTTGCCATTTCTTAAAATTTGATGAACTTGACCAATATTTCCATATTGACTCAGCTATCATGACTTATTTCAAATTGAATGTGCATTCCTAATTTGGGGTTAGTAATGATCAGGAGAGATCATATTAGGGAGATCTCAGAACATCAAGTACTAATGCTATTATTTTGTATAGCTTTAACTGAGCCCTTGGTGTGTATGATTCTGGCTTGCATACGTTTCTTTAGGAGATTTGGGCTTGCAGTTGAAATCCTATATCTTTAGAGTATTGTTATGAGAGTAATTTACATGAATTTGATTTCTAGTTTGTAGCCCAGTTATCCAGTTCCTGGTCCTCATTGGATGACTGTTGAGACCCTCATATCCAACTCATCTCAGCATAAAACAAGGTCCATCGGAGGACCAAGAGAGTGGTAAAATGTATCAAAGATATAAAATTAGGGGAAAAGTATATAGGCCCACCAACGCTACGGCAGCACTGAGAAAAACAAGAATGTGAGGAGTGGAACGCTTTACCTAATCTGAGTCACTGGTAATTAATCAGTCTGGTTCTGCACACATAGACCAGCTATATGCAAATCAGATTTGTTTCTGCTCCAATATAAACAATCAAGCCCAAAATGCTGTGCCCATTCTAAATGGAAATATAAGTAACCTCAGGCCTGTTTGGCCTCATCATTGAGGTACAGATTTGAGTCGTATGGCACAGTGAGCACAGGCCCATGTGTGGGTATACTATTTGCATTTAGGGTGGATTACTGAGAAAAACAAACAAACATTGTCAAAGCAGATATGCCTGGCTTTATGTCTGTGCTAACATATGCAATTAGAGGCTTGCACAAATGTGCACAGGCTATCTGCTCTTGTCTCTTCACGACTTGCCTCTTTCTGTGTCCTGTATTTTCTTTCCCAAACTTTCATTGCCATGTGGCAGGCCACAGAGAGACAGGACACACATACTATGGGCTGATTTGAAAGCACCAGCAAACGAAAGCCAGCAGTATTGGCTTTGTCAATACTGGTTTGTCCTGTGCTCAATTTAGTGGTTTTCTCGGTGAAGCCCATTCTGGCACGTCCACGGCATATTCTAACTCAATGACTGTTATACATACATCTTTAGTCTGTGCATTCTCCGAGATAACAGCCCGCCGCCATTTTAATATTCGTCTTGCATAGGGCGACGCTCAGCATGGAGGCGAGGCAGCGGCTGTCTTGGGCACCACTGTGAAGAATGTGTTTCTCAATAGCAGAGAACAGCGAGGCCGCCTTTAAACTGATAAATCATTAACGTGTCAACACCACTTTTTAATTTTAATGAATAATCCTGTGGAATAGCGAACCTGGAATATTAATGAAAGCCGCGCTTGGATCCGAGATACCAAGGCGGATAGTCCCGAAAGGATCAATTCCAGAATTTGAAATTCATGCAATCACTACCGTCAAATAGCGCCTCGTTCCCCATGCATGACAGAGGTAGCACCCTTTGTTTGCAAAACGGAAAGCTGAGCACTGCTGGGTTAATTTGATGCTTCATTGTTTAAATTACCAGGGACTGCATGGATTTACTGGAGTTATTCTCTGCAATAAATCCAGCTTCTTTTGGCATCTGCTAAGCAACCATTCTTTTTCATTGCACTGGCGTCTGGGCATTCATTTCAGAATTTATTAAAATACACTTTGTCACAGAGGGCCAACACAACACCGGAAATTGATTGGTTGGGTCAATGATTTTATTAATCACGTCAAGTTGAACAGCCTGGCTACAAATATAACAAGAGCTCCAGATGCACTCGATAAACCAGCACTGTGAGAACCATGATACAAACGCTCAACAAATACCTTTCAACAACCAGGATTCTCATTTTCTGTGCCATGCGTGATGGTAAACCATGTGTTTACTCATTTGTGAGAGCAGTCTGTCGTATTTTTGGAGATATATATATATATATATATATATATATATATATATACCACCAATCCCGCTTAAGGATAAAAACGGGTCTGACACATGCTTGGGTTGCAATTCAGTAGTTTAATGCCGCCAAATGGCACTTTTACAGTAACGCGATGTCCTCTCTCGCAGCTCCTGGCAGACGCGTTTCGGCGGATGCCTTCATCAATGCCGGTTGTATGCTGGAAAGTTCAAAAATCAAAGGTTCTCGCGGGCAGTTCATTAAAAAGCCAGGTGAGTAATCCCATTGGACCATGGATGTCATCATAGAAAGAGGACTAGGAGAGTTCCAAAAGTAAGTACTTTTCCCCTCTCTGAGTCCAAGGTTCCTCAAGTGCTCCAATCACGCTTCAGGAGTAAAGGGCACTGGAATCGCGAGCCAGGTTCAGTAACCCGCTCGTGCATCCATTTGTGCACTGACAAAGTCAGCCCTCGAGCGCCCTGCTCCTTGTAGGTTGCGCGATCATGGCGGATTGCATCGCCGAAGTGCAACTCATCAACAGTCCATCTGTTGCTCTTTCCCCAGTGCCTACCTCAGAATCTAGGCTGGGGGGGCGCCGCATTGTGCAGTTCATGCACGAAGTCCACTGGGTTGCCGGCGATATGCGGAGCACCAAACCAAGAGGCGTGTCAGTCAAAGCGGAGCCGACCTCCGCCTTTAAACATACCACCAATCCCGCTTAAGGATAAAAACGGGTCTGACACATGCTTGGGTTGCAATTCAGTAGTTTAATGCCGCCAAATGGCACTTTTACAGTAACGCGATGTCCTCTCTCGCAGCTCCTGGCAGACGCGTTTCGGCGGATGCCTTCATCAATGCCGGTTGTATGCTGGAAAGTTCAAAAATCAAAGGTTCTCGCGGGCAGTTCATTAAAAAGCCAGGTGAGTAATCCCATTGGACCATGGATGTCATCATAGAAAGAGGACTAGGAGAGTTCCAAAAGTAAGTACTTTTCCCCTCTCTGAGTCCAAGGTTCCTCAAGTGCTCCAATCACGCTTCAGGAGTAAAGGGCACTGGAATCGCGAGCCAGGTTCAGTAACCCGCTCGTGCATCCATTTGTGCACTGACAAAGTCAGCCCTCGAGCGCCCTGCTCCTTGTAGGTTGCGCGATCATGGCGGATTGCATCGCCGAAGTGCAACTCATCAACAGTCCATCTGTTGCTCTTTCCCCAGTGCCTACCTCAGAATCTAGGCTGGGGGGGCGCCGCATTGTGCAGTTCATGCACGAAGTCCACTGGGTTGCCGGCGATATGCGGAGCACCAAACCAAGAGGCGTGTCAGTCAAAGCGGAGCCGACCTCCGCCTTTAAACATACCACCAATCCCGCTTAAGGATAAAAACGGGTCTGACACATGCTTGGGTTGCAATTCAGTAGTTTAATGCCGCCAAATGGCACTTTTACAGTAACGCGATGTCCTCTCTCGCAGCTCCTGGCAGACGCGTTTCGGCGGATGCCTTCATCAATGCCGGTTGTATGCTGGAAAGTTCAAAAATCAAAGGTTCTCGCGGGCAGTTCATTAAAAAGCCAGGTGAGTAATCCCATTGGACCATGGATGTCATCATAGAAAGAGGACTAGGAGAGTTCCAAAAGTAAGTACTTTTCCCCTCTCTGAGTCCAAGGTTCCTCAAGTGCTCCAATCACGCTTCAGGAGTAAAGGGCACTGGAATCGCGAGCCAGGTTCAGTAACCCGCTCGTGCATCCATTTGTGCACTGACAAAGTCAGCCCTCGAGCGCCCTGCTCCTTGTAGGTTGCGCGATCATGGCGGATTGCATCGCCGAAGTGCAACTCATCAACAGTCCATCTGTTGCTCTTTCCCCAGTGCCTACCTCAGAATCTAGGCTGGGGGGGCGCCGCATTGTGCAGTTCATGCACGAAGTCCACTGGGTTGCCGGCGATATGCGGAGCACCAAACCAAGAGGCGTGTCAGTCAAAGCGGAGCCGACCTCCGCCTTTAAACATACCACCAATCCCGCTTAAGGATAAAAACGGGTCTGACACATGCTTGGGTTGCAATTCAGTAGTTTAATGCCGCCAAATGGCACTTTTACAGTAACGCGATGTCCTCTCTCGCAGCTCCTGGCAGACGCGTTTCGGCGGATGCCTTCATCAATGCCGGTTGTATGCTGGAAAGTTCAAAAATCAAAGGTTCTCGCGGGCAGTTCATTAAAAAGCCAGGTGAGTAATCCCATTGGACCATGGATGTCATCATAGAAAGAGGACTAGGAGAGTTCCAAAAGTAAGTACTTTTCCCCTCTCTGAGTCCAAGGTTCCTCAAGTGCTCCAATCACGCTTCAGGAGTAAAGGGCACTGGAATCGCGAGCCAGGTTCAGTAACCCGCTCGTGCATCCATTTGTGCACTGACAAAGTCAGCCCTCGAGCGCCCTGCTCCTTGTAGGTTGCGCGATCATGGCGGATTGCATCGCCGAAGTGCAACTCATCAACAGTCCATCTGTTGCTCTTTCCCCAGTGCCTACCTCAGAATCTAGGCTGGGGGGGCGCCGCATTGTGCAGTTCATGCACGAAGTCCACTGGGTTGCCGGCGATATGCGGAGCACCAAACCAAGAGGCGTGTCAGTCAAAGCGGAGCCGACCTCCGCCTTTAAACATACCACCAATCCCGCTTAAGGATAAAAACGGGTCTGACACATGCTTGGGTTGCAATTCAGTAGTTTAATGCCGCCAAATGGCACTTTTACAGTAACGCGATGTCCTCTCTCGCAGCTCCTGGCAGACGCGTTTCGGCGGATGCCTTCATCAATGCCGGTTGTATGCTGGAAAGTTCAAAAATCAAAGGTTCTCGCGGGCAGTTCATTAAAAAGCCAGGTGAGTAATCCCATTGGACCATGGATGTCATCATAGAAAGAGGACTAGGAGAGTTCCAAAAGTAAGTACTTTTCCCCTCTCTGAGTCCAAGGTTCCTCAAGTGCTCCAATCACGCTTCAGGAGTAAAGGGCACTGGAATCGCGAGCCAGGTTCAGTAACCCGCTCGTGCATCCATTTGTGCACTGACAAAGTCAGCCCTCGAGCGCCCTGCTCCTTGTAGGTTGCGCGATCATGGCGGATTGCATCGCCGAAGTGCAACTCATCAACAGTCCATCTGTTGCTCTTTCCCCAGTGCCTACCTCAGAATCTAGGCTGGGGGGGCGCCGCATTGTGCAGTTCATGCACGAAGTCCACTGGGTTGCCGGCGATATGCGGAGCACCAAACCAAGAGGCGTGTCAGTCAAAGCGGAGCCGACCTCCGCCTTTAAACATACCACCAATCCCGCTTAAGGATAAAAACGGGTCTGACACATGCTTGGGTTGCAATTCAGTAGTTTAATGCCGCCAAATGGCACTTTTACAGTAACGCGATGTCCTCTCTCGCAGCTCCTGGCAGACGCGTTTCGGCGGATGCCTTCATCAATGCCGGTTGTATGCTGGAAAGTTCAAAAATCAAAGGTTCTCGCGGGCAGTTCATTAAAAAGCCAGGTGAGTAATCCCATTGGACCATGGATGTCATCATAGAAAGAGGACTAGGAGAGTTCCAAAAGTAAGTACTTTTCCCCTCTCTGAGTCCAAGGTTCCTCAAGTGCTCCAATCACGCTTCAGGAGTAAAGGGCACTGGAATCGCGAGCCAGGTTCAGTAACCCGCTCGTGCATCCATTTGTGCACTGACAAAGTCAGCCCTCGAGCGCCCTGCTCCTTGTAGGTTGCGCGATCATGGCGGATTGCATCGCCGAAGTGCAACTCATCAACAGTCCATCTGTTGCTCTTTCCCCAGTGCCTACCTCAGAATCTAGGCTGGGGGGGCGCCGCATTGTGCAGTTCATGCACGAAGTCCACTGGGTTGCCGGCGATATGCGGAGCACCAAACCAAGAGGCGTGTCAGTCAAAGCGGAGCCGACCTCCGCCTTTAAACATACCACCAATCCCGCTTAAGGATAAAAACGGGTCTGACACATGCTTGGGTTGCAATTCAGTAGTTTAATGCCGCCAAATGGCACTTTTACAGTAACGCGATGTCCTCTCTCGCAGCTCCTGGCAGACGCGTTTCGGCGGATGCCTTCATCAATGCCGGTTGTATGCTGGAAAGTTCAAAAATCAAAGGTTCTCGCGGGCAGTTCATTAAAAAGCCAGGTGAGTAATCCCATTGGACCATGGATGTCATCATAGAAAGAGGACTAGGAGAGTTCCAAAAGTAAGTACTTTTCCCCTCTCTGAGTCCAAGGTTCCTCAAGTGCTCCAATCACGCTTCAGGAGTAAAGGGCACTGGAATCGCGAGCCAGGTTCAGTAACCCGCTCGTGCATCCATTTGTGCACTGACAAAGTCAGCCCTCGAGCGCCCTGCTCCTTGTAGGTTGCGCGATCATGGCGGATTGCATCGCCGAAGTGCAACTCATCAACAGTCCATCTGTTGCTCTTTCCCCAGTGCCTACCTCAGAATCTAGGCTGGGGGGGCGCCGCATTGTGCAGTTCATGCACGAAGTCCACTGGGTTGCCGGCGATATGCGGAGCACCAAACCAAGAGGCGTGTCAGTCAAAGCGGAGCCGACCTCCGCCTTTAAACATACCACCAATCCCGCTTAAGGATAAAAACGGGTCTGACACATGCTTGGGTTGCAATTCAGTAGTTTAATGCCGCCAAATGGCACTTTTACAGTAACGCGATGTCCTCTCTCGCAGCTCCTGGCAGACGCGTTTCGGCGGATGCCTTCATCAATGCCGGTTGTATGCTGGAAAGTTCAAAAATCAAAGGTTCTCGCGGGCAGTTCATTAAAAAGCCAGGTGAGTAATCCCATTGGACCATGGATGTCATCATAGAAAGAGGACTAGGAGAGTTCCAAAAGTAAGTACTTTTCCCCTCTCTGAGTCCAAGGTTCCTCAAGTGCTCCAATCACGCTTCAGGAGTAAAGGGCACTGGAATCGCGAGCCAGGTTCAGTAACCCGCTCGTGCATCCATTTGTGCACTGACAAAGTCAGCCCTCGAGCGCCCTGCTCCTTGTAGGTTGCGCGATCATGGCGGATTGCATCGCCGAAGTGCAACTCATCAACAGTCCATCTGTTGCTCTTTCCCCAGTGCCTACCTCAGAATCTAGGCTGGGGGGGCGCCGCATTGTGCAGTTCATGCACGAAGTCCACTGGGTTGCCGGCGATATGCGGAGCACCAAACCAAGAGGCGTGTCAGTCAAAGCGGAGCCGACCTCCGCCTTTAAACATACCACCAATCCCGCTTAAGGATAAAAACGGGTCTGACACATGCTTGGGTTGCAATTCAGTAGTTTAATGCCGCCAAATGGCACTTTTACAGTAACGCGATGTCCTCTCTCGCAGCTCCTGGCAGACGCGTTTCGGCGGATGCCTTCATCAATGCCGGTTGTATGCTGGAAAGTTCAAAAATCAAAGGTTCTCGCGGGCAGTTCATTAAAAAGCCAGGTGAGTAATCCCATTGGACCATGGATGTCATCATAGAAAGAGGACTAGGAGAGTTCCAAAAGTAAGTACTTTTCCCCTCTCTGAGTCCAAGGTTCCTCAAGTGCTCCAATCACGCTTCAGGAGTAAAGGGCACTGGAATCGCGAGCCAGGTTCAGTAACCCGCTCGTGCATCCATTTGTGCACTGACAAAGTCAGCCCTCGAGCGCCCTGCTCCTTGTAGGTTGCGCGATCATGGCGGATTGCATCGCCGAAGTGCAACTCATCAACAGTCCATCTGTTGCTCTTTCCCCAGTGCCTACCTCAGAATCTAGGCTGGGGGGGCGCCGCATTGTGCAGTTCATGCACGAAGTCCACTGGGTTGCCGGCGATATGCGGAGCACCAAACCAAGAGGCGTGTCAGTCAAAGCGGAGCCGACCTCCGCCTTTAAACATACCACCAATCCCGCTTAAGGATAAAAACGGGTCTGACACATGCTTGGGTTGCAATTCAGTAGTTTAATGCCGCCAAATGGCACTTTTACAGTAACGCGATGTCCTCTCTCGCAGCTCCTGGCAGACGCGTTTCGGCGGATGCCTTCATCAATGCCGGTTGTATGCTGGAAAGTTCAAAAATCAAAGGTTCTCGCGGGCAGTTCATTAAAAAGCCAGGTGAGTAATCCCATTGGACCATGGATGTCATCATAGAAAGAGGACTAGGAGAGTTCCAAAAGTAAGTACTTTTCCCCTCTCTGAGTCCAAGGTTCCTCAAGTGCTCCAATCACGCTTCAGGAGTAAAGGGCACTGGAATCGCGAGCCAGGTTCAGTAACCCGCTCGTGCATCCATTTGTGCACTGACAAAGTCAGCCCTCGAGCGCCCTGCTCCTTGTAGGTTGCGCGATCATGGCGGATTGCATCGCCGAAGTGCAACTCATCAACAGTCCATCTGTTGCTCTTTCCCCAGTGCCTACCTCAGAATCTAGGCTGGGGGGGCGCCGCATTGTGCAGTTCATGCACGAAGTCCACTGGGTTGCCGGCGATATGCGGAGCACCAAACCAAGAGGCGTGTCAGTCAAAGCGGAGCCGACCTCCGCCTTTAAACATACCACCAATCCCGCTTAAGGATAAAAACGGGTCTGACACATGCTTGGGTTGCAATTCAGTAGTTTAATGCCGCCAAATGGCACTTTTACAGTAACGCGATGTCCTCTCTCGCAGCTCCTGGCAGACGCGTTTCGGCGGATGCCTTCATCAATGCCGGTTGTATGCTGGAAAGTTCAAAAATCAAAGGTTCTCGCGGGCAGTTCATTAAAAAGCCAGGTGAGTAATCCCATTGGACCATGGATGTCATCATAGAAAGAGGACTAGGAGAGTTCCAAAAGTAAGTACTTTTCCCCTCTCTGAGTCCAAGGTTCCTCAAGTGCTCCAATCACGCTTCAGGAGTAAAGGGCACTGGAATCGCGAGCCAGGTTCAGTAACCCGCTCGTGCATCCATTTGTGCACTGACAAAGTCAGCCCTCGAGCGCCCTGCTCCTTGTAGGTTGCGCGATCATGGCGGATTGCATCGCCGAAGTGCAACTCATCAACAGTCCATCTGTTGCTCTTTCCCCAGTGCCTACCTCAGAATCTAGGCTGGGGGGGCGCCGCATTGTGCAGTTCATGCACGAAGTCCACTGGGTTGCCGGCGATATGCGGAGCACCAAACCAAGAGGCGTGTCAGTCAAAGCGGAGCCGACCTCCGCCTTTAAACATACCACCAATCCCGCTTAAGGATAAAAACGGGTCTGACACATGCTTGGGTTGCAATTCAGTAGTTTAATGCCGCCAAATGGCACTTTTACAGTAACGCGATGTCCTCTCTCGCAGCTCCTGGCAGACGCGTTTCGGCGGATGCCTTCATCAATGCCGGTTGTATGCTGGAAAGTTCAAAAATCAAAGGTTCTCGCGGGCAGTTCATTAAAAAGCCAGGTGAGTAATCCCATTGGACCATGGATGTCATCATAGAAAGGGGACTAGGAGAGTTCCAAAAGTAAGTACTTTTCCCCTCTCTGAGTCCAAGGTTCCTCAAGTGCTCCAATCACGCTTCAGGAGTAAAGGGCACTGGAATCGCGAGCCAGGTTCAGTAACCCGCTCGTGCATCCATTTGTGCACTGACAAAGTCAGCCCTCGAGCGCCCTGCTCCTTGTAGGTTGCGCGATCATGGCGGATTGCATCGCCGAAGTGCAACTCATCAACAGTCCATCTGTTGCTCTTTCCCCAGTGCCTACCTCAGAATCTAGGCTGGGGGGGCGCCGCATTGTGCAGTTCATGCACGAAGTCCACTGGGTTGCCGGCGATATGCGGAGCACCAAACCAAGAGGCGTGTCAGTCAAAGCGGAGCCGACCTCCGCCTTTAAACATACCACCAATCCCGCTTAAGGATAAAAACGGGTCTGACACATGCTTGGGTTGCAATTCAGTAGTTTAATGCCGCCAAATGGCACTTTTACAGTAACGCCCTGCTCCTTGTAGGTTGCGCGATCATGGCGGATTGCATCGCCGAAGTGCAACTCATCAACAGTCCATCTGTTGCTCTTTCCCCAGTGCCTACCTCAGAATCTAGGCTGGGGGGGCGCCGCATTGTGCAGTTCATGCACGAAGTCCACTGGGTTGCCGGCGATATGCGGAGCACCAAACCAAGAGGCGTGTCAGTCAAAGCGGAGCCGACCTCCGCCTTTAAACATACCACCAATCCCGCTTAAGGATAAAAACGGGTCTGACACATGCTTGGGTTGCAATTCAGTAGTTTAATGCCGCCAAATGGCACTTTTACAGTAACGCGATGTCCTCTCTCGCAGCTCCTGGCAGACGCGTTTCGGCGGATGCCTTCATCAATGCCGGTTGTATGCTGGAAAGTTCAAAAATCAAAGGTTCTCGCGGGCAGTTCATTAAAAAGCCAGGTGAGTAATCCCATTGGACCATGGATGTCATCATAGAAAGAGTACTAGGAGAGTTCCAAAAGTAAGTACTTTTCCCCTCTCTGAGTCCAAGGTTCCTCAAGTGCTCCAATCACGCTTCAGGAGTAAAGGGCACTGGAATCGCGAGCCAGGTTCAGTAACCCGCTCGTGCATCCATTTGTGCACTGACAAAGTCAGCCCTCGAGCGCCCTGCTCCTTGTAGGTTGCGCGATCATGGCGGATTGCATCGCCGAAGTGCAACTCATCAACAGTCCATCTGTTGCTCTTTCCCCAGTGCCTACCTCAGAATCTAGGCTGGGGGGGCGCCGCATTGTGCAGTTCATGCACGAAGTCCACTGGGTTGCCGGCGATATGCGGAGCACCAAACCAAGAGGCGTGTCAGTCAAAGCGGAGCCGACCTCCGCCTTTAAACATACCACCAATCCCGCTTAAGGATAAAAACGGGTCTGACACATGCTTGGGTTGCAATTCAGTAGTTTAATGCCGCCAAATGGCACTTTTACAGTAACGCGATGTCCTCTCTCGCAGCTGCTGGCAGACGCGTTTCGGCGGATGCCTTCATCAATGCCGGTTGTATGCTGGAAAGTTCAAAAATCAAAGGTTCTCGCGGGCAGTTCATTAAAAAGCCAGGTGAGTAATCCCATTGGACCATGGATGTCATCATAGAAAGAGGACTAGGAGAGTTCCAAAAGTAAGTACTTTTCCCCTCTCTGAGTCCAAGGTTCCTCAAGTGCTCCAATCACGCTTCAGGAGTAAAGGGCACTGGAATCGCGAGTCAGGTTCAGTAACCCGCTCGTGCATCCATTTGTGCACTGACAAAGTCAGCCCTCGAGCGCCCTGCTCCTTGTAGGTTGCGCGATCATGGCGGATTGCATCGCCGAAGTGCAACTCATCAACAGTCCATCTGTTGCTCTTTCCCCAGTGCCTACCTCAGAATCTAGGCTGGGGGGGCGCCGCATTGTGCAGTTCATGCACGAAGTCCACTGGGTTGCCGGCGATATGCGGAGCACCAAACCAAGAGGCGTGTCAGTCAAAGCGGAGCCGACCTCCGCCTTTAAACATACCACCAATCCCGCTTAAGGATAAAAACGGGTCTGACACATGCTTGGGTTGCAATTCAGTAGTTTTATGCCGCCAAATGGCACTTTTACAGTAACGCGATGTCCTCTCTCGCAGCTCCTGGCAGACGCGTTTCGGCGGATGCCTTCATCAATGCCGGTTGTATGCTGGAAAGTTCAAAAATCAAAGGTTCTCGCGGGCAGTTCATTAAAAAGCCAGGTGAGTAATCCCATTGGACCATGGATGTCATCATAGAAAGAGGACTAGGAGAGTTCCAAAAGTAAGTACTTTTCCCCTCTGAGTCCAAGGTTCCTCAAGTGCTCCAATCACGCTTCAGGAGTAAAGGGCACTGGAATCGCGAGCCAGGTTCAGTAACCCGCTCGTGCATCCATTTGTGCACTGACAAAGTCAGCCCTCGAGCGCCCTGCTCCTTGTAGGTTGCGCGATCATGGCGGATTGCATCGCCGAAGTGCAACTCATCAACAGTCCATCTGTTGCTCTTTCCCCAGTGCCTACCTCAGAATCTAGGCTGGGGGGGCGCCGCATTGTGCAGTTCATGCACGAAGTCCACTGGGTTGCCGGCGATATGCGGAGCACCAAACCAAGAGGCGTGTCAGTCAAAGCGGAGCCGACCTCCGCCTTTAAACATACCACCAATCCCGCTTAAGGATAAAAACGGGTCTGACACATGCTTGGGTTGCAATTCAGTAGTTTAATGCCGCCAAATGGCACTTTTACAGTAACGCGATGTCCTCTCTCGCAGCTCCTGGCAGACGCGTTTCGGCGGATGCCTTCATCAATGCCGGTTGTATGCTGGAAAGTTCAAAAATCAAAGGTTCTCGCGGGCAGTTCATTAAAAAGCCAGGTGAGTAATCCCATTGGACCATGGATGTCATCATAGAAAGAGGACTAGGAGAGTTCCAAAAGTAAGTACTTTTCCCCTCTCTGAGTCCAAGGTTCCTCAAGTGCTCCAATCACGCTTCAGGAGTAAAGGGCACTGGAATCGCGAGCCAGGTTCAGTAACCCGCTCGTGCATCCATTTGTGCACTGACAAAGTCAGCCCTCGAGCGCCCTGCTCCTTGTAGGTTGCGCGATCATGGCGGATTGCATCGCCGAAGTGCAACTCATCAACAGTCCATCTGTTGCTCTTTCCCCAGTGCCTACCTCAGAATCTAGGCTGGGGGGGCGCCGCATTGTGCAGTTCATGCACGAAGTCCACTGGGTTGCCGGCGATATGCGGAGCACCAAACCAAGAGGCGTGTCAGTCAAAGCGGAGCCGACCTCCGCCTTTAAACATACCACCAATCCCGCTTAAGGATAAAAACGGGTCTGACACATGCTTGGGTTGCAATTCAGTAGTTTAATGCCGCCAAATGGCACTTTTACAGTAACGCCCTGCTCCTTGTAGGTTGCGCGATCATGGCGGATTGCATCGCCGAAGTGCAACTCATCAACAGTCCATCTGTTGCTCTTTCCCCAGTGCCTACCTCAGAATCTAGGCTGGGGGGCGCCGCATTGTGCAGTTCATGCACGAAGTCCACTGGGTTGCCGGCGATATGCGGAGCACCAAACCAAGAGGCGTGTCAGTCAAAGCGGAGCCGACCTCCGCCTTTAAACATACCACCAATCCCGCTTAAGGATAAAAACGGGTCTGACACATGCTTGGGTTGCAATTCAGTAGTTTAATGCCGCCAAATGGCACTTTCACAGTAACGCGATGTCCTCTCTCGCAGCTCCTGGCAGACGCGTTTCGGCGGATGCCTTCATCAATGCCGGTTGTATGCTGGAAAGTTCAAAAATCAAAGGTTCTCGCGGGCAGTTCATTAAAAAGCCAGGTGAGTAATCCCATTGGACCATGGATGTCATCATAGAAAGGGGACTAGGAGAGTTCCAAAAGTAAGTACTTTTCCCCTCTCTGAGTCCAAGGTTCCTCAAGTGCTCCAATCACGCTTCAGGAGTAAAGGGCACTGGAATCGCGAGCCAGGTTCAGTAACCCGCTCGTGCATCCATTTGTGCACTGACAAAGTCAGCCCTCGAGCGCCCTGCTCCTTGTAGGTTGCGCGATCATGGCGGATTGCATCGCCGAAGTGCAACTCATCAACAGTCCATCTGTTGCTCTTTCCCCAGTGCCTACCTCAGAATCTAGGCTGGGGGGGCGCCGCATTGTGCAGTTCATGCACGAAGTCCACTGGGTTGCCGGCGATATGCGGAGCACCAAACCAAGAGGCGTGTCAGTCAAAGCGGAGCCGACCTCCGCCTTTAAACATACCACCAATCCCGCTTAAGGATAAAAACGGGTCTGACACATGCTTGGGTTGCAATTCAGTAGTTTAATGCCGCCAAATGGCACTTTTACAGTAACGCGATGTCCTCTCTCGCAGCTCCTGGCAGACGCGTTTCGGCGGATGCCTTCATCAATGCCGGTTGTATGCTGGAAAGTTCAAAAATCAAAGGTTCTCGCGGGCAGTTCATTAAAAAGCCAGGTGAGTAATCCCATTGGACCATGGATGTCATCATAGAAAGAGGACTAGGAGAGTTCCAAAAGTAAGTACTTTTCCCCTCTCTGAGTCCAAGGTTCCTCAAGTGCTCCAATCACGCTTCAGGAGTAAAGGGCACTGGAATCGCGAGCCAGGTTCAGTAACCCGCTCGTGCATCCATTTGTGCACTGACAAAGTCAGCCCTCGAGCGCCCTGCTCCTTGTAGGTTGCGCGATCATGGCGGATTGCATCGCCGAAGTGCAACTCATCAACAGTCCATCTGTTGCTCTTTCCCCAGTGCCTACCTCAGAATCTAGGCTGGGGGGGCGCCGCATTGTGCAGTTCATGCACGAAGTCCACTGGGTTGCCGGCGATATGCGGAGCACCAAACCAAGAGGCGTGTCAGTCAAAGCGGAGCCGACCTCCGCCTTTAAACATACCACCAATCCCGCTTAAGGATAAAAACGGGTCTGACACATGCTTGGGTTGCAATTCAGTAGTTTAATGCCGCCAAATGGCACTTTTACAGTAACGCGATGTCCTCTCTCGCAGCTCCTGGCAGACGCGTTTCGGCGGATGCCTTCATCAATGCCGGTTGTATGCTGGAAAGTTCAAAAATCAAAGGTTCTCGCGGGCAGTTCATTAAAAAGCCAGGTGAGTAATCCCATTGGACCATGGATGTCATCATAGAAAGAGGACTAGGAGAGTTCCAAAAGTAAGTACTTTTCCCCTCTCTGAGTCCAAGGTTCCTCAAGTGCTCCAATCACGCTTCAGGAGTAAAGGGCACTGGAATCGCGAGCCAGGTTCAGTAACCCGCTCGTGCATCCATTTGTGCACTGACAAAGTCAGCCCTCGAGCGCCCTGTTCCTTGTAGGTTTACTCATTTGTGAGAGCAGTCTGTCGTATTTTTGGATATATATATATAGGAATGTCATTTGAGATGTCATCATTGATGTCATGAGTGATGTCACTGACCATGTCATGAGTGATGTAATATGTGACGTCATCAGCAGTGCATTGCGGGCGCGCGAGTTATAGTTAGCTGAACTAACTATAACGGGGGAATTTCAATGGTTTTGTAGAAGTGAAAAGTCCAGCTAACTATAACACCCCTGAAACCTATGGTTTTTTCTGTGAATTTCTGAGGTTTTTTAAATGCTAATTCCTAACTATAACGTGCCTGAAACCTATGTTTTTTTCTGTGAATTTCAAAGGTTTTTTAAATGCTAATTTCTAACTATGCCTACAGAGATAGGACATGTGAAGAAAGAAGAAAAAATGCACAGAAAGAAAAAAAGAAGTGCAGAAAGAAGCAACAGAAGTCCTCAAAGACGAAGAAAAGTGCAGGAAGAAGGATAACGTGCAGAAAGAACAAAAAGAAGAGCGGAAAGAAGCCTTGTTGCAAAATCATCCTGTACCCTCAACTTTTTCAGACGGATACTGGTGGTAACTGAGTCTGACTAACCAGTCCTAGAGCCAGTGCTATGTTAAAAGACACTTAGAATACAGTGAAAACCCCTACATACACTAGGGAACATTATGTGTTGGGGTCCCCATGTGATTAGCATGACCTCCTCTGTAAGCCCCTAGTATATAATAGGGCAGGGGGATTAAAACTACCTCTTAAAACAGGCCACAGGGCGTTTTTGCACACGTTAACTCAGGCCCCGTCCCCTCCCTTCACCACTGTGTAAACACACCCTGTGTCCGTTTTTAGTTGGGCGATTAAGTTCATTTGAATCCTGAGGGTCCCTAGGGTCCAACTAGCCCACTAGGTACCTCCAGTAAGTGCCACAGAGCTGCGTTGCAGAGAGGTGTAAAAAGTGGCACGGCCTGGACCACCTCTCTGCAATGCAGCTCAGTGGCGCTTACTGGAAGCACTTAGTGGGCTAGTTAGCCCCCTGGGGCCCTCAGTATTGAAGGAAAACGATATCCCCAATTTAAAACGTGCCATAGTGCGTGTTTGCACACGTCACCTCAGGCCCCGTCCCCTCCCTTCACCACTGTGTAAACGCGCCCTGTGGCTGTTCTAAGTTGAGAGATTAAGTCCCCTTGAATCCTAAGGGTCCCTAGGGTCAACCTAGACCACTAGGTACCTCCAGTAAGCGCCACAGAGCTGCGTTGCAGAGAGGTGTAAAAAGGGGCTTGGCCTCAGAACACCTGTCTGCAGCGCAGCACCCTGGTGCATACTGGAGATGCCTGTTGGGCTAGTTTGCCCTCAGGGACCCTCAGTATTGAAGAGGAATTAATTCCCCAACTTACAACTCGCCAGGGGGCGCGTTTGCAGAGTGCTGCAAGGAGGGGGCGTGGCCTCCGGCATTTGCCGGTCTTTTATTTATTTTAATTTTTTAAGAAGGGGGGCTGTGTGGTTCCCCTTCTTATTCTAATGTATTGGCCCTGATGACCCCATCCCCCAGGGCCTGTCTCCTAATTATATTTTTTTGACCCCAATCCCCAGGGCCGGCCACTGTTTTTTATTATTTTTAAAAAATATATATTTATAGACACACCTAGGACATGCTGGACAAACCGTACGTACCTATCACCATGACGATTTGTGTGATATTCATTAAAAGGGGACTATTCATACAATGAATCCACGTGGAATGTATTTACACCACTAGTGAAGCTCTGACATGTCTGATGCCCTACCGTGCCTAATCCCGGTAGACACCCTTGTCGTTTATTTATACAAACATGGGTAGCTATTGACGGGCACATTTAATACACATGCACACCAAGCCATTCAAAGGGGATTTGACAAAAATTCGACCAAAACTATGCAAGAAGCCCACCTAACGGTTAATAAAACACACATCCACTGCCGGATGTGTAATACTTTTTATTTTACTCTCTGGAAAGGGGACGAACATCACTTGAGTCACAGCGCGCTCCTGGCAGAGCCCAATGCTGTGTTACACCCACCATTGCCTGCTGAGTGCCACACACCTCTGTGTTGTATTCCACTAGCTAGTGCATATGCTATGACACTCTCTAGCCCATGTGCACTGTAACACCACCCCGTGAATATGTCATGCCACACTTGTCTTCGCACGGGTTATATTGCCCCCTCTAACGTGCCTTCCTCGATGCCTATGTTATAACGCACAGTGCTATGCCATACATATTACAATCTGGGATCCATATCTTTGTCACAGTGCATATGCAACGTTACACTCCCCAGCACATATTTTATATTACAACTTTAGAGATTAGTTAGGTTACACAACACTGCCCTGTGCATATTACACTCCAAGGCGCATATCGCATAGCACGCGCTAGTGCCTGTGCTATCTCGCGCTCTCCAATGAATCTGTCATTTCGCACAATGTATTGCATATTATATTTCACGCCCGGTTCATCTTATATCACACTTTTTGGTGCATAGTTTATACCATACACTATATCTAGTTTTCATTTTCAATCGTGCTCTCAGGACTATGTTATATAACACTGTGTTCACCTACCCTTTTCACGGGCATTACATTTTGCGATAGGGGGTGGAGGGTCAGGGGGTGTTTCTGCCAAGTGAGCCCCGAGTCACAGTCACAAACGTCCTCTTCTTCCTGAATAAGAGTGAGATTATGCTGCATACTTGTTCATATTTTAAGTAGTTCGCACAGACACACGTTTTAAAAACAATAAAGTTCCTAATACCCGCCTTCTCTGAACAGTTAGCTTGCTACCCCATCCCCCTCCTCCCTATCCTCTTTTGTGTGAATCCATGGACTAGCCTCCTCCCTCCTGCCATGCATGGTCTGTTGTGCTGCCACTGCCCTCAATTTAGTATGATGTACCAGTCCACTCCTCCTGCCCTCCATTGCCAAATTCTATGCCCCATCATTGACCTCCTGCTTAAACTCTGTGCTTAGCTTGCTGCCCCTATTCTCCTTCCCCCTGCCCTCCGATGTCTTTGTGCATGCCCCTGCTCCATCCTTTTTGCCCACCATGTTCCATGGACCTGCCACTCCTATCTACTTTGAGTGTTCTGTTGAGCTGCCACTCCCCTCCCACCTGCCTAGCATTGTCAGATGACTGTAACCTGTCCCTGCCACCTCCACCCTGCCTGTCCACATGCCATGCCCCTATCCTCTTCCTCCTGTCCTACATGGTCCATTGTACTGCCACACCCTTCTGCCCTCCCTGGTCTGTTGTGCTGCAACTGCTCCTCCTGCCTGCCCCGTGCGGTCTGTTGTGAGGCCCCTTCCCCTGAACTTTGTCTGTGCACAGGTCCTGACCCTCCCTTCTATCCTCCATCGTCCTTTGTGCATGCCCCTGCACCCTCCTTCTTGCCCATCATAGCCATTGTGCTACTACTAACCCTCCCACTTGCCATGCATGGTCTTCTGTGCTGCCATGGCCCCTCCCACCTTCTCTGTGTGGTCAGTTAGCTGCCCCTGAACCCCTCCCACCTTCCCTCCAGGGTCTGTGTGTATGCCATCACAGTCTCACTGTTGCTCTTCATGGTGTGTCTTGCTTCTAGTGCCCATCCTGCCTGACCTCCATGGCTATCTTGCTGCTCCTGCCCTGCCCCCTTGCCCCCAGCCCTCTGTTTACATGTGCAGACCCCTACTCCCTCCCTCCTGGCTTGTCTGTTCCATTGTAATGCCCCTGATCCATCCCTCCTGCCCTATATGGTCTGTTATGCTGCAGCTTTCTCTCCTGTCTGTCCATTATGGTCAGCTAGCTACCATTGCCTCTTGCCCCTCTGTTCTCTGTTGTCCATGTGCATGGTCCTGTCGCCTCCCTCTTGCTTTCTATGGATTGTGCTTCTGCAAACCCTGATGCCTGCCCTGCAGGGTCAGTTTGGTGCACCTCTCCATGTCCCTCCTGTCCTCTGTTATCCAAGTCCATGTCCCTACCCCATTTCCTTCCATGATCCAATGTACCATACTTGCGAACATTTTGAACTTGGTAAGAGGGAGATTTTGAAAAAAAACTGGGGTATTGATTTTCCCCTTTGAGTTACATTGAAAAAGAGGAGATTGTAGACAGGAGACAGATAAAATAAAGCCCATTTGAGCTTAAAAACATTAGACGTTTCCTGGCTGAATCGGGTCTGTTGGCATGTATGGTTGTACTACCATTGCCTCTTCCTTCTGCCCACAATGGTCTATTACATTGCCACAGCCTCTCTTGCAAGTCCTGTATTGTTGGTTTGTTGCCCCTGCCCCCCTTTCCACTGCCCTCCATAGTCTGTTGTGCTGCCACGGCCCTTCCTGCCTGCTCAGTGTGGTTAAATTGTTGCCTTTGCACCCTCCTACCTGCCTTCAATTTTCAGAGTCCGTGCCCCTGGCCTCTGCCTCTCAACAGTATCTTAATGAACAACTAGATTGCTAACATTCTATATTTATTACAAAAGTGTGGAACGCCTGACGTCATCTTGATGTAATCAAAACTGTAATACCTAGAGCATTTCCTTTAGAAATTACATATATGAGAGGGTCTTATTGGCATCAAAATTATGGTTAGTGCTCTAAAAGACTAAAATAAGGACATATTTTCTGAGTTTTCAAATAGCGAGAAAGCACTTTTAAATTATTTGTTACCTTTATGTTTTTTTATCCAGTTGACCACTTGATTAAATGTTGCACTTAGGGGAGAGGATGTGGTGTTACTTCCAGAACTGCAGACTTTGCAACTGGGGAACCAGGTTGGAGTTTCTGCTTCAGCTCGACATTCTGTGATTCTGGTCAAATCACTTAGTCTCCCCATGTCTACAACCAAAGTGAATTTGTTCTTGTGTGATGTAACCAATGCTCATGTAAAGCACTCCAATACCTGACAAGTCTGCACTATATAACACTGCAAAAACACAAAATAATAAGTGTTTTGCACACTTCTGTCATTGGGATATATTTGGGCTACATCTGGGTGATTTTGGGCTACATTTGGGCTCTTTTGTCTCCGGTGGCCATCTTGGGAGATTTATTTGTTATGAAGTTTCCTAATTTCCTCATGTACTGCAGTCTCCTCAGTAGGAAATGCTTTCAGTTTTTTACTTTGATTCCATCATGAAGGTATTCAGATATGTCACACATTTGCCATAAATTCTGAATGTTAGCACTCTAGTTGCTCATTAGATCACTGTAGTAAAACTACTGTTCACCATGGAAGTCTGCTCCTGGTATTAAAAGTGCATGCTTCAGTCTGCATGTCAGAATTTTTTAATGAAATAGAAGAGGATTTGAGAAGTCACTCAAAATGTGCCCTCATTTTCTTTCTTCAGCATTAATCATAATTTCTATGGCAAAATGAACCCCCTCATTGTGTTCCTTTTTAAATTAAATGTTTTAAGTGTTACCAGTTTATTCCAATCAAGATGGCTTCAGGTGTGCCATACTTTTGTCATAATGAAGACAGTAAGCGCTCTGGTTGTTTTTAAGAACACTCTGGGACATTCTGTCATTGGGCTATACTTGGGCTACATCTGGGTGATATTTGGGCTACATTTGGGCTCGTTTGTGTCTGGTGGCCATCTTGGCAGACTTATTTGTTATGAAGTTTCCTAATTTCCTCATTTACTGCAGTCTCCTCAGTAGGAAATACTTTCAGTTTTTTACTTTGATTCCAAAGGCATTCAGATGTGTCACACATTTGCCATAAATTCAGAATGTTAGCACTCTTTTTGCTCATTAGATCACTGTAGTAAAGCTACTGCTCACCAGGGAAAACTGCTGCTGGTATTGAAAGTGCATGTTTCAGTCTACATGTCAGAAATATTTAATGAAATAGAAGAGGATTTGAGAAGTCACTCAAAATGTGCCCTAATTTTTCTTTCTGCAGCACTAATCATACTTTTTATGGAAAAATGAACCCCCTCATTTTGTTCCTTTTTAAATTAAATGTTTTAAGAGTTACCACTTTAATCCAAGCAAGATGGCTTCAGGTGTGCCATACGTTTATCATAAGTAGGACTGTTAGCGCTCTAGTTGTTCTTTGGAACACTCTGGGAAGCTGCAGTAGAACACAAAGGAATTAACTGACAGTCTCTGCCCTTGTTGGATGTACATGTTTTACTGAGAATGTCAGACTTCATTCTCACATGACTGAGAAAGATAATGTGAATTTACAGAAAATAAGCTCTCAGTTTAGCTTATAGATCACCTTCCAAACCTCTGTGGCAAAAGCATGAGAAAATATTTTTCTCTCAATTATGATATCCCAGCAGAAGGCTTTTTCACACGGTGAAATCACCTTAGAACATACCACAATTCCTAAAATGAGTATGGTACCATCAACAAATGATTTATAATGTAACTAAAGTCTTAAAACCTTCTATTAACTGCAATGCTTTTTAATGAGGTGCTATCATGTATATTGGTCCCAAGATGGCTGCCAACACTTCTTGGATGAAGTGCTGACAGCCAATCAGATCTCAGGAGGAGATGTGTGGTTAGGCTCCGCCCACATATATATATGATTTTACTTTTGATTTTCTCAGGAACTACTGAACAGATTGACACCAGACCTGCAAAAGGCACATCCCTGACCTGAGGACTACCTCTCTGCCAAATTTCAAGTAATTCTGTTCAGCCGTTCGGGCTGTACTTTGGACTAAAGGTCCCTATGGAAAATTGCATGGGGAAAACGCGTTTTGGGACCCCCCTTTTTTCTCAGCCCCCGCTTGACGAATCCCTCCCCCGAGACTTTCAGGGTAGGAGCGGAGCGGAGCGCCCCACCTATTTTAAAAATTTCGCGAGGATTCGTCAACCGGCGCCAAAGTTACTCTACTGGCGACCGCCAGTAGATTATATATATATATATATATATATATATATATATATATATATATATATATATATATATATATATCCAACAAACAGCCTCCGAGCATGGAGCCTCCGACCCTACAGAGCGGCCTCTCACAACGGGCACGGAGCAGCCCGTCAAATAATCCATTAAACACCACACAGAGGCCCAATACTGGATTTGCAGGCACTTTATTCACAGGCACAGCAGCGCAAAAGGTTCCCCATGTCCTTACGCGTTTCGGCGTCGTTCTGCCTTGTTCACAGGTGGGGGTCATTAATTGCAAGTGCGTTTGTGCGCGCCTTTTAAGCTTTAAGAAATCACATGACTTGACATTAAAATACAGTTCCCAGGGTGCAATTCACTGGTAATGAGAATGTATTTCCCAGAGTCTAAGTGAATCCGAGTTCTTTTACGATAAATTCGTTTTCCTCGTTCAGTTCAAGCACCCAAAATTCAAGTGGCTAAAGTTTACTCACGCCGTCATGTTGTTATGCTGATTGATGGCCTGTGCTCAGATTTCATAGCTGCCTCGTGGAAAAAGCCCCAGCTCCAGCACGATCAGAGTGAAAGGTCATCCCACTCTGAATCTCTTCCTCAGCCAACTCCTTTTCACTATAGTAGCGCTCCTGCTTAGGCTTGGAATGGCGAGTGGGTCATGCTCCAAATAGAATTCAACAAACAGCCTCCGAGCATGGAGCCTCCGACCCTACAGAGCGGCCTCTCACAACGGGCACGGAGCAGCCCGTCAAATAATCCATTAAACACCACACAGAGGCCCAATACTGGATTTGCAGGCACTTTATTCACAGGCACAGCAGCGCAAAAGGTTCCCCATGTCCTTACGCGTTTCGGCGTCGTTCTGCCTTGTTCACAGGTGGGGGTCATTAATTGCAAGTGCGTTTGTGCGCGCCTTTTAAGCTTTAAGAAATCACATGACTTGACATTAAAATACAGTTCCCAGGGTGCAATTCACTGGTAATGAGAATGTATTTCCCAGAGTCTAAGTGAATCCGAGTTCTTTTACGATAAATTCGTTTTCCTCGTTCAGTTCAAGCACCCAAAATTCAAGTGGCTAAAGTTTACTCACGCCGTCATGTTGTTATGCTGATTGATGGCCTGTGCTCAGATTTCATAGCTGCCTCGTGGAAAAAGCCCCAGCTCCAGCACGATCAGAGTGAAAGGTCATCCCACTCTGAATCTCTTCCTCAGCCAACTCCTTTTCACTATAGTAGCGCTCCTGCTTAGGCTTGGAATGGCGAGTGGGTCATGCTCCAAATAGAATTCAACAAACAGCCTCCGAGCATGGAGCCTCCGACCCTACAGAGCGGCCTCTCACAACGGGCACGGAGCAGCCCGTCAAATAATCCATTAAACACCACACAGAGGCCCAATACTGGATTTGCAGGCACTTTATTCACAGGCACAGCAGCGCAAAAGGTTCCCCATGTCCTTACGCGTTTCGGCGTCGTTCTGCCTTGTTCACAGGTGGGGGTCATTAATTGCAAGTGCGTTTGTGCGCGCCTTTTAAGCTTTAAGAAATCACATGACTTGACATTAAAATACAGTTCCCAGGGTGCAATTCACTGGTAATGAGAATGTATTTCCCAGAGTCTAAGTGAATCCGAGTTCTTTTACGATAAATTCGTTTTCCTCGTTCAGTTCAAGCACCCAAAATTCAAGTGGCTAAAGTTTACTCACGCCGTCATGTTGTTATGCTGATTGATGGCCTGTGCTCAGATTTCATAGCTGCCTCGTGGAAAAAGCCCCAGCTCCAGCACGATCAGAGTGAAAGGTCATCCCACTCTGAATCTCTTCCTCAGCCAACTCCTTTTCACTATAGTAGCGCTCCTGCTTAGGCTTGGAATGGCGAGTGGGTCATGCTCCAAATAGAATTCAACAAACAGCCTCCGAGCATGGAGCCTCCGACCCTACAGAGCGGCCTCTCACAACGGGCACGGAGCAGCCCGTCAAATAATCCATTAAACACCACACAGAGGCCCAATACTGGATTTGCAGGCACTTTATTCACAGGCACAGCAGCGCAAAAGGTTCCCCATGTCCTTACGCGTTTCGGCGTCGTTCTGCCTTGTTCACAGGTGGGGGTCATTAATTGCAAGTGCGTTTGTGCGCGCCTTTTAAGCTTTAAGAAATCACATGACTTGACATTAAAATACAGTTCCCAGGGTGCAATTCACTGGTAATGAGAATGTATTTCCCAGAGTCTAAGTGAATCCGAGTTCTTTTACGATAAATTCGTTTTCCTCGTTCAGTTCAAGCACCCAAAATTCAAGTGGCTAAAGTTTACTCACGCCGTCATGTTGTTATGCTGATTGATGGCCTGTGCTCAGATTTCAAATCTGAGCACAGGCTCAGAAATACATTCTCATTACCAGTGAATTGCACCCTGGGAACTGTATTTTAATGTCAAGTCATGTGATTTCTTAAAGCTTAAAAGGCGCGCACAAACGCACTTGCAATTAATGACCCCCACCTGTGAACAAGGCAGAACGACGCCGAAACGCGTAAGGACATGGGGAACCTTTTGCGCTGCTGTGCCTGTGAATAAAGTGCCTGCAAATCCAGTATTGGGCCTCTGTGTGGTGTTTAATGGATTATTTGACGGGCTGCTCCGTGCCCGTTGTGAGAGGCCGCTCTGTAGGGTCGGAGGCTCCATGCTCGGAGGCTGTTTGTTGAATTCTATTTGGAGCATGACCCACTCGCCATTCCAAGCCTAAGCAGGAGCGCTACTATAGTGAAAAGGAGTTGGCTGAGGAAGAGATTCAGAGTGGGATGACCTTTCACTCTGATCGTGCTGGAGCTGGGGCTTTTTCCACGAGGCAGCTATGAAATCTGAGCACAGGCCATCAATCAGCATAACAACATGACGGCGTGAGTAAACTTTAGCCACTTGAATTTTGGGTGCTTGAACTGAACGAGGAAAACGAATTTATCGTAAAAGAACTCGGATTCACTTAGACTCTGGGAAATACATTCTCATTACCAGTGAATTGCACCCTGGGAACTGTATTTTAATGTCAAGTCATGTGATTTCTTAAAGCTTAAAAGGCGCGCACAAACGCACTTGCAATTAATGACCCCCACCTGTGAACAAGGCAGAACGACGCCGAAACGCGTAAGGACATGGGGAACCTTTTGCGCTGCTGTGCCTGTGAATAAAGTGCCTGCAAATCCAGTATTGGGCCTCTGTGTGGTGTTTAATGGATTATTTGACGGGCTGCTCCGTGCCCGTTGTGAGAGGCCGCTCTGTAGGGTCGGAGGCTCCATGCTCGGAGGCTGTTTGTTGAATTCTATTCGGAGCATGACCCACTCGCCATTCCAAGCCTAAGCAGGAGCGCTACTATAGTGAAAAGGAGTTGGCTGAGGAAGAGATTCAGAGTGGGATGACCTTTCACTCTGATCGTGCTGGAGCTGGGGCTTTTTCCACGAGGCAGCTATGAAATCTGAGCACAGGCCATCAATCAGCATAACAACATGACGGCGTGAGTAAACTTTAGCCACTTGAATTTTGGGTGCTTGAACTGAACGAGGAAAACGAATTTATCGTAAAAGAACTCGGATTCACTTAGACTCTGGGAAATACATTCTCATTACCAGTGAATTGCACCCTGGGAACTGTATTTTAATGTCAAGTCATGTGATTTCTTAAAGCTTAAAAGGCGCGCACAAACGCACTTGCAATTAATGACCCCCACCTGTGAACAAGGCAGAACGACGCCGAAACGCGCAAGGACATGGGGAACCTTTTGCGCTGCTGTGCCTGTGAATAAAGTGCCTGCAAATCCAGTATTGGGCCTCTGTGTGGTGTTTAATGGATTATTTGACGGGCTGCTCCGTGCCCGTTGTGAGAGGCCGCTCTGTAGGGTCGGAGGCTCCATGCTCGGAGGCTGTTTGTTGAATTCTATTTGGAGCATGACCCACTCGCCATTCCAAGCCTAAGCAGGAGCGCTACTATAGTGAAAAGGAGTTGGCTGAGGAAGAGATTCAGAGTGGGATGACCTTTCACTCTGATCGTGCTGGAGCTGGGGCTTTTTCCACGAGGCAGCTATGAAATCTGAGCACAGGCCATCAATCAGCATAACAACATGACGGCGTGAGTAAACTTTAGCCACTTGAATTTTGGGTGCTTGAACTGAACGAGGAAAACAAATTTATCGTAAAAGAACTCGGATTCACTTAGACTCTGGGAAATACATTCTCATTACCAGTGAATTGCACCCTGGGAACTGTATTTTAATGTCAAGTCATGTGATTTCTTAAAGCTTAAAAGGCGCGCACAAACGCACTTGCAATTAATGACCCCCACCTGTGAACAAGGCAGAACGACGCCGAAACGCGTAAGGACATGGGGAACCTTTTGCGCTGCTGTGCCTGTGAATAAAGTGCCTGCAAATCCAGTATTGGGCCTCTGTGTGGTGTTTAATGGATTATTTGACGGGCTGCTCCGTGCCCGTTGTGAGAGGCCGCTCTGTAGGGTCGGAGGCTCCATGCTCGGAGGCTGTTTGTTGAATTCTATTTGGAGCATGACCCACTCGCCATTCCAAGCCTAAGCAGGAGCGCTACTATAGTGAAAAGGAGTTGGCTGAGGAAGAGATTCAGAGTGGGATGACCTTTCACTCTGATCGTGCTGGAGCTGGGGCTTTTTCCACGAGGCAGCTATGAAATCTGAGCACAGGCCATCAATCAGCATAACAACATGACGGCGTGAGTAAACTTTAGCCACTTGAATTTTGGGTGCTTGAACTGAACGAGGAAAACGAATTTATCGTAAAAGAACTTGGATTCACTTAGACTCTGGGAAATACATTCTCATTACCAGTGAATTGCACCCTGGGAACTGTATTTTAATGTCAAGTCATGTGATTTCTTAAAGCTTAAAAGGCGCGCACAAACGCACTTGCAATTAATGACCCCCACCTGTGAACAAGGCAGAACGACGCCGAAACGCGTAAGGACATGGGGAACCTTTTGCGCTGCTGTGCCTGTGAATAAAGTGCCTGCAAATCCAGTATTGGGCCTCTGTGTGGTGTTTAATGGATTATTTGACGGGCTGCTCCGTGCCCGTTGTGAGAGGCCGCTCTGTAGGGTCGGAGGCTCCATGCTCGGAGGCTGTTTGTTGAATTCTATTTGGAGCATGACCCACTCGCCATTCCAAGCCTAAGCAGGAGCGCTACTATAGTGAAAAGGAGTTGGCTGAGGAAGAGATTCAGAGTGGGATGACCTTTCACTCTGATCGTGCTGGAGCTGGGGCTTTTTCCACGAGGCAGCTATGAAATCTGAGCACAGGCCATCAATCAGCATAACAACATGACGGCGTGAGTAAACTTTAGCCACTTGAATTTTGGGTGCTTGAACTGAACGAGGAAAACGAATTTATCGTAAAAGAACTCGGATTCACTTAGACTCTGGGAAATACATTCTCATTACCAGTGAATTGCACCCTGGGAACTGTATTTTAATGTCAAGTCATGTGATTTCTTAAAGCTTAAAAGGCGCGCACAAACGCACTTGCAATTAATGACCCCCACCTGTGAACAAGGCAGAACGACGCCGAAACGCGTAAGGACATGGGGAACCTTTTGCGCTGCTGTGCCTGTGAATAAAGTGCCTGCAAATCCAGTATTGGGCCTCTGTGTGGTGTTTAATGGATTATTTGACGGGCTGCTCCGTGCCCGTTGTGAGAGGCCGCTCTGTAGGGTCGGAGGCTCCATGCTCGGAGGCTGTTTGTTGAATTCTATTTGGAGCATGACCCACTCGCCATTCCAAGCCTAAGCAGGAGCGCTACTATAGTGAAAAGGAGTTGGCTGAGGAAGAGATTCAGAGTGGGATGACCTTTCACTCTGATCGTGCTGGAGCTGGGGCTTTTTCCACGAGGCAGCTATGAAATCTGAGCACAGGCCATCAATCAGCATAACAACATGACGGCGTGAGTAAACTTTAGCCACTTGAATTTTGGGTGCTTGAACTGAACGAGGAAAACGAATTTATCGTAAAAGAACTCGGATTCACTTAGACTCTGGGAAATACATTCTCATTACCAGTGAATTGCACCCTGGGAACTGTATTTTAATGTCAAGTCATGTGATTTCTTAAAGCTTAAAAGGCGCGCACAAACGCACTTGCAATTAATGACCCCCACCTGTGAACAAGGCAGAACGACGCCGAAACGCGTAAGGACATGGGGAACCTTTTGCGCTGCTGTGCCTGTGAATAAAGTGCCTGCAAATCCAGTATTGGGCCTCTGTGTGGTGTTTAATGGATTATTTGACGGGCTGCTCCGTGCCCGTTGTGAGAGGCCGCTCTGTAGGGTCGGAGGCTCCATGCTCGGAGGCTGTTTGTTGAATTCTATTTGGAGCATGACCCACTCGCCATTCCAAGCCTAAGCAGGAGCGCTACTATAGTGAAAAGGAGTTGGCTGAGGAAGAGATTCAGAGTGGGATGACCTTTCACTCTGATCGTGCTGGAGCTGGGGCTTTTTCCACGAGGCAGCTATGAAATCTGAGCACAGGCCATCAATCAGCATAACAACATGACGGCGTGAGTAAACTTTAGCCACTTGAATTTTGGGTGCTTGAACTGAACGAGGAAAACGAATTTATCGTAAAAGAACTCGGATTCACTTAGACTCTGGGAAATACATTCTCATTACCAGTGAATTGCACCCTGGGAACTGTATTTTAATGTCAAGTCATGTGATTTCTTAAAGCTTAAAAGGCGCGCACAAACGCACTTGCAATTAATGACCCCCACCTGTGAACAAGGCAGAACGACGCCGAAACGCGTAAGGACATGGGGAACCTTTTGCGCTGCTGTGCCTGTGAATAAAGTGCCTGCAAATCCAGTATTGGGCCTCTGTGTGGTGTTTAATGGATTATTTGACGGGCTGCTCCGTGCCCGTTGTGAGAGGCCGCTCTGTAGGGTCGGAGGCTCCATGCTCGGAGGCTGTTTGTTGAATTCTATTTGGAGCATGACCCACTCGCCATTCCAAGCCTAAGCAGGAGCGCTACTATAGTGAAAAGGAGTTGGCTGAGGAAGAGATTCAGAGTGGGATGACCTTTCACTCTGATCGTGCTGGAGCTGGGGCTTTTTCCACGAGGCAGCTATGAAATCTGAGCACAGGCCATCAATCAGCATAACAACATGACGGCGTGAGTAAACTTTAGCCACTTGAATTTTGGGTGCTTGAACTGAACGAGGAAAACGAATTTATCGTAAAAGAACTCGGATTCACTTAGACTCTGGGAAACACATTCTCATTACCAGTGAATTGCACCCTGGGAACTGTATTTTAATGTCAAGTCATGTGATTTCTTAAAGCTTAAAAGGCGCGCACAAACGCACTTGCAATTAATGACCCCCACCTGTGAACAAGGCAGAACGACGCCGAAACGCGTAAGGACATGGGGAACCTTTTGCGCTGCTGTGCCTGTGAATAAAGTGCCTGCAAATCCAGTATTGGGCCTCTGTGTGGTGTTTAATATATATATATATATATATATATATATATATATATATATATATATATATATATATATATATATATTCTGCTCCAAGGTTGTCCACCTGTAAGTAGCACTCGACCAGCAGCTTGATATATGTGTAGGTAGGGACGGGGATCCGCTTGTAGGAGCCGCTCCGTAGTGGATTTGCCGGACGCGTTTCGAAGCTCCATATGCTTCTCTTCAGAGGCTTTAACGGAAACGGTGTGCACAACCGCTAACCCACTTCGCCATTTAACATATGACACACCCACCAATGGGAGGCTCAAATGAGACTGTGCATTATGGGAAGTGTGGTGCGGAAAGCACATAAGAAACGCGTTACTTACCTGTAACAGCAGTTATCCAGTATTGGTGTCTTTCATAGATTCACATGCCTGAATCATTCCCCGTCGTCGAGACGGGAGCCTCCGGTACATAAAAAAGTAATGTCCTATAGACATACATAGAGAAAAATAGGCCTAAGGGCTAGGGGTGGGCGGAATTTGCGGAATTAACCTTCGCAAATTATCGCGAGAATGTTTAAAATTATCGCAAACAAGCAGAAATATCGCGAAGATGCGGAAGTTTTTTTCCGGCATGTTCGCGAGATTTTCTGCATGGTTGCGGGTCGCCAACTTACCCATGTGGTTGCTTGCGGGCGCGGCCATCTTGTTTTGAGTTGTTCTCGCGGTGCATGATCGCGAGAAGAAAGACGTGATCGCGCGACGCATGACGTCACTGCGGGCGCGAACTGTCGCGAGACAGCGCAAATGGCTAAAAACAATACAACATCTCATGGAGAACGCGACCGGATCAAGAAAACTTGTCGGCGAACGCAGGGATTCAGGTAAGGCGATCGCGCGCGCGCGAGAATGTATCATTTTACAGCGCGAGCAAGAAACAAATTATCGCCAAGCTGCGGAAACCGGAATTTTTGACATTTTCGCGCTCTCCGCGGAACGCAAAAATGTCAAATTATCGCAATTTCCGCGAACGGAACGAAATTTTTGCCCAGGCCTACTAAGGGCCTCCCCTTAGCCGCCTATCATAGTCCTTATGTAAAAAGGATCAAACTCCTAGAGCCAGCCAATCAGCTATCACCTCCCTCTAGAACCTTCCTGGCAGGAGCCTCAGTCCCTCAGATTTTCGTACGCACCAAGCTAGGTAGGCGTAATAAAGTTAGAGAGAGACGTGAGTCCTTCCAGGGGAGGTGGGAGGGTTGCATGTGAATCTATGAAAGACACCAATACTGGATAACTGCTGTTACAGGTAAGTAACGCGTTTCTTATCCAGTATTAGGGGTGTCTTTCATAGATTCACATGCCTGAATCAGAGTAGTTAGCAATACATTATGCACATTTCTGATGTAACATGCCATAAAGGTATTTGAGATAATACAGCATTATCATAACAGTTCGAAACATTGGCATACATCAAAATAGTAAAACAGTAAAGAATGTGCATACCAGGATGGCGGGATGTTGGAAGGCTCACCTCACTGGAATAGATGGCGAAGCACCGCCTGGCCCACTGCCGCATCCCTCGTAAGCTCGGCATCCAGGCAGTAGTGTCTGGAGAAGGTATGCGGTGACTTCCACGTCGCCGCTCTACAGATGTCCAAAATCGGCACTCCAGCGAACAGCGCTGCTGATGTGGACATCGCTCTGGTGGAGTGTGCTTCCACCCTGTCTCGCAACGGCCGTCCGGCCCCTTCATGGCAGAACGCTATTGCAGAAGAAATCCACCTTGAAATGCTCTGTTTCGTGAGAGGCATACCCAGCCTTGGTCTGCTGTAGGCCACGAATAGCTGCGAAGACTTTCTGAAGGTTTTTGTCTTGTCTATATAAAACTTAAGACACCGTTTGAGATCCAGAGAATGGAGCGTCCTCTCTGCTGCCGTGGTAGGGTTGGCAAAGAAGGAGCGCAGGACCACCGGCTCGTTGAGGTGAAAGTCTGAAGGCACTTTCGGTATGAACTTGGGATTTGTCCTCAGCACCACCCTGTCCTGTTTGAACTGCATGAAGGGCTCCTGAATGGAGAGAGCTTGCAACTCGCTGACTCTCCTGGCAGATGTGAGCGCAAGTAATAGAGCCGTTTTCCATGAGATGTACTTGATGGAGGCTCGGTGAATGGGCTCAAAGGGGTGCTTCATGAGTTGATTAAGGACCAAGTTGAGGTGCCATGTCGGTGGGACCCGTCGGGGCCTTGGAAAGGACCTATAAAGACCCTTAAGGAACTGTTTAACAAGTCTGCTGGACCAGAGGGACGGGCCTTGAAAAGTCCTGGTAAAACGTGAAATCGCCGCTAGATGCACCTTTATGGATGCATGCACTAATCCGGACTGTGCCAAGTGCAGGAGATATGGCAATATCTGCTCAGGTGTGATATGAAGTGGTCTCAGGCCCTTCTCCGAGCACCAGACGCAGAAGCGCTTCCATTTGAGGGAGTAGGTTTTGTTGGTACTGTCCGCCCTCGCTTTTGCTAGCACATCCCTGCAGTCCTGCGGGATGTTCAAATGGCAGAACTTTCTGTGCTCAGGAGCCAGGCCGATAACCTGAGCGATTGGAGGTTCGGGTATTGCACCTGCCCGTTGGACATCGTCAGTAGGTTCGGGTGCTGTGCTAGACGAATCGGCGTCCTGATGGAGAGGCGATGAAGGTCCGAGAACCAGTGCTGCCTCGGCCAGTACGGGGCGATCAGAATTAGTGTACAGGGCTCCGCCTTCATTTTCCTGAGGACCCTGGGAATCATCGGGAACGGTGGAAAAGCGTACGCAAATACGCTGAACCAGCCTATGGAAAAGGCATTTCCGAGCGACTCCGGTTGGGGATGCCAGCTTGCGTAGCTTGGGCATTTGGCGTTCTCCCTGGTGGCAAACAGGTCGATTCTTGGGGCTCCCCATTCCGAGAATACGTGTGTTAGTGCACTCTCGTCGAGCTCCCATTCGTGGGAGAGAGATTTCTGCCTGCTTAGGGCGTCCGCAATGGTGTTGTCCTTTCCCGGGACGTAGTCCGCCCTGAGCGTGATCCCCTGGAGAACAAGCCAGTTCCAGATCTTCTGCGATTCGCGCGATAGCGTGAGCGAACGCGTTCCTCCCTGTTTGTTCAGGTAATGCATCGTCGTGGTGTTGTCCGTTCTGACGAGCACCTGAGAGTTCTGGATGCGTGGTAAAAAGGCCTGCAGAGCTAGATACACAGCCCTCAACTCCAGCAGATTTATATGGAGGCGTTGCTCCTGATCCGACCATTTGCCGCTGACTGAGGTCCTGAAGGACAGCTCCCCAACCCGCTAGAGATGCATCTGTGGTGATTACCAGTGGTGCTGCTGGCAGCAGGAACGGTAGTCCTCTCGAGAGGTTTCTGGTATCCTTCCACCACTCGAGACTCCTGGATATTTGCGGTGTTATGCTTATAATGTCCTCGAACGAACCTGCACTCTGAGTCCACTGGTTCGAAAGAGCCTCCTGCAGAGGGCGCATCCGCAGCCTGCAGTGAGGGATGAGTAGTATACAGGAAGACATCATCCCCAGGAGTGACTTGACGGTGCGAACTCTCAGGGATTTCCTTGATTGCACCGTTTTGGCCAGGGATATGATCCTGTGTTTTCTCTCGTCTGAGGGAAATGCTCTTGCGCATTCCGTATTCAAGGTAGCCCCGAGGAAGGTAATGCTTCTCGTTGGGGACATATGTGATTTCTGAAGGTTGAGCGTCAATCCTAGATGTTGGAAAAGATTGGTACAAGCGTTGAAGGATTTGGTTGCGCCTACGGCCGTAGGCGCCTTGACCAGCCAGTCGTCTAGGTAGGGGAAAACTTGGTGACCCATTTGACGTAGGAAAGCTGCCACAGGAGAAAGGCACTTGGTGAAAATCCGCGGAGCGGATTTGAGGCCAAACGTAAGGACCTTGAACTGGTAGTGTTGTCCTGCCACTTCGAAGCGTAGAAACTTTCTGTGCCCCTTGAGTATCGGGATGTGATAGTAAGCATCCTGAAGATCCAGGGATGTCATGAAGTCTCCTTCCTCCAGAATGCCTAGGATTTCTTGGAGCGTCACCATCCTGAACGACTGACTCTTTAGGAAGGAGTTGAGTGCTCTGAGGTCCAGGATGGGCCTCCACTTCTTTTCTTTCTTGCGTATCAGAAAGAAACGGGAGTAGAAACCCTTCTCCCTCTGAGCTGATGGAACTCGCTCTATTGCTCCCTTCCTTAACATCTCCGATATCTCCCGGAGCAGCAGCCGCAGATGTCTGTGTGGAGACTTGCGGGGAGGGGTTGCAGGCGGGATGGCGGTAAATTCTAGGGAATGGCCGAATCTGAGGAGTTGGAGTACCCAACGATCTGAGGTGATGATGCGCCAATTTTTTAGGAAATGGGTCAATTTTCCTCCAATTTGTGAAGAAGAAGATGGTAGCTGGACTGGCTGGAGTAAGCGGTCACTGGCGTCCGCCGGTGCCCCTTTTCTGGTTCTTACCCCTGAAATTGGATCTTCCGTAAGATGATTGTCGGCCCTGTTGTTGCTTTTGCTGGTACTGGGTCTTATTCTGGAATGAATATGAGGACTTATTCTGGAATGATCCTCTGTAGGAAGACTGACCTCTAGACTTGTTGCCCCGAAAGGACTGGTTCCGTGCCTGTAAGGTTCCAAGCGCTCTAGCCGTGTCCGTGTCCTTTTTAATGGCCTGGAGCGCCTCGTCAATTTTATCTCCGAATAGATGCTGCCCATCGAAGGGCATATCTAGCACCTTCGTTTGCACTTCCTGCCTGAACGATGTTGCTTTGAGCCATCCTTGGCGGCGCAGGACTGCAGCCCCAGCCAGTTGACGGAAGCCTGTCATGGCTACATCTATGGCGCAGTCGATGATCTCTGCCGCAGAAGACTGGCCTTCGGAAAGGAGTGCCTTCACCTCATCCTGTACGGCACTCGGAAGTTCTGCTAAGTATGGGGCAATATCCTCCCAAAGTTGGCGGTTATAACGCCCTAAAAGGGCTATGGAATTGGCCACCTTGATGGTCATTGCCGAAGTGGTTGAAAGTCTTTTGCCTATTGTGTCTAACTTTCTGCCCTCCTTGTCTGGTGGTGCTGACAGAGGCGAGGATGGATTTCGAGAATTTTTCTGGGCCGCTTGGGTCACGACAGAATCTGGTTTCGGGTGGCCAGTCAGGCAAGCTGGCGCCGTGGACGGTGCTTTATACTTCTTATCCAGGCGCGGAACGACCGCAGGAACTGAAGCTGGCGTCAGCATCAACTTCTTTCCCTGGTCCCAGAGGAAGTCAATGATAGGGATGGATTTGGCCGTCTTCTTCGTCTGCTCCTTAAAGTCATGGAGGAAGCATTCGGTTTCCGTCGACTCCATGACCATATGGAACCGCGTCGCAGCCCGTTCCACTAACTTATGAAAACCCCCGATATCCACAGGTGGTAAATCCGCCTGGCGCGGTTGTGGGGAAGGTGGTGAAGATGCTACATAGTCCTCCTGCTCATCGTCATCCTGGTCCGTCAGGTCTCCCTGGACCTCACCTTCCTCCATCTCCTCCGCCTCCTCATCCGTTGAGTCTATCACCTGAGGTGGCGGCTCGTGGCCGACCTGCGTTACCGGCCGTGATTGCCTTGGGGCTGTCGCTGGCACTGGGACCCCTGTATCCTGTCTTGGTGGTTCCGGGAAACGTTGTTTGTAATCCCTGATAAGGAACTTGAGGTCCTTAACTATTGCCAGAGGGAGGCAGACCATTGGGGTGACCTCCGTGCGGACTTGTTCCTGGACGGGGCGCTCCTGCGCGCCTGAATCTTCCTGCTCCTCGTCCGTGCTTTGGCATTTGACAAACAGCTCGGAAGAGGAAGTAGCCTGTTGGAAGAACTCTTCTTCGGACTCTTCACTCTGCAGGATCCCCAGAGGTAAATTGGTTTGGACCTTGCTTGGAGATGTTGTTTCCGGGGTAATCTGTGGTCTGGAAGCAGATCCTTGGACAGAAATCGCCGTGGTTTTCCGTCCCATGGACGACGACGACGTTCCCGTCGACGGCTCGGCTGACACCAACGGCGTCCCCATCGACGATATTTTCCTCGTCGACGAAGTCCTCGTCGACGATGTGGTCGTAGACGATTCAGTCGTCGTCGACGCCTTCGTCGTCGACGCCTTCGTCGTCGACGCCTTCGTCGTCGACGCTTCCCTCGTCGACGCTTCCCTCGTCGACGCTTCCCTCGTCGACGCTTCCGTCGTCGACGCTTCCGTCGTCGACGCTTCCCTCGTCGACGCTTCCCTCGTCGACGCTTCCCTCGTCGACGCTTCCGTCGTCGACGCTTCCGTCGTCGCTTTCGTCGTCGCTTTCGTCGACGATGCCTTGATCGTCGACATCTTCGTCAACATCTTCGTCGACGATGCCTTCGTCGCCTAGCACAACGTGCGGTAGAAAATCTGAGGGACTGAGGCTCCTGCCAGGAAGGTTCTAGAGGGAGGTGATAGCTGATTGGCTGGCTCTAGGAGTTTGGTCCTTTTTACATAAGGACTATGATAGGCGGCTAAGGGGAGGCCCTTAGGCCTATTTTTCTCTATGTATGTCTATAGGACATTACTTTTTTATGTACCGGAGGCTCCCGTCTCGACGACGGGGAATGATTCAGGCATGTGAATCTATGAAAGACACCCCTAATACTGGATAATCAAGTCCTGTATGGACCCTGCAAGTGGGCCCGTCCTCGATCCTATATACGGCTGCTGTTCCACTTTCGTGGCCCCCAAGGATTCCGGGGTGGTGCATACTCCGCGGCTGGACGGCCACGTGTTATATTCTGCTCCAAGGTTGTCCACCTGTAAGTAGCACTGGACCAGCAGCTTGATATATGTGTAGGTAGGGACGGGGATCCGCTTGTAGGAGCCGCTCCGTAGTGGATTTGCCTGACGCGTTTCGAAGCTCCATATGCTTCTCTTCAGAGGCTTTAACGGAAACGGTGTGCACAACCGCTAACCCACTTCGCCATTTAACATATGACACACCCACCAATGGGAGGCTCAAATGAGACTGTGCATTATGGGAAGTGTGGTGCGGAAAGCACATAATCAAGTCCTGTATGGACCCTGCAAGTGGGCCCGTCCTCGATCCTATATACGGCTGCTGTTCCACTTTCGTGGCCCCCAAGGATTCCGGGGTGGTGCATACTCCGCGGCTGGACGGCCGCGTGTTATATTCTGCTCCAAGGTTGTCCACCTGTAAGTAGCACTCGACCAGCAGCTTGATTTATGTGTAGGTAGGGACGGGGATCCGCTTGTAGGAGCCGCTCCGTAGTGGATTTGCCTGACGCGTTTCGAAGCTCCATATGCTTCTCTTCAGAGGCTTTAACGGAAACGGTGTGCACAACCGCTAACCCACTTCGCCACTCCTACAAGCGGATCCCCGTCCCTACCTACACATAAATCAAGCTGCTGGTCGAGTGCTACTTACAGGTGGACACCTTTGGAGCAGAATATAACACGCGGCCGTCCAGCCGCGGAGTATGCACCACCCCGGAAGTCTTGGGGGCCACGAAAGTGGAACAGCAGCCGTACATAGGATCGAGGACGGGCCCACTTGCAGGGTCCATATAGGACTTGATTATGTGCTTTCCGCACTACACTTCCCATAATGCACAGTCTCATTTGAGCCTCCCATTGGTGGGTGTGTCATATGTTAAATGGCGAAGTGGGTTAGCGGCTGAGCACACCGTCTCCGTTAAAGCCTCTGAAGAGAAGCATATGGAGCTTCGAAACGCGTCAGGCAAATCCACTACGGAGCGGCTCCTACAAGCGGATCCCCGTCCCTACCTACACATAAATCAAGCTGCTGGTCGAGTGCTACTTACAGGTGGACACCTTTGGAGCAGAATATATATATATATATATATAGTTATACAGTCTGATACATCGGGACTGCAGCTGCTAATGATTAGTAGCGGAGCAAGCTGAACTCCCGCCAATGGGAGTGCCGTGGTATACTTAAAGGAGGGACAGAGTGAGTCTCAGTGCAACAGGCATCTGAGGAAGGCACACTCACCGAAATGCATCATGCCCTGCACTTTGTGAATAAATGGCTGCCTGAATATCCCCTGCTGTGTCCTCTGGTCTTTCCATTTGGTGGTGATTATATATATATATATATATTCCACTCAATGTTATCTCAACCAGGTCTTTTTTATGTACACAGTACCAAGACTGCAATTCTTTGCACTGATGCCAACTGATTTGCTTTCATTTGAACTGCTTTATGGAATACACACTGCAGTCATTATTACCTCTAGGTGAACACTGCTGCTGGGCATCTTCAAATACTGAAGGGGGTGTAAATGTTTTTTCTACAAATTGATGGCATTAGTTGGGATGTTTAATGCATAGTAAGAGTGACAATATCTGCACAACATGAGCTCAGACAAAGAGCAGTTAATGCAATCAACTCAGGGAAGTTCTGTATTTTTCCGATAACACCCAAGTCAGTGACTGCTTTAAAACCACTGGGAGTTCACTGAAGAAATGAATAGGTTCAACTGTCTTGTCGATTCAAGCATTTCCCCTACTCTTTTGGCCTTCCCCATCACCTCCCACTTTCTGCATATTCTTTGCATCCATGAACTGACCCAGCACAGAGTCCAAGCCCAGCCGAGGAGGATGAGACTTTTCGGACCCCATTCTATGACTGGCTCCCACTTGGATGGATGTGCTTTAAGAAAAAGTGTAGGATACTTTCGACAGAGTTCATCTTCTGCAGCATAGCTGCCAGGACCCCTCCATTCCTGGATGAGTGCCAGAAACTTAACCTTCAAAACAAAAACATCACTACACACAGACATCAACTTGAGCTTTATTAATTTACTGTTCTAGTCTTTAATGTGGGCCTTAAAATAAACAGTTATCCTAGGACCTTCACCTCAACCAAAATCGTTACTACCAGTATTTCATTTATGTTGGTGGTAGATTCTAAACCTTCATCAATTAATTATCCGTTAAAATGAATAAGTAATTCAGCAACCTAGAACAAGGAACACCAAACTGCAGTCTCAGATCTGGAAACACACACAAGCGGTTCTGGAATCATCAGACTTCAACTTCCCTTTTCTTAACGTTTGTCAGACCTCTGAAGTAACTCAAAGGTTGCTCCTACAGCTTTACAAAATTCCTGAATAAATACATGTCTGGAGTTCTGTATGTGGTTTCCTTCTGCTGCAATCATTTCTTGTAGGGCTAACTTGAAATTGGCCAAGATATGCAAAGGTTCCTTAGAGATACTTCTTTTCATTATTGTCTGTGAATGGGTGCTTTTGAACATGTATTAATTGTTATATAACGCTTACTACCCCTGAAGAGGCTTCGAAGCACTTTTCGGCAAGTAACACGCTACTCTGGATCCCAAAGTATTGGTGGTGGATTAGTATAGGGAACTAAATGTTGTCAATTTGAGTGGTGGACATGGGAGTCTGTTAGTTTGACTGAATAGGGTTAAGGAGGGATAGAGGAGGGATGAGCCTAGATAGTGTTATTTGGGAGCTTTTATTAGTCCGATGAGGTTTGGGAAGAGTCAAATGAGGAATAGAGGAGTGAAGAGTCTAGAAAGGGTTAATAGGGAGGTCATAGCAGCAAAATGAGGTTTGGTTAGAGTAAGAGGAGGGAAGAGTCTAGAAGTGTTATTTTAGAGATCATAGTAGTAAAATAAGGTCTGGGGTTGAGTCAGGCCGGATAGCATGTAGTCTCGCTTTCACCTCTACCAAGCTATAGTATACTCTTTCAAATACCATTGATTCACAGTAAGCACAGAAAAGACAAACCGAAGCAGAGATCCTCATGCTCACCCCTTACCCTATCTTGTATATCTATGTAAATATATGCCCATCACGCGACTGGTGGTCCATTTGGTGATAATTACCATCTGTAGGCTTTTAAAGCCGAGATCATTATTGAACTTCAGACAATTACAAAGTAGCCGCAATGCATCTTTCTACACTCTTCAGTAACATTACTAAAAACAAGAACAACAATATAATATTAAACAACAAGATAATAACATTAACTGGCTGTTCATTTAGTGAAAGAGGCAAAGTGCTTTAATAACAGTTATATTATTCAATTCAATAGTAGTAAGTGTATTAACTACAGAGGATGAAAGCCCTAATAGAAACAGCCAGGTGTAAACCTGTGAACGTCGGATTACACAAGTTTCTACGTAGAGGCATTAGTCCATTAAGCTATCTTTTATCACAATGATACCATCAAGGAATTTATAGTAATGATATGCCAAATATTTGACTGAGCAATACCAAAGGGGATGATGGATGGAGCGCTTGAGCAAATCAAACACTCATCCCCAGTCAACTGATCTGGGTTTAATTCATCATCATCCTTTAGCTCACTCCACCACCCCAGTTCAGACATGGCCATATGCAAATCAGTCTGACCCTGTGCCTCATGGGAACAGTCCAGCCCGAACTGCCAAGCCATGTCTTCCCTGGACCAGAAACAAGCATCCTGGGACCGGTTTCGGGGTCATAACCCTCATTAGCCAGGCTAACTTGAATCCAGTGGCAAAGTGAACAAGGGACCCACGTCTGGGCATAACCCTGCCAACTTAGGGCAAACAAAGCATTACCAAAGGGGATGATGGACGGAGCGCTTGAGCAAATCAAACTCACCCCCAGTCAACTGATCTGGGTTTAATCCATCATCATTCTTTAGCTCACTCCACCACCCCAGTTCAGACATGGCCATATGCAAATCAGTCTGACCCTGTGCCTCATGGGAACAGTCCAGCCCGAACTGCCAAGCCATGTCTTCCCTGGACCGGAAACAAGCATCCTGGGAATATTACGAGAAGGTTATTTAACAATCTAACTCGTAATTGATTATTCACTGACCAGTGTGTTTTCCTTTACCTGAATTTTGTTGCCATAGTCAACTGAGTAGTAGGCTAGTAGTTCAGAAGAATAGACAGCAAGTTTTTTTAAACCTTGTTTAGCAAGCCATACCCCTGGCTGGGGTGTGTGGGCTATCTTAGAATGAGCAATTGGCGACTGTGCTTTCCTGCGCATAAAAAAATAGTAGGCAATAAAAGTTGGTGTTAATTACTAATCAGCTCTTGGGTCCTCAATTTATCAAAATCTGAAGGATCAAAGGCTGAGTAAAACAGATGTTATTTGAGCCTGCAGCCTTCAGGGCTACACACACGTGAATACATTAGCCCACTGAGTTAATTCACCAGCTGTCATGGTGATTATATGGCCAGTGACTTAATGCACGCCTCACTGGTCTTGTTTGCATGGCAAAGGCACCTAAAACAGCTGTCACACGCCAATTTCATCTGCCAAGTCCCCACCCATGGACAGACAAATAGCCTCCTAATTGACCTCCTAAGATGCCTTTCATCTGCCTGGGCATTGAGATCACTCTGTTGAACATAAGGGAAAAACTGTTTACCTCTCAGGACCAGGGCCATTACTGTGCACTGATTTTTGAGGACATTCTAGCAGCCTTAAATAACTGATAATTAAGCTGCTAACTGAAAGACTGTCTACATTGGCCAGTATCAGGGAAGTAGCCCTGTCCTGGTTTTCATTAATTTCTACAAAACTGCAACCACCCATTCAAAGTTGACCCATTGCTCTCTAATGCTTTTGTCACTAAAAGTGTTATCCCTTGGGGATGTGGCCAGGGAGGTCAAGATGGCGGGCAAACTTTTATGGAGCTCCGGCTGCCCAAATGTAAGCTACTTCAATGTTGCCTAACACCAACCAAGTTCCCCCTGTTGATGCCCCTACTGTTAGGACACACTGGAGGCTTGTAGTGACCCCCTTTTTGCCAGCAGCAAAGCGGCGGTGACAGTGTAACGTGGCCAGCCCGGGAGATGGGAAGCCATCAAGATGGAGGCTGAAGTGCTCTACATCGGCAATCACCGAAAGTGTGGCTGGTGAAGTAGACTGGACTCTCTGGACCCACCTGCAGGTGTTTGCTGGCCAACGGTGCTGAGATGGGGAATTAGTCACATCCCCCCTCCCCCCTGTGAGCGGCAGAAACCGACGCGGACTTGGCAAGGCTGTTTGGATCTCCGCAGTGGCCCGACACGTTGTGGTGAGCACAGAAGGGGTGTGCTTGGGTGGGGCCCCCCTGTGGTCTTCAACATGGGTCCTCTGTAGCCTTGGTAGAGGGGTACTGGGCCTGGCCTCTGCCCGAGCTCCTTGACCCCCAGTTACCTCATGCATAGTGCAGCCACGTGGTGTGGCTGAGCAAGTGTTCTGCCAAAGAGAACGGCTGAGGCAGCCTGAACTTCCCCCGAGAAACCCACTTACATCGCAGCTGGTGCGGTCCGATCTGCGGAGCCCTGTTGAACTTCCCAGAGGCCCCATATGACGCGTTGCGGCGCGAGTGGGTGGTGTGCCCTACGGAGGGTCCTGGGGCACACCCAGTTTGAATCTATTGGACATGCACAGCTGTAGAGAAGAGATACGTGGTGGTGCCAGCATGCATTGAAATACCCCACTGGGGGAGCCATTTAGTATCCGGGGCCAATTGAACACACACGGTGCAGTGCGCTGCCTGTAGTTGTGGTGGCCCCTCCCCGCCTGGGGCGCACTTGATGCCATCCCAGCATTGTCCATCTTGGAGGACTCTCTTTTGATCCACAAGCATGGTGATTCCAAGCAAATGCCTGCTGGAATATGAGGTCCACTCTGGGCAACTGGAGGACCTTGAGTGCGAGGTCAATTTGGCCTGCAAATCTACTGCTCCCTGCGCCTACAGTAGAGGGACTTCTGGTGACCTGCTGAGACTATCGTTTGCTCCTTGGCTACCCACTGCTTGAACTTTAGCCATCTGACAGGCATCGGAGTGGCCCGTTCCATTCCTCCTCGAGTACCTCCATACTGCTACCCCACGCCGACTGTTCGTGCTGCTTTGGGTCAAGCGGGTTGGCATTGTGGGTCTCTGCAATTACTTGTTAATCTGGACTCACCTTTCTGGGCCATGTGGAAGACAATCTAGGCCCCGGCGAAAACTCCTTTGAGCAGACTGCCTGTGCTGCTCCATGGCAAGCAGGCCGGCTCCTTGACATCCTTCCACTCCGCACTCCGTGCCATCTTTTGCTCGGATATGGGCACGCGACAAATCTCCACAGTCAAAGGCAGCCCAAACAAAGATACACCAAAATACCACTTCCACGTCAGACAATAGAAGTTCAGCGAGGGAGCCGCCGTCGAATCTGCCGAAGAAGCTTCCTGCAGACTTGACATCCATCCTCAAAGCAATCCAGGACTCCAGGGAGGTGGAGGAATCCAAAGTAGATGGCGTCCTTTATCGACCTCTCACTTCTACGACAGGATCTTCACAAGGTGGCAGAGAGGGTTACAGAGCTGAGGCATGGATAGCGACAAAATAAGACGACATGGTGACTCTCGAGCCACAGGTTTACCAATTATTATGCAAGGTGGCAGTTCTGGACGATTGGATGAAATATGACGACGGATGAACAATCTGCACCTCACCGGCTTACCGGAGGGAGTTGAGGGATCCAGAATGGGCGACCTCCTGGAGTAATGGTTTGGTTCATGGGTTCCGACAAGTTATCCTGCTGCTTAATTGTGGAGCGTGCACACACAGAGCCCTCACCAAGAAGCCTCCCCTAGGATCCCCTTCCTGTCAGATTGTGGTTCACATCCTCAACCACCAGGACCGTGACGTCCTTATGCATGAGGCCCGGACCCAACCTAACCTGAGACACTCCAACGCAAAGATTTTTATGTTTTCAGAATACAACAGGGCAGTTCAGCAGTGCTGTCGCTCCTTTCAGGAGATACAACAAAAACTCCAGCACTCAACATCCGCTACATGCTCTTTTGCCTCCACCACTTTCTTATTCAATACTCCCGAGTAGGCCTGGGAACAGCGTTCACCATGCTTACTGGGCTCTGTGGACCCGGCGGACTCTGAAACAAGGTAACGCCCTCCACCCCGTCCTGCCCGGGAACCCCGCAAGCGGCACAACAGATCCCGGAAAAATGGGTCGCAGCGGGGCAGGAGACGAGCCTCAGCGAGTCTGACTCCGGCAGGCAAAACACTGCACTGTGCAGACCAGGAGAAATCCCTTTTGGATACCCGGGCGCTTTTGAAATCCACAGAGAGCTTGTCGGATTCTCTGCCCTGATTGCCTCATGTAGGAGCTACTCAGGACAATATACAGACTTTGATCCTGGAGGCTGCAGTGTGTGAGGCCCGACCCAGGTTGGTAACGTATAATTACTAATTGAATTGCCAAACTGGTTTGGGAAAGTGAGAAGTTTTCTCCTGAGATGTTTTCTCTCAATTCACTGTGCACGTGGGCTTCTCTTTAATTTGTTGAATGTTGCGGTCAGTCAAAGATGTCGTTACAAGGGCAACGGAGCTCTGGATCGCATGTTTCTTCCTCCCCCAGCTTGTTTGTATAATGTTCTTTACAGGGACGACAGATGCTTCGAGGGAGGAAGTATGGGGAGGGGGGTGTTGGAGAGGTATGTTATTTTGTACAGGGATGTTGTTTTCCATGGTTTCCTTTCAGGTATTCACCACATAAGCTCTTCACAGCAATTGCTATGATTTCAGGGTGTCTTCTTGAACAATTATGCATCGTCTTTACCCAGTTATGGTGACGGTCGTCTCATTCAGTCACTCCTAAGTCTTCTCCAACATGGTTAGAATTGTCTTCTGGAAAGTAAACAGCCTCTTGGACCGTATTAAAAGGTCAACACCCTTGCCATAGAACCATAGATGCACCTGATGCGGTGCGATGCACGAGTTAGGGGTTGGCGATGAGGAGGCAGTGTGGAGGACCAGATCGCCCTCTACTACGCTGACGATGTCCTACTTTTCCTCAGCAAACCACAAATATCAGGTCCTAGATGTCTTGAGATCCTCAAACTTTATTCTGAGGCATCTGGTCTCTGTGTGAATGCCAGTAATTCAGTTTTAGTGGAGGTCGCTGGTGATGCTGCAGGATGGCATTGGTGTCCTGATACTCCAATCAGATGCAACTCCTTCATGTACTTGGGGATTCACATCTCCAGCCTTCCAGACCTGGCATGGTCCCTACATTTCTGCCCCCCTAGCCTCATCACTGGGCCGTAATTTACACTAATAGTCCTGCCTACCATTTAACACTTTGAGGCGTACTGAAGTCTTTAAAATGATGCATCACCCCCAGTATATATATGTCTTGCCAAATTACCCTCATCCTATTTCCATGCATGTGGTATCAGTCCCTTATCTCGAAATCGACATCCTTTGCCTGGGTGGATGGGAGCCATTGTGTGGCTTTGCTTCAGCTCACAAATCGACATTTGATGGAGGCATTGGTATTCTGGATTTGTATTATCTTGTGGCACACCTGGTCCCAGTGAACTAATGGTATGCCAGAGGATAGGATAATCCAGTTTATAGACTTGAATTACATCTTTTGGGTTTAGATGGGCTTCTTGACCTACTTTATGGTAGTCCCATACATTTTTCCAGCCCTCCGGCACCCGTGTGTCGCTGCTCTGTTGGAGAGCGGCCTTGCACCCTACCCAATGTGCCCGTCACCTCACAGACATGACGACAATGTAGCGGGGTACTTGGCTAAAACTGTGGTGGCATGGTGAGCAAAAGAATGATGGATTTAACCCAGATCTCTTGACTGGGGGTGAATGTTTTGATTTGTTCTGCATTCCGTCCATCAATTGTGTGTCTTTTGCTTTCTCGCCCTAAGTGCGCAGGGTATGCCCAGACATGGTTCCCGGGCTCACTGTGCTACTGGATTCAAGCTATCCTGGCTGATGAGGGTTGAAACCCCGAAACCAGTTCTAGGATGCTTGTTTCCGGTCCAGGGAGGACCTGGCTTGGCAGTTCAGGCAGGACTGTTCCCATGAGGCACAGGGTCAAGACTGATTTGCATATGGCCAGGTCTAAACTGGGGTGGCATGGTGAGCAAAAGAATGATGGATTTAACCCAGATCTCTTGACTGGGGGTGAATGTTTAGATTTGTTCTGCATTCCGTCCATCAATTGTGTGTCTTTTGCTAAAACACTTGGGGGGCCTGGAGGGCTTCTCCCTCTGGGCCCACATAGGTATTAAGTATCTTGTTGATGTTCGCCAGAATGGGTCCTTGATGTCCTTTCAACAGAAGCAAGACCAATATGGTCTATCCCACAGTCAATTTTTCTCTATCTTCAGCTGTGCCATGCAGTTCTAGCCCACCTCCTGGCCTCTGAGCAGATTCCTAAATATAGCCCTCTTGAGGAAAAACTCATCATGGGACGAATGGGCAAAGGTGCAATCTCTGTGATTTATCGTTCCTTAACAATTATGTAACAAATCTCTTTCTTCCACTCTGGCGCAAGTGGGAGAGCGGAGTAGGTGAGCTGGACGATGTGTATTGGCGGGAGGCATGCCTGGCCCGAGGGAACTAGCAATCTCCTTGTGCTAATGGATTATCCAGATTAATTATATCCACTGGACATACCTATCCCCTCAGCAAATATAGCAGATGGGTCGTACGGACCAGACTGCATGTCCGTGCTGCTCTGCTCCTGCTACTGACTTCTACCATATGGTCTGGTCCCTTCCAGCTTTGATACCCTTTTGAAGTGGGGTGAGTCACGAGATTTCAAAGGTGCTAGGTCACCGGATTGAATTGGGTCCTCAGTAGGAGCTTTTGTGTCTCCTAGATGGAAAAGGTGAATTCCGTCCTGAACTGACTTCTAAAGGGGTGGCCTCCCTGGTTGCTAAACACGATATTGCTCAAAACTGGAAACAAGCTAGACCCCCCCACTCTGGTGGCATGGAAAAGAGGTGTTGACTGATGTGCTCCAAGAGAAGCCGTTTTTTGAGGCTCGAGGATATCCCTGAAAATATGTAGATGATGGTGTACTTACTATGGATTATCAATGTGAAATGTACAATTGTGATATGTGATTATGTTTACCTGATGCTCTGGCTGAGAATGCTTCTGTCAACTATTTGTAAACGTCAGAGGATGATGCTGTGTATTGTTAAACCCAATAAAATGTGGTTATTAAAAAAAGTGATTTCGCTCAAGGCTTGGTGCAGTCACCAAAACTATGTAATGCTTACATGGCCCCTCTACTGACATCTTAGATTTTCATATATACATGGATGCCACTTGCTTTATCTCAAGCTCGACTATGAACTTTGCAGCCAAAGTCAATTTGTCAAGACTGGTTTTCACAGGTTCTTCCCTGGATGCAAAATAACTGTGGCACCTAAGGCGGATGCTGCCCGCAGTTAGTCCCGGGAGCCTCTGGAAGTGCAGGACTCATTGTGGTCCCGCGCAGCTCGGGAGTTAGGACGCCGCCGGAAAGCCACTGCAAGGCTCCCAATCCAGGGCGGTAGAGGCAGGGGCAGCACAGTTGTTGCTCCTGAGTTACAGACGCTGCGAGAAAATTTGCTGAAGACAGTGGAGCCGGTGTTGGGGAAATTCACGCATGGACTTGGACTTGAATTGGCCGATCAAGTAAGGGTAAATGTAAATCTGGATAACGAGTTGGGTGGAACAGGCTTAACTCGGGGGAATCGGGCACTCTGGATAATAAAACGGGGGGGCAGACCTTCGGATTTGATATCAAGGGGCCAGAATAGGTACACAGAGAGAGTGCCACAACTAAGGACTACTAGCCCCAGGAGCCAGAGGGGTACAGAGAGCATTGGAGGCCCCGCCCCCTGACACCGGGGACTATTTATCAGCGCCTCGCGCCTCCCGCTTCGCGGGACACGCTTCGCAGCACTGTGGGGCCAGAGAGAGTGCCACAACTAAGGACTACTAGCCGCAGGAGCCCGAGGGGTACAGAGAGCATTGGAGGCCCCGCCCCCTGACACCGGGGATTGTTTATCAGTGCCTCGCGCCTTCCGCTTCGCGGGACGCGCTTCGCAACACTGTGGGGCCAGAGCGAGTGCCACAACTAAGGACTACTAGCCCCAGGAGCCCAAGGGGCACAGAGCGCATTGGAGGCCCCGCCCCCTGACACCGGGGACTGTTTATCAGCGCCTCCCGCAACGCGGGACGCGCGCGGGCGTGATCCGGGCTAAGCCCGGGCAAAGGGCGGGCCGTTTGTGGCCGTCAGGGAACGAAGGAGGCTGAGCCGGGCCCCACCTGGTGGCTGTATCATCAAGTAGGGGACACAAATTTACCACTGCCTGTGAGAAAGGAGGAGGACATTTGACCTTGCGTATTGGAACTTGGGACCCACAAAAAAACGCAAGTGATTCATTGACTTGGGGATAGATTGCTTTTATGTGCTTTTTTATTTTTTCTCTCTTTTCTGTTTCTTTTGCGGTTGTTTTACCATTTGTGTCAACAGTATGGTACGCAAGGTTAAAACTCGCTCGGTTAGAGCAAAGACTAACTCACCCTCTTTGCGACAGGTACAATCACCAGATAAAAGCATAGACCCGCATCTAGTCTCAAAGCCAACGGCAATTGATCGCATGTTACAGAAAGCAATTGGGGCGGTATCATGCGAGATTGAGCGCACCGAGAGACGCCTGTCCCCAATACCACCATTGGAGTCACCTGTCTCAACGTTAGGTCCACCAAGTGAAGTAACGATTAACTCACCTTTCTGCTCGCCAGAAAATATGGATCAAGATCTTCCTTGTGCGCAGCCGGAAATTGGGCTAAACATGGGGGAATCGGTCCTTAGTAATCCACCTCAAAGGAATAGGAAACGGAATGTCTGTTTAAAAAAGCCGAATGTGAGGAAAAGTAGATCCAGTAACCCCCAAAGTAAAATAAGAAGCAGATCAAGGGAGGGGTGGGCAGATAAGGTGCCCCAGGTATCAGTCGCGCCCACATGGGTGACTCAAATAGTGCTAGATTTACAAACCCATCTTGAATCATTTATAGTAAGTCAAATAAAACCATTGACTAGCAGGCTAGATAAAATCCTGAATGAGGTAAAAAATAGAGGCAGGACCCTGGGAACAACAGTGGAGTCGCATAACATTATAGCTACCCCTGATATTAATATAGGCCCTCAGACGGCTACTCAACCGAGGGGGCAGAATGATGGGCAATCCTCAGGGAGACAGATTCCCGAAGCACTAGGTCACCCTGTGCACCAGGACAGAGCCACGACTTCAAGTGTAAGGGTACCACAGATCGGTCAGGGCTCATCTGAGCAATTGTTACCTGTATCACAACTAACAAAACAGCCCCTAATCCCAAAGGAGAAATCAACAAATCAGTCTGATACTGATGTCCCCAGGATATTGTCTAATGTTTTGCCCACAATTAATTTACCACCGGAAGCGTGCCCCTACGTAGTAGTCCTTGCAGGAGCACCTGAATTAAAAGGAGATCAGAATGAGACACATCTGGAACTACACAACAAGGTCACACATTGGCTTAATAATAACAAACCCTTGACTGGCAATGAAAACGGAAATGGGGAAATATTACATGTCAGAAGGGTAAATTGGGTAGGTACTAGACGTAAAGATATTGTGGGCAATTGTATCATAGTCAATTTTAGGGACAAGAGAGTAGTGGAACATATAACGGCATGTGGGTCTGTTAATCATATCAGCCGCATAAAATCACTGCCATTGGGATATTTTTACCCCAGACGCCCAGTACCTTATGATGCTCCATCCCAATCTGGGAGATTCATGGAGAGACCTAACTCACATAGGGTCCAAGGGCATGCTTGTGATGGCCCCATATCGAGGAACCTCGGACTACCAAGTTGGAGAAATAGGTTCAGACCCCTGGCAACGCTAGAGGAGAATGATTGACTTATTAGCTCCTCACCCCCAGCAGATTCTTGCCAAAGAAGAGAAGGGAGGAATACGATCTCTCAGGAATTGCAAGAGGTAGGGATAGATACACCACAAAACAACGCCCCTCAAGTTCCTTGGCCTATGGAGGAGGTTGACACACCACGAAAATGTAGGGGGGGGAGAGCACAGTTAAAATTCCAGTACATATAACTATATCAGAGGGGGGAGATATCCTAGATCTGAGTGAGATAAGGGATAGGGGAAATGACCAAATATTATAGAGCAGTGGGTTAGTATCAGGGCATATAGGAATCATGGAAGGACTGTCTAACACAATATCTATCCCTGCTGGCATAGTTGGCACACATAACTCTGAGGAAGGCTTACAACTCATCTCCTGGAATATATCCAGACTGGCAAATAAATTCAATAACTGTGAGTGGCGGCAGTATATAAACCAGTACCAGATAATTAGCCTACAGGAGACCTGGGCGGTTGATAATAGTCCCTTCCATATGCCAGGGTATAAATGTTTTTTTGTTCCCGCACAAAAGTCAAGATCAGGCAGAGCTAGGGGAGGTCTGTCCATATATGTTGATTTAAATCTTCAAGGCACATGGACAAGCATGACCTGGTCCTCCCAGAATTTTCAGGCCGCGAGGTTTAGGGGCAAAGGGCTAAGGCTGACTGTGTTTAATATTTATAACACGGGGATATCAGGAGAATATAACCCATTCCTCCAGGAAATGGACTACAGATTAAACCAAGAGATGGAAGCTAGCAAGGGGGCACCAGCTCCTACTATTATAGTCATGGGCGATTTTAATTGCCATCTCTGCCCAGCTTTACTTCCTACTGATGCTGAATGCACATTGCCCAGTTAAGAATGGACCCCACTTTGACCACACACAAGAAGGCATGGCCTTCACCAAATTTTTAGACACTCATGATTTGGTGCACACGATGAACATGATGGACCTGGAGAAGGACGGGATGCTCCCCCCCCACTTTTAAGGGGCTAGGGTGCTCATCATTTATTGATTATATTGTAATATCCAGTTCCCTAAAAAAGAGGATCATATCTGTAGGGATTGAGTGGAGCCCATTCAGTGACCACAACCCCGTTGTAATGGAGCTTCTTCACCTGACCCAGTGCAGGAGGGAACAGGCGGGTGGCACCTCTCAGAGTGTCAAACAAATTGATACCAAAGCTGTTCCTTAAAGGTAATGAGACGGACCAAGAGAGTATACAGGTGACTAGTCTGTGTAGTACTTAGTCGGATATTGGAGCCCTCATACAACCGTCTAGGTGTCGTGAATCACGCACCCATTGGGATGTGAAGCGTCATCATCGGGCTGCTCCTGCGTTGGGCCGGCTGGTGCAATGCTCAACGGGCTCTTTTAGGAGCGCTCTTATGGAGATCTTTTTATCCGGACAGCCGTTAGGTGATTGAGGGTAGGGGGCTCTATTGTGATGTAGATGAAAGAAAAAGTGAGAATATTAAAATAGGTAGGGGAGTGCCCACTTAATCAGTTTATTTTGGGGCCTTCTTACCTAATTAAAAATTGTGTGAGGTGGAGTGTGGATGCCCAGAGTTATGTGCTAGGTAGTCAACACTGCCTCATCTAGGATCAACATGTTTCTCGCCCTGTTTGAGAATTACTCTGGCGATTCATCAGGACCTATTGGATTCTATCTACATTTCAGGCTGCATAACAAGTTTTTTAAAACAGCATTTTTTAACAAGATTACCTGCAACTCGGTCTACCCTATCGTATTCAAAGGTTAGCGTGCTGCAGTTCCTAGACGGTTGTATGAGGGCTCCAATATCCGACTAAGTACTACACAGACTAGTCACCTGTATACTCTCTTGGTCCGTCTCATTACCTTTAAGGAACAGCTTTGGTATCAATTTGTTTGTCATTATAGGGCACACCTAGCTGGACCTTTTTTTCAAAAGCCCTTTTTCGCCCCCCTCCTTTTTTTCGTTGACCTCTCAGAGTGTAACAGACCAGGGGAGGCGGCTAAGGTGGTCAAAAATAGATGGGGAAATTTTTTATAAATCTCTCATGGACATAGGGAAAACTGCATTTGATGAGTGCCTTGATACTACAGTAGAGGGGCCACTGGTACTTGACTCATTCTGGCAAATAACTAGCCTGGTAGACGGGCTTCTAAAATCAAGTGCTCCAATAAGGAAAAATAATTGCCCGTGATGGTTTGACAGGGACTGTTCACGTGCTCTAAGGGAACTTAAATGTAGTCTTAAAAAAAGGCCAAGGGACAAACAAAAAGAAGCCCAGTGTAGACTCACATATAAGAAGGAGATTAAGAGAAGGAAAGCTATCCTACAGGGAGAAGCATGGTCCGATTTAAGGGAGGCTGCAGAAAGGAGAGACATTACGGAGTTCTGGAGAATAATTAATAAACCTTACTTCCAGGACAGTAATGTCCCTGAGATTGGGACAAATATTCTCCCGGAACAGTGGCTCACACATTTCAAGGGTCTGTATAATCACAGAATAGTTTCCGCACCAGAGGAGGGGGAGACAGCAAAGCAGGGGCAGGCAGTGGATTTTACCCTAAACAAAATCGTTGTGGGAATTGAGGGTTTGACAAAAAACACCACCGATGGGACACCACCGGATCTGTTCTTGAGTAATGTTGAGTTATGGGCCCCAATACTCACTAGAGTGATAAATGCCGCCATTAGGTGTGGCTTATCCCGAACTTGGTCCTCGGCCATAATGGTCCCAATTTTTAAAAAGGGGAACAGGGACAATCCACAATGCTACCGACCAATCTCACTGATTGATGTGTCAGCTAAGATACTGGGCCGGGTAATTCTAAATCGCCTTACTGAGTGGACCGAGGAGAACAATATTATCTCAGACATCCTGTACGCCTTTAGAACAGGGAGATCCACAAGTGACCAATGCTTGAACTTGTATATGCTGGTAGCGAAATACACTAAAGCCAGTAATGAAGCTGTTTATTTGGGGTTTATGGACCTGGCAGCTGCCTTTGACCACATGAACAGGGATAAACTTTGGACTATGATGACTCATTTGGGGATAGATCTGGGATTGATTAATATCTTGAGGGAGTTACACAGGGACACCACTGCAAAGGTACGCTACAACATGGATGGGGGGATGACTGAACCTTTCCCATGCACTAGCGGGGTGAGGCAAGGTTGTATCCTGGCTCCCTTTTAATTATCACTCTACATTAATAACTTGGAGAAATCCCTGATTAATTAAAAAACTGATTGCCCAAGTGTAGGATCGCGTCCTATCCCGGTACTTTTATACGCGGATGACGCGGTCCTACTTGCACGTACCCCTAAGAGCCTACAGATTTTAATAGACGGATTTGTAAAGTTTATGGAAATTTTAGACCTGTCGGTCAATTTGGGTAAATCACATATTTAATGTTGACAGGCAATAAACCTTGCACCAGCTTCTCTTACAAAATAGGAAGCCACACACTAGAAAAGGTACAGTCCTTCTCGTATCTGGGCTTACTATTTGATGGCTCTTTACAATTTAAGCCCCTGGTGGAGGAACGCTGCTGTAAATTGAAATCCTCCAATGGTGCTATTGCAGGCTATGGGCGGAGAGTGGGCCGATGGTCCCCTGAACAAACAATGAATCTTTATGGCTCTATCTGTTGTTCCAAGGCCATCTATGGTGCAGAAGTATGGGGCTTTGCTAACATCCAGCAATTACAGCGGGAGGAAAACAATTTTTTACGCTCAATCCTGAAAATACCGCAGAGCACCCCAGCTGTAATAGCCCATAGAGAATTAGGGAGGCCATACTTAGAAGACTTGGTTAAATTTAGACCTATTTTGGCATGGCTAAAAATCTGGTCAAATCCCGAGGCTACTTTAAGCAGACAAATTTTAAGCGACTGCATGGGAAGGGACAAAAGTATGAGCATACCATGGCTGAAATATGTGTTGACCAGTTTGGAAAGCCTTGGCCGCAAGGATCTTTTTTCAAATCCTATAACGATTGTATCTCAAGATAAGTTGTCCATCAAGAGATCCTTTTTGGCCCAGAGAACCACAAACAGAGCAGAGGCTGAAGGGATCAAATGTACTGTGAGTGCCTACAGCTTTGTAAAAAATACCGAGGGAATGGAGCCGTATCTTTATCTCATGCATAATGCCCAGGATAGATTTTTAATGTCTCGTTTTAGGCTCAATCTTTTACCTTATCTACTGGCTGTTCCCCTAGGTTTTACACTCTCAATTGAGCAGAAGGGTGCCTGCGGCTGCGACAATAGATCTCCGCAGGACACCCTTCATTTTGTACTCCTATGTTCCTTTTACTCAACGCCTAGGCGCAGATTTTTTGTAGGAATTTTAAAACAAGCTAAATTTAAACATGCCAAAGAGGCTCTAATTTTTTTGCAAAAAGCGGTTGACCCCTTGACATTATGCTGTATTATGAATTTTATTAAAGTTGCGGTGCGATTGAGGGTAACAAGAGAGTAAGTGGGATTGTCATCATCATAATGAATCATTTTTTCTTGTTCCTCTTTTAACTTTGTATGTAATAGCAGTCAGGGTCTTGACAAAGATTTAATTGCATTTTAACGGTTTGTATATATGTGCTTTTATGGTGTTTTTTAATCATCGAATAAAGAATGACTGACCGACTGACAACTGTCTGTCAAAACAAAAAAGAGAAGACTGAAATTCTTCTCTGTGGTCCTGTTAATCCTACCTCGCTTGCTCAACCTTGACAAGTTAACTGGGCACTGCCCCATTCAAATTGGACACAACATATAATTGTGAAGTGCTCTTTGATGGCGAATTATTTACCGCCTCCCCTCAATCACCCCCAAATCAACGTGACCTAAGCAGCATTCCACCACAAATATCTGCTACAAATGGGTTCTGTTAATGATCTGACATGACAGAACACCAGACAGTTAAAAACTATGCCACTCTCCTGTTGTTTAAGCTCAAACAACAGGATAACATCACACTGCCTTTAAATCCCTAGCCTGGCATTGACTTAAAAAAAAAAAAACTGTTTCATACCTAAGGCCAAGTATGCCCGCGTGTCCTACTACCTCACAATTTGTTTTTTATCCCTTGCCAAATGGACCAGAAGCCTCGGGACCATCAACTGCAGTCCACTGACGACCCTACTGTTAGGTCTTCTCTCTGTGGGATTCCCAGCCACTGCATCTCAGACTTGAAAATGATTTTCTCGAATCAGATGATCCTTAAAGACTCATGTCTTCACTTTGGGTTTGGATTATCACACTAAAGATAATGATTACTATTCAAAACCTATTTCGCAGGTGGTTTTCCTTAAAAAGAATGTAGATCCCTCTCCCACACTAGTTCGCATTCTTCGTCATCGGGGTCGCTCCTCGTCCGCAATGAGATGTGGTCGGTCGGTTAACCAATAGGTCTTCTTTAGTGTTATTGATATATATGACTGCTAGAGCTATTGATATCTGTTAAAATTTGTGTTGTAGGAATATTTAATGTTTTTATTCTGGTGTATACCTTACTACCACAAGATTTAAAACCTTCACAAACAGGTTATTAAGACCCTTCAGGGCAAAGTATTTTGGCCAAAATGTTTCTGCCCATTTATTATGCCTATAGGGTCATGGACATTCTTCAGGACCTATTCTACACCTACAATGAGGGTTCCTTTTTAGCACTAAGGGAGAAATAAGTGTTTTGAATTTTAATCTAGAACATATAAAGTTTTGTTTTTTTGTCATTGCTTGCACACCAAATTAAACATTACGGTGAAGCTAATCCTTTCTATCACCTATGCAATACATACACTAGGGAACTAGAAGGGAGCAGAAGGGATAGACATGTATAGGATAGGTCCCAAAACATGCCCACAAACCAAGGTTGTGAGCAGATTTGATCACACAAAATCTTGCAAAAAGTAGGTCATTTTAAGAGGGGGAAAATCTTTCGGTGTGTAAGCCAAACTTACATGCATAGATAGGTCATAACATTTTCACTCAAACAAGACTGTAGAGTTTATCTAGTTGTAAAATGTAAATATCCAGTCATTGATATAGCCCTTAGTATGTGCTCACAGTTATGACAAACAAGGAAACTGTGGCATGATGAGATGAAGCGATCTACCCAAGATTTACACCTATTTTCATATGCTGGTTCTCACTATACCAATGTGCAGCAACAATTTTCTGCTTGTAGGAGCAACCTGCCACTCACAGCTGCTAACATACTTAGTCAACGGCATACCATGACCACATACCAAATTTGGATCCTAATGCACAATGGGGTGTTGCATTCCGAATTCATCATACTTGAAGCAGTTGCTAGAACAGTGTATCAAGCATGTTTAAAAAGTGTGACGTAAAACAGTAATAGCAAACTGTGATTATGGTAACAGTTGTACTTCAAATGCTGCTTGAAATACAAATGCTCCAAAAAAGCGCTAACTATCTAGATGAATTGAAAGCTATACCGATACGCTCACCTTTGACTTCCTGACCAGGCAATGGATATATTATTTAAAAAAACTGGATGAGGGACATAAACCCTCACAGGGTGCTGGTTATTCAAGTGTTACAGATTATATAACATATCAAACTTTTCTTCTGGACATGCATACACCAATTCTCTTATTGATTGACAGCCAGGAACTGTTTGACATAAGAATCTATGGAATGCCCTTATCTGACAGGGCAGGAACATGCAATGTACAAGTAGCCAGATATCTTAGTTGTTCTTCCAATGTTCTTCCAATGGGAGGTAAATGAGAAGCTTTAGTCCTGTAACTCTGCATTTCTGCCATCGTGTCAGGGGGCACAGACACCTAGGTATTTTGCACTAAACGAATCAAAAAACAGAAATACACATTGCATCTGTGACACATGAATGTGTCAATAAGGATGCAGGACATTGTGTGTGTAGGGCAGAGGGACTACAAGTCCCATAGTGCTCATGGCCAAGGAGGAGGAGGTGGCAAATACCGTTGATGTCTGATAAGGCACTTCACAACCCGGGTCACGTCTGGGCCAAGGGCAGACCCATCCATGGCTGCAACAGGCTGGGCCCACTCTCTTTAGTGGGGTGTTTTTTGATTTCATATTCAGAACGGGTAAGAGATAAGCAGGCAGATGTGCCACAGCAAATTAAAAATAAGAAACAAAAGGCCATTTACAACTCTGAGCAACTTCCTTGTTTGGTTTGTGGGTGCTCAAGATCAAGACGTAGCCAATATGGAACAGCGTACCAGTAATGTTACTAACTTAGCGTCTTTTGGTGCTAGGGCCACTAATGATACTGGTCATGATAGCACAAGAAGGCCCATCCTGATGAAAGTGGATCGTCATTCTGTTGCGGCAGATGTGGGTGTTTCAACAAGGCCTTTGGAACAATTGGACCCTATGGAGCTGCCTTCTTTCATTATTACAAGTAACAGGATGCCTAATAGTGATCACAGCTTTTTAGAAGAACGGTTTGACCATCTGAATCATACTTTACTTTCCAGGCTTGATCACACTGAGGAGCTGACTGCCTCAATGGACTTACTTCTTGCATCTACCACCATAACCCCCATTTCCACCAGTGCGAAAGGGGTTGCTGCAAAGTTGCCAACCAGCACGTGTAACTTTCATGGTCTAGTTCACAGATCATGTTATCATGATCAGGAGAGTCAGATGGATTGGCAATTCTGTTAACCACTACAAGGGAAACTGTATAATAGTGAATTTAAAGAATAAGTCTCTGCTTGGCGAGCTGTTCTCAGCCTTGAACAGAGGGCTCCTCCCAGACTTTGGCCTTTGTGCGGATCCTCTTGGCGACTTTCAAAAACCTGTATCGTTACAAGCTCAGAATAACCCTTTTTCAAGCCAGACAGTTGTTGGAACACGTTTAATGTTACCACAAAAAACAAATCCAACATACTTTAGGTGGATGTGAATGGTTGACTATTCACAACGGTGTTTGTCTAACAGCACTACTTTGTACTCCTCTGCGCCCCGCGAGCGACTTGGTGTCCATAGTGTATCTGATGTGGTTTTACATCAAGGTACTTGCCCTCAGAATGTGTGTGAGCCCGAGGTTTCATGCTTAGACAAATTACAAATACTTTCAACAAAAGTGGCTGGGGTTTGTTCCAAGTTGGATAATCCAGAATGGTTACATTTTAGAACATTTCTTGACGGTACGATTTTCGAAGAAATTTGGTCCGTGGACAAACTAGTTTTAACGGCTTTTCTTCTCATGTTACTCCTGCAATATGGTCTCCTTCTGGTACAGCAAAGACGGGAGGAGGTGGTTGCTTATTCGTGCTTCTCTTACTCTTCATTGTAAGATATAGGAACGCCATATTGTTTGGGGTAACTTTCAAGGTTTTGTTTTGACTTTTTCCAAAATCTTTTTAATTGAGCAATTATGGCTTTCTTATTTGCACATCAAACGGATGTGCCTATCTAAGGCGCATCATGACTTTTTGAGCTGTTCAAGCCTGTGTCCCATAGCACTGACTATTTAATACATTTCAACCTGTGTAAACATTTACAAACCATACCCCCACAAATACAACCAAAAAAGGATGGAAGATAGGAAGGTGGGGGACACATTCTATGTTGTGCGGTATATCGTGTGTGCATTTGTATTTCCGTAGTTGAGGGATAATCTAGCTATGCGAGATACTGTGTGAGAGAAAACTCGGGTGGTAGAGCATTGGTCCTCATGTTGGTGTGTCTAGTGTACGACCAGCAATGCATTTTGTATAAAATATTTCACAATTCCCAATTAAATATTTTGATGTTGGATCTCTTTCACCTTTGAGGTTTGATGGTTCTTCTTTCTATTACTGTTGTTTTTTTATTGATGTGCAATCAAGAGGAGGTTTTTAATGATTTTAGGCCTGGCGTTAGTCAAGGCATTATGTTTTTTACTAAAATGATATCTACACTGTAGCAAATCCACGTTTCCTTCATGTTCAACCACTATTTTCTGAACCCAACTTTTGCTGGGTTTTGTATTCTGTGAATGTTATCCCTCCTACACAGGAGTAAAGTGCTTGTGCTCTCCCTATGAACATGGTTCAATTGGCTTATATCTGACCGACATAATTATCTTGCCTAGAAGTCCCCAGTATATGGTATAGGAAATACGCCCAGGGCTTTGAAGAGAAATGGTGTCCTTCACCGGGTTGGCCTGTAAAACAAGGCTTTAGGCCTGCCATGTGTAGCCTGACTGCAGCAACGTAAAACCTGCTGTCAAACCTGCCAAAATAACGCTTCATGACAGGTGAGAAACCCTGCTTTTAAATATTAATAAATCACCCCTAAGTACACCTTGTTGCCCCGAATGTATGTGCCTGATATTTAAAAGTAGAACGTGTAAAATTTCAGTGGAATGTTCCTCCAGTGACTAGACCCGAGAAGCTATTTTCGCTGACACTGCTGGTAACCTCTGCTGAAGCAAATGCTGTCCCTGAAGTCTTGGGAGATTAAGAAGTGACCGAGAGGAGCTGCTCCAGAAACCCTGCAAAGTTGAAACTTCCAAAACCTCAGAAGCTTGGTAGGAACAATGTCCAGTTTTGATGTAACTTTATCGGATATAGCTTCAGGCTGGAGGATTTTGAGCTCCATAAAAAAAACTGCGTCAGAAATTAACATCTTTGACTCGGATGCCCAATTTAGGGTATCCAACCCGCGCGCCATCATGGTAAGCTTGAAATCGCACTAGGGCCCGTCTACCACTTCCATAGACTATTATTGTCTCTCAGTGTTTAAGTACTATTATTATTTAAAAGTTAAAAAATTCATACCTCTGGTTTCTCCAATTGTATTTTTTTTCTTATGCCATTATTTCTAAACAAAATTTGTGATTTTAATTGCTTGGGATTTTCATGGCTTAGGTACTGCAGAAATACTGTACAAATTGCCCTAAGCTGAGCCTGTCTGCTGTGTGCCAAAGTTATAAGGGGTTGATCTCAGCGTAATTTAGTAACTTTGGTGGTCACCCTGACAAGTAGTGTTATTATCCCTTGTGGTGAGTGACTGCCGATACCAAATAATAACCTACTTTCTTACATACAACCACTTATAGGGGCTTTCAGTCATCCCACTTTATCAATTGGTCTGATTTTTTGTCTTTCACGTTTTCTGGCCAGTACAGCGTGGGGCACTGACCTTGACAGCACTCTACTCTTTCGCAAGGAGCACATCCAAAGTGATTCGCCTCAGTGCCAGAGACTACTGCGGCAATGTGTTCTTTTCAGACCAAATAAATATTTTTTGCTTTGAGCATTCTTCTATATTGTTGTGGGTTGGCAGATTCTCACAACAAAAAAGTTGAACAAAAACCATGTCAAAACGGCAATGACAAAGCCATAGACTGGTAGCCAATGCCAAACTCACTGGCTATGCCAGTGCTTTTGTAAAGAAATGTAATGTATATTTTGCTTCCTTACTCAATGTATCTGGGATCTCTACTAATGAACCAAACAGTACTTTGTTGCGAAAACAGCTTTTACACAAACTCCACTTGTTTTTTTACTGCTTTGACATCACTGGGTGAATTTCTGGAGTTTTCTGCCAACTCATCCAGATTGTCGCTTCCCCTGGGTCTGCAAAGATCCAATGGAGGCGGTGGAATGGCAGATAACTGTGACTTCTTCCCGCATTCCTCTGCCTCCCTCAGGTCTCCACAGATCCAAATGAGGTGGAAGTATTCAGGTGACATCCAATGCAGCTTAAGGGGATCTCTCGCCGGCATCTGCAGACCCTTGGCTGACAATAGTTATTTCTGTGCCGTTTCGTTACCACAGAGCCAGCTCTATGCTCTCACGAAGAAAACCGAGCCTGGATCTGGGTTGAGAGGGAAAGCCAGAAATTATGGGGAATGCGGATGAAGGATGCAGGTATATGGCTCATTTTTTGGGGAGATGAGGGTGTTTGGGTGCCAGTTACGGCTTGTAGGGAGAGTGACTGGATGGCAGGTATTTTTTTAAGGGAGTGAGAGGTGGCAGATAGCACACTTTTTCTTTCACCAACAAATGGATTTTTAGGTCCGTTCTTTGTAACAGCTTACAGACTGTTTTTCCAAACAAATATGTATATATATTCGTAAAAACGAGTACTATCTCGTGAACTGTAATACTTACCTGATCATCAAGGTGCATTGTGGGAGAAGCAGTTTCTGAACAGTCATGTGACTATAAGTATTTAAATATGCCGGCACGCGCACTTTGCAACTGCCCTCTGTCCGTGATCAAGGCTGTGTATGCTGAAACATGTTGAACTATGGAGGGCTCATGTATGGCAATACTTGCAATTAAAGACGTTTCTCTCCAGAAGTGGGCCTCATTCGTTTTGTCTTTTGGTGGAATTAGCGTGCTTCTCCGTGCCTGTTCACGAGGCTGCCCTGAAGGGTTGGGGTCTCCCTATTCGGAGGCTTTTTCTTGTGATATATATAGATATATATAGCCCTGCTCTGAAAACTCGGTATTTTACTGAGCTGAAGCTCTATCATAGAGCTATTTGCAGAACACGAGCCGCATTTTACGCTCAAGAATTTGCCACCAGCCCTAACCCTTCAAAACTGATTTTTAAGATACTGAAGGATCTTATGAAAAACAGATCCACCTCAGAGGTGATTTGCACAGATTCCCACTGTGATAAGCTGGCCTCCTTTTTTGTGGAGAAAGTGGAAACAATCTACCAAAGCTTTGACACACTCCACCAGAACCGAGAGGTTACTGTCCCCGATACGTTGGGATATGAGACTCTTGCAATGCTACCTGAACTGACTACTGAGACCTTTGATAGGCTTAGCCTCAGGGTCAAGTCAGGTTCTCCCTCGGACCCGTTAAAGCCAGCCTTAATTAACACACTTTCCCCACTCTGCCGTGACCCCATATTGAATCTTATCAATATGTCATTGTCCAGCGGAATGGTACCCACGGCTTGGAAACAGGCAGTGGTTACTCCTATACTAAAAAAAGCCAACTCTGACCCCCGGCTGCCAGAGAATTATCGACCCATATCCCTGCTGCCTTGGATTGCCAAAGTAACAGAAGCCCATGTCAACTCTGTTCTGTCTGAGCATCTGGCTCGCAACCAGATATTGGATTCCAGTCAGAACGGCTTCCGGTCGGGACACAGTACCGAGACGGCATTACTTTACATCACGGAACATCTACGCCAGGTTCTGGATTCAGGTCGCACTGCAGCGCTTTTACTATTAGATCTAAGCGCTGCCTTCGATACTGTGTCCCACCATATACTGATCCAACGCTTACAGGAGGCGGGAGTGACTGATCTCGCTCTCCAGTGGTTTCGGTCTTTTCTATCAGATCGTTCTTTTAAAGTGGCCATACCACCTGGCCAATCTGCCACTTATCCCCTGGAGCTGGGGGTACCACAGGGATCCTCGTTGAGCCCTACTATGTTCAACCTCTATGTGAAACCGTTGGCTGGTGTCGTTAAACAGTGGGGTCTTACGATGGCCTCATATGCGGACGACACACAGCTAGCGGTGACACTTAGTGGAGACCCTGAGGTGGAGGCCCCCAAATTTCGAGCGGGTTTGTTGGCAGTAGCAAGCTGGCTTCGCACCAACTGCCTTCAGTTAAATGCCACCAAAACAGAGGTGTTGGTATTAGGGAAGCATGCTGAGCTATGGGGTAACCAGTGGTGGCCATCAGAGTTGGGGGTCACTCCCATTCCAGCTTCTGGAGTGAGAAATTTAGGCATCTGGTTGGACTCTGCGCTCACCTTCAAGGACCACACTAAGAAGGTGGCTGCCACGTGCTATGGCATTCTGCGGGGAATAAGGCCGGTCTTAAAGTATTTTGATCCCCCCACCAGACAGCTTGTGGTCCAGGCCTCTATACTATCTCGGCTGGACTACGGCAGTTCACTGCTGTTAGGGGTGAATCAAGAGGAGGCCTCTAGGCTCCAAAGGGTGCAAAATGCCGCGGCTCGGGCCATTGTGGGCCTCCCTAGACATTGCTCAGTGTCTGGTACCATCGCGGCCTTACATTGGCTCCCGGTCAGACAGCGAATTCAGTTCAAAGCGCTATGCCTGACCTTTAAAATTTTGAAATCTTCTTCGCCCCCGGCACTTGCTAACCTACTCACGCCCTATGTTCCTTTGAGATCCTTGAGATCGGAGAGGCTTCACCTGGCGGTCTGTCCGCGCTTTAAATTGAGTAGAATGGGTGGCCGCTCCTTTAGGGTGCTCGCGGCAGGTTTGTGGAACTCGCTCCCGGTACACATCCGAGCTCTTGAAGACCTGCTCGCCTTCAGGCAGGCGATTAAAACTTTACTGTTTCCCGTGTCTGGTTAATTTCCTTTTCTTTTATTGTGTGTTATGTTGTAGCATCTGTCACAGCGCCAGGACGCCCCTTTGCTGGGGCAGCTGTGCGCTATAAAAATATAAATAACATAACATAACATAACATAACATAACATAACACACACACATATACACATCTTTAGTCAGCGGGCTTCTTCCTTTGGTTAGTTAACTTGTCATTTACGTTTGATTCTGCTCATCACAGGATACAGTATGGGTCAATGAGTCAGCCGACTTTACAAACTGGTTCCATTCACTGTGACGGAACAAATCATGTGCACATAGTTCACATTCACCTGTCTATCAGGGCCTTAATGTTTTTGGACAGATCCACCACATCGCACTCTACGCGGATGACCTATTGATGTTCTTGGCAGACTTGGGAGAGGCGCTTCAGGGTGCGAAAGAATTACTACAGGCCCTAGGTAGGGTAGCCGGGCAGAAGGTGAACTGGGCAAAGTCTTGCTTATTCCCAGCGATGGAGGGCAGGATAGACCCACAAGAGACTGAAGGAGTGAGATGTTAGGACATGAGCCTGACGTACCTAGGTACCCAAATATACCACACTCAGGGAGCCATACTGGAGGGTAATATAAGGAGAGCCATTAGAGGAAAAAAAAGCAATTTTGACTTCTGGGGCTCTTTACCATTGTCGGTGGCCGGCCAGGTAGCACTACTTAAGATAGTGACTCTACCGAGATTACTGTATTACTTTGGGACCTTGCTGGTCTGGATACCAACGAGGTACTTTACCCAACTCAAGTCGATGATCTCGGGGTTTCTGTGGGGAAATGGCAGGCAAAGAGTGGCACTTAGCGTTCTCATGCGGCCGAGAGCGGAGGGAGGATTGGCAGTGCCTGATTTTGAGGCCTACTACCTGTCAGCACAGACACAGTGGCTCACAAAGTGGGTCGCGAGTCAAGTCAGGGGGGCGGAGGGGCAGAGAGAGGACTCTGTGACCTTAAGATTGTTATCCTAAATCACATTGAGTCTTCCTGTTAGATCCTTGGACCTCCCCTTGGAGCTACGTACAGCCCGGCAGTATTGGAATTGGAGTCTGAGACGGGTCAAACTTAGATGCCCTTATGCTCCGGAAATCCCGTTACTTATGTGTGAGGCCTTGCCACATGGGAGCAGTTGGCAGGGATTGACGTATTGGGTGGAGCAGGGGCTGGTTACAATGGGAGACTTATATGTGGAGGGCGCAATGATCCCATTCAACGATCTGCAAGATTGATATAACTTACCCAGGGGGGACTTCCTGTTGCACTCCGCCCTCACCGCGGGCATACGAAAACACTGGGGAGAGGGTCTCACCGAACCAAAGATGTCATTAGGCTGCCAGTATCTGGTGATGACATCAGGTACTTTTAAAGCGGTTATGTGTCTATACAGGCGAATAACTCGTGAAACATTTCTGCCTTTATCGTAGTTGCGATTAAAATGGGAGGAGGACCTCGTGAGGTTATTCTAGAGAAAACCTGGGGGGAGCTAGTGGAGAGGGCTTGGAAGAGCACCAGGAATGCCAGATTCCAATTGGTACATTTTTATATCTAACACAGAGCATACTTTATCCCAGAGAAGATTAATAATTAGTTTGCGTCCCAGGCAGCGGCTTGCCCGCAATGAAATAGGGAAGGAGCAGATTTTAAACATAGTTTCTGGGACTGCCCGCACCTGGGTAATTTCTGGGAAAAGGTAACTACGCTGCTGGCAGACATTACTGACAGGGAAGTCAAGACGTCTCAGGGATACTGCCTGTTACACTGGTTACCGCACACATCTAAAAACAAAATCACGAATAAATTTTTAGATATGGGCTTACTACTAGCTAAAAGAGACATAACTGGAAAGTAAAACAAAACTCAAATATAGCCAGATGGAAGAAAGAACTCATTAAGTGGATAGAATGTGAAGGAATAATTAGGATGCAAATAGCAAAAAGGACGGGAAGCGAGAGGGCGCTGGAGGCCGCAAGAGCATGGGAAACCTTGATAATGCTACTCCGGACCCCAGATGATGCTGAGGAATCGATAGGAGAACCTTTGACAGGAGTAGGCTAGGCTCTATATACCCCCAAGCAACTTATAGACCCGGAGAGTTGGACAGCAGCCATAGCTCCCCGCCGACCTTACTGAACAAGGGATCCTAAAGTGATACCTCAGACAAACGTGAAACACAGCTTGAAGCAGAAGCGTATCACAAACGAGTAATTTGTACATAAGTGACACGCCTGGGGGGAGGGAAGGGAGGGGGGTTAGTTGTGGGGAGAGAGTTTGACTTAGAGATTAAAGATACCTATAGCAGTTCAAGAATTGAACACAAAGTGACTCCTGTCTATTGGTTTGGGGAAGAGGGGGAACTCCTGATTACAGCAAGGACCTGTATTTCTCTTGTTTGCTACTGAGATGTCTGTATAATAGTCCGGCTAATTGTTATCCTGATCAATGAGAACTATGATGCAATGTTGGTTCATGGAACCTTCTGTAAAACCCAATAAAGTATGTTTGATGAAAAAAAAAAAAAGTTCACATTCACCTATTATTAGGGACATTTATCCTGAACGATAAACCTGGCTCCAACTGTGCTTTTCCATTTTAGTTATTTTATTTTAACTTTAAAAAGTGGCTATTTTGCGTGCGCTTTGGGTACAGATTGTCATTTATTTTCTCCCTTCTTTTTTAAGTTAGAAAGAGTTTAAGTGACAGTGTAACATTTTAGGTGCCTGTGATTTGAGTGCTTGGTTAGCTGATGATGGATTATTGTCTCCTTCGCAAATAATTAAATGCAAGTAACAACTGAAGGGCTTCCATGTAAAAAATACTAGTAAATTGGACACCTCATTGAATGTTTTTTATATTAATTTTTATTTAATGCAAGCATATGGCAGACATGTTTAGCTGACCAAGTGTTTATTTTTTAATTTTTGTGCCATATTCTTGCAATAAAAAAAAAAAAAGAAATTAACCATCGACCCAATCTGACGAGGCTAGACCAATTGGCTTTGCCAATACCTATTTTATTTTGGGGCTACAGGAGGCTGGGAGGGGTGAAGGGAAGCCAGCTCAAGGGGATTGGGAAGAAGGTTGGCGGCTGCAGCCAAAAAGAGCACATCACTAAAGTGAGGATCATAAGCAAGCGCCACAGGCTCTATCAGCGGCTGCTCCTCCACTAAGGCAGAGGAGCGCTGCCCCACTGCTCTCCAAACAGTTCAAGAAGGAAAAATAAAATGATTATAACGCAACGTTATTATAATTTATTTTTCCTACTACAGTGGCTCAGTTCGTTTCGTGCGGGTGGGCGGGGCTGGGCTCCCTGATGCCAAAGCACTGCAGGGGGAAGAATGGTGGCAGTCTCCAAGTGTGCATGACGGTGTGACCGGACAAACAGTCATGTGCATTTTGTATGTTCTCCACCGACTGTATTGCACAGGCTTGGTGGATTACATGCCCAGGCGCCCAGTCCCCGTCTGGGCACCGAACCATGGTGCTCAGACCAATCCCAATGCTGCATTGCAGCGTTGTGATTGGCTACGGGAAGTCTGGGTGCTTCCTGCTGCTGGGACTCCAGACAGGAAGAAGATGAAGAGGACAGAGGAGACGTGGCGGCCAGCCGTACCCAGGTAAGTGGTCTTTTTCATGCCCCCCCACCCGCCTCACCAACCCCATTCGGTAGCTGCCGCTACAGGGCTCTATTTGGAATACAGGGTATATTGTAAAACCCTTAAAAAACTGCTTCAGTCCATCTACATTTAGGCTTTGGACCGTGCCTACTTTCAAGCCACTCTTTCAGTTCAACAAAAGCAGGAATTATAGCTCTCCACTGAAAATAAATTGTGCTTCCTGGGTTGCAGTGACCCGTTTGTGGAAGTGACCTAATCTTAAAGACTACGGTAAATTGATAAAATACCTTCACCACGAGCAAAATAAACATCAAAGCTCAGACCAATAAGTACGTCAAATATATTCACACGTGCAGTTTTTATGCACACCAGTGGCACCCCCACTTCCACTGAACTCTACCTCTCCTACGTGTGTGGTAGAGGATGCCTTGGGCTTTCCGCGTTGGTTCAAACACAAACATGACAACAAACTAACGGAGAGGAGACTATTGCCTCAGCAATATATGTTGATGACAATTCATCGACTCAGAAATTAGAAAAGTTGTTAACTGCTAAATCTAAAACTCCACTCTCAAATACAAAGTCCCCAACATATAAATACATTAACGGACGCAGTTTCAATGCATCTGGAGCTTATAAAGCCTGATGGATCGAGGGCTGGGGGAAAAGAAATAAAAACAAGTTATGAAAACAACGTGTGGGTGTCTTCATTTATTCCTACTTGTCGTAGACTGCCATTAAGAGACAAGTGCTATTATTTGCTCCTCTTAATGTCTGTTTTTTCCTCTGGGGGATAATGAAATATTCATAGCCATATCGTCTTTATGGCTAATGAAGCAGAAAAAGTACTTACATCCATTATTTCAGAATATATTGTTTCAAAAAGGCGCAGATACAAAAAGCCCCGGGGTTAATCAAGACATTTACTTTCCCATCAGTAAATTGCTAGAGCGTGCAAATGTGGATTATTTTACACTGCACAAGTTTCCTACAAGTGGAAATGGAGGCATGCTTGCAACTCAATTCAGGATCGAGACTGTTCATGCCTTGTACGAGAACCCTTGCAACAAGTAAGGTCCAAGATTCATGGCTATTGAACATTCTTACAACAAAGTCTCAGCAAGGTTACACGAGTCACCCTGTGAGTGGCAGCACCTGTGGTGTGATCGATGAAAAATAACAAAGAAAGAAACTGGGGATAAACAGGACTATTACAACCATCAGCTTACCCTGGAAATGAACAAAGAAACTGGGACTAAGCTGGGTACTATAAAAACCATCAGTTTTAAATACCCGTTCTTACATTGTTCACGTGGTTTGGGTGTCTATAAAGTCACTGGTGGTACCCCAAGAGCTCTAAATGATTTTTGAGGCCTGTGGCACTATCAGGTTTGCCAAATTTATTAGTGTTGTCAGGATACCCAAGCATCCAGTTCTGGACATTCCCTTACAAAACCCAGTGCATTCCAGGCGTTACCTTTGTTTGCTTCAACTAACAGAGTAGAACATGATAACAAGCATTTGGAGAGTAGACGCCTGGAATTGGGAAGATTGTCTTGCATAAATTGAATGCACTGTTAACCCCGGGTGCAACCTACAACGTCAAAAAACAGACAAACTGAACATGAGTTACATCCTGTTTCTCTGAAAAGTAGCAGCCTAACTTTTATTTTGTGGGCTGTGTATGCTCTCTTTATGAAAGAGGAAACATTGGTTGTTGTAGAGGCGTAGAGGGCTTTCTGTGAGTACACTTTTCCTTGGCCATACCACATTCTTCTTACAAAGAGCCTCAACAAAAGTAGAATCTAAGATACAATGTGGAGTCTCTTCATCCCAAAACTGCAATGAAAGTGAGGAGGATGATCAACCTGAAGAAGGGGCCGTGCACTAGCAGTCCTGAAAACTATCGCCGACACCGAAGACGGAAAGCTATCTTTGTCCAAAGGGCAGTTGCTTGATAACACTGGACATCAGGAGTTTAACTCAAGCTCTGGGATGTTGGATAAGCTTAAACGTTCTTCACGGACGAGAAACTGGAGAATACATTCATATCAATCGCTGCCAGCATCAAAGAGGCCCTTCCCTCTGGGCTTTAACGGATCAAACAGTCTGGGTGATCTAGTGATTGCTACAAGAGTCTAAACCTGTATATCTCCTCTTCCCAAGGAGGGAACCCTCCAAAAGACCTACCTCCATGACGGATCTATATGTGAACATGGGGTAGGGCCTAGACAAAGTGTAGTGAGGTGCACTTCAAAAAACCTTGAGCCTGAAATATTTGCCTCATACTTGTACTCTACCATTTCTGCCACACTGCTACCAAGTGGTCCTTGGCACCTTTATGCCGGGACACTAAACCTAGACAGTGCCTGAACACGAGTTCATGCTCCAAAGTGGGAACATGCTTTTTCTTGGGGAGTTTCAAGCAAGATCCATGTGTAATGAAGCTACTATTCTTCCAGTCATGTAATGTGCTGAAACATTTTTACGAATGGTTCAGTGCACCACCCAGCGCCCTGAACCCAAATACAGCAGACATTACTTATGAGGATCATCTAGATTTTCCACTGTTTTAAAGCAGGCACACAATGCGTGTGATAAGGAATGAGTTAGAAAACCGTAAAAGAACTCAGCTGCATATATAAAAAGATTAACAGAATAAGAATGAGAGCGAGACAGAAAAAAGAAAATAAGAAAGAAAGAAAAAGAATTAAAGAAAGAAAGAATTCCTCAGTACATGTTGTGGGACTGAAAAAAGGGTTCACAGAGCCTGGATCATCAGCATGAGTTTGGAACTGAACTTCAGGCAGGTTTCCCCCTGAAATTTTTAGTGATGGTACCAAAGGATGGGCACAGTCACATTTATTAATTTTACTATTGTTCAAAGGATTACAGATTCTTACATTGAAGGATACCCTTTTTATAATTTTATGTTCATGAAGAATACATCGTAGGCCAGACCTAGTTAGTATACGACCATTCTGGCAAAAGACACATGCACTGGTATTTCCCATGCCAACTGGGCAGTCTGGTGCAACTGGAGAATATGACCAAAGCAAGCGTGCACCTCAATGGAAACTAAAGAGGCAGCAATTAAATGCCAATCACAACCAGTAGGAGCAACAAAAATGTATAAATTAGTGTCACTAATTCAGTTAACTTAGCCAATTTCACTCTAGTGCTGCAGAATATTCATAAGAACCAAATAAGATTACAGTGATAAATCCAACTGCATATTAGGTTATCAAGAAAACCGAGTCTGATTTTTCTGCAACGGTACCTGGAGTGCAATTCGGTGCTTCCATTATTGTATTTACTTCCTCTTTCCCAAATTCCAAAATCAGGTACCCGGTAAGCTCTTTCCACGCAGAAGACCAGATTTTGGATAAATGACACCTACGACAGAGAAGAAAAATAAAATCAGTATCAAGAGAAATTGAAGTGATTACTAATGATGCATTCAAGTATTAATGCTGCTTAGCATATATATAAGGAAAAGGGGCGCTGACACTGGGAGTACTTTACACCTTGATCAGTCCAACTTTTCAAAAGCATTCAACAACATTCTTGCTAGCTGGTAATAGTTTCACTAATGTGAATTAGCCTTCTCCATATTTTTAATAACGTAATATGAGATAGTCAACAATATAAATTTAGTTACAGAGGCAAATATGAAACCGCGGTGTTTGCTAATTTCTTTGCCGGGTGGATCATACTGATTCTTGGCTGTGAAGAAATGTTAACAAACTAAACTTTAAAGTATGCATATTGATACTGCAGGATCAATGGGTTTGTGCGATGTGAGTCGATATCGCTGTACTATTTTAGGAATCTGCGGCATACTGGAGAGGGGAACGGCCACATAGAGGTGAGACAGCCTCAAGGAACTCAAGGCCCATTCTGTGGCTAAAGATCAGATACAAGATCTACATTAAGGTAAATCAGGGTGTAACCATCATATTCAGAAAACTAGCAACAAAAGTCAAAAATATTCAAGAACACACAATTCAATTTGTGAACTTTATATATCCAGTCGAGAATTCATAAGCAGTCACGTATCTGCAACTGGTTCCTAATTCGGTATGTAATTTGTTCATGTGACGTTATTTCTGTCATTTCCAAAATGTATTTCTAGATCATAGGAATGGTAGCAGATCTCTCCAGTGCCTAAGGACGCAAGTCTCAGCTGCACCCAAAGAAGCTGCTGACCATCGTGACCCAAGCATGGCTGTGCCTCAGTGCCAGATATGTTGTTCAGCAAGCCAACTTTCCAGATGGGTGTTGCAGTGTAGCACGCTACACTCAGCAAAGCATAGGTGGTTGGGCTGGTCGACTACAGGGATAATTCTATCCAAAAGTATAATGTTTGAGGTCCAGGTTTCTTCTAACCATGGCTACACCATGTAGCGCAAAGTTACAACAATATTTGTCAAAGATGGTCTGCCGGGTGATACAGTCCAATGCATGGAAATCGAAGCCCTGCTGGCTACGAGGTCGAATGTAACTTTGCTAGTTTAAGACCGGGCCATTTGCCCCTCCAGACAGAGGTCTTAGTCAGGCTAATAATGTATTGAGGAAAGTGTAATGGAATCTGAAGTGGAAGTATGCTGAGCACACAGCTTAATATGGCTACCAGCATTTTCACTGCTTGGGGACTTCCCCCACAAGGAAAGCTGGAATTGAAACCATCTGCTCAAATCCCTCTCTTTTCTATCAGGGGGTTCACTTGGTCTAATACTATTCCAACCTAAGCTCTATTCACCAGGACACCTAGGGAGCTTTCTGGGGAACCAGTGGAAGCCACACCCCTTTCATTTCAGCTGCATCTGTGCCGATGGACTTGAGCTGCTTCTCACATAAGTCCCGTTTAATGTAAAGGCTGCAAGAGCTGAACAATCCTTAGAGACATCAGGAACAGAATGAGGCCTGGGATCTGACATTGTGAGCAGCATTTCATCTGCATATAGCATGGCTTTGGATTCAACTGCAGCCATCAGTACAACCATAATGTGTGGGGATTGTAAATTACACAGCCAGCAAAATGTAATCTGAGAGGAGGCTTACCTTCTGAGTGTGTATGAGGAAAACATCAGACATAGCCACACATCAAAGATGTGCCGTGGTTGAATTATAAGGCCATTGTTAATATAACGTTTTTGCAAAGGCCGACTCTCTTCAGAGTTCTAAACGGGTATGCCATTTGAGTCAAGGCCCTTTCAGCATCTAAGAAAAAAGCCACTAACTCTTCCAGGTTATTTCTAGTTTTGCATATTAAGTGAGAGAGAGAGTCCTGAGATGGTTCCATGATGCTCTGCCAAAAAGCCAAACCAAAGTATCGCTGACCAGTTTAGGTTTGACTCTAAGCTCACGAACAGCATGACGCCATTTCTCAGTTTGGTAAACAGTGTGATAATAGTATTAATAAATACAGGGCTCAAAACAACCAATTCCCTCTGCTTCCACTTCAAGCATTCTCTTTCTTCTGTGAGTATTGGCATATTGGCTGATGAAAGATTCTTTAGTAGTGGTGCAGATGGGGCTATCAGACTTACAGGAATAATAACTGAGAAAACAGTAATAATGAGGTCTCCCACCTTAAATTATTAATGCAGTCTTCATTGTTCAAGAACAACCGTAAACCTATCAGGCCTGAAGGAGAATCGCAGGCAAGAAAAATGAAGGGGAGATCAACTGGGCCAAGCGGAAGAGAATGTATGTGACAGAAAGCGAAGAAACTCACTCTCTTGCCACAGTAATTGTCAAGCAGTTCAAACTCCTCTTGTGATAATTTCAGGTGTCGTGAGATAGCGGGTATTTAGCCGCCATCTTGGGAGCAAACAAACAGAAGGCTCCTCGCGTAAAGGTGTTTGCAGTCATCAGAACACTGATGCTCATGGGACAGATCATTGACATTTTCATCATTACTTCAGGGATGGAGAACACATTGAAGTGGAATGTTTAGAAACACTTTACCTTAAGTGTGCTTCTGGGTGGGAAATTAATTGCCTCTTTAACAAAGGATTGATATAAGTTTTATTTTCTGAAAATGATGGCGACGCATGACATTGAATAACTTATTAGCTCCGAGAAAAGAAATTGGAATGCTAAAAGTATTGAGGATATGTGTTGATTGAAAAAAGTCAAGAGATTGTTTAAGGTCAAGCTTGAGTAAAATAATTGGCACAATTTTCATGCATGTTAAGATAACAGGTAGCATGCTATGCTTTGTACCTTTCTCTCAGAACTCATTCAGGTCGACAACGCAGTTTGATTTCAGTTTGAAGTGACTCAGTTAATCAATAAAGAATTGACGGTGATTATTTTCAGCATCCGACTTGGAGTGTGAAGGATTATTAATTTAGCTAGAACATAAATGTAACGGTTTAATTTTCCTTTTCAGCTTCCTAAGAGCCATGACAGCAGCTGATCCCCACAAAGCCATTACCCTACTGAAAAGCAATTGTGATAGTCAGTGAATAATTGCATTTTCTCTCTTTCTAATCCACTTTCCCATTTTGCCTTGTGGATCTTGTGTTTCTCTCCAAGTCTTGTTGATGGGGGCAGGTGCAAGAGAGCTCTCCGGACTGTAACTTTCCGGCAATATCGCCATTTTTTTCTTAATAATAAATACACCAAAGAAGTTTGTAACTGTGCATACTATATCCAGTGGGTGAGTACAAATTCTATGGGAGGATCCGGAGGCGTGGGTTATGCGCTTTCTTCATTTTTTGAAATAGCAGCCATATTAACCCCTTCGCTGCCAGGCCTTTTCCCCCTCCTGTGCCACGCCCTTTTTTGGCTATTTGGGGTAGTGCGCGCTGAGGCCCCTGTAACTTTTTGACCACATAAGGTATCCACGCCAAATTTGCGTCCTTTTCTTCCAACATCATGGGGCTTCTGAAGGTACTCAGGGTTTGTGGATTCCCCTGGAGGGGTCACAGAAATGAGCCAAAATACAGCAAAATGTAGGTTTTTTGGGGGGAAAATAGGAAAAACGGGCTGCAAATGAAAGCTTCTGGGTTTTTCCCTGCAAGTGTTATCAAAAAAGGGTTTGTTGGGCTGAAATCACCATTTTCCCAGCTTTTAGGGGATACCAGACTTTAGTCAGAAACCCAACATTTTTTACACAGTTTTGGCATTTTTCTGCGACATAGCCTATTTTTGCTATTTTCTATACATTCTATTTTTGCTATTTTCTATACATTTTAGAGAAGTAGACAAAATTCTGAATTCAGCAAGGGGTCATTTGTGTAGATCCAGGAAGGTTTTTTTTATAGAAACTAACAGTTAAATATAGGATAAATTGAAAATTTGTTGAATAAAAAAGCCTTTTGAGTCAACGGTTTCACCTGCAACTTCTTCTAATTATGACAGCTCTTTGAAAGCAATATACCGTTACATCCGCTGGACATTACTGGTTGTGGGGATATATAGGACTTATAGGTTCACCAAGAACCCGACGAACCCAGAGCCAAAAACTGAGCAGCAACTTGCAATGGTTTTTTATTATGTACAGGGTATATAGTAATTATTCTGTAAAAATGTGTACATGGAAAAATCGGTATGAAAGACACCTATGTATTTCTAAAATGGGAACAAAATATAGAGTTTAGAAACAGTAGATATTTGCGCATTTCCGAAATTGGGAATACTCAAACTAGCATGAGAATTATCAGTCATTTTTTAGAATGACTTCTTTTTTACACAATGTCTTTCATTTGGAAGGCAGAAATGCATCGAAAGTCAATAGGTAATAACAGTTCCTTTACAAATCTGAATTACCCTAAGTCTCCCGATAAAAACGGTACCTCACTTGTAGGGGTAGGCATAGTGCCCACGACAGGAAATGGCTCAAAACCCAATGTGAAAACCCAACGTGAACACACCACATTTTCACAATGCAAAATTACCCTTTTTTAGCAAAGTGCCTAGCTGTAGTTTTTGAACCCTAGCTCTGCCAACACCTAGGGAAACCTAACAAACCTATACATTTTTGAAAACTAGACACCCAGGGGAATCCAGGATGGGGTGACTTGACTGCCTCCCACCAGGTTCTGTTACCCAGAATCCCTTGCAAACCTAAAAAATTGCCAAAAAAAACACATTTTCCCCATATTTCTGTGGTGGAAAGTTCTGGAATCTACTTGGATCCCCAAATTTCCACCCACCCAGTGTTCCCCAAAGTCTTCCGAGAAAAATGGTACCTCACTTGTGTGGGTCAGCCTAGTGCCCGCAACAGGAAACGGCGCAAAACGTAACGTGGACACACCTCAATTTTGTAGCGAAAAATGACCCTTTTTTGGCAAAGTGCCTAGCTGTAGTTTTTGAACCCTAGCTCTGCCGGCACCTAGGGAAACCTACTAAACCTATACATTTCTGAAAACTAGACACCCTGGGGATTCCAGGGAGATATGGCTTGCATGGATCCCCCAATGTTTCCTTACCCAGAATGCCTTGCAAACCTCAAATTTAGCTGAAAGAATCACCTTTTTCACACATTTTTGTGTGGGAAAGTTGTGGCATCACCAGGCTGACACAAATTTCCCACCACCCAGCGTTCCCGCGGGTCTCCCGATAAAAACGGTGCCTCACTCGTGTGGGAGGCCCAAGTACCCGTGACAGGTAAGGGCCCACAACGTAGTGAGGAGACATGAAAATTGCCGGTCTCAAAACGACCTGGTTTTGCAAGGGGGGTCACTTGGGTTTTTGGCCCGGTGCTCGGCGGCCACCTAAGGAAACCTGCCAAACCCACACATTTCTGAAAACTAGACATCCGGGGGATTCCAGGGAGGTATGGCTTGTGTGGATCCCCCAATGTTTCCTTACCCAGAATGCACTGCAAACCTCAAATTTAGCTGAAAAAAATCACCTTTTTGACACATTTTTGTGTGGGAAAGTTGTGGCATCATCGGGCTGACACAAATTTCCTACCACCCAGTGTTCCCCCGGGTCTCCCGATAAAAACCGTGCCTCACTCATGTGGGAGGCCCAAGTACCCGCGACAGGCAAAGGTCCAAAACGTAGTGTGCCTCAACAGGCAAGGGTCCTAAACGTAGTGCACCTCACTACGTTTTGGACCCTTGCCCGTGGCAGCCCCCACCTCTATTTTTTTAATTCCCTGGTGTCTAGTGGGCTTTTTGCCCCCCCCCGGGGGGGGGCAGAAAGGCTGTAATGGTGGCGGGTGGGTGGGGGCATTGGCCTGCCCGTTTCGGGCAGCCCCCACCCTAAAAAAAAACAAACTAAAATATAATCCCTGTTAATTAGTGGGCTTTCTGCCCCCCCCGAAGGGGCAGATTAGGGGCCAATGCCCCATCTTCCCCCCGGGGGGGGGCAGAAAGACTGTAGTAATTGGGGGGTGGGGTGGGGGCATGGGCCTGCCCGTTTTGGGCAGCCCCCACCCCTATTTTTTTTTTTTTTTAATTCCCTGGTGTCTAGTGGGCTTTTTGCCCCCCCCGGGGGGGCAGATTGGGGGATAATGCCCCCATCTGCCCCCCAGGGGGGGCAAAAAGACTAAATTGCACAAAAATAACCAGGGGGGAGCAAAGGCCCTTGCCCAAGGGGCCGCTCCCCCCTCCCTGGTGTCTAGTGGGTGGATCCCTGCTTGGGGATCGCCCTCCTGTGGCGATACCCAAGCAGGGATCCACTGCGGAGGGGTCACATTGGAAAGGAGATTCTCCCCTTTCCAACGATACCTCTCCCGTCTTTCTACGGGCTCAGGGGGCTGAGATAGCCCCCTGAGCACGTAGAAAGTGAAACTGAAATGAGCCTCTTGGCTCATTTCAGTTTCAGTGTAATGACGTCGGCGCGACGTGCGCGCCGATCGTCATTACAGTGAAAGGGGGGGGGGCCTCGGGAGCTAGGGAAGCTCTTCCCCAGCTCCCGAGGCTATTTTTAATTAAACGGAATCCCTCTGGTGCCCGCACCAGAGGGATTCCCCAGGGAATGCCTCATGACGAGCTGGACTCGTCATGGGCACAGCGTGACTGTGCTCCATGACGAGTCCAGCTCGTCATGGGCACTGGAGGGGTTAAACTGCAAAAATAACAATAAAAAACTTCATTTCCTATAACCCCAGGAAACCATGAAATATGCTAATAAATAAGTTTATGTCCAATGAGGTGCCCCCATGCTCTGCAAAGAATTTTATCCGTTACCTATTGCCCTCTTTCTTCACTGCTAGCAGCCATGTCCGTTGAGTATTGGGACTCTGCGCCAATTCACGTTTTTAGGTCTCTCCTGCGTGGGCTGCGCACATGCGCAGTCTCGCTGGCGAGATTTAATGTTTTGAGGTATTTTCTGTAAAGGGCATTAAGCCCCGGCCCTCTTTTCCATTGGCTGGCATCACCGTTTATGCTGAACAGTGGCCAGCCATTGGAAAAGAGGTGTTTGTGATGTTTTCTTCCGGCTTCTGAGCCGTCCCATTTGGACGGGCCCGTCTGCCTTCCGTGCGTCGTGAAAGCTTTCTTATCTTTATAATAGGGCCATGTGTTTCAAACACATGGCCCTATACAGACAAGAAAGCTTTCACAACAGACGAAAGTGAAAGCGGACCGTCTTTTTTTACTCCTGGCTTGTTTCAGATTGCAACGTTATTTTCTGCATTTGAATTGCTGAATGCTAACGCTGACATGGATTGCAAGGAGCGACGGTTTGCTCGGAGTCGAGTTCAGTCCTACACTGACTGCTCGGCTTCTTTGTTTCACACACTACATAAAACATGGTGAAGGGAGGGGGCGGGCTGGGAGCTGCGAGGTTTGTCCCCTTCCGGTCTGACAGCCAAGAACCGGATTCCTGGGTTGCTGTTTCGTTCATTCACTCCAGGATCAACCGTTGGCTGCTGTTCTTGGCAGCGTTCCCGAGGGGGTGAATTTTTAAAGCCATATTAATATTGCATTGGTGGAGGGGGTTGCCATGGACACTGGTAAGTGTGGCTTTAAGTGCAGCGCGCAAATAAGGTTTCATATCGTAGAATGTTAAGCGGTTTTAGGATGATTGTTGCGGAGAAGGTACGACAAAACGACCGCGTTGGATGAATTAATTTGATTACCGGTTTAGTATTGATTGGTCACCGCGCAGTGAACTCGAGGTTTGGGTCAAAGGTCGTCGCCAGCGACCAGGCTTTCATACGTGTAATACAGGCTGTTACTAGCCTTACGCATTATAAGTGTTTAATTTTGTTCTTTTCTTTGGTGATTGTTAGAAATGGGATTTCTGGCTGGCTAAGGCGTGCGCCTAAGCCAGGCAGAAACCACCACTCTAGTCAGGGCAAGGAAGTTACACGTCAAAGATAACCCCTGCTCACCCCCTTGGTAGCTTGGCACGAGCAGTCAGGCTTATCCCGGAGGCAATGTGTAAAGCATTTGCGCACGCACACAGCAACAACATCCCAGGCCCACCACAAAAGAAACTCAACACAAGGTCATATATAAAAAATAGCCTTTGTATTTTCATAACACATTAGAATAGTATGCACATATTATACACTGTGCCAACCGGCACTGGGCAATATTTACAAGGGATTATGTACACATGACGGGGCCACATGGACCACTGTCAGAACCGTCACAAAGTGAACTTAGTAAAGGTAGAATTTAGCATAAACATAGAACACAACCAGTACTACTGGTAATCACTGTACTTAGCATCAGCCTGTAACATAAACCACCTTATGCACAGTATCACATTAGGCGCCAAACGCATTGTACGCCAACTTCGTCAACATAACCACATTATGCAATTCTCTGACAAGTCTAAACATATTAGACCCTGACCTCCTAAGTATAACTAACATTAGGGAATAACTCTCACTAGCATAAACCATAAAATGCGAACCAACCTCATAATCATAACGCACCTTTAGAGGTATCAACACAGGGTGCGTAATCATACTACATCCATTACATTTCCTAGCACCACATCATATTTAGCACTAAAGTCACATTAGGAGTCTAACGCATTAGACACCAACGTTCTAATTATAACTCACTGTAGACATAATCACATGAACATAAATCACATTAGGGCCTGGCGCCCTACAAATCTAACATTGCCCCCCTAGCCAACTGGCCATCTCAGAAAGGGGGCTCAAATTGCCTAGGTCCCAAGAGTCAGGGTGGCTGCCTAGGCAGCGAAAGTCAAGGGTGCGACACTGCGCCAACCTAAACGTGGCAGCTGCCCACTACTTGCTGGACAGCTGGGAAAGTGTGGGGCAAAGGAGCGCATCTGACTCCTGACTTCACAGGACCCAAAAAGAACGGCGCACCTAAACGATGCAGCTGCCCACTACTTGCTGGGCAGCTGTAAATACTCAAATGCGTCCTGGGCTTTCAGTAGCCCTTAAAACAAAGGTGCCAAACGTTGGAGCCACACGGGGCTCTAAAAATAAATATGCCACGGTTGGGGCCATCTGGCTCTGAAGATAAGCACGTCCCCAAGCACTGGGGGGGAAAGGACACAGGTCCCTCTGGCCCTGTAAACAATAAGGTGTCCCCCTTTGTAGGAGCCACACGGGGCTCTGTACATAATGTGAAGCGTAGGAGCCACTCAGGCTCTAGAAATTAATATGCCCACAGGGAACGCACTGGCCCCTGGAATGATTATGCCCGAGCGGTGGAGCCACCGGGGCTCCAAGAACAACGATGCCCATGTCGTTGGGGCCACGTAGGCTGGGGAAACAGCTGGGCCCCACTGGAGCGCACTGGCGCTTTAAAGGACACATGCCCACAAGGTTGGAGCGGCCCGCTGCCATCCAGGGCCGTTCTGAAGGTGAAAATAAGACTGGCACCGTACCTTCCTCAGGTACACACATTCGCCCCCACGGAGCCCCCCCAGCCCTTCCTAACTCACAGGCTGCTCTCGGGGGACTCCGCTCCCTTGGTGGCGATCTCCTCACGGTAGATGAGGTGGGGTGGGGGGGGAGGCACTGGCCAATGTGCCCCGTGCCCCCTCCGCCGGAATCAGGCTGCGGCGCTGGCGGGGCTCTCTCTCCTCACGGGAGCCCAGACTTCTTCCTGCGCCACCCTTCACCCGGTCCAGAGTGGAGCCTAGCGAGGCTCCAGGCTGCCGTTTCCTTCTTCCGGTCCTGCCGCGGCCCCGCCCCCGTCACAGGCGGACTTGCCTGACTTCCGGGACGGCCGCGGTGGGGCCACAACGGCAACCTTGGCGGCAGCAAAGTCGCACACAAGCACTGGCCAAGTCGCGGGGTGGGCACCCGAAGCATTAATGATCAAAATCAGCGGAACAACTCCACGTTGGGGGATGTCATGCGAGGGCCCACAATTAAATCCTTCCAACAACTACAAACCGAATTTGACCTACACAAATCTCAGTTCTACCGATACTTACAGCTTCGACATGCGTTGATGCCGGCGGTGCGTTCACTGACGTCCCTGCCAGAATATCACCCCCTAGAGAGTCGCCTTTTGACGGGGGACCTCGGCCCTCATAAGATCCGACAAATCTATCAAACCCTTACAACACGCGCGCAACACAATCTCCATAAGACACGTGAGCGTTGGCAGGCCGATCTCCCTGACCTTACGGATGATGATTGGGCGGAGGCACTGGCGAGCCCCCGCTATACTGCAGTTTCCACTAGACATCGCCTGATCCAATATAAATACCTACACAGGGTCTACTACACTAGAACGCGATTGTGGAAAATGGGGGTGATTCAGTCCCCGATATGTTTACGTTGTGGCGCGACCGAAGGCACGTTCTTACATACAGTTTGGCTCTGCGTAGTGATACAACCCTATTGGCGCAAGGTCCTTGGGTGTTTGGGGAGCGTTCTGGCCTGGGAGCTCCCGTTCGAGCCAAGACTCACACTACTACATAGCACCGAGGACATTGGGGGGGAACAGATATAAACAACACTTACTGTTTCTGGGGCTCGTGTTGGCGAAGCGGGATATAGCGCAGAGCTGGAAGGAGACCTCCCCACCCCGCCTAGGCAAGTGGAAGAAAGACCAATGTATGATGGCGGAGATTGCGGTCTTTGTGGCACGCGGCTGCCCCCGGAAACACGGGAAGATATGGGGGAAATGGGCCATATACAGGGGTGTGGACCTGCCACAACTTACTCCAGACGATTCCGGGGATCCCATAGAACGCCTGTTGAGACAGGAGAGATAAATACAAGGTGTGGGGTGACTGTGTACAAACATTTTAGGATAATAGTAATGATGTCATCCCGGAATCAGATGGGACTACGTGTTGACATGGGGTGGGAAGGGTGGGTGTTGGAGTCTGATGTTTGCAGACTTGGGGTTGGGGGTGGTAAATCAGCACACTGTGTACCCTGGGGGATGTACTTGCACCATAATCACTGGATAACTGTGCTGGTTGTTCGTTTAATAAAATCAATAAAATATGTTGTTAAAAAAAAAAATCAGCGGAACAAGAGCGGGGTGGGCACCCGCGAGCCAGTAAAAATGGACAGTGCAGACGCAGGGTGGGCACCTGCTTAATCAAATGAAAAATGAGCACCCGCGCTCACCCTGAGGGGGAATCCCTACGCTGGGGGATTCCCTCCAAAAGGGGCTGCAGCACATTGCTGCGCAGCCAACACGCTTCTCTGGGGAAAACAAAAGAAAGACAGCCCAGTACTTCCAGGGTGCAAAAGGGCCGCCAAAGTCTCTGTAGGGTCCAGGAACAAAAGCAAGGCAGAAGGGGCCCAGGAAGAAGTCCTCCAGGCATCCAGGGGCTGGACAGGGCCTAGGGAGGCAAGCCTTCCCCTGGGCCCCGGCCAAAGCACGCCGCTGGTAGTTTCTAGTCAAGAACAAGAACCTTTTCTTGGGGTCACAGCCCCTTCTTTTATACACACATTTCCCTTTGTGACACAGCACAGGCAAGGGGGGAACCAGATACAACTGGTTCAGGAGCACTTGAGCACTTTGTTTTGCTCAGCCCCTCTCTTCTATTCACAGGACAGGCCAGGGACATCAGACGCACCACGGGGGTGGAGCCAGCATTGTGGAGGAAGGCCCAGCCCTATTCAGGTCCCAGGTGCAACTCCTCCCTCCCATCTACATGCAGATCTCTCCATTCACCACCGGGCAGACTCACCCTGGGTCCTGGAATTCCCCAGCCCTGTCACTCAAACTCCAGACAGGCAATCCACATCATACAGCACACAGACATGCCAACCTGTAGAAGTGGCACTTCTCCTATAGTTATAATAAATCCGCGCACATCATTGTGTAGCATTTATTCTCACGAGTTCGCACATACCAAACTCGTGCCTGCACTCATCTCACATCAGGAACTACCATGGACACACATATCCCCCATGCATTCCTATGGGAGGGCAGGCCAGTCTCACTACATGTAACACAGAGCGCACGCCCTTTACACTGGGACACAGTGCTGAAGTGCCTAGAGGCCTAAAACTACTAACACTACATAGGGAAAAAGGCCTGGATAATTGCAAAAAGTTTAGGGGTGAACCTGCCAAAAGGTCCAGGTCCAACAGTGATGAATTATTTAGGCAACCGTACAAGATCCCCAGCTGTTTTTTCGTACCTTCAAAGTGTTTTTGTTTGTTGTGTAAGAAGGCCGGATGTTTTTTTCCCTCAATCCAGAAACTGCTGTTCTTTTCCCAATCCAAGGAGGCACGTGCAATCTAGAGTTGCTTTCGCTCCAGTTCAAAACAGGGTTTACAGGTTGGGAACCGCGTTACACAGTGGACGTGCAGCTGTGGTATTTGCGAGATATTTAGTGACGTTGTGAACTATTCTTGAGCTGGCAAATACTTGTTGCTTGCAGGAATCGGGAGGCGGGAGACTAGCCTTGAAATCGGTAGTATCCCGCCTGAATTGGGAGGGTTGGCATGTCTGCACCACAGACCTCTTCGAGACGTCCCGTGATGCCCTAGAGTCAGCCCTGCACCCCAGGGCTTCACACCCGCAGTGTGGTCCAGGCAGGCTAGGTTAGCAGGGTTGGGGCCCGGTGATGGGGCAGTGGAAGGATGTGGTCTCGGCAGGTATTGGGTTTTGGTGTTTATCCGGGTTGGTAATTGCAGACATGTTTCCCTTTCGCACCTTTTGTTGATTGCTATGGGCATTCTGGGTGTTGAAGTCTTGTTTTGCTTCCATTTAACTCTGTAGACTGTCAGACCTGACCCCCTCTGATTTGTGGGTGAAAGGTTCAGGGATAGGGTCGGTGTCAGTAGTAACCTGGAATGAGTCGGCCACCCTGTTGTTTAGGAGAAACGGTTCTCACCCTCTCTTTCCTCCTTTCCTTTATTTGTTGCTCCGTGAAATGGATCCCAAACAAATATCACTTGGACATTTTTCTATTCCAAAGTGCCGCCTGGGGAAGGAGAGAAATTAAAGTTTAAAAATGACAAAAATAACGAAATAGTCGATACAATAATAAACAAGCATTAAAAATGCAATAGGTCTCGCCTTTTATTAAGTTAAAGCCATTTGCTTTGCTATACAATACCACTAGCAAAGCAAATGGCTTTAACTTAACCAAAGGCAAGACCGGTTGCATTTTCAATGCTTGTTATTACAGCTTATGTGCTACTTTGCCAATTCAGGTTTGTGGAAGGTGCTTGCACCTCATTGAAAAGATGCTGTGGGAACACCACGCCGCTCCTTTGCGGCCGCTATACAAGTTAATTTCCCTCATCTGCGGGCTTTTGGGCCAGGGCGCCTGACAGCCTGCCAACCGCTGGAGGGCATGTGCCCTACCCACGTCTTGATCAGGATGTTCCCAGTCTCGTTGAGCCATGGAGCACGCGTCAGTTCAGATATCCCCGAGCGCCTCCTCCCGCCGCAATAACGAGTGCCCCGCCAGCCTGGAGCTAGAACACCCTACAGGGTAAGACACTGTCAGGAGCAGTTTGCACTATCACAACTTGAACGGTTGAGGTATCAATCACCGAAGTCTGTGTAGTTCCCAAATTTGAGGGCGCTCACTCCCTAGGCCAACCGTTCAGAGTGTCCCAATAATCAAATAAGAAAAAATATAGGATGGAGAAGCACTCCTATAAATTCATTTAGAAAGATTTAGAGTCTAGTAAAGACTTTGATTTAGAACATGAAATCCCATGTGAAAAACAAATCAGTTACCTCAGTTTCCAATCAATGGGAATAGACGACACAAAGCAAATTCTTTTTGAAGAAAATCATTCTTTATTTAACATTTTTAAATACAGATACGGACACAGCCAACGTTTTTGTCCAGGAACATTGGGACTTCTTCAGGGCAAACTATCCAAAACACAAACGTGTGCCATGTACTGTCAATTGCTTGCAAGTAGGTACTCCCAATAATACGTCTAGTCACTTTCCACAAGCCTCAGATTAGGGATTCTGAAAGAATACCGGGCTCGTCATGCGCAAAGGCGAAATTGCACTTTAGAATGAGTCCAAAAAGAGTTTTAAATCGCCTACACAGTCCCGCACGAAGTTGCACCACACAGAGCAGTGACTCCTGCAGAAGGCAGACATTTGCCTAGGCTGCCATGCTCTGTCATATTGTGCCCGTTTATTAGCATAAGGGCGAGTTGTCTTCCTGGCCCACACTCCCTGCTGGGGCCTTGCAAGGACTGTTATCCTACATTCTTGGGCCATACCCATTAAACTGAACATATCTAATTCAGGGCCTCAAGGCCTGTTGTCTGCCAAAATCTGGGGCTGGCAGTCAGCCTTCTTTATTAAGGGCCTTACAAGGGCTGGTGGCCTGGCGGGTGGCTAATGTACATTACATATAGTTACATCACAGACCCCTTGAAGGAGTATGGGAACATTATGAGGAAGAATAGGACGTTGAATACTTCCTAGTCAGGGTAGATGCCTCCATATTAAGGCGGTATCAGACACATTGGCCCCTCTGGAGAAGAGACTCATGGATATGGCACCGAGGGAAGACCTCCCCGGGGCTTCAGCACCGAAACCTCCAGAGCCAGCCTCTGCCCCCTCATCCAATCTCCCCGGCTGGGTTACGGCCTACCGTGGAGGAACCCGGTGACTCCCAGTCAGATCTCTTAGACCCCGAGGTACTCATGCATCCCTGCTCCTGTGAGTGGACTCCTGGTGACAAGGTGGCCAAATATGTGGCTGGTAGGCTCTGTAAACCCCTTGATCAGGAGGTCAGAAACCGCCTTTGGGCAGAATGTCCCTGCCCGTCTTTGGATGGGAAAGGGACCGTCATGCCGGAGATAGATGCATGTTTTGCCACTTTTCAGGACAAATACATTAAGGACCCTAAGAAGGGTATCAACTGCTCCAGGCGATCGTGCCAGGACAAACTCCTGGACATCACGGGCCCACTCAAAGATCTTTGATATGGCGGAGGACGCCAAGGTATCCAGTGCTTTGATTCCCCCGTACTTACTTTCCAGTTGGGCACAACAGGCCATTATATTTCTCGGCAACTGGGCCATCTCTACGGAGAGGCTCTGGTCTTTGCTAATTAAGATTGACCCCCAAGCTAGAGGAGTTGGCAGCATCAGAGGCGGGCCAGGTGGCACAGGGTGGGCTCTTGGCGACCAGTTTGACAAAGGTTAGCAAATTTGTCTCAACATTCAATTCACTTGACAAGGCCCAATCAATTGTCAAGCACATTTTCAAAATGCGTGTTTTCACCGGGTCCAGCCAGGGTAGGGGTCGCTTGGATTGCCGTTCCCATTACTCTGCCTCCGTCAGGGACCAACCATGACAGCGAGGTCAGTGGCAGGATTCCTCGCGCTTTAGGGGATTCTACCCCACCAGAGGATCGTCGTGCCACAGAGGTCACCGCAATGGACCCTGGGGTGGAGGAGCCAACTCCAATTCACAGAGTGAGTTTTTCATTCATATCTTGTATTCACTTGGAGGGGTCAGCTAGCACAGTTTATAGACAATTGGCGTGCTCTCATGTCCAACGCCTGGGCGCTTCAAATAGTACAGGGGTTCTGCATAGAGTTCTACAGGCCCCCCTTCCAACCTATTACCCCGCACCATCCTGGTCTCTGGACAGGAGGCCACCCTTATTCAGCGGAAGGTTCAGGAACTCCTGGCCAAAGTAGTAATCTGTTCTTCCAATCCACATCCCTCTGGGTTTATAAGCAATCTGTTTTTGGTCCAGAACCAGGATAGTGGTCAGCGCCCGGTGATCAATCTCTGGGAATTCAATGAGTTTTTGGTGTACTGCCACTTGAAAAAGGAGAGCATTCACCTCCTTTGTGACCTTCTCTGGCCCAACGAATGAATAGTCCAGCTGGACCTCAAGGATGCTTATCTCACTGTCCCCATCTTTCCGCCACATTGTTTGTTTCCCCAATTCCAGTGGCAGGACCAAACTTTCAAATTCACCTCTCCACCTTTTGGCCTGTCGTCGACCCATTGGTGTTTAACCAAGATTCTTGAGACTGGTGACAGAATGCTTGAGAGTGTTCAGTGCACGAATGTTAGTGTACCTGGAGGATATGCTGCAGATGGATCAATGCCTGCATGCTCTGTCCATCATCTACAGATGGCAATGGATCTACTTCAATCCCAGGGGTTTGTTATCAACCAAGCAAAGTTAAGTTTGACTCCATCATGCTCAACCACCTTTCTGGGGTTTGTGATCTTTTCATTGGCGACTACACAGGGCCCGCCCTTCAGGAAAATGGGCAAAAATCAACACTGGGTGAGGAGGATGCTAGCAAAACTGAGGACCTCCCTCTGCCAGATAGCCAGGGTGATGGGCCTGTTGTCATTCTCAATTCAAGTCATTTTTCCGGGGCCCCTACACTTTTGGGCCATGCAGCGGTTGAAAGCATCTCATCTTCGCCACAGCCTCACATACTCCCAATATGTCTCCCTATAAGATGAGGCCAAGAAGGAGCACCAGTGGTGCCTTTCCCATATGAAGGCGTGGAATCATTGCAACATTTTTGAATCACAACCAGATCTCGTGATTGAGTCCAATGTCAGCGGTTTCCGGTTGGGTGGGTGGGGCTTGTTGTAGGAAATTCACCACTGGCGGAGGATGGTCCGCCGTAAAACAGTCCCTACATATCAACTGGCTGGAGCTGATGGTGGGCTCCTTTGCAGTCAAATGTTGGACGAAGGACCGGGAGCAATCTTGTGATTGGGAGCAGTAGCGACTGACACCTTCCTCCAGGATTGTTCATTGGAGCCGGGCTATGCCTTATCCCCATTTGTCATAATCATGCGGCTGACAGCTGAGATGTGCAGTCAGAAGGCGGATCTGGAGGGGATCCCCCCGGTTTGGAAGTCACAAGAGTGGATTCCAGTTCTGATTAAACTTTCTTGGGCTCCTCCAATCAGTCTACACCAAAATCCTCATCTCCTAAGCGACCCCTCCATGAATCCTTAACATCTGGTGATTTACGGCAGCCTCCAGCTTATGGCGTGCAGAATTACCGGACGCAATGGTAATTCCCTGGCCTATTGAAAGATGCAGCAGACCTCTATCGAGGTTGGGCGGACGGTACAGTCAAGAGGTATCGAACGGCCTGGTCTCAATGGATGGGTTGGTGTCTGCAACGGAGTCTGCATCCCATAAGCGCAGACATGGTCCACATCCTGAATTTCCTGGCAGCGGGAGGAATGGCTTATAGATTAGTCAATACATATTGATCTTTGAGCTCCGCAGGCCACGCTGTGATTGTGAGCTTACCAGTAGGGGAACATCCTCTGGTTAAAAAATTGCTATGCAGCATTAGACTGTTCCATCCTGCAAAGCCCAGGTGCTCGATCCTATGAGACGTGAATAAAGTTTTAAACCTCTTGTCTTTATGGCCAAGTAACAGGTACCTTTCTCGGAAACATTGGTCTGGGAAACTGGCCATTCTGCTGTGTCTGATCTCCTGTAGGAAAGTGTCAGATGTCAGGGCCCTAAACATTACGGTTAGATCCTTTAGTCCAGATGGAGTAACTTTTCATGTCGCTAGATGAACTAAATGTCATTACCGAGTAAGTTCTTATCTGGCCTTCCCAGAGGTGCCCACGTTGTGCCATTTTTCATTTTTTTCGATCACCTGGGATCGCAGCATTTTTTGCTGATTTGTAATCTTTTTTGGCCCAGGGGAGGAGTGGTCCCTCTGGGTCCCCCTCATGCAGCCTAGGGGGCCAGGGTATCCTACCCTTCCCCCTTTATACTAGTGTTTTTGTTCAATTTCAGGACAAAGGACTAACTACACAAGCCCTATAATGGCTGCCAGCAATGCTTTTCCCAGGTTTCTTGCAGCCAATCAAGGGCAATAAAACTCCCTGGGACAATCAGAACGCTCTGTTTTTACACTTGCCCTCCCGTAAGAGTCTCTCTAGACTCTCACAGACCCAACTATCCAGATATAGAATTATTTGTGTTCCTTAATTTCTCAAAAACTACTGAACAGATTTGCACCAAATCACGAAAAGCACAATCTATGGACCATGATCTAGCTTCCTGACATATTTGGTCTATTTCCATTCAGCAGTTTTTGCTGTAGCCCTCCCTAAGATAGTCTTTGGAAAAGTCATGGGGTTCTGTGTTTTAGGAACCCCTTTTTTCCCAGCGTGAAGATTTTAACGTGGCATAAGTTATTCGCAAAATATATATATACATCTCTCTCCTAGTGGCAGTCGCCACTAGGTAGTTATAGTTGGATATTTATGTCTATATACCCAACTCTACAAGCGGATCCTCATCCCTGCCTATCATAAATAAAGCTGCTGATCGAGTGCTACTCACCTGGTGGACAACCTTTGGAGCAGAATGTAATACGCGGCCGTCCTGCCACGCGGTGTGCACCACCCCGTAATGTTATGGGGGCCACCCGACATGGTAACTATCATGTCGGCAATGTGGGCCAGCAGCGGCTAACAGGATTGAGGACAAGTCCACTTGCAGGGTCCATACAGGACAAGATTTGTGTGCTATCCTGACCACATTTCCCAAAATGCGCAGTCTCATTCGAGCTTCCCATTGGTTGGTGTGCAATATGAAACTGGCGATGTAGTTTCAGTGTTTGCACACACCGTCTCCATTCAAGCCTCTGAAGAGAAGCATATGGAGCTTCGAAACGCGTCAGGCAATTCAATTACGGAGCGGCTTCTACAAGCACATCCTCGTCTCTGCCTTTCATAAATAAAGCTGCTGATCGAGTGCTACTCACCTGGTGGACAACCTTTGGAGCAGAATATATATATATATATATATCGTGATCACGGTCTTATGCTAAGACCGAAACGTGTAGATCTTCTGCCCAGGTTATGCTTTATATATATATATATATATATATATATATATATCCGTCGCACTCCAATCCTGGCAAGAAAACACGACCCCAGGTTTCGCTGAGATGTTTTTAATTAGCAGTCACCATTACGCGTTTCAACTCCCACAGAGTCTTGTTCACATGACAATGCTGCGAAAGTTTCTTTGCCTTTTTAAAGTGACAGTGCATCAAAGGTGCATAGCGTGAAACAACGACAGTCATAGACATAGATGACATCTTTCATTTTGTAGTTCATTCTATGTTTGAAAAGTGCAATTAGTTTGTAAACACTTATGTTTAGCCACCATTGGGAACAAATGTAAACATTTATATGAATAAATACATATATAACTATATACATACAATGGCACCAGGTTAAAACCAAATATAAACCAATTGGTAATAAGTTATAGCAGCAGTTAGACCTCTGGGTAAAAAATGCACTTTGTTGATTTCTGTTGCATTTAATCCTATATATGGTATTCAATTGATACAAGTAGGCACTTAAATGTAGAATCATTGAACCAAGTTATTAAATACATCTATGGGTCTTTATACTACGATTTTCAATTCCTGTCGGTGTAAGACTTGACATCTTATTGTCTGTTGTATTTAAAACATCAGTAGGATAAAAACTAAATATTGTTTTTTTTTGTTATTATTATTTATCAAAAACCCAGATATCTTGTATTTCATTAATGTGGCTTGATGTGGCATAGTTAGATCATAGAGACGGTCTAATTATTAAGCTTTGTGCAAATGTGCTGTGAATAAATAAAAGTGTAAAAAAGGAAGGAAAAATATTTTTTTGTCTAAAATTCTGTTATCTTGTTTTGACATCACCAATAGTCTTAAGAGAGGAATACCAATAAACTGGAGGCGCTGAGCAATATTTCATACATTCAGATTAAAGGCATATCTAAAAGATAGTCTTATGTTTAGTCTGAGAAAGATCAAATAACAATATTGGCTGTTCAAAAAAAGCTCAAATTGTTGTGGTGGTCGATCAAAGGAAGTTTAGACGTGGAAGTAGGTCATTGTGTCTCTGGGAGATTTGTCAGTATGTTCATTGCAAAATGTCAGGTAATAGATCAATTCAAAAATTAATCATGAACATTTCAAAAACAGGGATTATGTCCATCATATAAATAAATAAATACATTAAAAAGTCATAAATATGTAATTATATAAATAGTTAAATGTAGGTCCCCATGTCTTCAAAAATGTTAAAAAGAGAACAATTCGGTTCATCAAGTATTAAAAGATGGTAAGTGAAGTTTCATCCATGTAACAGTGCAACAAAGTTATTAAAAAGTGAAGTTAATGTTAATCATATGCAAGTGTAAAGATCTTCAGTTACGTTTAACCCATTAGGCTGTTTAGAATCCATTAATAGAATAGATTTGGTTTCAAGCTTACGTAGTGCTTCTTCTCTGTTTCAACCCCTGCGGCTGGCTGGAACTGAATCTATAAGATAGTATTTTAGATTAACGTTTTTGGAATGTCTGTCCCTAAAGTGTCTGGCCACAGGATAGGTGTTGTCTTGATTACTAATTGCTCGCAAGTGTATTAAGATGCGTTTGTGGGCCTGGAGTTTGGTGCTTTCAATGTATTGGAGGCCACATGGACAGACAAGAACATACACTACAAATTCTGTTTTGCATGTAAGGAGTTTGTTGATTTTAAACTGCCTAGGGCCAAAGGGAGTTACACAAGTTGAAGTATTTGTTGCATGTTGGCAAGCTTTGCACATCTTGCATTTAAAAAAAAAACCTTTGTGTGTCGATAACCAATTCCAATTGTCTAAGACATCAGAGTTAGTTTTGACAAGAATGTCTCTCATTGACTTGGCCCTACTGTAAGTAATGGTTATGTTGTTAGGTAAGACAGCTCCTATGATTGGATCATCTAAAACCAATGGCCAGTTTCGTTGGAGGATGTTACGAATCTCTTTGTTGCTTGTTAAATTCCAGGATTACTCTGAAATTAGATTGTTCAGGCTTTTGAGTGGCTAATTGTTCAGTGTCACTTTGCCGCATAGTAGATCTGATCTTTCTACTTTCATTGATTTAGCAATAGCGCTATCAATTATTTTAGCTGTATAGCCTCTTGCAAAAATCTGGCCTTACTATCAGTTTGAGCTTGTTTGAGAGTCACAAGTTCACTATTGACTCTTCTGAGTCTGAGCATTTCCCCATAGAGGATGCTATTGATAAGATGACGCGGGTGTGCGCTACTAGCATGCAAGGTGGAATTGCCTGCAGTTTTTTTTCGATACAGTTTTGTTTCAATTTTGTTGTTCTTAATATAGACTTGCATATCCAAAAAGTTAACCGTCTCAGCACCGATTGTTGCTGTTAATTGTACATTCAAAGAGTTGTCATTAAGAGCATTAATGAAATGGAGTGCGGACTGTTCTGATCCTGACCAGATAACAAAAAGATCATCAATATACCATAGCCATACGATAATGTTATTTTGACATTCAAACTGAAAATTTGTGTGAACCACCAGCTCCTCCCACCAGCCAATGTGAAGACATGCGTAGCTGGGGGAGAAGCTGGCTCCCATGGCTACGCCTCTGATATGTTTAAAAAACATGTTGTTGAACATAAAACTATTGGTGTCTAAACAAAAGGTTACCATATCAATAAGCATTTTGCTATGTAGTGTCAAAGAATCCGATCTCTTGGATAGATAATATTGGAGGGCATTCAGTCCATCTCTATGTTGTATACTTGTGTAAAGAGAGGTTACAACACGAGTTATCAATAGGTAATTTTCCTGCCAGTCGCACTTATTCAGTTTGGTTAAAAAGTCAGTAGTGTCCCGCACATATGATGGTATTGACTGGACATGTCCTTGCAAAAAGTAATCAACATATTGTGACTTATGTTCTAAAATACCATTGCGTGCTGAGATAATAGGTCTTCCTGGTGGATGTTCTGCATTTTTGTGTATTTTGGGGATAAAATAAATTGTAGGTGTCACAGGATGTTCATTTTTCAGGAAGTTGTATTCATCACTGGTTATCAGATTATGGGTTCTCCATGTGTTGAGTTGAATATTGTAGTTTTTATATGTTTACTTTGATTCCGCTTCAATGCTTTTGGAATAACAAGTGCGGTCTGATAGTTGTGACAATGCTTCCTTGGTGTACTCTTTTTGTATCCCAAATTACTATATTTCCGCCTTTATCCGCACTCCTGATTACAAAAGAATTGTCACTTTCTAATCGAGTCGTTAATTTGTGATAGTTCATAATGCGTTGGTTGACTTTATTCTTAGAATTTTCAACCTTGTAATGTAGTTTTTTATTTGCGTTGTAATTTGTTCATTGAAAATGTCAATGGAGTCTCTACCCATGATGGGATTGAAGGTCGATATATATATCTATAGCAGGGAACTCTGGGGTAGCTTTCAAATTTAGGTGGCGAGCAGCTTCTTTATATGGGGCACCCTAGAAAAGTGCTGAAATTGTATTTTGTTAACAAACTGATCTAATTTTAAAATAATATTTTAAATAATCATTATACTTTTATTAACTTTACATTTAATGATAATAAATGCCCATCCCTGAGTTCCTAAACTTCTCATTACTACTCATATGCAATCCTCACCCCTGAGCCATAAGAACTCTTTATTACCCCTTTACACTGCCCATCCCTTAACACAAAAGACTCCATAGGACCGCATACACTATCCATTCCTAAAGTCATAAAACCCATACGCTACCCACCCCTCAGCCCTAAAAGCACCCGTATAAACTACCCATCTCTAAACTCTAAAAAACATTACTTATTTTTTGTATTTAATAAACTTAAAAATTATACTACAATACATGTGTAAGTTGGTACACATACAAATATATTATCTATCTATCTATCTATCTATCTATCTATCACACTTAAAGTCAGCTTACAGAGGATTCAAAGACCTGCAATTTAAAACTATGTAATGCAATTGCTCTCGAAGTAACTCCTGCAATGTAATGGCAGTACACCAAGCAGACTACATTTAACTGATCATTTTTCCTGTCCTACTGTATGGGCGATGACGTGGGTGTTCTGGTCAGAAGCTGATAAATATGGGTGTGTGTGTTTGACAGTTTAAAAAAATATATATACGTATTTGTTTCAAAAAGGTAGTAAAGTTAGTTTCTTCCTTGCAACAAAGCCCTGAGATTACCTGCCCCAAAGACAGTTTGCAGCCAGAGTGAACAGTTTTAAATGTCTGATCCAAAAGAATGGTGCAGAAATCTACAGTATAACAAGCATTTGCAATGCAATAGGTCACACATTTGCGAGAGTTAGAGCTATTGGCGTTGTAAATTACAATGTCTTTTACCTATGTGTTCTGGTTTGGAGTGTAGTGGATGTTGTGGGTTGTATTGGAATTGTTAGTTGTGGAATTGTGTGGGGTGAAATTGTGTGGTGGAAATATGTGGTATGGTGAATAGATAGGGGGAGAGATGCACATAGTAGATAGAAAAGAACACAGAGAAGGTTAGGTAGTTTGTTCAGGAAAAGCCACAGGGGCCCAATTGCAAATATAAGTGTCAGTGGGGTACATGTGGCGTCATGGCAAAATACTGGCACCCAGTGCCACTTTTTTGCCATGGGTGTCTCTTTAAAATAAGAATTACCTTCAGTATGTCAGGGCTAAAAGCAGGCTTACAAACATTACAGCACATTCTCATTCACGCTCTCTTACATTCACTCACACACACACACTCATTCTCACTCTCAGTCATTCATTCTAACTCACTTGCACTCATCCTGACACACACTTTCTAACACTCCGTTACATTCATTTTTCTTCATTCTCATTCAATCATTTGCAATAATTATTCATCTCATTTTCACTTACTCATACTCACTTATTGACAAACATGCATGCTTAGTAATCCCTAGCGGGTAACTCCGCTCCACCAACGGAGTTCACTGAGTTTTGCCTACTGCTTACACATACGCAAGCCTTCTCTCACATAAACCCACTCTCACCTGAAAGCACAGACAACATACATTTAAAATAAAGTTTTTACTTAACTCAGCTGCCATCAGAGATCTTGTTCCAATTAATTGTGCTCCATTTTTATTACACTAATTGTAAATAATAGATGATTAATTACTATTAGTATTCAAATTGGCAAAAATTAAGAAGTGTGGAGATGTCCCTATATTATTGGCATTGATTTTGTCACCTCTGAGGCCAGTGGTAGTAAAGCCAGTGGCAGCTGTTGCAAGAGGCAAGCCAGGGGTGCAGGTAGGACCTCCTAACGATCCCTAAATTACTTCCATGATTGAGCTTGATAAACATAAATGCTTTTAAGTGGTACATCTTAGTGCCACCTCATCACTGTGGGCCCCAATGCCTGTTCTTGTACCCATTTGACGCCCACTAATATTTGACACTGACCAATTATTTCTAGTCCTTGATAATCTCCACATATCATAGCCAATATATTCCAATGGGCAAATTAATACACATTAAAAACAATTCTAATTAAATAACACACACACACATATATATATATATATATATATATATATATATATATATATACACCCCACTCACGCCTTTATTTAAATAGAGAGGCATCTGGAAGACAGATTTGTTTTATGCCTTTAAAGCATTATGGCTTTAATTTCAGCTCGCCTGTGCCCTAGCAGCTTTGAAGAACAAAAAAGCATTGCATCCTAAACGCATCCCCTACGTGCTCAGGATAGAACAAGCATCTGTGTAGAATGGCATGAAGAAACAAGCATTGACATAGCCAATAGGTCTCGCCTTTGGGACCTTGTAAGTGGTTAGCCATGCAACAGTTGTATAACTAAATACTTATAAGGTCCCAAAAGCGAGACCTATTGGCTATGCAAAGCGGTCCTGCGGCCGCGAAAGTGAGAGTAATCGCGATCACGATCAAACATCAAAGCGGCCGCGAAAGTAAAAGTAATCGCGGTAAAGCGCGGCGCGCGCGCCCGTGCACATGCACTGTAGCTCTAGGCTGGCCTGGTAGCACTTTTTGGAGCCCTCTCAATAAGTCTCGCCAGACCAGTGCATGCGCTGGGTCAGGCGAGGCCTAAAAACAGAGGGGGCAGTCTTTATGGGAGCAGTGAAAAGAGTGAATGTTTAAACCCAGAATGTCACATAAGTGGGGGGCTGGTGATGTTTATAATGAGGAGGGATTATTACTTGCACGTAATTGCAAAGGGCAAGCGAAGCTTGCAAACCTCACTTCCTCAGGGGGACCCAGAGGGTTCCGAAGGTATGCCTTGAAAAAAAAAATCTCAATTTGTTCTCTCTTCCAAGAAATCAGGAATCTCATAATCTAATGCAAACACGGCAGTGCCGTCGATTTTTAGGGCTGATATACAGGCCTATTGCTTGGGATACAGAGATCTTACAGGTCACGCCAGTCACTCAGTCTATATCCTTGCTATTCATTCACTGATGCTGAAGCCCAAAGTGTGGATCGAAATTGATGCACATGTTCAGCTTGCTACATACACTGTTCCTCAGCTCGACAATTCCAGAGATTTAATACTAGAGAGCCAGAATGATTTGTATATAGATAATTCAGAATTCAAATCGAATTAAGAGGTTGGGGAACATTTAATCGGTAACTAACCTAAGTGTCACATCTACAGAAATCATAGCTTGCAGGGCAGGAAGGAAAAATATTTGTTATTTGCAAGATATTGTTTATGGGAAACCAATGCAGTTATGGGGCGAATATGGATTGATTCGATGGAAAAGGTTGATAAAGTAAAAGCCTAAGGCATATTGTGGGGGGGCTTCCTAGAAACGGGGTAGGGAGCGGTAACAAGTAGAAGTGTACTGTAGATGGACTAAGACAGAATATATAGAGTGGAATAGCGAGGAATTGATTCGAATTAATAGGACCTTGATGATATATGCAATAATTTCATTTATTTATAGAACTTTATATAATACCACATTCAGCCACAACTAGGTATCTTGGAGCTAAAATAAATCCACATTATTACACTTTTGGTAAAACACAATACGGGTACAAAAACTAAGAAAAATACACTACCGGCTTTGGTGGAAACAGCCATGTCTTCAGCATGTATCCGCAGTAAAACTGTCAAAACGAAAGTGCACTTAAGGGCAATTTGGTGGGAGATTTGTGCAACTGACCTTGTACAGTTACCTGCCAGTTATCCCCAAAAATAATTCCATTCTTGAATCATTAGTGATAGATGCATTTGTGATTTGGGTGGGGGGGGGGGGAGGAGGTGGTGTTGAGCATGTTGGTGTAATGCCGTGAATCATAGCGGGATGAAAATGTAGTAAGAATTAGGATCTTTTTATTGAATGCCACACAAGTAATATCATTGTGTTGCAGGAAGCATAGTTGGGTGGGTCCCTTACCCGACCTCAATGTTTACAATGCTGTTCTCATGTAGGAAGGAGCAGTTCAGAAGGACATCCACGTGTAGGTTTGGCGACATTCATTACTACATATATGAACAGGAGGCTTAAATTTGAACCATGTTTTCCTATCTGCAGTACAGAGGGAATGGAGACAGGCAGGTTACCTGCAGTAATATTAATGTCTAAGGAGAGCCGGGAAGAAGGCATTACATCTGCCAAGGTTATTCCTGCTTGTACTAGAAGTGACCATTAGACCATTTCTGAAATAGTGAACAGATAATAACCTTGACCACTAACTTAGGGATACTTTCATTGGCAAGTAAGGCAGCGTTCTGCTGTGCTAGGGGTGAGGCCTGCGCTGGCTGGTTGGAGACAGGGCTGTCGCTGTCTAGTGGAGTAAGTTGCGTCTCTCAGACAGGCAGACCATCGCCACTCGAAATTAGCAGTGGCAATGTCCTCCTCTGACCGCCGCCCGCTCTCTACCATGGAGCTGCTGCGTTAAAGGCTGAGAGCTGCACGGAGCTTCCTGCCTGTGACTCTGCCCGACGCACACACGGGGACTTCTACACCTGCGGGGTGTGGAACGAGCTGGTGTGTAGCTCCCCCGAAGCTGTGCTGGCCGCCTTCACTCGGCACCACCAGCCAGAGCAGCTGAGTGACACAGATGCCCACCAGGACGTGGGTTAAGTGCTGCTAGGGAGAAACTGTTTGGAATGGCAGAAAGGACGTAAAAAAAGAACCACCTCTGCACAGCCTTCTGGACCTTGTTATATCACTTCCTGTAACCGGATCACTTCCAGTAACCTGGAATCAGCCATAATGCCACGTATCTGTGGCGCAGTTCCAAAGCCCCCCAAAGCAAAGCATGGTGGGAGCATGTCCACATCTCCGGTTAAAAAAGAAGCCCAATCCTGCTTAAAAGGAAGCCCAAAACCTACATTCTTACCAAAAGAAGCCCAACTGATGGTCAACATCAAAACTTTGCAAAAAGACTAAAATAATAAGAAAATAAGCAATGAAGCAGGAGGCACGGGAGGCAGCACAAACACAACTGTGGCATTAAGAGGAGATAGAAGGGAGGAATGCTATATGCAAATGTAAGCCTCTATGGCACAGAAGCTGAACACAGGCAAACAGTAACAGAGCAGGAACCCAAGAGAAAAATAGTCTTCCAAAGAACATTTAAAGAACCATAGCAAAATGAGACAATACTTAGTTCCTGCTGCCTGGGAGGAACGGAAGATAAAAAGGAGGAACAAAGAGGCAGGACTGACCACTAGAAAGCAAGGATTTTTAAAGGACACTGACAGACAAATAAAAAGCAAAGGCAAGCAATGGGTGGAGTTGGAACACCGCTAACCATACACAACAGGTCACTAAGTGACAGCACAAGCGCTGTCTACACTCAACCTAAAAAGGGTGGTTCTCCACAGGACAATGCTTTACAGGGTCAATTTCTAAAATTTGAGAGCTTAGGGCCTACACTGCTCTCTGTAAGTCTGCCTGACGTAAAAGGTGTTCATGATATGTAGGGAAAAAGCTGGCAGGAAGAAGCAAAGGCCTGTCAAAAACAAAAGTAATTTTCAAAGTCCTCAGGAGCAAGGAACAGGCAAGGAGGTGTGGTCATCCACACACTGTATTTTCCCTACTGCTTCTATAGCCGATATTTCTGGGCCTTGCTACACGCGAGAAGGGAGTGAAGGGGCTGACGATATAAGGGTGCAAGGTGCTGTATTAGAGGTGAAGTTATTAAATTTTGCGTTTATAAAAGTCACATTGGTACACATTTCTGAGGGGTGCCAACTTACTAAACGGTTACAATGTTGGCAATGCCATAAAAAATACATGCCTGGGACTGGTATGAAAAATAATTCATTTGCATTTATGAGTGGGTTTAGGCCCCTTGTGACTTGCCAAAGTATTTGTCTCCTAATATTAAATGGTCTTATAAGGGTATGTATGTTGAAGAGTATGGGCAAGGCATAACAATATTCTGCCTCAACAAGGTACTCTTTATTTAACATTAAACTCAACTGTAACGCATACTTAAGTAACACCTAAGATTAATAGCTATATGACATAGCTACAACTAACTGCAGAGTATTATTACAGGCAAGCTACCAATTCAGCCTATGTAATCAATCTAAGTAGCTCAACTGTTTGAAATGTTGTAAAAGTAAACCCTACAGAAAGCAAAAGCAGTTTAAGGGTACTACTGTCTCAACAAAAAATTCTCCGATACGTTTCAACTGAGTTAGCAGTTCTGATTTATCTTCTCTAACATAAGCAGGCAATGGTAATTTCAATATGATGTTATATTACTATCAATATTAAGTATGATATTTTAATCCAGCATATAAAATATACAACTACTACAGTCAGGCAGCTTCAAGCATGTCTTGGCTTGGACTTTCAGCTAACTTTCTATCGTCTCATCTCATCTCATAAGAGGGACCACTACCCAAAGTGAAAGTGAAACAATTAGAGACTGACTGAAATAGAATGTTTTAGCACCCCTTCCAGAGTTCTATGAGGTCTTCTAGAATTTGCAGCACTTATGTACACAAATTTCATAAGAGCAGGTCCCGTACAGCCAGGGATATGTCCCAGACATTTTTGTTAAATGTCATAAGAGTTATTTACCACTAACTAGATCTAGTATGTTTAGGCACGTACATCAAATATACCATACGTGTTCTGTAACAATTATGCACTATGACCGCCAGGGGATCAGGCACAATCTTAAATTCCTTAGCCGCCTCTCATACAGTGTAGCCTCCCCTTTCCACCTTGCAAACCTTTTGCTGTCCAATCCAACACTGTTCACTTTATTTACACGTACTTCTGAGACATCCTCGACTTGCTGTTGTCATTCCCAATCTCCCTCAACTTGTGCTTTAATCTTCTACACTAAACAACTCTTGAAGAGTCCCCCATTTCTCAGTACGTAGATTTGATCAGTATAATTTCACATTCACATGGTCAACTAGGGCAAAACACTTCCAAATTACTATGACACGAGAGCCACTGTAAGGCCTGGTTGGAAATGGTCTTATGATCTCGGCCTCTGAACAATACAAACTCTTATTTTGGATTATGTTTTTGCAGCAAACTCTGGCTTGAAACTAGTTCCAGATTACCAAATAGGCAAAGTAGGCACAAGGCCTATGAGCCCCACTCCTTTTAGGTGCCCCACGACAACGGATCAAAATAATATTGATTTGATCAACTCTAAGAAACGAAAACTTTACATTAAAGACTTAATAGAGAAACTACTGTATTAATGTAATGTATCTATTAACAACAAAGTACATAAACCAGAGACATCAGATTCACGTAAAAGTTTGTCTCCTAAAAGCTCATCTTCTGGCAGCTGTCAGTTGGTAAAAATAACTGGTGCATGCTACGTACATGTAATGTACAGTAGCGATGGTCATCTCCATCTAGCAGCTGACGTGCACACTACTTACTTAAATGTTAGCCCACTTGCGCGCACGCATGAGAAATCTCCAGAAAGTAAGCGAGTTAGTGTGTCACGAGTTCCCACCGAGTCCGAGTAGAATCGTTAAAGTTAATTTTGTGTAATAAAATTGGTTTTATTAAAATTGTTGGTTGGTAAGATTAAAAACATTTTAGGAGATAATTTGCTAGGGGGGGGGGGGGGGGGGGGAATTTCGACTTCCTAGGGGCCTCCACAGGGTTTAATCTAGAATTGGTTAAAACCATATATAATTTGCATTGCAGTAGTCCAAATTAGATACCAAAGTTGCTGGCACATATTTGCTTAAAGAAGGGAGGCGTGCCGTCCGATGATATAAGACTTTACAATGGTCACTGCTTAGATTGACTTCTTCTACAGTGACAGAATCTAATGAAATTCTGTGGCCCATAGGTTTAACAACATTTTTGGCCTGCCTGTATGTGGACTAATGTAGATTTTGGTGCTGCTGATTTTCATGGTTAATGCTGTTTAATTCCAATCAACAGGCTTGTATTAAGCTGTCCGTGTCGCAGAAGCAGCAATGCACAATGAGCCATGTGAGATAGTTGTGTCTTTTGATTGCCCCCTTAGATCCTTTTCATTAGCCCAGAGCCCCAGCCGAGAGTTCTTTGTACACATTTGTAAAGCCAGTCAACGAATTGGACAACTTTTGACTAAGGTCGCATGGGCATATTAAAATAGCATAGAGAAGCAATAATAGCCGTTTTGTACTGCAAGTAGAAAGAATTATTTAAGGAGTAAAGTCAATATCTGACCAGCAGCGCTCAGCATCACATGGTGCTCAACTCCAACAGTTTAAGAATCAGCAGAAGTAACTTGAAGGACAGGTTATGTTATGGTGTGCTGTTTGAGAAGCCATTTCTACAAATTGATTCATATAGGATGAAGACAATAAAGATACTGGATATAAAAGATTGCGGGACGTCTAACCAGATTACTCTTAAGTAAACCCTTCACAAAGTACGCATAAATACAGAGGGATAAAGGAAGGAAAATACAACAGAGAAATTCACTTTCCTAAAGAGAATAGATACAAATCAAAATAAAATATCATTTTCATTTGACGAATTCTCCAAAAACCAAGGAGCCAACAAAAAATGTTGATGGAGGAGATAGTCTGAGAAAATGGTCTACTTGAAAAAACATAAATAGTACTTAAAAACAAGGCAGAATCTTTGGGTTAAGGATAATCCACAAAAAAAGGCAAAATCTCTGGGTAAAGGATCATGTCTAGATGAAAAGACCACCCATTTTCCAACTGCACAGTGTGTTAGGTCAAAACAAGTGAATGCACTGTACAAAATCCTACATAACACAGGACCAGAATACGTGAACAGCAGCATACACTTTAAAAAACCCATCTGACACCTAATATCTGCCTCACTCGCACACACTCCCCATATCCATAAAAGCAAAACTGGAGGTCGATCATTCTCCTAAATTGCACCCAAGACATGGAATGACATCCTTCAACACATCAGAGCCTCCTCCTCCCTTCTTGAGTTCTGCAAGAAGCTGAAGACCTGGCTCTTCATATAAGCACCTTTGGACCACACACCTAAACACAGTGCTCAAATGCCTTGATACCCTCTCGGGTCATTAGTGCACTATACAAATCAACATAACATAAGTGTACAAAAGAAAAAAGGTGCCCTCACTCAGTTACATGCACAATAACTAATCAATAAGGATTCTGATAAAGAACGCAAAGCAAATCAGATGAGCTTGAGACTGCTAACAGTATCCGTTCATAAGGCATGACATACATCAAGGACATGAACATTTATCTGCTGGAGGAGCATCAGAAAAGAAATTATCCTGAAACGCAAGACAAGCTTTTATAACCACATCTACATGACAATATGCGTCCCTTGCCAGACGAGGCCGCGCGGAGATGAATTGAGGAACAAGTGCAAATTCAGTTGTCTGCAGCTGATGAGATCAGAGCAGCGAAACCAATCTCAGAGTAACAGCCTCACTGCCTGAGATGGTTACAGAAGATACTTTTCAGCCAGAAGCTGGCGGGAATCTCAGCAAGAAAGAAAAAAGTAATTGTTTGTCGAAATTAACTATGAAAGCAGTTTTTCTCCTTACCTCTTTAACTCAATTTGCAAGCAGGTATGTTTTTATAATGCAAATTGACCATCAAAAGAAAAGTTTATGCATTAATTCTCCAGGTACGCAAAGCAAGAAGAATGATGCAGATATAAATGAGGATTTTGTTGTCAGATGCTCATGGGCGAAACAGGCAAATAATGTGGCCCTAAATTGCAAATAGGGTGTAAGACCCAGCAGTTTTGGGTTGGCTGAGACACACCCATGGACATCAATCAGGGGTCGCAACTGCGACCCCAGGCCACCCGTTGTGACCCCTCCCACCTTACTTGACCCCTTGGTCAGTGTAATCATCACTCACTTCTCACTCTTGTTTCCAGCCTCCTGGGGCCGGCCAGCCAGTGCTTATGTGGACTCAGCGGTTATTTAAAAAAAAAAAAAACAACATGACCACCCCCTAGTGGTGTGTTCGTGCACAACGAGACCACCCCAGTGGTGTGTTTGCTCACAGGGCCGTCAATCTGTAGGAGCGCGTAAAAGCGCTACCAATTACGGCTCTTGTATAATATCACACCAATCATATCACTTTGTCCTGCCCGTGCTCCTCACCCACCCTCCCACCCTCACCTCGTCACACACCACAGCTTCTCCTCCTTCCTAGTCGTCAGATGACCTCGTGGTGGTGCTCTCTCTCGGAGGCTGTGCAATGCATGTCCATTGTGCAGAGGGCCCCAACCTAGGCCAGCAGCTAAGCCAAACCCGGGGCCAGGTCGAATCCGAAACCAACCAACAGCCATTGGTAGTAAATAATGGCCCTTACTGCCTGGCATAATTATTTGTTTTGCCCTGTCCGGCACCTCGCTTTTGTTCCTCTCCTCCTGCGGTAGGTTCCCGCACTTTGGCCAACATCATATGTCAGATGAAAAGTGTTGAGTGAAGGTAAGAATCAGTACCCCATTAGCAGTTGTCCCTGACACCCAGGGTTGGATTGGCAAAACGGGCATTCGGGCAACGGGTGAAGGGCCAGTGCCTGAGGCCCAGTTGTGGGCTTTTTTATCCCATGGTGTGCCCGTTTTGAAAGGTTTTGCGGTGCGCTGACCTGTATTGTCTGGGATCGCCAGTGGCTTTGTGGGGCATAAGCACACTCTCAGAAAGCTTGCAGGAGGAGCAGACAAAATGTTGTAAACTCACCACGTTAGGTGGGGCTGGCAGCATCATTACATGTCCTCTCCCTGGCTGGCCCATAGAGTATGGGGCTGGCTTGGGTCACCCGTGGACACAATGTGTGCAGATTAAGGCCGACAAAGGGGGGAGAATGAGTAGGACCAGCATCGCTGAAACCCAGCTGTGAAGAGTCTATAGACTGACTTACACACGCATGACTCATTGGCTCTGTATTGTGTGTGACGGAAAGCGCTCTAACACCCTACACTACTGGTATGAGTTGCGCTATAAAAGAATGAAACATATGCGAGAGAGGGGCTAACAAAGATTGTCGCACTGTGCACCACCAGTGCTAAAGCCAGCCAAGCCTAAAAAACACCACGCAAGTTACACGTACACTTACAAGTCAATCATGCATATACTATCGAGGAGACCAAAGTAAATAAAACCTCTTCTGAATGATTATTTTTAAATGTATATTAACTTGCTGTGCTTACCTTGAAGGCGTGCATGCATTTAGAAGCGGTGCCGATGAGAGCTGCAGTAGCAAGAAGCCACCAAAAAAAACTTCGACAAACATCAACATCTCTTTTTGCTTAAAACTCTCACCACACCCATCTGCGGCCCATTTCATTTAATTAGAATTGGTTAGCTAAAACATATATGTTGTTTATTTTCAAAACATTTAATATTAAAAACACTCCAATATTCTGCATTTTAAAGTTCATGCAAGTCATGCCTACCATCAGACTGTTTCAGGAGATACATTGGCCCTTCCACCAGGTTTCAAAGGAGCATACGATAAAAAACTTTTTTTTTTTTTAAAGCTGTGAAGAGCCAATTTTTTTTACCGCATTACTGTATGAGGCCAGCAGCGTTGTTCATCTGACCCTCCCAGCACATGATAGATGTGGATTGGGATCCTGAGCAGCCCTGATGTGATGGGCCATTTCACAATTTCACCTCCTTGCCGGAACCCACTTCATGTTGCCCTTGACCCTGCCCTGTCAGGCTCTCTGCATGTGTCCTGTAGCAGTGCTGTCCTTGAAAGCCCACATACCTTGGGAGTATCGGAGAGGAGGAGGAAAAGCAGAAGAACTAGGAGAAAACTTAATGAGTGAGGGGGCAGAGAAAGGGTAGAGGAGATCCTTGAGGAGAAGAGATAGAGCAGGTAAGGTGTGGGATAGGAGGGAGAAAAATACAGAGCTAGGGCTATGAAAAGAGAAAGACACAAAGATTAGAAAGATAATGCTGGATGAAAAGAGTACAATTGTGGCAAAGAGAAAGGAGTACAACAAGTGAGTGGAAGAGAGATCAAGAAAATAGAAACAGTGAAAAAGTGAACACAAAGAATGAGAAGTAGTGAGATCAAGAATGGTGACAGGGTAGAATAAGAGAATTTTGTGTGTGCATGTGCATAAAAGAGGGAGACCGAGAAATAAGAGAAAGAGTAGCAAGGCCATGTGCCTCACTAGCTGTGCTTCCTGGGGATGTGCAACTGGTCTGCTTCAATTGCTGGCGCTGCTGCTGAGACTAGACTTGATACACTGACCTGTTTAACTGTAGTGTGTATTTGTAGAGGATGGACAAAGTGCCTTCATAAAGCACTTCACTTTGCATTTTTGTAAGCACTGTCTGTAGAAGTGTCACTTTCACCTAATTGAAAAGTAATCAATATTCCAACCTCAGAAGGATGGTTTAGTTTTGCTTTTATTAGAACACTTCACCTGCAGATCACAGCAGATATCATCAGCAGACAACTCACTGATTACTCTTGCAGGAGCACATCACTAGTAAGAGATTCAGCGCATCCTTGAACTCTTAGTAGGGCTGTTGGCATGGCCTCTACACTCACTGCTGCTTATGTCCTAGAGTTCAACAGTGAACCAATCTAAGCATGTCCTTCCCCAAACTTTGGAGCAGACTAGGCTGTTTATAAAACATATACTATATTCAATGAGTACTGTCACTTCTAAGGAGGTAGCACTGGCTGCCACTTAAAGAGACTTTTAAGAGGACTGCAAGGGCATGTCTAAACACATTGGTAATGCTTTAATGGGGCAATACCTGAAATTATAATAAGGTTCTTAATAATGTTGGGGGTTGCTTTTGGTACTTAAGCCATCCCCAGCAGTAAGGGACATTCAAGCTCCCGCCTCACCCCACTATGGCTGGTCCATCTTCCTCACTCTCCAGCCTGCTAGAGCAAGAAAACAAAGAGCCAGAGACGTTTTAAGGAATGAGCTATGTGGACAATTGCAAAGACCCCTACCTTCCAAGATCCCTTCTGATAAAATGCTCTCTCCCTCTTTTTTCTCACCTCGGACTCATTAAACATTAAAACATCTCTCTCTCCCTCTCTCTCTCTGGCAATATCCGACTGTGTCTCTCTTATCTCTCAATGGTAAAAGCAGTGCATGGTGAGGGTGCAAGAAATAGGTACTTCAGGGTGAATTGTTTTGTAAGGTTCAAATGGTATGTTTTACATGACATTGGCACGTAAATATAACATCCAGTGAATTTCTAAGGTTTTGTTAATGTAAAGTTATATATTCTTACAATTCCTAACTATAATGTCACTTTAAACTTTGTTTATTTCAGTGAATTTCTAGGGTTACTGTAACGTAAATAAGATGTCCATCGTAATGCACAGCAGGGGGACTGGACACAGGGTCTATTGTGCTGCCCCCGTCCAAACCTGCAGCCTCTAACCCCCCCTCCTCCTTGCCCTCCATTGTCCAAGTCCATACTCCTTCCACCATGTCCAGCACTGTGTGGCCGTTGTTCTGCCACTGCCTTTCCCATCTGCCCTGCACAGTTAGCTTGCTGCCCCTACCCACTGTCTCCCTGCCCTCTGTTGTCCGAGTCCATGCACCTGCCCCTTCTCTCCTGCCCTGCATGGTCGGATGTTTCCTCACTGTCTGGTGTCTGATGTTTCCTCACTGTTCAGTGCAGTATACACAGTATACAATGCCATGCACAAACCCTTTTTTCTGTATGTTTGACATTTTAGCAGTGGAATTGCTGAGTTTATCTGCAAACAAAGGTAGACAGAAAAATGTAATGCCCTACTACAAAACCCAAAGATCCAAAACAAAGATCAATATTGGATTGGTTTACTAAAAAAAAAAGCAGTACTGAAGAGAGTCTTACAGGTTCTAGTGAAGGCAAGAGAACAAGAGTTGTCTGATGCTGCTCTGTCTAGCAGTGAAGGCATATGCTCACACTCTTATGATATCCCTGAAACATCTGCTGCCATGACAGAGGCTTCTTCCTAAGCTGATGATAGTTCTGCCATTGTTGACATTACTGATATTTCTTCACGTGCTGACAGTTCATTTCACACTGAGTTTGAAGATTCATCTTCTTATGTTGTCAGCTTAGACAACAGTACTTCCCTGGCTGGCCTTGCTGACTGTTTATCATCCTATGATGTTAATACAGCCAGCTCCTTTTTGAGGAGTGACATAATAGAGGCACCTTAAACAAATAAACTAGCCAAACACCAACATCAAAATCCAACCCGGCAAGTGAATTCTTGGCAGACGACTTGTCACTGAATCATCATAGCAACCAGGTGCAACCAAAACTTCAAACATTCCCCTTAACTGCATGCTGTAGGTTTAATGGGGATTACAAAACACATCCTTGGGTAGAGTATTCAGTCAGTAAATATGCTGTTTAATGTTTTCCATGCAGGTATTTTAGTGCTGGTTCTGTGGGAGGAGAAGGCCGTGAACCTGGCAATGGTGCATTTGTGGATATTGACATCAGTAACTGGGAAAACCTTACTCGTTCTTTATCCAAACATTCACAGTCAGAAGCACAAATCATCAGTTATTGCTTGGACCAAAAGATTACAGCAGTCTACAAACCATCAACAGTCATTTTCTTCCATGATAGTAATATTTGCAGAGCAAGAAATGGAGGAGAACAGACATGTGGATCAGCTGCTTAACGTAGCAAGTTTCTTAGGTCATCAAGGGCTTGCATTCCGTGCCACGGATGAAACAGAGCATTCTCGCAATAGGGGACATTTCATTGAAATATTAGAGATGATTTCTGATAAAGATGAGTGGTTAAAATAAAAAAATGTCCAGGAGGTATGGGCAATATACCTCTACCGCTACGGATTACCAAACTGACATGGTATCTATGGTGGCAGCGATTGTCCGTGGGTGTACTGTCAAAAAAGTGACAAAATATTTTGTGGTGCTAGTTGATGAAACCAAAGAGGTCTCGCATACAGAGCAATTGCGTTTTATTATATGCTTTGTTGATGGTGATTGAAATGTTCAGGAGAATGCACTAGGGTGTTATCATATGGCGAAGTTAGATGCCTCCAGCCTTGCTGCAGCCATTGTTAAAGCAGTACAGGAAGCTAAACTCGACGGGAAGAAATGTGTTGCACAGTGCTATGATAGAGCATCCATTATGAATGGCTGTTTTAATGGTGCCCAAGCAAAAATAAGAGATCACATCACAGGCAATTTATATACAGTCATGCCCATTGCATAATCTTGTGTTAGTGTAAACAGTAACTAACAGACAACCAGTAAAACATATATTTTTAACATTGCAAGCAGTTTATATTTTCCTTTAAATAAAGTTCACTAAGGCATGAACTCTTTGTAAAAGCTCAGAAAGACAGTAATCTGTATGTAATGAAACTAGAAAGATTCTCAGATAGGAGGTGGTTTTGCTGGTACTCCTTGGTTAGAAACGTACAGATGAGATTTGAGGCTATTATAGTTCTCCATATAATAAAAATCACAGCAACGTGACAAGGAGGCTAGTTCAGAAGTGAAAGGACTTCTTAAGAACATTGACAACTTTGATTTCTTGCTTACATCACAGTGTATGGACCTCATTCTACGAAAGATTCACAGACTATCCGAAGTACTACAGAGCAAAGACGTTGACTTACCGAGAGAATGGGATCTAATTAAGTCAACAAGAAGTGATTAGGGGAAACTCCATCAAGACAGTCAGTGGACCGAATTGTTGAGGCAGGCTAAGGACTTAGCAGAGCAGTGTGGAGTTCAAATTCAAGAAAAATCCAATCCAAGGGCTCCACCTTTGAGACACCATAAATTGAGTAACAAACTGACAGATTATTTTCTCAGTACCTCTGTAGGGAAAAGATCCAGCCATTTTGATGTCTCAGAAAGTCAAACTCCACTGTCTGAGTGCTTAAAACAAGAAGTTTATTTCTCTACTTTGGATAGATATTTAAATTAATTTGATGCTCGATTTGTCTGCTGTCAGAATGTTCACTCCAAAAGCAGCAACAAGCTATTGTTGACAAATATCCAGAGGCTGTAGTAGACGGAATTTTTCGACAACCCCAACTGGAAACCGTAAAATCGTACATTTCAGCCAAGAATGTACCAGGTATTCACTCTGTCAGGCAGTATCTCATTTATCCAGTGGTCTTTCCTCAGGTTTTTGATCTTTTTCATCTAGTTCCTATATTACCTATTAGTACTGCTACAAATGGGAGATTCTTCTCCTGTATGAAAAGGGTAAAAAATCATTTGCGCAATAAATCTGGAGATACGAGACTCAGTAATTTATCGATAATGCCTTGTGCACTTAATGAGGTTAAGCAGCTAAATTTGAATGAAGCCCTCAACAGAATTGCTGACATGCGCCACCAGAGGTATCCTCTTAAAAAATGAGCTGGTCCTTTCCCTCGTTCAGAGAAGCAGACTCACGCTTTGCAAGGCAACCAACAGTTACTCTTCTATCAGTCTGTATTCCCCTTGAGGTCTATGCCACCTCATGAAATCTGCCAGTGATCAAAAGAAAATATCCTATGCAGGAGCACGAAGACAGCAGCTACTACACAGCCATGCAGTATCAGCCTTCTCCTGATGGCCAGGCAAAGAACAGTTACTCCTCAATCATTCTCTAATCCCCATGAGGCCTATGCCACCTGATCGTAGAAATCAGTAACCTGTGAAGGGCACGAAGAGAGCAGCCACCACGCTTCTAAGCACTATTGGCAAAGCACCAACTTGCTGTCCATTTTGTTTCATTCTGTCACAGTGGATATACAAGCCTCATCACATCAGTTTGTCATGTGTAGGAATATGGAACCAGTATTACACAGCACTGTTAGCCACCTTGATTTCCTGTAGCCAAGCACTTGCTGTCCACCTATTGTTCTCTCATCAAGACTGGCAATTATCAGTACAGCAACTATTCTTTGTACGAGCTAGTATCCTATTCACAGATTTCTATACCGTATCTGTGGCACTGACAGCCTATTCTGGATTTCATATTAGCTGAGCATCAACTTACCCTCAAGTCAGTCTCTACATCCAAGGATGCCCCAATCATCACCAGAACTAGCAACTGCTCATACCAACGGGTAAATTTCTAGATGGGGACATGTGCACTGTTGGCTCTTTCTATCCACCCAGTCTGCGCCTTCTTTCCAAGGAAATGGAGCAGCAGTATCTCTTATCAATAATGCAGTATCGATGGAGGAGGAGCCTAGCGCGCAACCAAGATGGCCGCGTAGGTGCGAGGCTCCCGAGGACCTCCGCGACCTCCTGAATTAATCCTGGCGATATCCTGTCCTTGTTGAGGGGACTGTGTTGGGGAACCGGAGCTGAGGCGCCACCCGTTTTTTGGGCTCGAATCGGACCCCGAACGCCGGTGGGAGCATCGATCGAAGGTTGCGGCCTTCTCCTCGCCGGCCCCCCGGATTGGAGTAGTGGGGCGATCCGGGGACAAAGTGAATAACAGCGGCGAGCGGGGCTGGGCGACTGGCGTACCCCGCACTTTCACTTTCGCTTTTGCGCCCTCCTAGCTCTCAAGCCGGGTCGGGCTGCGGAGCGGGGTGCGGTGGCCTTGTCCAGGAGCCCGGCTGACCCGCCGGCGGTGGGTTGACCCGCGGTTCGGTGGTCGCCCCTGCCCCCCCCTGGCACCCGTGACTGGTATAGCGGCCCGTTTGGGGAGCTTGGCACGACTGTGGAAGAGCCAGCATGTCCACCAAACAAGATGGCGACCGGGCGAAGGTGAAGACGACCCGCCGTGGCACGGCGCACCAGGCCAACAGTATGGACCGCTACACGCTTCAGAAGGGTTCTCCGGAGACATCGAGTGCATCCCCGGTGGGCCCGATGGAGGCATCTGCTCATCCAGGGGATCTGACCCTCCGGGACGTCATGGGCGCCATTGCAGAGATGAAGGCCTCAGTGGACCAGCGTTTATACACCTTAGCGCAAAAAATAGACTCGGTCCTTGTGGATGTGAGCCTTGTGAGGGCAGACTTGTCCAAAACAAACGACCGAGTCGACTCCCTGGCCCACACCACGACGAGCCTCACGACAGACGTGGTGGCCCTCCAGAAGGAGGTGCGCCGGCTTGGCCAGGCGAGCGCCCTGATGGACCGGCGATTGGAGGACTCCGAGGGTCGGGCCCGGAGGAATAATGTCCGTATTGTGGGGGTCCCGGAGGGACGAGAGGCGGAGGCGGCGGATCTCTTCGTTGAAGATTTGATCCTGACCCATCTCCAGCCCCGGGGGCTGAGTAAGCTTTTTGCGGTGGAGCGTGCTCACCGGGTCCCCGGGGGCAGATCTAAGACTGGTGCCCCGCCGCGGCCGCTCATCGCCCGGATTTTTAATTTTCGGGACAGAGATGCTATCCTCCAGACCTCCAGGCAACAGGGACCGGTCAAGCTTGACAACATGGAGATACATTTCTACCCAGACTTTACTCCGGCGGTCCAGAAGCAGCGACAGAGCTTTCTTGGGGTTAAACGTCGCCTAAGGGATCTGAACCTCAAGTACTCAATGCTCTTTCCAGCCAAGCTGAGGGTAGAGGTGGATGGTCGCACGCACTTCTTTGACCGGCCCGAGGCGGCTGGGGACTGGCTGGACACTCTGCCTGGAGATCGGGGCCGGGGGGGCGGGGGGGGCGCGGCTGGCGTGGAGGGCCCGCCGGATCAGAATTGAGGGGTGACTTAATAGGCCTTGCTCTGGACGCTGTTCCTTCACCATTTATTGATTGCGTATGTTCCCCTCCTATGGAGGTTGCGTGGGGTCTGTTGGGGGCTTCCCTCCTCCTCTGGGGGACTAGTTAGTATTTAGCTATGGGGCGACAGGCACACTGCACTTTGGGGGGGCTGTCTGGGCTCATGCAGGGGTGCAGGGAGGGGGGAGTTCTGTTGGGACCGGGGGGTGGGGGGGGGGTGTTGTTTGTTAGCACCGCAGGGCAAACCCGCTACTATGTTCTTGTTATTAGGATGCTCGATGGGGGACGACCGATTGATTCGACGTATGATGGGGGGTAGGGATTTGACTGTGTTGTCATGGAATGTTAACGGCCTGGGGGATAGGATTAAGCGTGGTGTGGTCCTGCAGTACTTAAAACGTATTTCACCAGATGTTGTCTTCCTGCAGGAGACGCACCTTATAGGTAACTCCTTTCATGCAATGAATCGGCGGGGATATCGTTTGGTGGCGCATTCCGGCTTCACCTCGGGCTCGCGGGGGGTGGGTATTATGATCAAGAACTCGCTCCCGTTGGAGATTGATGAGGTGCGCCATGATGAGAGGGGACGCTACACGGTTCTGGTGGGAAGAATGGAGGGTAGAGTGTTTATCTTTATATCCGTTTACGTCCCGCCTGGGTTACAAGTCACCACATTCGCGGACCTGGGGCGCCTCCTTCTGGACCTTCCGAGTGGCCTGCTGGTGGTTGGAGGGGACTTTAATGCGGTAGCCTCTGGGTCTATGGATCGCCATCCCCCTAGGGACCTCCCCCGGGCACAGGCGTGGCTGCCCGGCCTTCTGGACACGCTGGGCCTGGTGGATTGCTGGCGATTAAAGCATCCCGAATTGCGACAGTACACTTTCCACTCGGGTGCCCATGGTAGCCTTTCGCGGCTTGATTACATCCTTGTCCCGGCGGCCCATGCAGGGAGGGTGGGGGAGGTGCGCCATCTAGCACGGGGTATCTCAGACCACTCCCCATTGTTGTTGCATTTCGATGTCTTCCCGAGGGGGGATGGCAGGGTGGCCCCAATCAATGCATGGTATTTGCGTGACCCCACCATTCGTGCCGATTTGATCAAATCCTTACAGCGATATTTCGACGAGAATGTGGGGTCGGTCTCTTCCGCCATCTCCCTGTGGGAGGCTTTCAAGGTAGTCCTTAGAGGGGAGGCCCTCTCCTTTATCTCCCATGCCCGGCGGCTCGAGCGGGAGGAGGTGACCCGGGTAGAGGCCGAGATTGCAGAACTGGAGGGTGACCTGGGGAGCGGGGTAACAGACGCCAAGTTGCATGTTCTACACCTAAAGCAGGCGGCCTATCGGGCCCTCGTCACGGAGGCGGCCAGGGGCCTCGGTAGGGAGCAGCAGGGGCGATTGTATGATGTGGGTGATAAGGCTGGCAAATTGATTGCGTGGTTGGATAAGAGGGAGAGAGCGAGCCGCGTGGTGCCTGTGATTGAGAGTATTGATGGTGCGTGTGTCACCGAGCCGGAAGCCATTGTCTCCTGCTTCGCGGATTATTTCCGCGACGTCTACTCCCCGGTTTCCCCCTGCTCGGAGGAAGATTCCCATGCCCTGCTTCGGGACATCGCACTGCCCTCCCTAACGGTGGAGGACAGGGATTCGGTTGACGCCCCTCCCACCTCGGACGAAATTGCCTTGGCTATTCGCTCGGTTGCATCCGGCAAGGCCATGGGCCCCAATGGTATTCCCATCGAGCTCTACAAGCTACGCCCGGATGTGTTGGCGCCCCACCTGCGCGCGATGTTCCTGGCGGCCCACTCGCAGGGTTCCCTTCCGCCGGACCAGCGCCTGGCCACAATTGTGGTGATCCACAAGGAGGGGAAGCCCCGTGAACGGGTCACATCCTATAGGCCGATTTCGCTTTTGAACGCGGAGCCCAAAATCCTTGCCAAGGTGTTGGCCAACCGGTTGGTTGGCGTGGTGGGCGACCTGGTCCACCAAGACCAATCTGGCTTTATACCGCACCGCAACACGGCGCTCAATCTGCGGCGCTTGCACGGGGTGCTTGCACGTGTCCCCTTTGTGCGGAAGCCGGCCATCTTGGCATCCTTGGACGCCACCATGGCGTTTGATACGCTTGAATGGCCATACATCTGGGCGATGCTGGCGAAATTCGGGTTCGGCCCGGGTTTCATTAGCTGGGTCAAATTGCTATACTCGGGCCCATTGGCGCAGGTGGTAGTGAATGGGCGAGTCTCGGCCCCATTCGCGCTGGGGAGGGGTACGCGACAGGGTTGCCCCCTGTCGCCTCTCCTGTTTGCCCTGGCCCTGGAGCCCCTGGCGGAGTGGCTGCGGTGGCACCCCTCTATCCGTGGTCTCCGCTGGACCCCCGAGCATGAGGACCGTGTGTCCCTCTACGCTGACGACATCCTTCTGTATCTCGCCTCCCCGCGTAAATCACTGATCGTCCTGGTTGATGTTTTGCGCTCCTTCGGTCGCAACTCGGGCCTGGTCATCAACTGGGCGAAATCCTGTGTCTATGTGCTCTCCGGGGAGGCTCCGGCCCTACCACGGGACTGTCCGATCCAGATTGCCCCCCACGGTTTTCGGTACCTGGGTATCTACATCACACTTGACCCGGAGGCCCGCTATGAGCGGAATTTGCTGCCCCCCCTCCAGCGCTTGAGGGAGGACGTGGTGCGCTGGCGGCGTCTGCCGCTCTCGCCGCTCGGCCGAGCGGCTTTGTTCAAAATGATGTCCCTGCCGCGATTCCTCTACGCCCTCCAGAATACTATGGACTTGGTCCCGGCACGCTATTTCCGTGAGGTGGAGGGCCTCCAGCGGCGCCTGTTCTGGGACGGGAGGCCGCGCATTGCTCTGGCTAAATTGACGCTCCCGTGGTACGATGGGGGGGTCGCCCTCCCGGACATTAAACGGTATTACTGGGCCTCCCAACTAGCTGCAATTAATCATGGCCTTTATGGGCCCGCCTTGAACCCGGCATTTGAGATGGATAAAAGGCTCCTACCCGGTGGCGATTACAATCGCGCGCTTTACTCTGGCGCGCCCGACTCCCGTTTGACGGGACCGACGCGTGTTATGGTGCGCGTCTGGCACGCGGCTAATGCAGCTATGGGGTGGAAGAACCGTTTGACCCGGGCGTCACCGCTGTATGCGTCTGAGAGGTTGGGCTCCCTATGGACGTCGAAGGGCTTCGAGAAGTGGGACATGATCGGAATCAGTACGGTGGGAGATCTCTGGACGAGGGGGGGATTCAAAACTTTTGAGACGCTGCAGGCGGAGTTTCAGCTGCAGGGCAGTGAGTACTTTCGGTACCTACAAGTCCGGCATGCGCTGGGCTCCGTCTTCCCGGACGTCGCATCCATTCCGGAGTCTTCCCCCCTGGAGGACAGAGTGCTGGACGGCCATGTACCGGACAGCACGATCTCCCTCATATATAAAAAACTGATCAACGATAGATCGTGCCTGCTGACTAGTCTCCGCGAGGCCTGGGTTGCCGACGGGCTGGAGCTGGACGGCGAGGATTGGAATTCCGCGGTGGCCTCCCCGAAAGAGGTGGCCATCCCGGCTCGCCTTCGTTTCGTCCAGCTCAAGATCCTTCACCGGGTTTACGTGACGGGGCCAAGGCTTCTGCGTATGGGTTTTGCTGGTGACGGACTGTGTAAGCGTGGCTGTGGTGCGCTGGCGACTTTCATGCATATACTGTGGGAGTGCCCGAAGGTGGAGCGATTCTGGCGTGGTGTGCATGAGGTCCTGCGTGTGGTTACGCGTGTCGCGCTGCTGCCTGAAGCGAGGAGATGCTTGCTGAATGTATGGGAACCGAATGACTATTCGGTCCCGCAGACGCGGTGGGTGACTCTGGGATACATGATAGCTAAGCGTGACATTGCTCAATTGTGGGGATCCCAGAGGCCCCCTGCGGTATCGGCCTGGAAAGAGCATATGGATTGGTGTATGTTTCGTGAAAAGGTGGTGTATGTGGCGAGGGGTAAGCCTGGGGCGTGGGTGAAACTCTGGGGCCCCTGGAACGCCTACCGCGGGGGTATTTGTGAGCCACCACTGCTACCGGCTGCCTCACCTGTTCCGTCTCCCTAGACGGCCCCCCTCCCTCGGCCGCGGGCGCGCGGTCCCCCCAGTCCCCGACCTACTCCCATTCCCCTCCCCAGAGTTCTGCTGCTGGTTTGGATCCCCCACTTATGGAGCACGTGCTGTCACTTTAGATCGCGGGTTGCCTTGCGGGTGTGGTTTTTTGGTGTTGTTTTGTTTCAAGAAAAGGGAACCGTACTATGGGCTTGGAGCTGTGTGGCCTGCACCACTGATTACTCCTCTTTTACTGCTCTGCACTGCCGAGAGATTTTTACTGTATGTATGCAATATGCTTTTGTCATTCTAGCGGCCGGCCGGGTGGTTGTAGGCCCATACCTGTAACTTTTACAACCTGCAATAAACGGTTTCAAAAAAAAAAATAAAAAAAATAATGCAGTATCAACATGACAACCAGTATCTTGGTCCAGGTGAGTAAAATCTGCCCAAATTTTCATAAAACTCTTTAAATTGTGAATGCAGGTATAATAGTTAAACCAAATTTACTGTACCAGTGATGTGCATATTTTCTGTAGAAGAAATTAATGATTGTAAACCTGGAAAAGTTCAATGGCTCCAGAGGTTTAGAGATATGTATACCATGTCATGGAAAGGAAGGTTGCTAGGAGAACGTGACCTGTATTCAGTAGCATTGTCATCTACATTACAAGACTTAGATTTAATTACATGTCACTCTTAGTTTCTAAAACAAATGATGAAGTGAACTTGGTTTAGGATTATCAACCTTCCCATTTTATAAGTTATTTGATATTGATAATGGCTGTTTTCAACTTGACTAGTGTATTCTCTATTGTTGTACACTATTTGATAAGTGCTTAATAAATGCTACATTATTTTTTATTGTATATCTGAAGATACTACCTGAAACAATGTATGCAGCTTCATTTTTAGAAGGATTTAGCATGTTTCTGTTTATAGGGTACCTCTTTTGTATCTGTAGAGATTTCCCAGCCTGTGTGTGTGATGTAATAATAATAATAATAAACCACATTTGTAAAGCGCGAACAATCAACCGTAAGGGTCTCTAGGCACTGGGGGCCGTCGGGAAGATTAAGCAAGCTATTGCCCAGAGTCACATGGTGCTGGGCTAATCTGCCGCCGGCGCTGGGGATCGAACCGTGATCCCCAGATTCCAGCGTCAGTCACGCTGGCCACGGCGCCACACCTCTCCCAAGTAACCATTAGTTAGATGCTTTACTTCCTGTGATAGCACCAAGTCAAAGGTCATGCAATGTCACTTCCTTTGATGTCATGGGGGTCCAAAGGGCAGGTGGTCACTTCCTGTGAGGTCATCGGGTCAAAGCTCATGTGCTGTGACTTCAGGCAGGGGTCACATGGCATGTAATGTCACTTCTGCTACCCCTGGCATTCTGATGAATCGACGTCCATGGACGCATTACAGCCAGTCAGAATCCACTATCCAAATAGGATGAGCACAATACACTTGTCCAATAACCTGTGCTCACCCCTTGATAGCTTGGCCCCAAGCAGTTAGGCTTATGCTCGGGCTTGGGTGTCAAGTATTAGAACACCACTCCCCCTTGCAACACAAAGACTCCACATCGTATCTATGAAAAATACTCGTCTTTGTATTACACACACGTGCACTCTGAATCAAAATGAGATACACATTGTATAAACACTCTACAGTTAGATGCAATTGTCAAACTTCTCTATTAAAATTAAAACATAACATACATAGTTTATACACTTTACTGTTATATGCAATTGTAGGACTTTCCCATTCCAGAAAGTTCAAGCAGTCACCAGTCTCTAACTACGCCTCGTGACCAGGCCCCTCAGTCCCTCAACTCCACCAGCCAAGGACACACATTGCCCCGTATGGCACCCTGTTGACTAGACAGTCGGAACCACCTAACATGGAAAGAAGCAATTACTTAGTTCCGTCCATCCGAAATAGACCTCCAGGCACCCAATGGTACCTGCACAAATGAGGGATCACTATCCCCCTGTAGACAAAAGGTTGTGACCCAGGAAGCTGGCAGTCTTGCACATCTGAAGAAATGTTGTCCCCTCAAGCAGAGGTGTGACCTGTCGCAGACCTCCGACAGTCAGCTGCAAATGCCCACAAGGCACACAAAACCCCTCGGGCCTCGTCAGGGTGTTTTCCCCAACCAAGCACCCTGTGAAGTGTCTAGGGAGAGTGAGCCAATGACCTCGGACAGAGGAAGCAATGTAAGGCACTGTCGCCTCACGATCTGGAGACAGTCATCTCTCGGCTCAGGTTGCCCCAACACCCCTTGGACACCAATCGCTCTGGAGTGCAAGCAAGCACAGGTCTCCTGGTTGCAAGCACAGGTCCCTCAAACTCTGCAAGTTTCCCCCGCACTCCTCAAACTCCTCAAGTCCCGGCACCTCAGACGGCTACTGATCTTAGCATGAAAATACTCCTCTTGCACAGCAAGATGATGGCGTATTTCAGGATGGTCCTTGTGCCAACCACCATCACTTCCACAAGTCTCAGCCGCACCCAGTGCAGTCCTTATTATCTTGTGGAGACAGTGAGTTCCTTTGTGTCCCTGGAATCTCATGGACAGGGGCCAGCTCACTGGTCCTTGGAGTACCAGCACATGACAGGTGGCACTTAGCTGCAGGCTAGCAATGTCAAGGCAAAATCCACCAGGTGATAGTCCCCTTCCTCGAGCACGACAAGCTCCAAGCCTTCAAAAGTCTGTGGATAGTCAAGCTGCAGTCCCTCCTGCCCCAGTAATTCCTTGTGTCAATGTTCCAGTATCGAACCAGTGTAGTATGGTTCCAAATCCAAAAGTGTCTCCACTTTCGGAGGTCGAAGCCCAGTAATAATACCCACCATGGCCTTTGAAGATACGGTCAGTACAAAATCCCACCTTTGACATGCACGGGTCCTCTCTAAATGCTATCCTGTCTGCCATCCTACCCAGGGAGGTTTGATCACTATCTTTAGTGGGGCCAAGACCCTGCTCCTTGTAATGCAGGTGCCAATTCCACCGCACGTGACTGTCAGAGAAAGGTCCCTCAGAGTAAGAGGTTCGCAGTTGCCCATGAACCCCTAGTTTATGGACCTCTATCATTAAAATCATAGAACAATTACTTTGCTTTCGGCTTTCTTCTGTTTGCTCCTTAGAACTTCTTTTAATACATTCCGGCACACATTCACTATTTAGTGAGCAATATAAGATAGTCTTCATACAACAAACTTCACTATAAAAGACAGACCTGATAAAATAAAAACAATTGGGGAGTATTTCCAATTACTATTTTATAACTACAGCAGTGGTCAAAGTAGCCATTTTAAAACGACAGTTCTATACTGACAGCGATTAAACAGAAAATGTAAACTAATACAAATAACTGGTGCCTGTTCTATAAAGTGTCACAAGTTTGTTTGAATGACCGCATACTGTAAAACTGGTATTAAGTTTAACTTCCTCAGCTTGGAGTGTAGTGTGCGAGGCGAAAGAAAATGATCCACAGTTTATGCGATTTCTCCTCCATTAAGAAAAACAGTCAATACCAGGTTCAAGTTGCACACACCTATTTTGACAGTTGATGGCCAATAAAAGATTTCTAATGTAGAAGACTTGATTGGACAGGTCTTCAAGTTTGGATTTCAGAACGCCAACATTTTGCATTCACAACCCAACAAGATGTCAAAGAACAAGTTATGTACCTTTGCGCTTTCTGGTGGGTATCCCATCTAACCTCAGATTCCTTACCTTTAGAATATCTCCAGGGTCTATACTGGATCCAAAAGCATTCACAGCAGTATTCCTGTGCGCTACTCGGTGGCGCATTGCGTTGACTTTGTTTCACTCCGGAAGTGACAGGCTGGAGTCTCATATAAGCACCACCCCTATACGCCAACATCATCAGTTTCTTCCCCTTAACTCCTTCTGCATCCTCAGATGCGAAGCACAACACAACTTTAAGTACCAGTGTGTAGACCTCTAATTTGGGACCCTTTAGATGGCAAAAAAGAGACAATTTGACAGGGAGGCAGGAGGGCAGTGAGGAATCTGCAGTATGATAGAAGATCCACTTGAAAGAGTGTTATCAAGGTAAGTAACTTCTTCTTCTGATGGGTACCGCAGATTCCACACCTTTAGAATTCATACCAAAGTAGTATCTCCTAGATGTGAAGGATCTGTGGAGTAGGCTTAGACTACAAAGTACTGCAGGGGACGGGGCGAAATACCCTTCCCTTTTGACCTGGCTGTTATGGTAGCAGTGCTTTGTGAACGTTAGCACTGCCACCCATGCCCAGGCCTAACAGATGTCAGTGACTGGGACTCCGTGTGCTAACGCAGTGGTGGCAGCCTTAGCCATGGTGGAATGGGTCCTCAGTCCTACCAGAGGCTGCTTATTAATCAAAGCACAGCAGATCTTGATGGAAAGGACTACCAAGGTTGACAAAAATCTTTTCTGTTCCACCTTGTCTTTCTTTGCCCCACAGAACCCCAGTAAAAGTGGATCGTCCACCCAATGGTCTTTGATGCAATCAATGTAAAAGCTTAAAGCTCTTATAGGGTCCAACCAACGGAGTCTCTCCTCCTCCCTCTTTCAAGGGATGTGGTGGGGCCCAACCAACGGAGTCTCTCCTCCTCCCTCTTTCAAGGGATGTGGTGGGGCAATGAATATTGAGAGGTTGATGGATTGCAAGACAACTTGCTACAACTTTTGGCAAAAAGGCGCCCTGCTACTCTGCACGAGTTTACCCAGAAAAAATGTGGTGTTAGACAGTTGCACGAAACGGCATAGGACTCACTCACGCAACAAGCTGAAGTGATCCCAACGAGGAAGACATTATTCAGAGTCAAAAGACTCAATGAGCAGCTTTGCATCAGCTCAAAGAAAGTACATATGAGAAAAGTCAGAACCTAATTAAGGTGCCACGGTGACATACAAACGGTTTTGGAGAGAACATGTGTGTCAAATCTTTAACAAAATGTACCTCAACAAGTGTTTTAAACAAGGATGGTTGGTTCAGTAAATGTGAAAAGGTCAGCAAATACAGCTTAATGGTACCCCCTGCAAGTCCGCAAAAAACAAAAAATCCAACAGTTTGGCTTTTAACAAGTCTGTATTGAGGGCTTCAAACCAGGCAACAATTTTGTCCCAGAGCTTGGCATAATTGAACTTTGTAGAGGAACCCCTGGATGCAAAGATGACATCCACAACCTCCGGTGGTTCGATCGAATGCAGTCAACTTCTGCCAATCAATCTCCAAGCATGGAGGTGTAGATTGAACAGGTAGAATGTAGGACCCTGCCCTACTGCTGCAACAGAAGATCCTCCAGAGGGATTTACAGATATTTCACAGCTGATGTTTGCCTCACACGGATTGTCCCGTTACTTTTTATATATGGGGTGCCAACCTCTTACCATTGCTCCCTCTTACGACCCGGACGGTGGGCATCTTGCCACATGCAACTGCAGTGTATTTTATTTTTATGGTGCAGTGCGGGTGGCGAAATGCCAGTCATCAGGAAAGTCGCAGTACGAATGCCATATACTCTCCTGAAGCTTTAGACTGATTTGAGGGAAGATTCTCATGCCCAAACGTTTTGGGTATCACATTCTCTTAGCCCAATCTGAAGCTACTACGATGACATGGGCCTGGCCATTCCTGTTGATCTTCAGAAGTCCACACAGGAAAAGCAGAGGTCACGAGGTGTAAAGGAGCTGCATGCTCCATTCTAGCATGAATGCTTATCCTACACAAAGCATTATTCTTGGGAAATCCAACATGCAGATGTTTTGACACTGCACGTTTGACGATACCGAAAAGATGCAACTAGGGCTCTCTCCACTGTTGGAAGGTGTCATACGTCAAATTGAAATGCAACAGCCATTTGTGATTTGCCAGCTGCAACAGGCTGAGCTCTTCCACCCTGGCGTTTAAGGGTGCCGCCAGGTGGTTCGAAATAGGAGACACCCTAACTCTCCAGCCAACTCCAGAGGTATCACAATGGTGGTGGTGTAGTCAGTGAGAACCTGCACCAGCCTTCCCCTGAGGGACAGCATGTGTCGGATGGAGACTGAAGGCCCAGGCAGAAGTACCCCTTACCTAGGAGCGAAGAGAGCGCCCCTCCCTCCCCCAAAGATACAGCCTCCACAGTGCCAAAAACGGAACACACTAGAGGAATGCAAGTATCTTCAGAAAATGAAGAGACCGAGGAGGACAATCAGAAAAGTTCCACTGCAACCAACAGGTAGAAGGTCCAGTCCAATTAGACGCAGGATTCTAGATTGAAATGACAAGAAATAAACAAACACAATTAAGTAAGGAACCTAAGTCTAGGAAATATACAACACCCCCAAGACGTAAACTAATAAACTTCAGGACTGGGTGTAGTCTCATAAGAGGATCCACAATTGTCTCAGCAGAAGGTCTCTTTAAATCAAAAGTAGAAAGGCTGGTGGGTGTAGTGGTTTCTTAATCCAGCTTTAATCAAAAAACAAAAAAAAAAAATACTAGAGCATACTTCTGCTCGTTCTTCAAAGTGCAGTTCAAGTAATAAAAAATATTCTCCAGCAGATCCTTGGACAGATGGAAACTGGAGTTGTTGTATTCGGTCCGAGAAAGAGGTTCCGGAGTATTAAACAAGTATTTTATTGCCAGCAGAATAGTTCTTGAAAATAAAGAAGCTGATCTCAGCGGTTACCGAGCTTCTGGGGAAAGGTAGCGCTATCCACACGGACCACAGCAGTGTGAAGAAAATCAACACGCCCATGCGTTGCTCAAAGACGAACAGCTGCGTGTTAAGTAAATGGAGAGGGAAGCGAGAAGAAAATCAACGCGTCCTCGCGTGGCTCAAAAGATGAATGCCTGTGCGACCCGCAAATTAGGCAACAGTGGGAGGAATTCAATGCGTCCTCGCATTGAACTGAGAAAGAAAGACAGGTCGTCCGAGGCCAAAAAAGGAAACAAAGCTGGGTTGAGGATTGCAGCACGTCCTCGCGCTACAGCTTATTGGGAAAGTACGGGGAGTCAGCAGGCGGGAAGGTAATCAGCTGTGAGTCTCAGCGCGACCTCGCGCTCTAGGCAATATAAACAAGCATTGGCATAGCCAATAGGTCTCGCCTTTGGGACCTAATAAGTGTTTAGCCATGCAACAGTTGCATAACTAAATACTTATAAGGTCCCAAAAGCGAGACCTATTGGCTATGCCAAGCGGCCGTGCGGCCGCGAAAGTGAAAGTGATCGCGATCAAACATCAAAGCGGCCGTGCGCCCGCGAAAGTGAAAGTAATCACGGTACAGCGCGGCGCGCGCGCCCGCGCACATGCACTGTAGCTCCAGGCTGGCCTGGTAGCACTTTTTGGAGCCCTCTCAATAAGTCTCGCCAGACCAGCGCATGCGCTGGGTCAGGCGAGACCTAAAAAAGGAGTTAGGAGTTCATCAGGCAGCAGGCTCCAGCAGACTCGATAGCACAAATCCAGGGACAGGAGTCATCAGAAAAGATCCAAACAAGGAACAGGGCAGGGTTCACATAGTGAAAGCCAAGCACTGCAACACTGTAGCTCAGAGGTATTCAATCTGTGGGGCGCGACCCCCCAGGGGGGCCGTGGAGGCATGGCAAGGGGGTCGCGCACTTCATTTGCTAAAAGAAAATGGCCCAGGCAGTTAGTTAAAATGCTTTCCTGTGCTGGGAAATCGAGGCCAGGCAGACCGCTAAACATGCATTTCTACCAGTGTGTTGCTGGCCTGAAAGAAATGCAAATGTGCACAATGAGTTAATCTGTAAATGTAAAGAATTTGCAGATTAACTTGTTGTGCACATTTGCATTTCTTTCAGGCCAGACGCACACTGGCAGAAAGGTGTGTTTAGCTGTCTGCCTGGCTTAATTTCTCAGGGCCGGAGAACGCGGTTGCAGTTAATTGATCAAATCACTTGAAGCTTTTTGAGTGGTAGAGCTGTGAAGTGCTTGTGTTTAATTGTCTTTGTATTGATATAGTGCATACTATACCTAACAATGTGTTGAAGGGACAGTTATGTAAAAAACAAATTGCATTACATAGGGTCTGGATATTACTGAAATCGATGGGCGTTATTTACAATGAAATGGTGTGGGGCCGCTCCGCAGGTATTAATGCTGCGCTGGCCTTTGCCAATTCAAAAGAGCAGGAATGGACTGTATTTATAAGATACAGTGCACTCCTGTTCTTTCTGACGACACACAATTTGGTGCCTAGCGCCAACGCATGCACCTTTGCACCATGGTACAAGGGCGTCTGCATTGTTGGCAGGATTGTTTTTGTGCAAGAGGGTACGCATTTTGTAGCGGTCTATCTTGTATTGTGCATAATGCAAGAATAAACTAAAGACTTACATATTGACAGTGCTTTCTGTCCTGGGCTGTGACCTTATTGCACTAAAAATACACAGGTCACACTATTCTCCACTGCACCAACCACGATTTAATTCTGTGGCTCTCTGGTTTTGCACAGACTTCTGCAGTGCATCAACTAATAGAGGTTTCGTAATTTATTATAGTACATTTCCCACTGAGTAACAACTTTTTAAAATGTATTTATTATTCATTGAAGCTGCCCGTTATTTTATATTCAGCTACCTGACGGTTAAAGACCTAAAAAACATACGTATGCTTTAATTATGATGAATGATGTTCAGCTACCTCCGTTACATGAAGTTGTAAATGCCAACAGTCAGCCTCCCATGAAATATAGTATGGTTCTCATCTAATGCCATGCAATAACGTTTCAGCCCATGCATTACAATTGTTATACCAAGGGCCACTGGAATTATGTGATTGTGCAGCCGCAGCGATTTTGGCATAATTATACATTTGCCACATAATCCATCATCTGCCGCATAATCTGCTGATTTTAACAAAACAAAATGATTTACTCAAAAGATTCAAATGTTACTAAAAAGCAGCAGCAGGTGTTGCCGCTCTGTAGAAGGTCTTTTGTGAAGCTGTACTGGTCACCTTTTTGTTGCTTATTGCAATATTTGGGTGTTAAACTGGTACTTATGAGGAGCAACCACAGATTGACCGTTTCTCTAGAGAACATTTATGGTTGTCAATGATTAGAAGTACCTGGTTCTAGAAATTTTTGTCGGGAGGGGGTCCTTAAGCCTAAAACATTTTGATGGGGGGTCTTGGCATCAAAAAGTTTGAAGACCACTGCTGTAGCTGGAGGCTTAAGAACCTCCCAATCACCTGACCAGTGCAAAGCAGTATGGGACAGTACACAACTCCCTTCACTCGTTGGGCATTCTGGGAGATGTAGTTTTAAACACGGTACAGGACGCCTGACTCCTAACAGCATGAAGGCTCTTTGTCGTTATCACCTAGGGGCGGTAAACTCGGATCAGCTTTGGGCAGATATGTGGGAGAGGCAGAATTTTGCCTGAATCGGACTGTATGGGAATGAGATGTTTCAAAATGAAGTGGGGAAATCACTTCGTTCAGTTCGACGGTTAGGCTAAGTGTCCGACATCGGTGTCCCCCTCTAGAACTGCCAGGACCAATGTCGAAGTGTACAGGCCTTGGAGCTAGAATGAAAGTCGGCATTGGAGTCGGTGCAGAACCGGAGGTAGGTGCAAGAGGCACAGAAGGAGCCACAGACAACTTTGAGTCCAAACACCAAAGAGACACATCATGTGGGTCTGTCATTGACATCGGTTTCCGACAGCCATGACATGGTTTGAACTCTGTAGTTTTAGGTAGGGGTATTCTTCCCTTGCACACTGGATTTCAATTTTCAAACATTTATCAATTTGATAAAAGAAGGGGCGAAAGCGCAGAAATAAAGGAACTGACATCAGCAAGCAGTGGTGGCGCTTATGTGCGTCTCCAGTCTGTCACTTCGGAGCGAAATGAAGTCAACACAGAGCCAAACAGTGCCAAATAACGGCATGCTGAAGCACTGCTTCAAAAATGTCTAGATTTTGTCTGGCACATGGGAATATTCTAAAGGTAAAGAATCGGTGGTTAGATGTATCCATCAGAACAAACAATTGTGAGCTCTTATTGTTGGGGGTTCATGAGGATGTAAAATTGGGTACGCAAACAAGTTTTATACTTTTCACTGGATAGGCCCATCTACAGAGGGATACCAGGTTCGCCGTGGCAGTATACATTTCAACAGTATTCTTAAAACATATTCTACATGGATATCAACCACCACCCAAGACGTCTCCACAGTAGTAGCAGCACGACTCACCTGGTGCCAAACTAGAAGGGGCGTGATCAAAGGTCAATCTACTCTTCAGTTCCCAAGATTAGCAATCTAGGATTCATCTAGGATAATTCACTCCTTGGGTCTCCATAGATTTTACATTAACTCAAAACTCAAGAGTCACACACTGCAACTGATATGGACATGGCCAGGTAGGCTGTCAGTAAGACCTTAAGAGAAGCCCCTTGATAAGTCCAAGGAAGGAATCTCAGATAAGTTGGTGTGTGTTGAGAACAATGAATTTGGACACGCCTTTTATTAGAGTCAAGTAGGAGTCAAAATAGATGCTGCTTGCTAGAGAGATCTCACTGCTCATATGTGTATGTTTTCTACAGCTCTATCCAGCACTACTGTATGGAAAACTAAAAAGAGATCACGAACACAAAGGGTAAAGAGGACTGGGAAAGGCTCAAGTCTGATACAACATTTTATCACTTTGAACTTTTCAGTGTTATCGTAAAAGGAACTCTCCCTCTCCTTTTAAAATACAGACACTGCAACTTTGCTGTAATTTCAGGCTCCATGCCCGGACAGAATGGTCATGCGACAGATGAGACCTCTGAATCACATTAAATATTGTGCGAAGATCAAAACAATTATACATAGACAACATATTTGTATTTCAAACTTACTACTGTGTTTCAGAAACAAATATCAACATGATCTTGATAACTCTACAATAATACATTTCTTCAGCCTCTTGAAATTATGACTGACTGAAAGCCAGGATTCACAGGAAACATTCACAGTAGAAGTGGGTTAGCGGAGGAGGATGGAGGACGGTAAAAAACTAAATTGTTGGCTGTGGGTCAATATCAAATAAAACATCATAATGGACAAGTAATAGTCACTTAATTGTAATACTATTTCTGCATCAAGCAAATATCTTGAATGCATAAGCAACTCTCCACATCCCCATCAAACCAGGAGCATATTTAGGACTGATAGTTTTAGATCCTCGATCTGATCTTCCTGTCAAAAGCAAATGCCGTGAAAGACACTGTCAAGCATGCTGGTGGATTTCATCTCCTTAAAAATTCTCTCCTTCAAGAGTTGTGCATATCCAAAGAATTTACTGCCTAATTTTGCCTTTAAGGGAATTTCATTGGAATTCTCCCATCAAACTTACCTCTAGTGCGAAAATGTGACTTTAATTGGATTTAGTCAAACAGAAATGCAGCTGTTAGTAATGTTTTATTTCATTGAGTTGCAGGTTCCTCTATATAGATTAAATCATATAAGATTTATGAATAACAAAGACAATCTGATTCCCAATAAACAGATTTCCTTACAGTGCTGTTAAGGAGAAGCGCATAAGATGGGGGAGGTTAAGGAACAAATATGCAGAGAAAAATGTAATGCTACATCAGAGCGGAGAGTGTTTGCCAGTAGGTTTAAAGTGACCGGTAAAAGAATAGGAATTGAGACCGTTAGTGATTTGAGTAGCAAGTAGAAAGAAGACGCATCAGGCCTTTAGCTATGATCATAAACCTCCATGACCTCAGTGCAGACAACCTATATATATATTTCTCAAAGTCAGTAAGGAATCACTGGTCCTACAAATTTACCAACCTGCCTCACTCTGACTCAACTTCTATTGGCTATCATCTCAGCGCTCTAAGTCTTCCTATCTTGCAACGCTGCCTTCCTCAGTACAGCAAGAAGTTCAGAAGAACATAGATAGAAGAAAACATACCAAAATGTTCAAACCCTCAAAGACCGCAGACTACAAAGTGAGCATACATCCCCAGAAAGCTGGTTTCAAAATGAAAAACTTGAGAGGAAAGGATTCAAGAGGAACGGACACAAGTGCTTCACTAAAATGAAGACAAATGCACAAGACTGAATTTTGCTGGAAGCGATGTGGTCACAAAATAAATTCAAAGACTCTGGGCAGACCGAGCCAAGTAAAAACATTTCAAGGCCAAATACAGACATCCAAATTCAGATACAATGGGCTTATGGTCATTCAGTGTGTGGGTGGGTATCAATATAAGCTACGATTCTAGGCAGCTAAGGTTACATTGAGAATAAGGAAGCATAATTGAATCATAAAATGATAACTAGTAAAGATGTAGAATGATGGTGGTGGTGAGGATGATGATGATGATGGAATCATGGGTGAAGACGGCTAGAATTTCTAGAATATCTGGGTTGCTGAAGTCAAGCTGCACTCTACTCAGGTAGCACATGGGTGTATTTTGTAGCGCATAGTCATTGATAGGGAGTTAGGGTGACTCCCTGTTCAGTCTCGCAGTGGACTCTAATTTGTGTGTGGTTATATATTGCTTTTTTAATCTCACATTGATTTTTGTCTGTCTGTCGGGTCAGTGTTGAGTAATGTGGAATTGTCAATAGGTTAGTTTGGTATTCTACATGTTTTTGGATAGATATCATAAAACCGATAAAGAACTACCTTTTTGGCTAAGATGTCAGAAAGAAAGAAGAGGGGAAAAATGAGGCCAAAAAACCTTTCGACTGCTTTAAGACCTTGGGATGAAGTGCAGCTTCTCTAAAGGTAGGACCGCATTCTTAGTATGTATTAACAGGCTGGTGTGAGCCAAGCACATCAAGTCAAAAATACTTTAACACAGCCTCTTCCCTGTGAATTTAACATCCAGAGGTGCCTTTGCATTAAATCAGAAGCAAAGCTCATTTACGTCTTAAGCAGCATCATTTGAATTCCTTCTACAGGTGTCTGAGTACCGAGATTACATTATTTCACTGCATCAATTACAATTATAAAATTGATCACTTGACATTATACGGAACCAATTACAATCAGACCCTGACACAAAATAAGCAACAGGGATCCATCTCAAGAGACTCCGAATCAAAAACATTTCACAAGAAGTCGATGACACACACAACAACAAAGGAATTCTGCAACACAGACATTACATTAAAAAGAAAAGGGGTTGTATCAAACCATTGCAGCATTTCAAACAGAAGATGAAGGTTGAACGGTTCACAAAATGAAACTAGACTATTGACTGTCACCTTAAAACCCCAAAATACTTCACAACAACTACATGAGGATGACGGGGTACCTCGTGACTAGCTGCTAGCAAGTGGTGTCCTAGGTGAATCATGGAACCGGTGCCCCTATTCAATTTCTTTCTGCTTGATGACTTAGTTTGCCTATATGGAAGGGCTGCCCCTGGGAGGGAGCAAACAACCAGAATGAGCGTTAATATGCCCTCAAGTTGAATTTGTATATGTATGGTTAAAATGTAAATGTTTTATAACCAAACAATATATTATTTAAGTCCTTCAGAGTCTGAATGTTCTGATATCAAGTGGGCAAAGTGCTCCAAAGAGTCCTCTTTTACCTTCAGTGGGACTTGTTGCACGCGTAACTTGTGGGTTTGTGCGTGTGTGTGAGACTGAGTAAGAGAAAGTGTGAAATTAAGAGATATGGATCAGTTTACTACTGACAAAATTCAGATCGGTCCTCCAGGACCGGTTTGGAGCAAATCAGGACTTCACTGAGGGACAGTAGAGCTCAGGGCAGTACTTAATGTGGGTATTACCCACTCAAGACACTTCTTTCTGTCTGTCTTTGCAGTACAGGGATAGAGGAGGCAGTCATCGGGAATGCGATAACAGTCACAACAAGCATTTGCAATGCATTAGGTCTCGCATTTACGCGAGTTTGAGCTATTGACATTGCAAATAACAATGCCTATTGGCATTGTCATTTACAATGCCAATAGCTTTAACTCGTGTAACTGCGAGACCTATTGCATTGCAAATGCTTGTTGTTAACGGCTTCCCTCACAATGCTTTGTAGGTGACTCGTGCTTCCCGCACTCGGTAGATAATTACTGTGCAAGTTCCGGGCTCTGCAGGAGGCACAGTGATTAGAGCTGCCTTGAAAGTTTCCAGAGGTGTCAGAAGCAGACCTGCTGACTGAGACACTCTTGGTTACTTAGCGAGTCTGTTTCATTTTTGCAACATTTTGTCTTTCAGCCTGTTAATTCGTAAATGCATGAAGACAAGGGGGGAGGTAAGATTATTCTTGTTTCGAATACCGTGGCCGCCTCTAACCCTCCCCCTCCTCCAATGTCCGGCCCATGGCTTACAAGAGAAACAGAAAGAATCTTACCTTCCCCCTGTCTTCATGCATTTACAAATTAACAGGCTGGTGGAAGAAATGTTTCAAAAATGAAACAGACTCGCTGAGTAACCAAGAGGGTCTCAGCCAGCAGGTCTGCTTCTGACACCTAGAAAAAATGTACAGGACGGGGCTGCTTTCAGCTGCATGAAATCTCACAGAACAAGAGCCGCAAAGAACATTAAATACTATCCTCACTCCTGTTTTCCATTTCTTCGCGGCTCTGGCAGTTCACATGCTAAAGTCTACGCACTCAAATATTTATTTACCAGTAGTGACTGAGCATTTACAAACTGAAGATTGATTGGAACCACAGGGCCTCGAACCAGTGACCTTAGGGTAGTACATTGGGCCGCCAATTTGGTCCATGCTCCCCAAAAACATCCACATAAGCCCAAACTAGTATGAGTAGGACAGCGGTCTCCATAAATGATAAATGTCTTAGCAGAACTTGCTCTCACCAATCACCTTTCACTTCTCAGGGCCTAAGGACCTTTGAGGGTACAAATAGCATATGCGAAGTGCCTTAGCGGAACATTTAGGTCTTAAAAATTGTATGAAAATTATTATTGGTGCATACTTAAGAGCCGCGCGAACATACATTTTTGATTATTTTTTCCCTTCTCCACAGGCACACGCAAGCACCATCTTTCCCAGATTAAACAGTGGGCAGGCCAATAGTTAAGTAGTCCGGAATTGGAGTTTACCATTCCAGCATGGCCCCTTACTTGCCAACTGATGGAGAATTGTTGGATGGTCTTACTTACTACACCTACTATTTTAACAGATTTGGCATTATTTCACAAACACTTAACAAACGGGCACTCATTAAACCACAAAAGCGCATGGCAGCAGACAGGGCATGTCTTACTGTTATTGAAGCCTGCAGAGGCAGTGGGGGAGGGGGGGGCGGGAAGGGGTAGTGGAGCGCTCAGTATTGTTGAGATCTGGATTCGCAAAATACAAGCGCTTTTCTTTATAGGTGCTCCGTTTAAGTGCTCGAACAAACAAAGTAGTCCTGAAATCCCATGTTCTTATAAAAGCGGGCCTGAAACCTAAATAACGCATGGCGCCCGGGACCAGAGTGGGCTGCGGGCAGCAGGCGCCATTGTTGTGGATGTGCCATTTTAAACCAAAAAAAAAAAACACAAGCACTGACTGAGCAGTGGGACGGCCCGAGGGAGTTACAACAAATAAATAGTGTCCATATACCCGCCCTCTCCCTGTAGCACTGCTCAAACAGCAGGTGCATGAAATGAAAAAGGCGTGCCTGATGTTTAACGAATATATTAAAATATATTTAAAAAACTAAGTTTGTTGAGGCGCTCATACCACAATCAAAGTACGCGGCACCAGATCTTGACACGACAAACAATTCTGCACATGTCTCTCCACTGGAGGTAAACGCACAGGGAGCCTGCGACGGGGGATCGGGTGTTGTGCTCCCAGGGAAGGGTTATCTTTAAAGAAGCGTGCTTTCTCTATAAAGATTTAACAGGCAGCAAAAGCATGCGGCTGCCAAAGATAAAGCCTGGCCCTAGTCGGGCTGATTAAAAGTTTTAAAAAATGCATGTGCAGTCCCCATTTTTGTATGCAGCTGAAGCTGCCCCAAAAAACTAGCCTGGGAAGTGACATGCAAGGAGCCCCTGTAATTTGAACAAAGAGGAACTCCAAGTTTGCTGAGGAGATAGGGAGGGGTGATTTGTAAACAAGAAGGGACGTGCCGCGCTGATCACAATGGACCGAATATCCACTGGGAAGCAAACAGGAAAGTGCTGACAGCTCTGATGGAAAGAAAAATGTAACTCACTGTGAAAGAGTTCGCCCGAGTGATTTCATTTTAGTGTGCTGGAATTAAGGCAAAACTATGTGTGAAAAAATCAGTAGGGGGGGGGGGGTCAGATGAGCAATGCGCTCGCTGGGGAAAAGGAAGGCTCAGTTTGGAATAGCGCTCTACCGTGAAAGGCTGTTTGGAAAGTTGAATGTAAACAAAAGTACGTCGTGCCTGCAGTAGGAACAAGCAATACTGTGATCCTGACAAGCGATAACATTTCTGATAAAGAAGCGAGATCAGCCTGCAAGATCCAGCCGGTCTGAGGAGCAAAGGGGGGGGGGGTGGAAGCAGTCGCGGCCGAATAACAACAAGAGTGTGATCCTGACAAGCGATAACATTTCTGATAAAGAAGCGAGATCAGCCTGCAAGATCCAGCCGGTCTGAGGAGCAAAGGGGGGGGGGGGGGGGGGTGGAAGCAGTCGCGGCCGAATAACAACAAGAGCGCACTGAAGCGGAAACATCAAAGCGGCCGAGAAAGTGAAAGACAACGAGTGCTTTCAGGCTGCCAAATGGTGCGCGCGCCCGGCACACATGCACAGTAGTTGGCGGCCTGAAAGCACTCGTTTGCACTTCCAAAAGTGCTTACTATAAGTCTCGCCAGAGCAGCGCTAAAGCGCTGTCTCAGGCGAGACCTAAAAAGGAGTGACCGATGCTGCGCTCATTCACTATTAATATAACATACAGTTTACAAAACAGCAGAGCTGGTATACACCGTGTCAAATGTGATCAGGGGAGACCCACGTCGGTGCCTGACGAATAGAAAGATTATGTTCACACTACACGAGTTATTTAACTAATCGGGCATCGAGATGGTGCTTTTTCTCTCTATTGTTTTCCATCTTTCACTGAGGGTGGTCTCAGCTTTCCAACAGAAATTCTAAACCCTGTCACATGAAATCTAGTCTCTTGCAAATACCGCTCACCTGCGTGAAACTGTTCAACAAGAATCACCATCAAAAATCTGTATTCAGCTAGTATAAACCATAAAAGAACACAATTGATCAAATATATCCTAAATATATCACAGCCATTAAAAAGATAAAAACCAAATAAATATAATCAACAGAATTTAAAATTTCTGACACAGAATTTGATAAAGTGATATGTGCGTCAAAGTATCATTTCCCCATCATATTTCTCCATCTGACTGCAGCCGATATGAACTTATGTACCATCATGCAAAAAGAATCAGATTGCAACAATTGTAAGTAATTCAAGGCTGGTATACACTTTCTAATATTCAAATATTTAAGCAATGGTATAAGATATGGTTTCCTAGGCCCGGCATACAGTTGACAAAAGAAAAAGAAATGAAGCATGGATTGAATAGACTAAGAATCACATTGACGGCTCCAGGCCCAAATCATTGTATCCATGTCAGGGATCCGAAAGTAAAAGATGCTCTGTGTTAAATCTGAATCTGAGCAAACAAAAGCGCTGACAGCGATGCGCGTAAGAGTTCAGGTAAGGCTCCATACGGTCAGTCGTCACTAATAAATGAGGGGCGGTCACACTCTCTTTACTAAAGTCTTGACTTTGCCTTCTCCTTCCTTGCACAGACAGAAACTCCTTCGCTTTTAAACATTGTTTGGATAGGGTGACCGGTTCATGTGGCCTATAAAAATATTCCATCCTCCCAAGCAGAGTAAATTGCTCCTTAATGCACCTCAGCCATGGTATAGAGTGAGCACGATCCAAACAGTCAGTTATGTCCTGATTCAGAAGAGGTTCCTGCTTGGAGCAGAGAGAGCGCCACAACAGGAGAGGCGCTACCTTAACAAGGTCCTCTAGATGAGATCAACCCGATTCAACATGAGAAGCATAAGCGGGTACGCTAGTGGGAACGGACAATAATCTCCTCAAAAAACACATTCTCACTAACCTGTAGCCACAAAATATTGGCGTACCCCCAAATTCTTGCTCTGTGCATATATACGGGGCAACACCAGGGCTTATAGATATTCATCATGACGTCCAAGGGTTTTGATCCGAGTTTCCATGCAAACCTGATGATTGCGTCGGTCTTCTTATCAAATTGAGACCTTTTAACCCGCAGATAATATAACCAAGAGCATTGGGGGTCAAAAGTTACCCCCAAGTATGTATTTAAAAGTTTCATTCCATTAATGAACTGTGGTTTCAGATTACTCGGGGGACGCCCATAAACAATTGTGTGTGATTTTGCAGTGTTAGTCAAGAGGCCAAGATCACTCAAGAATGCTGCAAAGCTATTTAGCAGCTTCTGCAGTGCACAGCTGTTCTTGAAATTAAAACACAGTCATCCGCGTATAACAATGTGGGAATACTTTTAGACCCCACTGAGGGTGGGGTCTAGAAGTATTTCTGCACATCTGCCTCCACAAGTGATAGGCTTACGTCCAGATTATTAATGTACAAGCAGAAATAAAGGGGGCGAGTACACACCCCTCGATTAATCCTGATTGGGGGTGGGTGCATTCACTATAAGTCCCATACTGAAGCAACCTGTTACTTCTTTATGTAGTATAGCTAGAAACTGGACCAGTGGAGGCTGATCTCCCATTTCTAACATTTGTGCCCAAGTTGCCCTCTTAACACAATCAAATGCTAAACTCAAATTCATGAACGTTAAGTGCTTGCAGCACGTTTTGGCCAACGTATATTTGTTGATAATTAGATGTAAGTTCAAGCACTGGTCAATGGTTCCAAGGTCCTTCCTAAAGCCATACTGGCCTGCAGAGAAAATGCCCTTCAGCAAAGGATTTTACCAAGTATTTTGGCTGTGGAATTGATTAGGGAAATGGGTTGGTAGAACCGTGGGTCAACTCTATCGCCCTTCTTAAAAATCAGTACTATGATAGAATTCGCCCATGTCTTGGGTGGGCTTATGACCTTTGTTCTTCTTAGGACATTAACAATTAGAGTGGCCCATATGTGAGCATTATCATTAAAAAGGGCGACTGGTACCCCATCTGGGACAGGGGCCTTGTTTCTGGCACTACGTTTTAATGCAGAGTTGACCTCCCCTAAAGGGATCAGAGCCAGTTATGAAGTGCCGGGTTGCAGAACATCCCCATGGATTCAGAATAATTATCCGAGATCAAGCTACTATCAAAAACCATGGAGTAGTACTCCAACCACTTATATTGTGGGATGGTGACATCTGATATTGTATTGTGAGTGTCTCCAAAGAAAGGAGCATTAACTGTATTCCAGAAGAGACGCATTTCACTCTCCGTGCTGGCCACATGGCGCTGTTCCCATGTGTCATGCCTTGCAGCTAAATTTCATTTACTAATTGCCTGTTTATACACCCAACTGCGCAGCTTTAATTCACCTACCTCTCTAGTTACCTTCTTAAGGGCTGAAATTAGATTTCTATGCGCCATTGAACAGGTGCCATCAAACCACTTCTGGGGGAGGGGGATCCCTATGTGAGTTCACAGACATCAGTATTTCAGTTTCAGTACTACATATCTCATTGGACGCATTCAGAGTACAGATCAGGTCCATTTCCTCTTCTAAACATGTCAGCAGCTGGTTCCCAGTTTTAGCTAGAAGGTCAGTTAGAAAAGCTTTTGGGTCCACTGTTGTCCATTTGCGGTGTATGCCTCTGTTGCGGTTGGCTTCTATAGGTAACATAGCGAAAGTAAGGCAGAACTGAGTTTTGCCCACAGAAAAAGAAAAAGTCGATGGTTTGTGGTCACTCACACAGTTGTCTATAATCGCAAAGTCAACAACCTTATGACTATATATATTCTGAAAAAAGGAAAAAATGTATTCAGCTCTCAGACACTTTGCCATGAAATGTGGTCTATTTACATGAAGGGGTAACAGTAGAATCTAGAGCTAACAAAATTGAATGCCTACTAATTAAGGCATTAAGGGTGATGCCACAAGGACTATGCTCAAAATGAGAGTAGTCTTCACAATCGCATCCGAGGGCACCAAAGACAGAGGTGCTAGAGATAGAACAGAGCCTACAATTAAAATCCCACCTCCCTCAAATGACCGCAAACTCTCCTTTAAGGCTGTTCAGAATCTTAACAAGACCTTGGTCGAGGGAATCCATTATATCCGTGTTAGCAGAGGTAAAAATATTATGAGAAAAATTTATTATAATAAATGTCCCTTTGGTATCCAACGATAGGCATGTAATCTGAAAATGAGTTGAACCAAGATTGGTTTTAAGAAACTTAGCATCAAGAATAGTGGATATCAGAGTTAGTAAAATACCCCTGTGATGGCCCAATCTGGAATAAATTGCCAGAGTGAATACAGAGACAAACCTATCGATAAATATTGCATTACATGTCCACGTCTCATGAAAGCAGATAATGTGGTGGTTCCTAATGAGATCAAGCCAGTCTACGGTGTGAAGCTTGTTTGGTAACCCAGACCCATTACCAAATAGACAAACCAGATCGGTCATGGGTTCAGCATTAAGAGAGTTAAAGGATACATTGGATCGAATATGTACAGCTGAATCCCCTGATGTGTGCATATAGTCACTGTTATCCATAATATAGGAAGTGTAAACATCGCCCTGAGAAGTGTATACATTACCCTGGGAAGATACTGACACAGCTAGTGACCCGGGGGTCTGTCTCAATGTAACGGGAAACTAGAAACCGAGCCAGCCCGGACTTGACACAAATACCCCAATAGTTCAGTGTTAAACTCTACCCCTTCATTTCCATGGATGTTGGCTCTTGTGCCCATCAAAGATGACATATTAAGGAGTCAAAATCAACATGTTCAAGCAGGGTGAAGCGATTATGGATTGGGATTGTGAGTAAGGTACTCCAAGAGGCTGGGGGCCTGTTCTATCTCGGAAGAGTTACATAATGAGGGTTATAAAAGTAGCCCAAGGGAAGGGCTTTACTGCTGGTATGGAAAGGATTCATCATAGGACAGCTTATTTAATAAGTGGCCTACCATGTTTGTGGCCCTAAAGTTAATGGCCACGCAGTCCCCGACTTCCCTTTCAGGTCTGCATCCTACCCTGGCCATTAATAATGTTGCTATTGCAATTATCTAGTGCTAAATTGCTTCCCAACCAATTAAATACTTTATTCTTCAATTGGGTGACATCCTCAATTTGATTAATGTGTAGCGTGGGAATATTCAGACTATCACAAAAAGGGTGGCTTCTGGTAGTAATTGCAGAACCCTATTACGTGACTGCAAAGCATTTCCCTCATGAATACAATCATCTCTCCTCCTCTCCCTTATAACTGATACAAGTGAGTCAGGAGTTCCGCCCTGTAAACCTAGGGCCTTGAGCGGGGCACTGCCTGGGAAAAGGCTCCCTGAGTGATAAGAAGCTGCCCATTGGTTTTAATGGTGCCTTCACTACCGGACAAGCGTTCCCTTCTCCTGCAGTGCTCTTAGCCCCACTACACACTCATCTAGGCTTATCAAAAATAAATGGGGGGAGGGGAATCGAAGGCCCCAATCTTCTGGGTTCAACCCTGCCAGAACCTTACTCAAAGAGTAACTTTAATGATGCATCAATACTCTTAAGTACCCCCATAGATTGGTTCCAGGGATTTTGCCTGGGCTACCTTCACCTCTGTGTTGTCAACAGAATATGAAATGTATCCACCCTGAGCCGGCTTGGTAGGCAAAACTTTGACTTTAAGGAACCTCCTGGACAAAGAAGCATTAGTCAACCCCTAGCTCACAATACAGAGTTAAGAAAATGACCTTTTGGTCCTGAAGAAGGTGATATAAATTAAGTAATCACCGAAACTTACGTAGACCATTGATTACACATCTGGGAATCCTACACAAAGAGACGTATGAAGTAATAATATAGAAGAAACAACGAGGGAAAATAATTGAACTAATCTCTATTAAATTCTGATATCATTACCGGTCAGATATCTACAGCAGATTGGATCCCATTGTGATGTGTATTTTATAGTTTCTTTTTTGCTTTTGTATGGCATGTTTGAGAGTATGATTGATGAGAATGAAAGTTATGAATGCGGAGATGATGGTCTTTTCTAGGGGAGTTCGTATTTTGAATGTTTTTCTCAAATGCTTTTTTCATTGATGTTCTAAATCATTATGCTATGTCTAATTGATGTTTTTTAGTGTTTTCATGCTCATATATACATAATAACGCGAAAAAAAGAATTTTGTTATGTAAAATAACTTGTGAATTCAAAAAAATAAAAATTCAAAAAAAAATGTGATTGCATGTGAAGAACTGTTTGCCCATGGGGAAAATGTATTCTTCGGGAGTCTTTACCACAGTTAAGATACGATAGGTCAGATAAGAGGTTTTGTTCTTTGATTGTTTTCCTTCCCCCTCCTCTTGGACCTTAAAGTAAATTTGAGGTTACCTTCTTCTTACTGTACAAAGAAGCATTAGTATCAGCAATAAAAAAAGAAGTCACTCTAGAGTTATTTGATGACTTTGTAGTACATATGTTAGTTGACTGCCCTCTAGCTGTCGTCTTTTTAGGTGGAGAGGAATCCATGTTTTCAGTACTATCAATAGGGGGGCAGCACAAATTAATTACTAGGTCCTCGTTTAGTACACATAAGTTAGTAGAACCCTTCCTTGGTTCCTTGTTTAAAGCCTGGCATGGAGGGGTGGAGGAGATACCAGCCCCACTAGTTCCAGAGTCTTGGACCACTGAATAAATTAAGGTAAAGCGAGGAGCAAACCAGCGCTATAAGCACAATGATCAACAGGCCTCTCCTCCCACTCTGGTGCTCTCAAGGTCCTCTGGGACACGTAGTCCTACCAAATGCTGCCAAAAGTTGTCCCTGGCAGTGACACAACAAATCAGCACGGGCAAGGAACAGACTCGAGGTCCCAACCCAGAATGTGCAAACACACAGAGCGTCAATGCTAGGGGACGAAGTCGCCCCCCAGCAAATATGTAAGAAATCAGCGCAGACAGAAATAAGGATATCGGAGAAACTTCTTAAAGGGAAAAAGCTATAGTACCTGGGTGTTATGAACCAGTCCTGTCATACAAACCAAGCAGGCAGCGCCCAATCGCAAAGCCACGAGAGGTGGCCCTGGTCTAGCTCTTCCTGGACGCTGACGGGCGCGGGATGGGACTGTCTTTGGCCTGGGTGCATCCCACACAGCGGAAGGAGTAAGTGCGCTATAAAGCTACACGCAGGAACAGGGACGGGTGATTTTAGGGCCTCCTCCTCAGCCCTGCAAGGTCGTGGAACTGGTTGTCCCCCTTGATACTGCAACAAGAATCATTTTTGTGGAGGGAAAGCATACTTCTATGTGTTTTTTGGACGTAGGTTGTTGTTTGATGTTCTTTAAACACTTGGATGTTAAGCAATTTGACTGACAAAGGAATAGCCAAAAGTCACTCTTTTTGCTCAATTTCAACAACTTGTTGTTTTGGGTACTCTAGAAGCATGATAATTTCAGTGCCTACCATCTTTAGTTAATAATGAAAGAAGGGCTGACCGCATGAAAAATATACTAAGCTAAATATTCTCGGATATCTGGATCTTCCTTATCATGTATTTCTTATGGAGTGAACAGGGGCACCTACTCAGCTAAGGAGCATTGCACCACTGCTCTCAGAGCAGAAAAAAGGAAAAATAAAATGACAATAACATTGTTATTATCCTTTTATTTTTCGGAGCTTCAGGGCTGGGTTTGGGCGGACGGGGCTGGTGCCACAGGGGGATGAGTGGTTCATGCATTCAAGTGCGCATGGCGGTTTGGACGTCTTGGGCCGGCCCAACAGTCATGCGCATTTTGCATGTTCCCCAGTAGGCTGTTATGCACAGCCTGTTAGGGAGCATGCAAAGGCTCATAGTCCCGGTCTGAGCATTGAACCACGGCTCTCAGACCAATCACAACGCTTTATTGCAGAGTTGGGTTTGGCTTAGGGGAGCCTGTGTGCTTCTGGGACTCGTCAGGAAGCAAGTTCTCTGTACTGGGGTGAATGTATGACATTGTTCTGCATTCTGTCCATCAACTGTTGTTTTTGCATTTGTCACCCCGAGAGGGAAGGGTATGCCCAGACGTCGGTCCCGTGCTCTCCATGCCACCGGAATCAAGCTATCCTGTCTGAAGAGGGGTGAAACCCCGAAACCGGTCCTAGGATGCTTGTTTCCAGTCCAGGGAGGACCTGGCTTGGCAGTTCAGGCTGGACTGTTCCCATGAGGCACAGGGTCAAGACTGATTTGCATATGGCTGGGTTCAAACTGGAATGGCATGGTGAGCAAAAAAACGATGGATTTAGGCCCAGATCTCTGTACTGGGGTGAATGTATGACATTGTTCTGCATTCTGTCCATCAATTGTTGTTCTTGCATTTGTCACCCCGAGAGGGAAGGGTATGCCCAGACGTCGGTCCCGTGCTCTCCATGCTACCAGAATCAAGCTATCCTGTCTGAAGAGGGGTGAAACCCCGAAACCGGTCCTAGGATGCTTGTTTCCAGTCCAGGGAGGACCTGGCTTGGCAGTTCGGGCTGGACTGTTCCCATGAGGCACGGGATTAGACTGATTTGCATATGGCCATGTCTAAACTGGGGTGCAGATATAAACTTCCTGTTATTCTCATGCACTATGGCCTTACCTTACCTGCAGTAATAAACTTCGTGTCATTCTCATGCACTATGGCCTTACTTTCCTTGCTATAATAAACTTCCTGTCACTCTCACGCACTATGGCCTTACCTTCTCCATAGTAATAAACTTCCTGTCATTCTCACGGATTATCGCCTTACCTTCCTTGCTATAATAAACTTCCTGTCATTCTCACGCACTATGGCTTTACCTTCACCATAGTAATAAACTTCCTGTCATTCTCACGCACTATGGCCTTACTTTCCTTCAGGGCACAAGTCCTAAAAAAGAAGTGGGGGGACGCTCGAGTTAGGTTGTGTCAACGGAAGTGACGTCACAACAGGAATTGTCACGAAATTTGCTGGTCTCCGTCTGAAATGCGTGAATACATACAAGATACAAGTAGAGGTATAATACTTCAATAAGTGGCAGTCACTCAAAACACAAGAACACACTATACACAGGACCCATTCCTCGGACTACACGGTTATTACAGACTCGGGCCGTAGGCAGTACGGGCATCTGTCGGGGTCCCTAGAAGTGACATGCTCGGCGTGTTGATAGCGCAGCTCCTTGAAGCCTTGGCGCCTCGGCTTGGCTCTGAGAAAGGCTGGCAAGGGGAGGGCGCGAGGTGGAAGGGGAGATTATTCTGAGCCTCGGGTGCATTTGAAAGGCATTCATTCGCACGTAGGTGCAGACTCGGATACCGGCTACATCTTTTGGGCAGGGGGGACGGCGTCCACCCGGTAACAACCCAGTAAAATAAGTGGGGGGACGCCGTCCACCCGCGTGGTACCCCGACTCGAGCCCTGCTTTCCTTGCTATAATAAACTTCCTGTCACTCTCACGCACTATGGCCTTCCTTTCCTTGCTATAATAAAGTTCCTGTCATTCTCACGCACTATGGCCTTACTTTCCTTGCTATAATAAACTTCCTGTCACTCTCACGCACTATGGCCTTCCTTTCCTTGCTATAATAAACCTCCTGTCATTCTCACGCACTATGGCCTTACCTTCTCCATAGTAATAAACTTCCTGTCATTCTCACGCACTATGGCCTTACTTTCTCCATAGTAATAAACTTCCTGTCATTCTCACGCACTATGGCCTTACCTTCTCCATAGTAATCAACTTCCTGTCATTCTCACGCATTATCGCCTTACCTTCCTTGCTATTATAAACTTCCTGTCATTTTCATGCACTATGGCCTTACCTTCCCGTCGGTAATAAAAGTTGTCATTCTGATGCACTATGGCCTTACCCTCCCCACAGTAATAAACTTGCTGTCATTCTTACGCACTATAGCCATACTTTCCTTGCAATAATAAACTTCCTGCCATTCTCACGCACTATCGCCTAAGTTTCCTTGCGATAATAAACTTCTTTCAATCTCACGCACTATGGCATAGGCCTTCAAAGGTTTTGATGCAGAGACCCCCTTGTCAAACCTTTTTAGGCGCAAGGACTCCTTTCTGACAAATGTTTCTAGAAACTGGTACTCCTCATCAACATCTATCGACAACCATAAATGTTTGTTAGACCTGGCACCTTTTGGCAGGTTTCCCCTGTTTCTTTCCTCTCCGACCTCCTAGTTCTGACTTTCTCTCTGCTGCTCAGTGTTAAAGTGCAAGTGCTCCTATCGTAAAATGTATTATGGATTGTTTTTTCCAATACTTGTTCTTTTGTTTTTTTACTGCAAGAGGATTTTTTTAATGTTCTAGACAGGACTCAAAATGCTAGCTCGACCCATTGCTTGTTTGTACATTGAACACTGCAAACGTAGTTTCCTCTGGCTGCCTGTGTTGTTTTAAGATAAGCAGGTGGTGCGGGTGAAAGGACCCAGGTTAGCAGCATTGATGTCCACACTCGTCCATACCACTCCAAGTTTCCTCAGGAGTCAATATGCATGAACAACGGTTTGGGGCTAGATAGAAGAGCATGGATTCTAAAAAGTACTTGGGACTCCAAGCTCAAATGCATTTCAGGTGTTTTTGTTTGTCAGAGGTAGACACAGGAGTTTTAGGAGAAGGGCTGGAACCAGAAAACATGAAGAGGTGAGGGGCCTCCTCTATTTATTTATTTATTTATTCACTTATAAAGTGCCTGGTTACACCTAGCGGTGCGTCCCCGCGCTGAGACATCAAAGGGTAGACCTTATAGTGACATGCGCCAATCAGAGATCTGTTTTATGAAATAGCCATGTCTTCAGAGTTCTGCAAAAAGTATTTTCGCTAGGTTCTGTTCTCATGGTCATTGGCAGAGTGTTCCATAATTTGGCCGCCAGGTACCTAAAGGAGCGGGCTCCCATTCTGGCTCTAAATATTCTAGGGACAGTCAATAAGGCCATATCCCTTGATCGTAGATTCCGTCCAGGGATGTATCTTGTCAATAGGGGTTGAAGATAATGAGGGCTTTTGTATGTGAGTATGCGATGACAATAGCACATAGCCTTGAATAGGATTCTCTTTTCTATTTTCTATGCTTTTGCCAATGCCTTTACTCCCAAGATATTAGTATTCTCATGATCAAGGTAAACAACAGAAAAGCACAGAACAACCACTGTAATGTGATACCTCATCGGTGTTGTAGATGATCTGCAGTCCTGAAGATATCATCTCCACCAGGTAGAGCAGGAACAAGGACACCGCATTTATCTGAAAGAAAGAGAAGCCCTGACAGGTTAAGTCTAACAAGCTGACAAGAGCCAGGAGTAAAGCATATCTGAGCACAAGGTGAGGCTGACGAAGCGCAGAGAGGCCCTGCGCTTGGGTGAACCGAGTAAACTACAGTGCAGGTTCATTAAAAACAGTAAGCGGCGCTGCCAGACAGCTAGCTCAGCAGTGCCGGAAACACACTGAGGTGAGACGCTGATGGCGAAGCTGCTGCAAGGGGGGCTGTAAACAACTTGCCTTGACAACGTTCTCCTCTCACGGGCTCAATCCCAGACCACCCTTCCAAACGCTTCTGCTGCTGAGGAAGTGTGCTTCGCCCACAGGTCATTATTTATGCCAAATTGCTTCACATTCATTTAAATGGCAGATTTATTAGCAACAAAGTGCCAGAGCAAAGTAACTAATGGCTGTAGGGTCGGCTGCATATCTTAAAAACAGCACAAGCATCACTGCTAATGAACAAAGCCTTGTTACATGGGGGAAAGGATTCATTTTAATCAAAGGTTGATTATCTGTTGTTGTGGTGGGGCAGTGAAAATAAATGTGTCCAAATAAAACCTTATTTGGAGTAAGTGTACTAATAAACGCACATTTATGCATTTATCACTACAGGGCATAGGCCAAATCCAAGTGTATTACTACAGCATAGCAAAGAGGACATGGAAGACATAGATAATGAATTGAGAGATTTCAGATTTTATAATCAAGAATTTAAAATGGGTATATCTAAAGAAGCTTTTTTCTAATTTTTATTTTGAGTACCTAAAATATAGTACTTTATTACTTGATTATAAAACCATTGCAACACATGGTTAAATACAGTAGTGAGTATAAAATAATTCATATTAAAAGACTTTAAAAAACAGTCGAAAACTACTCCCACCAAAAGCATTGCACATTCGTCAGAATAGATATTTATAAGGAGCCTAAAGAAACATCTGAGCAAATAAGATCACAAGAGAAGAAAAAAGAAGAACCACATATACCAGAAGGTCCAGACGACTGGAGCCTTAGCTAATTACTAAACCTAAGCAGTAGAGAAGCATACACTAGAGTTACGCTAAGTAATAGGGACAAGCTTAGGATAATAACATCAAACAGTAAGGTGCAAGGTGCTTAGACTAAAATATTTTAAAATCTTTACTCTTGGCACTAGTTCCGGAGTTTATACTGGATCTGAATGTCAGTGAATTGTGGACTGGTGATTAGTCTACATGCACCTGTCACCCTTAGCAGGAGAGGGCATTGCTCAAAAAGAAAATTGTCTGAGTTTAAAAAACATGATGACTGCAGTATGAAAGTGCAATGGATGATGGTGTTTTGTTTTGTGCTGTTTTATATGGGAAACAAGTTCCAACTGATCAGGAATACAGCGAGACCGATTGCAGCAAAAGTAAAGGTTTGTGTGATAGCACAAATTCTGGCAAATCTTACACAACCAGGATAAATACTTAGGGCCTCATTAGGAGGCCGATCGGACAGGCTCCCGTCGTCTTTTCAGAGGCAGTCAGAACGCTGCGGTCTCGTCTGAATCGGTCGGTCCAACTGCCGGATTACGATGCATGCATCGTGTACTCTGAGCAAGCGCTGACAGGCGGCCGACTCCGACAGCCTTCCTCTGACCGCTGAGATGGCGATCGGAGAGAAGCAGCAGTCACAGTGCAGTCAGTGGCTTAGCAAGGATGGGCGGTCCGCCCTGGGTGGCATGAGTTTTGGGGACGGTGGCCTCCCCCCACCGCTTTCACCTACGGATGTCACGGGGCGGCAAACACAGAGGCCGCCACAGGCGGCAAAATGTCTAGCTACACCACTGATGGCAGTGCAGGGATCTCCGACCGCCATCCGGATTACGATGCAGGTTTCCGACTACCTGTCCGACTGGCTTGAGTCGTCAGAAATGAAAGTTATGGGGTGCATACTTATCCAATTCTGCTTCTCCTCAGCAGTCTCTGCCTTGGACTCCCTACACCTGAGTAGCTGAACCCGGATGTCTACGACTCTGTGGGAGCAGGAATCCAGGTTAGTCCTTCTGCTATACGTACCCCCACTGACTGGACTGTGCACATTCCATCACACTCCAGAAATGGAGCCCAAGGCATATCCCAACATATGTTGTGCATTTGTGTAGAATTCACGTTTTCTGTGATTTTGTATGCACTTGCAGCAACATATTCGGGGATTTGTGCACCGCTGTAGATGAGACCGTCGCGGTTGCATTGTAATACGGCAGGGGAAACTTTGCCGGCCCCGGCTGTCGGAATTGGGCCTCAGCGTTTGGATGGACGGTTCAACTGGCATCGTCATGAGGTTCTAAATTTGGCCACTAAAAATCAATGGCTATCAGCAGGGCTGTTATCCTATCTAATATACTCTTGTTCCTTATCCCATCAGGCTACCAAAAATCAATATTTTTTCAACCAGTGGCCCTTCAATAGACTTTAATGCATGGATAAATATCTACCTGTGTCGAGTGAGGATACCAGATCATTTCATTTAGTAGTAAAATATTTCTTACTTTCCAGCTTCATTAGGAGCTAAACTTCCAACTACAAACCCAAACTTGCAGTAAAACTCTGCATCCTAGGCCCACTACTTGCGGGACCATTTGAGATCCTTTCATTAATTTATCTGACATAGAAGAGGTATGCAGGAGATATCAAAAGTACGTGGTCTTCGGTCTCTGTTAAAGCTCAAGGCTAAAATTAGGGAATATTAAAAGGGTAGTTATCATGCAGGGTTTTGGATTGGTGGAGTCACTGGGAAAAGCTGATCGTACAGGGTTTGTGGGGGGCTTTGTTGATTAAAAAGAAAATCCTAACCCAATGCCGGTTTGCACCTCCTTTGCCAATCACAAATTTGGGAGGTGGGGTACTTACTTGATTTTGCTGCCAATTACTTGGTAAAAAACAATTGATGGACGGAAAGCAGGACAATGCAAACATTCACCCCCAGTCACAAGGATCTGGGTTAAATCCATCATTCTTTTGCTTACCACATCACCCCAGATTGGACCGGCCATATGCAAATCAGTCTTGACCCTGTTCCTTGTGGGAACAGTCCAGCCCAAACTGCCAAGCCAGGTCCTCCCTGGACAGGAAACAAGCATCTTGGGACCAGTTTCGGGGCATCACCCTTCATCAGCCAGGCTAGCTTGAATACAGTGGTGTAGTGAGCACGGAACACACGTCTGGGCACACCCTTTCCACTTAGGGCGACATATGCAAAAGAAACAATAAATGTTCGGAATGCTGGACAATGCAAACATTCACCCCCAGTCACAAGGATCTGGGTTAAATCCACCATTCTTTTGTTCACCACACCACCCCAGCTAATTGGTTGGCACACAATCTCTTTCGATCCTGATCCAGTTAGGTCCATCCCAGTGGTGTTACAAAATTCGAGGGGCCACCCTGCAAAGTACATGAAGGGGACCCGCCCTCTCCGGACCCAGTGAGGAGCATTCAGGCCAGGGATCTGCCGCCCAAGCACAGTGCCAGAGAGGGTCCACCTGGAGCTCGGGCACCACCAGCATCATGGGGGCTAATGTTACGTCACTGGTCAATCCATGACATACTGTGGACATTCAGGCTGACGTCCCGACTACCCCACCAGGCATTACCGGGGCCCAATATTTACATAATGTAGGCATTAAGAGTGATAATCTATCCAAGACATAACTGGGGCCCTTTCATAACTTTCTGTGGACACTTAGAGTAACACTCTAGCTTTCTAATGCACAAACGGGGCCCATCCATGACGTGCTGTGGACATAGTTTCACACGTTCCGGTTATTCTATGTACACCCTACTAGTTCAGTGTAATGTCTTACAAGGGTAACCCTATATGCCCACGGGGACCAGAGCAAGTATTAGATATGTACACGGTGTGAAGTGTTAATCATTTAGCAATGGGGAGTCACACAATTAGTTAGCGAGTCCCACACATCAATGTAATAACTCAAACAAAATATGTTAGAGTTTATTCTCTAAGGTCTATGCAGTCATCAGTATGACAATACATACAGAGTACGGACGACTCCGTGCTCTGGTGAGTGGGTAGATACATAAACATAAGAAACTATACAACCATGGTTCAAAATATGATTTTGATGAGGATCGGATTGTGGGTTATTACACATTCATATCAATAACTTTGGATTTATGAACCAAGGGGGAAGATGTCGACGTTTCGACCCTGGGTTATTGAACGGGTCTCCTCAGGACTAAGTCATCTGGCTTAAAACGTACTGGAAATTTGAAATGCTGTGTCCACCACTTCATGGAAATCTCAACCACTATCCAATGTCTGGTCTGATTATGGCCACAGTATGTCTAAATTGCAAAGGGATTGACTACACGATAGTTCCTTGTCCATCCAAATCTTGTGACAGTAATATGTCACGTACCCATATATGTGATTCCACACTGCCATGAACACTCAGTAATAAAGGGTTCTGTGATCTTTATGTGACAACAAGCTCACATCAGCGCACCCTGCCAAGAATCACTGCCTCGTGCACTGAAGGACAGCATCCTTACATGCACTGTCTTCTTACCGATTCAAATGAATACATTCACTGCTATGTTCATTTATCCTGAATATATAGTTTCAAGAGTAATTGACTGAAAAAAAATCACTCATAATCCATTTCAGTGTATGATTGTATTGACCACCACACAGGCAAAACAATGTACTGTAGCGCAATATGCTTTAATAAGTGTACACTTATATTCTTGGATCTCTACTGTGTGCCAAGTTAATCAAGCAACTCATTCCAGACTGCACTAGTCCTTCTACAGGGGCTGTTTCAAGGAGGGCTCATTCCCAATTCACCAATCTTTGAGGAACATAGGGACAAACAAGCAGAGGATTAAATATCCTAAGCGGATCAAAACTAACTGCTTACTAATATTGGGAAAGTATACTTTGGACATTCTGGTTATCCCTCACACAATATTAGCCAGTCCATGACATAATGAAGTACTTAGGTCAATGTTTTGCCTTTTCCAGTCAAAAGAGGGGGTCAGTCCTGGATGTAAAGTAGGGGGTCAGAGTAACATGCTGGCATTTCTAGGTATACTAATGGGCCATCACTGATCTACTGTAGGCATTCAGGGTAACATTTGGGCTATCCTAGCATATCAGGCACCCAATGAATATGTATTGTGGGCATTCACAATGGACGGCATTCTGGCCACCCATTGTCTAAGGTTTATCCAGAGACGTCCGAGGTTCCAAATGACATGGAATGTGTTAGTAAGTCGACTCCCTAGCTCAGTAGGTTGAGAGGTTGACTTAGAGGTATACAGTGTCCATGTGAACAATCCAGAGTCTACATTTAGCAGCATTGAGGCATGGTGCCATTCTTCCCAGACTATTACTCAAGATGAGCAAGTAGGGAAGAGAAAGACAGAGAATGGCTGGAGAGCATGGGAGGTTTGTTAAGGATACCAAAAGTATTCAGTACTAGCCATGAAACAGGGTAGAGAAGGTAGTGACCCAAAGAAACACCTGCCTCCCAAGAATGTGCTTTATGTAGCCATTTAACTAAAAATATAAGAGGAAAGAAAATATTATTGTAAGTGAGGGCTGCTCAAAAAGAGTTGGAATATATATATATATATATATATATATATATATATATATATATATATATATATATATATATATATATATAATATTTTTTTATATAAACAATTTTATTGGTTTCAGCACAATACAAAAGGTCACATTCAGATCAAGTAGCATATCACAATCACCATCATTTAATAAAGCTTGTTGTACAGCACCCAAAGAATCCAATATGAGAGCCAGATCACCACTCCCCCACGCCCCCACCACTTGCTCGATATCTTGTCATATTTAGCAGGTAAAAAGAAATTGGAGAAATTACTAAAAACGGAGCTTTCAAAGTGGTGGGAGAGTAAATCACTTGAAAAGTATCGTGATGCAGGCAGGGTGCCGCGAGGATTGCTTGTTATGATTGCACCCTCTTATGAGAACCCACACCCTGACATGCTCTCAGAGTGGGCTACTAACAACCTTCAATCCTCTATGAACATGGTTCATATTTTAATCAAATATGCTGTGATTGATAGAGAACGGATTTTAAAGGAGATCGATGAACTGAACAACGTTCTTGATGCCCATGAACAAAAGGATATCATTGCCAAGGGAAGAAGCACAATAGCCAATAAACTAAAACAGTACGAGGATACTATCAAAACTCGTAAGGCTTTCAAATTTGCAAGGGACAGGGATGATTACCTGGCGGGAAGGGTTTTTACGTTCTCACGCAAATTTGACAACGTGAAAAGAAAGGCTCTCACTGACCAGGTTCCTCTGAACCGCACCAATGTTGACAATGATATTTCTACTAATGATGTTGAATCTGATACTAACTCTCTCACCAGCGGGGATTCGGAGGAAGGCCCCAGTATTCAAGCTACATCCAGCAATGTGACAATAAGACATACCTTAGGGGAGGAGCTTAATTTTTTAACTATGGACAGGCGAGCAACCTTACGCCCCAGAAACCCCCAGAGCCAAACCAGCGCAGCAGCAGCAAGCGTCGGAGAGAGAGGCGCAGGCAGCGCCTCAAGGCCATCAAACAGGGGCAGAGGAGGGCAGAAATGGAAACGTTAGACTCTCATGACAATACCATTATTAATTTAACAGACACGATACTATCTGAAGCTGAGAAACAACTACTAATGCTTGGTTTGTCATTCTGTCCTGAGTCTAACTTTTCATATAAACAATCACGCATTGACGTCTACAAATTTATTCGTAAGATTAAATTAAAGAAGTTCTTCCAACTTAATAAATCTACCACTGAGGCTACCACTTCTAACACTGTGCTGGATGATTTACAAGTTCGGGACTCCAACATGATTCAAATGATGCAATCCTTGGCTAAGGAAAGCTCGGACTCTCCAATTTGTGACAATGACTGTGAACAACTCGAAGGGATTAATACGGGATTGGCGGCTGCCAGTCCGTTTCGCCCTCCGTCTTGTTTTTACCCAATGATGCCTAAAGATTCTGTAGATGTTTTTAGTGACATGGTAATTGATGACTTGAAAAAATTAAATTAGTTGACTTACTCCAAATGTGGTAAAATTGATTGGAAATTGAGGAATTATTGGGCATTAATCAAAAAGATACGTGATAATGGTCAGATTGTGGTCATGGGTGCTGACAAGGGAGGGAACATAGTTTTATGGCCTAAACTTGAGTATCTTCAGGAGGCGCAACGCCACTTATCGGATACTACCTGCTATTGCAAAGTAGGTCGAGATTATCTCACACAATTTAAAAAAACTGTTTTCTCCATGCTGGCACAATGGAAAAGAATGGGGCTTATCTCTAAGAATGAGTATCTATTTCTTAAAAATGATTATCCAATTACTGCCACCCTTTACTTCATCCCCAAAGTTCATAAGGGAATTCATCCTATACCTGGCAGACCCATCATCTCTGCCAGGAAGAGCCTTTTGGAAGCCATGTCCAAGTATGTTGATTATTTTCTTCAGCCACATATGACTGCATTGTCGTCCTTTATCAAGGACACTGGCGATTTTTTGAAGAAAATACAAGAAGTTCATTGGCAACGGAATTTCTTGTTGATCACGCTTGACATTGCTTCCCTCTATACGAGCATAATACACTCACAAGGATTGGAGGCTGTAGAATATTTCTTGGGTTTTCGTTCCATCAATTTCAAAGAGCATAATGTCATGCTCCTACAAATGATTGACCTTTGCCTTAACAACAATGTATTCCTCTTCAATAAAGTTTTATACAAACAACTCAGGGGCGTGGCCATGGGGGCATGTTTTTCCCCTACCTATGCCTGCCTTTTGGTGGGTTGGTGGGAGGAACATGTCCTCCGAGTCACACACAAGAATGTGTGGGATTCACACATTCGATATTATGGCAGGTACATAGACGATATTTTTATCGTCTGGGAAGGATCTCAAGAGGAGGCTCTCTCTTTTGTAAATTCAATTAATAACAACATTATGAATTTACAATTCACGGCCAACATCAGCAAGGATAGGGTGGAATTTTTGGATGTGGAAGTCTTTATTTCAGACGACCACATAGAAACCAAATTACACAGGAAGAGCACTGCTGGGAATTCCATCTTACATGCCAGCAGTGCCCATCCACCCCACCTCATATACAGTATACCATATGGGGAATTTCTTCGCCTACGGCGCATTTGCAGCCGTCAGTCTGACCTTGTACAATGTCAGAAGGAAGCCTTCAATCGATTCCTTGCCCGAGGTTATAATCAAGCCAACCTCAAAAGAGCACTTGATAAGGCTAATTGTTGCTCACGTGAAACCTGCCTTCCCATTGAACAACCCCACACCACAGTTTCTGAGAGTGTAGTAACGAATGAGGTTACACAACCAATCAGATTAATTACCACTTTCTGTAAACAACACAAAAATTTCCGGGGTATCATTTATAAACACTGGCCCATTGTCCTAACTGACATGACTCTTAAATTTTTGTTGCCTGACTTACCAAACATCACATTCAGGAGAGCACCCTCTATGAGGGATGCCTTAGTTAAATCTAATCCTGAAGTCACGGAAACGGTCACTTGGTTATCACGTTCTGGCTTTTTCAAATGTGCTTCATGCCGTGCTTGCAAATTTGGAACTAATGTTTCTGAATACACTACAGCGTTCAGTAACATTCCAACACAAATAAAACATCATTACACCTGTCGCACGGATCATGCGGTTTATGTGCTTGAATGCACTTGCCATCTCAAGTATGTGGGCAGCACAAAATTACCGGTTTTCAATCGCATTTTGCAACATCTTCGTGCGATTGTTAACTCGGATCCCACGTACCCTGTTGCCCGACATTTTAAGGCCGTTCATTCCAACAAAATCAGTGACTTAAAATACTTTGTCATTGGGGCAGTGCCCCCTTCTATTCGTGGGGGTAATAGAGAGAAATTACTCCGCCAGTTAGAATCCTCTTTCATCCTATTGCTTGACACCAAAATGCCAAATGGGATGAATACGAGTGAGGATCTGCACAATTTTTTATAATGAATGTATTAACTTGATATATGATCCTTTGAATTTGTTGTTTCTGTATAGATGTGTTATTTATTTTTTGGATTAGTCACATATACATCTAGCTGTTTTATGCTTCCATGGCAGTGTCAATATCAAATTTATTCTTTTAAGATTATTTTTCTTTACTGTCTTCTGCTTCACCTCATTTTTTTCTTCCCCTTCCTTTCCCCTCTCCTTTTTCTTTCCATTTACTGTTCGATTATTTCAATTTTTTCATCTCTATATTTGTATCATTTTGGGATTTTTAAGCAATTATTGTTTACTTAATTTCCAAATTTATCTCCAGAGAATACTGAGCCTGAAACTGCATCATTTTTAGCCAATGAACTGTGGATTAAGTGTTTTAGTTTATTTCAAATTTGATTGGGACCAACAACTGTATTCAATTAACTCTGGGGCACTTGCCGGATATTTGTTACAATCATTGTATGTTCATTCATTATGATTTGAACTATTTTCGGAGTGTTGAACTCTTTGAAATTTAATTCACATTAGTTTCATGGTGATTGCTCGGTTCTCTAGTATTTTGTTTATGTTTATTGAGCACGAGGAAACTGATTGGGTGTAACTACCTTTTTAAGGAAGGTCCGGTCTCAGCGCGTCATGTGATCAAGATCGCGGAGGCGATCGAAACGCGTCTGAGGCGGACACTTGTCTGACTTATATGAAATAAATCAGAAATGAAATGCAACTTTAAACTGCTTGGCGAACTCTTATTGGACGAACAACAACGTGTGGGTCTCGTGGTCCGTACCTGTTTCTAGACTCCCCAGCTCGATTGGGAGTTCAGGACTTATCTTCATATATATATATATATATATATATATATATATATAATATTTTTTTATATAAACAATTTTATTGGTTTCAGCACAATACAAAAGGTCACATTCAGATCAAGTAGCATATCACAATCACCATCATTTAATAAAGCTTGTTGTACAGCACCCAAAGAATCCAATATGAGAGCCAGATCACCACTCCCCCACGCCCCCACCACTTGCTCGATATCTTGTCATATTTAGCAGGTAACCTTGGGCCTCATACACCGGCTTCTGTTGATGGGCACACCAGTCCACCCCACGTCACCACTGAGATAACGTAGGAGGATCAGGAGCATTCCAGTGGGGCGCTATGTCCTGCTTGGCCACCATAAAGGTAGTACCCCGGAGAGTCCAGTCAACTTGTGTGCCCCCCCACTCCATCAATTATCCCCAACAGTATAGGCAGCAGGGAAAGCTCCACTTCCCACCCCAGTACTTCTGAAAGTTTCGTAACCACAGCTTCCCAGTATCGGGTTATGATAGAGGAGGACCAAACCATGTGGTAGAAGTCTTCAGGGGCTGGGAGCAGCGAGAGCATTTGTGGCTTGCAAGGAGCTCTGCATTAAACAGACGGTCAGGCGTGAGATATGCACAGTAGATATAGTATGTTTGGACCATTGGGAATCTGGAGGATATTGTGATGACTCTGGGGTCCATCAGCGCGTCGTACCAATTCTCATCCTCTAAGGGCCCAAGCCTGCCCTCTCACTGGGTTGTAAGGTAGCTCAGAGTATAAGGGGCATTGATGATTAATGTGCAGTATATCTGCGAGACACCACCTTTTCCTAGTGCATCCATCATAAGCTTTGCCTCAAAAGGGCTGAATTCCAGGAGTGTTGTGCCTTGTAAGAAGTTCGTGAGCAGTGCATGGTGTAATCGCAAATATTTACAGAATTGTGTTGTGGATAATGCATTCTCAGTTTGGAGCTCCTTAAAGGAGTGCATGTGTGTGATGGACCAAACATCTCCCAATTGTGAGATGCCAATGGCGTGACAGTGATTAAATCCTTCCAGCGTGGCCACCTCTCCCAACCATGTGTCCTGCCACATGGAAGACTCCAGAGTGAGTTTAGAGCTCCATCCAGTATGTCTAAGCACAACCCTCCACCCCAGAAAGATCATCCCCTGTTGAGCCAATCATTTATTACCAGGACCTGCGATGCCAGATAATATAGGTACAGGTTTGTCATACCAAGGTCCCCGTCATATGGAGCACGTGGACAGTTGATACAGGCCAGCTGCGGTCTAGCATTGCCATAGAAAGGCGATGGCCACTGCATACATCTCTCGAAACCAGTGGTGGGGCAGTATCTGTGGAATGTTCTGATAAAGAACCCGTGGCAGCACCATTATTTTATATAAGGCTATCCTGCCCCTTACATTCAACGGAAGGGACTGCCACTTATTGATGTCTGCTTTGATTCTATGGGTCAAACGAGTAATGTTAAGGGATCATTCAAGCTAGCCTGGCATATGAGGGGTGTTACCCCGAAACCGGTCCCAGGATGCTTGTTTCCAGTCCAGGAAAGACCTGGCTGGGCAGTTCTGGCTGGACTGTTCCCATGAGGCACAGGGACAAGACTGATTTGCATATAGCTGGGTCTAAACTGGGGTGGCAAAGTGAGCTAAAGAACAATGATGGATTAAACCCAGATCTGTGACTAGGGGGTGAGTGTCTGAAAAGTTTCAGCGCTCCGTTCATCATCTCCTTGTGTTTGCTATGCTAAGGGACCATGTCAGCGTGAGGTGAAGTGCCACCTGAATACTCAGGCAGCAGAAACTCAATCGGCGCGCTGGAATAGCAGCCTTCCATTCCACACAGCTCCGCGATGGCGACAGTGGTACCAAGATAGACTTGGCTGAGTTGATATTCAATCCAGAGTCCTCAGCAAAGATATGCAAAAGTTGGAGATAGCAGAGGCTTCTGTTGTCTAAGGTCAAAAGGAACAAGAGGACATTGTCCGCGTAGATTGCAATACGTTCTTCCTGACTTATGTCCCACTCCCATTCTCTGACCTGTGCATCGCACTGTATAGGTCGAGCAAGGGGCTCAATCACTAGTGCGAAAAGGAGGGGAGGATAAGGGGCAACCCTACCGAGTCATCTGGCGTATGGGGAACTCGTGGGAGACCGCCCCATGAATCTTTACACAGATGGTAGGGTTAGAGTAGAGTACGTGGACAAGGTTGGGGAATTGTGGTCGAAACCCGGCCCTTTGTAAGACCTGAGAGAGCTATCCTCAGTCCACGGTGTAAAAAGCCTCTCAAAATCAATGAGGAGCAATGCTAACTCTGTTGTAAGGAGGTGGCAACGAGCAAGGGCCATGTGTAGGTGCCTCAAACAGTTTCTCGTGCTCCGAGCTGGCATAAATTCACATTTGCCCGGGGTGTATTAGAGTCTAAAGGACACATCTAAGCATGAAGTCAGGATAGCCTCAAAGATTTTAACTTCTCCATTAATAAGAGAGATGGAGCGATAGTTTGCAAGTGAGACTGACGGAGGGTGCACTTTTGGCAGGACCACAATAGTAGCCTAGTCAAGATCCTGTGGAAAGGAGTGCGTCTTCGTTAGTAAATGGGGTGTAAAGACTTTCCCCAGGGGTCTTTCCAGCTCCCATGGCCGAAATAGCTGCCCCAATTTCCTCTGGCATAAAGGTTTGTTCTAGGTACTGTAACTCAGTGGGGGAAAGTTGAAGGAGGGGCACCTCATGAGGGAGAGGGTAGGCTACCTCGTTCAGAGAGCGAGGGATTATAGCGTATATTTAGTAGAGAGTAATATGCAGCAAATGTCTGAGCAATGGTATGAGACGTGCGGTAGAGGCACCCGTTTAGGTCCATTATCTCTGGCACAATTCTACTGGCCGAAGGCCAGGATGCCAACCAAAATAGTAATTTACCATTCTTGTCCCCCCCCCCCCCCCCAACCATAGACCTGTGCGGTGGACGTATGCCAGATCTATTTAGCCACCTCGAATGATAGGAGTCGGATCTCCTCCTAAATCAGTGTCAACTGTTGGGTGATGTCACCATGAGGCCCGGTGGTTAGTTGTGCCTCTAAGCGGAGGGCGTGCGTCTAGAGTTGAGCAATGTGGTGGTGTCTTGCAATTTCTTTTCCCCCATGGATACTTTTAGCATAGCCCCTAATGGTGGCCCGAAAGTTGCCTGCAGATCGCACTGTGCCACTATTGATTTGAAAGTAGGTTTTAATTTCTTGTTCCACAGCCTGGGTGTAGGTCTCCTCTTGGAAGCACCATGCATTGAGCCTCCACATGGGACACAGAGTATCGCATGTCACACCTAATTGTAGAAGCACAGGAGCGTGATGCCAGATCCCACATGGGAAAATCTGTACTTGTGAGACAGTCAGCCGCGGACATGAAAATCAAATCAATGTGTGCATGTGTATGGTGGACATAAGAGCGTGCGCATACTGCAGATGTCTAGGGTGCTAGAGTTTCCAAATGTCCCATAAGCATAAGGTATTTACCCAATTGAACAAATGTTTGGCACTGCTATGACAGTCCTCGTGGAAGTCACCCACTACAAGTGTGAGACTTGCAGGCAACTGTGCTATCACTGCCGCAAGCGCATCAAGAAAAGATTCTAGCGCTGTGGGGGGAGCATATAGACATAGGTGGTTCGGTGGTCAGCCCTCTACCACGCCGGTGAGGGCAAGGTACCTAGCCTGGGGATCTGACCAGGTGTGTCGAACCGCCATAGGGAATGCACGGCGCATGATGATCGCTACTCCTCGGGATCCCCTGGTGTAGCCAGCGTGATAAATTCTATTATAACCTTGGTGTTCCAGGAACAGACACTTCATACCTATCAGATGAGTCTCCTGTAGCATCAGGACCGAGGGTAGGAAGCGAGGGTGTAGCGTAGTACTGTACAGCATTTGACATGGTCTAGAAGGCAGTTTACATTCCATGACATAATGTGATAAGATGTCATGATGAATTGGGGCGTGGCAGAAGGAGCTGAACTCCTGGTCCTCCAAGGACATTCAGAACAGTCAGCTTTGGGGTGTGATTAGGTAATAAAAAGGTGTAGTGATATAACATCGGGTACTGATTTGTTGGTGTGATGTGACGACCTGAAAGAAAAGGAGTTACTTTGGCAGGTAACAAACAAACAACGTTATCAAGGAAAATCTCTTTCCCTACCGCTGCCCCCACTGCATACTTCCCCTGGAAAAGGATCTGTCGCCCTGAAACTTGCAACAAAACTTAGAACCAGTATTTCTTCAGGTGTGGTGTAGTGGACCTATCCATATTGCAGGATCAATGTCCTTTAATGGAGTGTAGCTGTGTGGGTTGCTCCCAGGTTTCCCCTGTGAGTAGTATTCATCAGCATCTCTGTGGCTGGAGTTTAGGCTGGTCCAGATTCGGCAGCGGTCTTGACGTAGGTTTGACATAGCTATACCCCTTCCAGCATCTGGCGGCTAATCAGAACGTTGGATTGGTGGCACTGACGAGCCGGAGCTCAGGGAGGGCATGTTGGCCTGCACAGTAGGTCACACCCCCGCCCCCAAGGGAGCGGGTACAGATCCTTTTCCGTCGCCGAACCATCTCCAAGCTGACTGTTGCTGGTGCTCCTGTCAGGGGGGGGGATGGCTTAGTCGGTGGAGTTGTTTCTCTTCAGTGAGCCAGTCCCTAGCGGATTCTGGAGTCTCGAAGATATGCGCTTTGATGGCATGAATTACTTTAAGACAGGCTGAGAACAGAAGCATATACAAAAGACTGAGGGCCCTGAGCTTTTGTTTAACCGCTTTAGAGGACCTTTGCTTAGCCTGTACTTCCTTCGTGTAATCTGGAAATATAAGGATTTTGTATTCCTGGTAGCGGAGTTCTGGGAGGGCCCGAGCCTCTCTTAGGATGCAGTCTCTGCCCATGAAGTTGAAGAATTGACCAAACATGGGCCGAAGAGGGACTCCAGGTGGGGTTCTTAAGAGTAAGTGCTCTGTAGGCCTGTTCCATTGCAAACCAGGCGGCGAATCTACCTATCGGTAGTCAGGATTTAATCCATTGTTTCACAAACTCGGCGGGCTGTTTAGACTCCACGCCCTCAAGAAATCAAACAAATCTGAGGTTGTTACGCCTGGAATGCTTTTCAGTATCTTTAGCGCGGTGATATAGCTCAGCTGCCTGGGAGAGGAGGCTATTTTACCTTGCGGTCTGGTACCTCATCCTCAACTGTGGAGAGGCGCCTTTCTGCCTTTGTAATTCTACTAGTGGTGTTTCATAGATTCTGGCAGAATGTCGCATCAACAAGCACTATGTCGATTTTAGATTCAACTACAGTCTGTGATACATGTATAGCCTGCAGTACCTTGGCCAAGTCTCCCTTGTAGGTGCCCCTTTATCAGTTTCCTCGCCTCCCACTGCTCCAGGGCCTGTAGTGTACTGATCGATGTGAGGCTGGGAGGAGCGAAGCTTCAAAGTTTTACCTTTCCCCGTTACTGCAGCAAAAGACCACAGCTAGAGCATGTCAGGCCTGGCCCGCTTGCCGCGCTCACACAGCAGCACGAGCAGCCAGGCACTGGGAGAGGATATCGAGACTGCCAGGAGGTGTCAAGGCGCAGGGGAGTGGGACTCATTAGCTGAAGACTGAAAGCCATAAGCTACCCAGGCCTGTGCCTTGGGGGCCACAGGTAGGTCTCTTTTCCACCCCAGTCGGTTTAGGCCTGCGTCAATGGAGGTGGGACAGAGTCCTCACAAGGCCTACCGTTTTGGGGGAGTGCTGTTCCAATACTGTATTAACCACTCGTAAAACAAGAGCCACATTCAAGCATCAGAGAGCAGAGGTTCGCCTGTGTTTAAATCCTGGGATTATAGGGGCCTCATCGGTAATCTCAGCAGAAAGACATGTCAGGCATTGGACTGCTGTCATGAATAATAAAGTTAGGCCCAGTGTGGGAGTAATCCTCATACCTCAGTCTCTCCTCATGCTGCAACTGTTGAGGATACATGTCCCAGGGGGGCAAGCATCACTCACAAGGATGCTAGACATAGTCTGTCTTCAACCGCCACCACATCTGCGTTACATGGAGGACGCCGGCTGACAATCATGGTGGGGCTGCTATCTTGGATAATGGCCCAGATCCGCAGTGGCACATATCCCCCAGGGCCAATTTCGGTATTTCTCGCCTCAATCCGGGCACAGGGATGAGCAGTGGTGCTGGCAATTCAATGGCAGCAAGGTAGTGAGTGTGGCAGCTGAAGGTGATAGGTGGCAGATGACAGACTGGAGCACTCTTATAGTGCGACCGCCATCTTGACGCACCAAGCATTGCCCTGACAATATTAATATATTTCATATTTTCTTGTAGCACATTATCAATGCATTAGATAGGCCGTAGTTTCTTAGCTTAAGGGTGACTTACGTTTGTGATTGTCTAAACCAGGTATTTAAAGTTGTGTTGACTGATGGATCATAATTCTGAAGTAACAAGCTTATTAAGATCTTCTAGTATTAGAAGACCACATTTTAGATGTACATAAAGTCGAGGCTTTACACCCAAACCTACTATATGTGTTTTTTATTATAAGTTTAATAAAGGAGAATGATGTACTCCTAGAGAGGTGGGGTTAGTGTTTTATTTTAAACAGGTGCGGCACACAAAATGGCAACAAGGATGCCTTTAATCATCTTTAAGGTTCACCTAATAAATTCACTTATAAGGCAAAGTAGCTACACTACTTGGACCGATATGGACAGAATACATAGCCTTGTTTGTACAGGTTTCCCACTCAGTGTCAAAAGATTAAAATGGAACGCCCTCCATGTCTACATTACAGAATATAAAACAGAGTGCAGCAGTATAGGAAAATATAGGAACATGAGGAGTGCTACATGTCTGGGTGTGTACGAACAATTCTCCAAGGGTGTGTATGCCATTGTGTGAAATTATAACTGATGAATGCCACCTTTATCTGGAGGGCAAATCCATATGTATGGGGTGAGACCAAATGTATTCAGAGGGTCACGAGCTCTGAAGCTAGGACTGGAGTGGTCTTGATCAGGTATCGGCTTCATTCTGCTAAGAATGGGCCATCAGAGTTGGTTCTGGAGCTTGCAGCCTGGGCTGAGGTGTGAAAAGGAGATGAATACCCAGTTATATATACACTCAGCGGGCTGTCCCAACCAGGTTTCAGCTCAGTGGTTGGTGGAGGCTCAGGGATACCTGGTTTGGGGTTGTCGAACTGAACTTCCCGGTTTGGAATGTTCTAGAATATTTCGTCATTGATTGTCTGTTCTGCCTGTAGCAATGTTTCGCTGGCGAGGTTTGCAGGAAGAGGTCATACAGATTATGGGTGTCCGTCTGAATGAGGTGAGCCAAGGCCTCCACATTGAGGGTTTAAGAGTTAATTTACGTTACTGTGGTACTAAACACTAATGAATAGCTAGATCTGACATGTTGTGAGTGGCAAGGTTTCGGTCGTTCTTACTGTAGTTCATGCAAAGACATGTTCTGTGGTAGATTTGATACTACTATAATCAGTATGTAAATAAAAACGTTCTACACAAACTATTTGTAGCCTATAACTTTACAGAGGTCTGTAGGAGTCCAGAAGACACGAAAATAGCAGCAACAGATGTATGTGGTGGGTCTCTGGCCACTGATGATAAAGGGAGTAATGTAATGTCTACGGAAGCACCTACTAGTGTACATAACTATACAGCACATGCTAAACAGTGACACGATGTATTGATCACTTTCATTTATTGCAATTCGAAGTCTCATTATCGTCAAGGTCTACAATTTAAAAGCCTGGCCTGCGTTAGACGTTCGGGATCTCATCTCAACATTTGTGGATTCTGGGTGAGGGCAGAAGCCATTGTAACTCTTCCAAACACAAAGCCCCCCCCCCTCCAACTACCACCCTTGTTTACAAGAAGTAGGGCTGGCTTATGGGAATGGCTCCCACCTCCATTATTCCTGGTATATGATCATGTATCTATCTTGAACCTCTGCAAACGTCAGCGCTCAACTGCCTTTCCACCCAGCAGCACAACTGTACCCAATACAATCCTGCTAACTGTAGTGTCCATCAGGGTTTGGCAAATGATTAAAGGTGCATGAATAGGGCAAAGGGGTATGCACCAGAAGGGGTGGGGCACCAGAAGGGCTGTGACAAAAGGTGGGGCCTGACACGTGTTACACTGCAGTCACCTCGTTTGATAGAAGATGGAGATTTTCCCTACTCGGAGAGAATATATCAAGACCAAGGACTTTCTCATTAATATCATTTAAGGTGTATGCACAATTATGAAAATACCTGTCACTGTCCCCAAGGATAGATTAAAAAAATTAATTTAGAAGTTGAAAAAAGGGCAACCCAAATCAGAGGCAAAAAACTGCACTTTGTAGGCATAAAGCAGGTTGTTGTTAGCAATAATCCAACCAAAATAATATCAACGTTTTTGTGTTTGTGACATTACAAACATCAAGTTTACCTGAATATGTCCATAGTCGTTGTACTTTAAGATCTCGTCTCCAGTATGCACATTGAAAATCGAATGGAGACATTTTGAAGGGCTGGGGTCCTGCTTAAACTGTTCAACCTTTGACAATGCAAAACACAATTAACAATATTTAATTAGAATATGCATTACTAAATGTAGCTTACGTAAATATTTTAGCAGAATAAAAAATACACAACGCGGTAGAGTTATAAAATACTGGAGTTAGCATTCAGTCTAACCAAAAACTCCATTCAACCATGAGAAAAATGCTCCTGGCACTTCAATCTTGTAACCAGAATGACATTTTCTACATTCATTAAATATTTTTAGTTTCCACATCAACATAACATTTTTAAAGTTCACCACTGGGTGTGTAGCAAGCATGAATGGAACAAGCGTGATTCTTACAACGTTTTACATAGGCAGGTGAAACTTGTTTATGCACAATGTTACATCAATAACATTATAATTGGCTGATCCTTCCATAGTTTTAGGTGTAAGTTATGGGGAACATTAGATACCACGGCATTTGTGTGGAAGGAGGTATTGCCAATGTGTACGTTTATCAAATCGTGCGTTAATACGTATATGTTTACAGTACCTTTTCACAAAAGCATAGTGTGAGCAATTGGGTTGCTGTTTGAGGGCAGTGAAACCCTATTCAAGCAGCAAACACAATTCTTTTAGGGGTGAAACACAAGCAAATCCCTAAATTAACCTGTTCTTAACCCTCTGTATATAGCTCGGCACAAAAGCAGTCAGGCTCATCTTAGAAGCCATGTGTTGAGCATTTATGTAGTTCACACACAGCAATATAGTGAAAACACAACACAAGAAAAATCCCACACCAATTTAGAAAAAAAATAGTGTAAACTTTCATAAATTATTTTCACCAAAACAACAAAAATCCAATCAGCAGAACCAGAGATATGCAAACTTAAAGGTTTTAAAGGAATCAAGCACTGAAAAGCAAAAAGCGCCAACCACAGCTATCTGACTGCGGAGGACCAGTTCCAAGTCACAAGTTCAGGCCAACCGCAACAGAGCACGGTCCGGATACAGAACTGAGTTCAAACAAAGTACCCTGTGGCCTGGGCATCGAGATGTGGAGAACTTGTGTAATCATCAACAAGGAGCTGCAATGCGAGGTCCGGCACTGAGATGCATTGCAGAGTCAATTAAGCTGTTGATGGGAGCTTGCAATGCAAGGCTTTGTGTTGTCATTGAGGAAGCAGTCGATGGGGAGCTTGCGAGGTCTGGCGCTGTGCTGTATTGGTGCTGAGGACAGGATAGGTGCTCTGTGCCAATGCCGATGTCGAGGTGTGTCGTTGTCAAAGAAGCCGTCTAGGCTTGCTGAGATGAGTCCGCACCGAGGACGAGATGTGTCGCATTGGGCATGTGGTGAATTGGTCACACTGCGCCTAGATGCGAGGAGTTGCATCAACGTCGAAGAAGCCCATTATGTACCTGGGGCTTTGAACAGGAGTCCAGCCAACTGACCCTTGAAGAGTTCCTGGAGCTCTGGGACCACACAAAGAGATTGGGTTCAGCACAGCAGCTCACAGCAGCAGAAGAGTCCTGGAGCAGCAACTGCAGGGCTTAGTCAGCAAAGCAGAGTTTGGGCAGCAGTGCAAACTCCAAAACTGATCATTCTTCCTTCCTGGCAGAGTTCACAGATCTGGAAGCAATCTGAAGAGTTGGGTCTGAGGGTCCACTATTTATACCTGGTGCCTACTTCGAAGTGGGAGAGCTTCTAGAGTCCTCTCCTTCAAAGGTGTCTGGAATTTCCTGCCTCCCTGCCCCGGCTCCAGCTTGTCTGGGGGCACAAAAGACTAGTGCTAAACCTTTTGTGCGTATGCTGAGTCAGAGTCTCTGTGATGTGCAAGTGTGAAAAGTGACTGCTCTGCTACCTATCAAGAGAGAGATGGCCCTCCCTGCCAACATCTATTTCCCCATTTTCTGTCTGGGAGTAATACACAAAGACCAACTGCCAGCTACACCTAGTCATATGACCTAGGATACAGGCCACAGGCACAAAATGGTTAGGACCAAAAATGTCATCTTGCTAAAGGTGTCATTTTTAGAATTGTAACTTAAAATCGAACTTCACCATCAAAGAGAGTTTGAAAGTACAATTCTTTAGAGACCAAATCTGACTCTCCTACCTGCTTCAAACTGAATGTTATCACTTATCAAATGTATTAAGGTAAACCAAGGTTATACTATGGGTCAGGTAGGCCTTGCAATAGTGAAAATCAAATTTGAGTGTTTTTCACTACCAAGATATGGAAAACTTAAAAGTACATGTCCAACTTATTGAATACAATGCACCCTGTCCTATGGCCTGTTTTAGGACCTACCCTAGGGGTGACTTACCTGTATTAAAAAATAAAGTTTTAGGCCTGGCAAAAGGTTTATTTCACCAGGTCAAAAAAGCAGTTTAACGCAGAGGCTGAAATGGTAGGCTCCAGGTACGTTTAAAGGGCTACTTAAATGGGTGGCACAAGAAGTGCAGTAGGTCTACTAGTAGAATTTAATTTACAGGCTTTGTGTGCAGATAGTACCACTTTATTAGAGACTTTGAACTAAATTAAATATGCCAATTGAGTGTAAGCCAATTCCACCATGTTTGAAGGAGAGAGTACAAGCACTGTAGCACTGATTAGCAGTTGTAAGGAGCACACAGTTCTGAGGCCAACGAATATCAACTCAGTAAAAACAGGAGGAGTAAGGCAAAAGGTTTAGGGAAAGACCACCCTAAAGCTGACAGTTCTAGCACATAGCATATCTGTGACTGGTAGGTGCTAACCTGCGAACAAATGATGAAGGTGATCACAGTGAACTCTTTTATGCCTCAGCTCCCTTCAGTCCAGTGTTGGCCATTGTAGCAATGATCCAGTTAGGCTGACCCCTTGTTTCCTGAGATTTTGCTACCTTTGTTTCCAGAGTCCTGTGCTATAGCTATTTCCTGTTCCTGAGCTGTAGCGGATTCCTTGTTCTTGAACTAGCAATGCCTGCAGTGCTAACTTGATTCCTGAGCTGCAGCTAATCTTTGTTCCTGAACGAGTACTGCCTGCTAGTGCTACCTTGACTTCTGAGCTGTAGCTATTTCTTGTACCTTGAATTAGCACTGCCTGCAGTGCTACCATGAATTCCTAGATTTCTGAGCCAGCACTAAATTAATGCACCCTTGAGGTCTCTCTCCTTCAGTATTTACCTTTCCCTAGTCCCCGCCTTTTTTTCTTATTTACCTGTTCCCGTTTCTAGTTTGCTGTCTTCCTGTTCCTTTCTGTCAATTGCGCCCTTTGTTTTCCTTGCTTTCCTATTAAATGTTCCTCCTTGCTAGGTCCTTGTCAATAGTGGCTGTGTATTTATTTCTAGTCCCTTGCTGTTATCGCCTTGTGTGTTCCTGTTGGATCGGCAAGATCCATGGGCACACCTGACAACCTAGGTGGTCGTTGAGTTACTTTTATAACATCACCATAGTCATCAGCTCCACATACCTTGCCTTGCATGTATATCTTATATGTGGGTATTGGCAGTTAGTATCTTGGGTTAGAAATGTACGGATCTTCAGTCTTACTGTGTGGAGCTCATGAATGATTTACTCCACATTCCCTTTATTGTTGTTATATATTTATATATATTGCACGTCTGTCCAGGATGTTAGTCTAAATGCCAACTTGCCTTGTGTGCCTGTCCTTTCTGAGGTTCAACTCTTGTCCCCTTGTGCAGAGCTTCCACTTTGGATCCCCTTTCTCCTCGGACTCTGAGTGAACTTGGACAGATCTGTACCCAATATTCTGCCTACTTTGTCTAGCCTGCCACCAGTCCTTGCCAGAGTTTGACAAAAATGAAGAATAACTACACAGACTTTTTTTCCTTGGCCATAATCTTAATAGTTTACTTATTCTGGATTAACACACCCATTTTCCTAACCTACTCAACGAAGGTTATATGGCACAAGGCAAACTTGTTGTGTAACCTGGGGGCAGCCACCAGGGGTGGCCTTAGGCATGTGCAAGCTGTGCACCTGCACAGGGCCGCCAAACTCCAGGGGCCGCCACGAGGAATCGGATACAATCAGTGGTCGAAGTGGGCGGGAACGGCAGGGCACGGCGTGCCCCTACTTCTTTAATTCTATAGATTCCGTGCCCCTACTTTTTTATTTGGAACATGCGTCCCTGGACGTAAGAAATATACAAGCACTGCAGAGAAGGCTGGCATTAGTGGCTGTTTGGGGACGGGCGGGGAGCAGAGAAGGAAAAGGTCTCCGTCTCTTGCTTCCTGCCCAGACAAGACAAGGAAGGTGTCCGCTTCTGCTCTGCCGTTGGCAGCTGCCCCCCCCTCTCTTTCTTACTCTTATTCCCTCTCTGTCTGTCTAACTCCTCCTCACTAACCGAAAACCGTGACTCAAGAAATTAGTTCTCACCCTCTCTTTCTTCCTGTCGTTCATTTGTTCCCCTGTGAAATGGATGCAAACAAGAAAAACACTTTTGCTGGAAATGCCGCTTTGACATTTTTCTATTCCAAAGTGCAGCCACGGAAGTAAAAGGTTCAAAATATGAAAAATCAATCAATAAAGCAAGACGGAATGTTCTTAAAGTGCCCAGATCGGTTTTATTCAAACCCCAAAAACATTAGCGTCACTTTACTCAGTTTGCCAGTGAAGCGCTGTTTTGCCCCGGTGGGGAAGTGCGCCAAACCTGGAGGTACTGCGATACCTGGTTGATGGGTGGATTGGAAAACAAAATGTGTACGGTGGCTTTGTGTTCACGAATGTGGTCTTTTTAAACCATACTGCTTACGTTTTGCAAGCATAAAAGCAGTGGACATTGAAATGGGTCCTTTCTGGGCCCTGTAGTTTTCAGGCAGAAGCACTCACTGATTTCTGAATAGTGAGTGTAAAAGCGTTAAGTTCACCATGTTGTTCCTGCTTACATTTCACAAGCTTTATTTAATCTTTCATTCCCAATGAGTGTTTGCTTTTTCCAGGATGTTGTTACTTTTTCCTTTAGGGAGCATATTGCTCTTGCCAGTGCTTAATTTGAATTGAGTCGCATCCAGTTGTTTATAGCAGGTCAAATTGGATTGTAGTTGAAGGCAATGTGAATTTCTCTCAGGGGGGCAGTATGGTGTTCAGTGAGGGAGCGGATGTAGCACTGGGGGCAGAGCTGCCGAATTTAGAACTGAGGAACCAGGTTCAGCCTTCATGAGCAGTCCCCTAGACCACTCTCCTGAGCGAGCACGTTCCCACGCTAGACCTTAGAAGACCCTGCAAATCCGGAAAAGCCCTGGTGTCTTAACACCAGCAGGTGGACCCTAGCAGTGGCGTCTGGGTTCACCTTGAAGGGTTGCCCACCACAATCCATACTGAAGTTCACCTCCAGTCTTGCTGGCAGACTAAGAAGTAGCAGACCCTAGAGCAACAGTGAGGTCACAGGACCCCTGAGAAGAGCTGGCACTAGGGTGATGCGACCGGTGTGACCGCAACGGGTGCTGACTTTGAGTGGGGGCATTGTATATTATGGTTTTAAAAGCACTTGCTGCCTCCTTCCTAGCCTACAGCAATTTTCGGCAATAATAAAAATGTCATGATAACTCCGGTGAATAAACGTCTTACTAGAGCAAGATCGGAGTTTTGTCTAGTGGAAGTTTTGACTCATGAAAAGATAGCGCAGAGGGTTAATGTGCCTGCTGCTAAGAAAATGTACCATGCCCATCACAAAGTGCACATATTGTAAATAGGTTAGTGGGTTACTGCTTTTGACAGTAAGATCCTTTTGCTACTTGCAGTTTATAAGTTAAAATCCTAACAAAGAACAGTGAGCTGCATACAAACTGCAAGGTATAAACTAAAGCTTTATGTTTTTTTCCCCTAAGCCTTTGATTATCCTAATGTTGCAAAAAGTGTTCATTTGGATAGAAATCAATAATGATTATTAAAGGGAACCTCCAATCATGGTATTAAGTTTTAAATTCTGAGTTTGTGTTTCTCCAGATCAATCACTATTAAACTATACTGCCTACTAATATGGTTGTCATGTGACTCCTACACCTTGTAGTCCTTTGTCTGATGTAACATTTCCCACACAGTAATTTACACACGTAAAATTGATTGTCTCTGTGTATATTGCTGACAACAGAAAATCAATGGCTCAGAAACAAATGGCTTGTTCTTCCACTTTTAAGCATATTTGGGACATTCTGTGATTAGAAACATATCCCACTTTGTGAATTTATTTTAATGTCAATAACTCATATTAATCGTTAAATAATCATGTGTATCCATTGGTTGAATTACATAACCTAATAAGCTGTAAATGGTCAGTGAAATGCCAAACAAATTCTAAAGATTGGGATGTTTTGCCAATCCTGGCCACACCTCTAACTCCGCCCACTGATCCAATCCTTAGGTTATTCCCGCCCTCTGATTCTCCGCCCACAGTTCACCTACTCACTGGATACAATACATATTTGTGGCGGCCCCTGGCAGGGATTTGGCAGCCTCCGGCTTCCACTAACTTGCAAACACCCTGACCGTCATCCCCCACCCCTTCCCGCACCTGTGTTCCTCGTTCCTGATTCGCGCCTCCCCCGCAACGGTCGCGTGGCGCGCTCGTGAACGCCGCCATCTTGCTCTGTCTGGTCTTCTATTGTCCGTCCGCGGCTCGGGACAAAGCCTTTTACTGCTGAGCTGCTGGCGTCCGCAAGATCTGAGAGCCTCCGTGTCCGGCCGAGCCCTGTCGCAAGCTCTTATCGGCCTGAGGGCCGCATACCGGACCACGTCCGTCTGTCTGTCCACTCGGGACAGCGGTCACTGGATGCAGGTGAGACATCTGCCTTCTAGGCGGATGAAGCGGGCAACAGGCATGTGTGTCTCTGAATGCAGGGTTCCTTTACTCCCTGTATTTTTCTGGATGTGTCAGTGTTGTCTGTCATTTTGTCTTTATTTTTGGGTCAGTAACGCAGCCTATTAGTGTTTGTCTCTGTGGGGATAGAGGGATCTGCGCAGACTCAACCTCCTCAATCTGCTTCCCACGTGCGGCATGGCGTGTGTCATCAGTCTGCATTCTTTCTGGTGGTCGGACTCGGAACGTTACGACGCGTGCAGTGCCATCTAGCTGTCACACATTGCCAAACTGTGGTAGGAAGGTGTGTCTCAGTAAGTCTTACAATTTCTTAAATACAAAGAAAATAAACATTTTAGGTGAAAAAGGGAAGAAAGGGAAGCATGATAGGTTTTTGGTAAACAGTAGGTAAACATGAGTAGTGCGTCACGTGCTGAGGTTGCGGAAATTCATTTCTTTTGCAGTTTTCCTGGTGTGCCTGGGTGAAAACAAACCCTTATTTACTACATCGCTGCCCGCGTATCCAGAGGAGACCGGTCCGGTCATGGCCCTGCAGCCGTCTGTGCCAGTCCCTCACGTCGTGTGTCACAATGCCCTTCTCCTCCTCCTCCTCCTCCTCCTAAATGTTATCGTTCTGAGACGAATTCGGAAGGGTAGGAGCAGCCGCAGGTACTGGTCATCTAACGCCTTTTCTGGACGTTTTATTAAAACACCTTCCTGAGCTCCGCCCCGCCCGGACCCCCTCTTCCGGGGCCCCCTATGCTCCCTGCACAGGGCCACCATGAGCCTAGAGCCGCCCCTGCAGCCACCTCTGAGGAGCTCCTGCTTTTGCAGAGGAACGGTGGGAAATCAGCTGTGCATGAAACTTTTCGGACCCAGGCACGGACTATGGCTTAAGACTGCACCCGGTACTCTGGGTTTGAAGGATGCCAAGGGAGGCAGCAGGAAGCCTCAGGAGAGCGTGGGTTGCTCCGTAACTCCTGCCTGTGCACTGAGACGCTTCGGCCTGCAGGCACCTGCCCTCTGCAGACTACGAAAGCCAGGTTTAACAAGGCGCAGAATCACACATCTTAACAATGGACTCAGTATTTTTGCACTAAATATCACTTAGTACAGAAAAATCGTATCCAGTAATCTCGGGTGAAGACGCACCAGCCCACTTGTACTGGCATGAGGCAATTTCCGTCCTTCCTGGCTACCCTCTCATTAAGGCCTTATTCTTCTGATTTTCTGATCGGCATAAAACCATAGGTTAGGGCTCACATGCACTTGCTATGGAAACCATGACTTTAAGCCTTTCACAATCTCAAACAATGAGCAAACCCAAAAATCCATCAACAGTCTGAAGTTCTTTAACATGTTATAATTGTCGGTGACCATGCTAAACAAGGATACATAAAATAGTTAAGTGTTATGAAAGCACAGGCCAAATCTCCAGAAAAAGGCAAAATCACGAATAGAAAACTAGAAGTTATGGTTGAGTGTGCACAGGCACGATTAGGAGTGGCCCATGCAGGTAAGAATGGTGGGCGTGGTGGGGAAGGTTGGGCTGGGGGAGTCGACAGACTACCACAAGAGAAAATAAAAAAAGATAAAGAAAACCACTTACCTTGTGCTCGCCGAGTCAATGATGCAGCGAGCTCAAGGTAAGAGTTTTTTTTTAAATTTTATTATCCCTCGTCTGTCAATCCCACCCCGCCGCTCTTACCTGCAAAGGCCGCTCATGGGCATGATTCACCTGGAATTCCACGTAGCATACTACCATTTGATTTTGGTCTACGACAAGATCTTGCAGATAATCTGAGGTAATTATCAAGTACAAGTTGCCATTCCTCTGACATGATAGTCTTAGATCTAATTTCTTTATGTTCTTTCAGAACAAACTCTTGCATAAACTTAATTTTGGATAGCAAAGGTCATTTTTTTTTTTTCTTGAACATACAACATAGTGTGAGCAAGAAACTCAAGTGTGCACACTATAATCCCTTTATGAACTACCAAGTGGAGTCATTTAATAATTTTAGCATTGTTTTCTGTAGGAAAATGTGATGTAACTCAGTTTGTTTGAAAAACAAATATTTAAAGTCTTCCTTTTGCCAATTCTACAGTGCCTTCATGTAGTCGCTTAATCAGTTCCACGTCATTCACAGTTAAAAAGATTGTGATAGGTCATGTTACCGTGGTAATGTAACACAACATTGAATAATTTTTTGTTTAAATCTTTTTATTAGCATTTTAGTTTTTTTAAACATACATAATGAACAGTGCACTGACATCATGTTTAACAACTTCAAAGCAAGGCAGTACAGGGTACTACCCCACGTAATACCAGGTAAGTTATCAAGCAGGTCACTGAAAAAACCTACGTGGAATAATGTCATTATAATGGGCAAGGCAATGCTAAGAAATCTTATAATAGAACAGTCTTTAGGCATTTCAAACATGGTGCATTGCAGATCGGAACTGTGAATATAGGGTGCAGCAAAATGAGGACAACGCAACCAAAGGAAGGGTAAGGTAGTCGTCTAAGACCTGTTGCCGCATATGTTGGAAAGGGGGCCCGCTCTGACAGAGCTCAGTAATAGCCTCATGAAGTGGGGTCCTGTGTCTAAGCAATTGGGGCCACTCCATATATGTGCGCTGTGAAATGCGGGTGTTGGGTATCAGTCCTGATTACCGTACTGAAGCTCCCCTGTAGTAGTGACAATGCGCCCTGTAGGTTCGACACCATAGCATCCCAGTGAGCCACCAGAGGGAACATACGGATGCCCAGCATGTCCTCCCTGCACAGCGCCACCCCCTCCGCCCTCGCCCAATTGAGTAGGGAACGGCGCCAGGCTATTGTTTGAGGTGCCAACGGGGATTTCCATCGCTTGGTGATCAAGCACTTTGCTATAACAAGCCCCAGATCAAGAAAAGGGGGTAGTGGCCCTGTTCTTCTTATTCCTATTGAACAGGTGCAATATGTGTACGTCCCCCGAGAGGGGACATCACGGGATGTGCAGGCAGCCAATGTGGTTGTCACACTGTCCCGATATTCACTTAAGGCAGGGCAGGGCAGTGCCACAGCATGTGGAGAATATCCACGTCCACAATGGCGGCACCTAGGGCAGGCAGCGTCTGATCTGAGAAAATACTTATTAATTTGGGCTGGAGCGAGATATGTCCGATGTAATACAAAAAATTGAATTTGTTCAAACCAATGATTGCGCAGAATGTGCGTTGGACCACTCCGAACTGCACCCCACTCCCTGTCTGTGAATGCCCTCCCCAGGGCTTCCTCCCAGTGTTTCTTCACGGGGGTCGGATCCATCTCCATGTGTTGACAGAGCGAGGACGCGAACCACCGAGTCAAGTGCCCCCCCAGTGCCCATCACATGCAGTTACTGTATTGTATAATGTGTGGACGGTTCGTGGGTGAGCGTCAGCGAGGCTAGAAGGGCACAGTGTAATAAAAACTGTCCTGGGAGAGAGTTCTCTTCAGAGATGAGTTCCTGGTATAGGATGAGGGAGCCATCGCGAAAAAAGTCCCCTATGTCCTGAATGCTTTCCATGTCCCAGTGTTGCAGTTCTGCTGTCGTGGTGTATATGTCCACTCGCTTTGTTCCTAGTAGCCGGATGGTGGGGGCATATGGGGTGGTAGTTCTGGTGAGGAAGAGGCATCTACGGAAGCATCTATAGGCTACGGTGAGTAAGAGTGTGCCTAAAGATGTGGTTTTAGTGCAAGGATGGAATATATGCGGTAGGGCGTGATGTGTTATTGGGGCCTGTAGTGAGGCTGTGTCTGCCAGATGTCGAGATGACAACCATCTGGCAATCCATTGGAGCTGAGAGGCCAGCTAGTAGTGTACCAAATTGGGCACCCCCAACCCTCCCAACTCCGCTGGCAGATATAGCTTTCCCATAGACGCCATGTGTCTTGACATCCCCCATATCAAGTCCCTGATTTTTTTTTTTTTTTGGCAAACCTTTATTGTTCACAGTTGCATCATCATGTAGTGTACATTCACCATCCATGGTGCCGAAGCAGTTAGACAACATGCAGATGTTTCCAGACAATATGACACAGCCATTCAGTCGGCAACCCGGGGGTCCGGCGGCGTTGTACATGTTGGCAATGTGACAGTCATTAGGTGCACACTTTATTAGATGGTAGGTCTATGTTGCTTTTCGTTTTTGTGTGGTGTTTCTGATTCGTAACGTTGGCAACAAAGACGGCGCTGTATCCCAGCTCGCACCGCGGCCGCCGCGGCCGCCACCCAGGCCCGTATCTAGAATTGTACAGGTCTTCGTGGTGAATCTCAATCGTATGGGTCCCCGGGCAGCACAGCGGCAGCGCCGTGTTCGCAATGCGGGCCGGAGCGCGGCAGTAATGCGTCAGTATAGCTCACTGAGATATAAAAGCTAACACTTAAGTCCGGCGAGTCTAGTCTGCAGCTTCGTAAGTCGGGTCCATGCGTGGGCTATGTGGCATGCATCTGGCCCCCCAGCGCTGCGCCCCTCAAGCCGCTGAATATCGGGGTACGCCCAGTTGTCAACACAATGTGCCCTTAGCAAGATCTTACTGCGTGCTCTGGACGTATCCATCCCTGGTGGGGCCGGTGTGTCATCGCTGCTCCGCTGCCAGAGAGCGGCGCACGCTAAATAGGGTAGCGCTGCGGGGTTGCCTGACGACGCATCCACCGTCTGCGATCTGTGATAAGGCAGGAATCCGGTCAGAGAACTTGACCAATAAACAAACCGCTCCCTACGCGTACGCGGCGATAGGGGGAGTAGGGATTAGGGTTATAAATTCAGGCGGGGTCAAGGGGGAGAGGTGGGGGGAGATCATCTCGTGCTAGAGCGGAGGGATCAGCAGCCATCCAGTGGGGCACAGCAGGGCTGCGCGCGGGAGACAGCGGCCGGGAGGGGGGGGGAGGGGGCCCCCAGGTAGGTCGGGGCCCCAAAGCGCCAATGTCCACACTTACTTGCTTGGTACTCGGGGCGCTCTGCTGCGTGGAAGGGGGGAATAGCAGGGTGGGGCGAAGTGGTCACATCCTCCCGTCTGGGTCCCCAGCCAGGTGTCGTGTACGCCGCTTCACCCATATAAAGTCCCTGATAGTCTTTTCCCATTTGAGGAAGAATGAAGCGGAAATGTTAATAGGCAGGGTGGTGAAGTAGTAGAAGAGGCATTGAACGACCACCATTTTAACAAGAGCAATCCTTCCCGAGATTGCCAGTGGAAGGGTCTTCCAGAAGCACATTTGTGATTGGATGGCTGTAGTGGCTCTGATGATGTTCCAGTCGAAAAGGTTCTCCTTAGTACAGCAGACGCGTACCCCCAAGTATCTAAAAGGATCTGTACACCATGTCATTGGAACTTCCCCAAGGGAGTATCCCGGATCTGGTGTCCCCTGTAGGAATGGAGAGAGAATTGATTTTGTCGAGTTAACTCTCAGTCCCGAAGCCATTGCAAAGTGTGTTAGAGCCTGATCCAAGAAAGGTAGAATGTTATGAAGGTCACGCACAAACAACAAATTGTCAGCGTATAACGAGATGACATGAGTGCCATCCCCTAAAGCGATTCCCATGTCAACATGCAGTCAGATGTGTGCTGCAAGTGGCTCAACCGCCACCGCAAAAAGGAGAGGGGACAACGGGCATCCTTGCTGAGTCCCACGACACACCTGTATGGGATCCGATACATAGGGGCCCGTCAAAACCCAGACAGTTGTGCATCTATATAGCAGCTGAACCATACTAAGAAAGTAAGTTCCCACACCATATCGGCCAGGGCAGAGAAAAGGAAATTCCAGGCTAGCAAATCAAAAGCCAGCTCAAGGTCCAATATCATGCAACCCGAACGGGGCCAGTTGATAGGGGCATACTCGGCTATCCGCAAGTAGCGGCGGATGTTCAGTGCATTATTACGGTGAAGGACAAATCCATTTTGGTCGGGGTGTATCAGGTTGGGAACGAGTGGTACCAGTCGGCTAGCAAAAATCTCAGCTAAGATTTTATAGTCTGTATTTAGTATCGCTATCGGTTGGTATGATCCAGGGAAGGTTGGATCCTTTCCGGTTATAGCAGCAAAACCACGTTAGTTGTACACATTGAGGGAGGTAGGGTCATGTCATTAATTGCAGTTGTATAGTGGGAGTGCAGACGGGGTACCAGTTGCTCCGCGTAATTCTTGAAGAATTCAGTTGGGAGCCCATCAGGCCCCGGGGTCTTACCGGACGCCAGTGACCGCAGTAATGCAACATTGAATCATGAGCGAACATTCATATTGGTACACTTCACCCAACCAAGGTATATTTTGAGCCCCTGAGAGACACTGTCCTGATGTAAGGCATATAATAGAATCAGCATGCAGATGACAATAAAATTATGCATGTATTCCACGGTCGCCCAGGTTTTTAGATCGATGATGGCTTTAAACAAGAAAATTGCTATGCCAAATTTAAGCCAGAAAATTGACAAGCTCAAACCAGACGAGACAGGGAATTCTTTGGTGCAACCAGATAGGTTACTTGTGTGTAGATGGGTGTAGGCAGTGGCCGCTTCTGCTTAATAGGGGGTAGTGGGTGGAGGGTTAAAAGATCCACTCACCTGCAGGCCAGCCGCTGCCTCCCAGTACTCTTCGGTCACGGACACGCAAAAAGCAGGAAATATACAGGCTCTCCCAGCCAATCCCAAAGCTATCACCAGCATGATAGCAGTGTTGTCATTGGTCTGAGCGTCGTGGTGCGACGCTCAGAGGGGCACTATGAGCAGGTGCATGTTCTCCACTCAGGCTGTGCAATACTGCACATGGAGAACATGCAAAGTGAGCATAATGGTTTGGCCACCCCAAGACTTCCAGGTCAAACTGTCACGCACACTTGGTGTACTCTCCACTCCTCTCCCTGACCTCTGCTCTGGCTAGCCCAGTCCAGCCCCGCACCTAAGCAGGAACAGAAAAATAAAATAATAATAACATTGCGTTCTAATTTTATTTTTCCTTTTTAAACTGCTCGCAGAGCAGTGGGGCGATGGTCCTCTGCCTTAGTGGATGAGAAGCTGCTGGGTGTAGGAGGCACTTATATTAATCAGGGAATGGCTTCGGCACATTTAGTTACCCAACTGTGCAGCAACATATCTCTATTACTAGAGACTAAAGCTAAATTCCAAAATGAGCAACTTTCCTTACTACTGGGTTTCAACATTTAGGCCTCGAATCATTATCCTATGCTTTTGTGTTACATCCAGTCTTTTCCAAATTCACGAGCTTGAGCCTCACTGGATTCAAGAATGGCTTGATATGAGACTTGGAAGCAGACAGGTCAAGCTTATAGACTCGATGTCTTGGGAGAAGAAGCACTGAACATAGGACTATTTCAGTGGACATAAGCAAAGGGCATTCTGATGGTCAGAAAGTGAGGAAAACTACCTTGACCATCTGAACAAATCCCAGAAAAGTGTGTGTTTTCGGTTTTCAAGGATGAACCAAAAGATAATTAGACCGTGTAGTAACAGACTCCAGGCTGGTTGTAGTATTTCAGGAGTATTTATTGTATAAGTTACATGTCCAGTAGTTCAGCCCAGGACTAGCCCCACCAGGAGCAGACAGCATGCTGCTCAGCCCTTCTCCAACTGTAGCCTCTCACTCCAAACATTCCATATTACATCATTCTGAGAGAATCTAACTGGCAGAGCATGAACCACATTGAAACCAGGATACTACAGACTGCACCAAGTTTTGTAAAGGAAATTGCTAAACAAAAAAAAAGTCTGAAATTTGAAGAATAATCAACAGCTCGATGGTGGTGGGAAAAAAAAATTAGATTCAAACTGTTGCAAAAATTACATTCTACCCCATACAAACTGGCAAAAACATTTACATCACTGTTTACCAAGTAGCAGAAGCATTGAAACGGAGAAGGGTAAAAACCTTCATGTTAGGGGGATATGTAGGAAGACATGAAACAACCCGATGAGGCCCTTAGTTGGATAAATGAATCTGTGGGCAATGACCCATATGGATCCACAGTTTACAATGTGATAGCTCTCACCTAAAGTGATAAAGACGGAAAAACACCCCAAAATGTTCCAGAGTCTGTTGACTGAAACCAGAATATACTTTGCAATGAGTAGAATAGAAACAAATAGCTCTATAAAGTTATGAAAGTGAATGATTCAGGAGATAGTGTGGTGTCTTGGGACGGGGAGGGGGAACAGTGAAACTCCTTGTTTTTGCCGGCATCATGAGATAACGCCTCGAGTCTGCCAGAATGCATTAGTACAATCCCTACAATGGAGCTCAACAGATAGTCTGAGAGGAGGACTGACAGCCAGAGGAAGGATATTGATTAAGGATGATGGTTCCAGTAGAGGTTATATCAAAGCTGAAGAAATGAGACCTCGCTCCCACATGCTTTATAATACTCGCAGGGACCCCACTCTAAACACTGTATCCAATTTTCCCATTTCATGCTGCATATTTCTTGTACAGACTTTTTTTGTTTCATCTTGTCATGGTAATCTTATTTAAATTCGAATATCACATGGAACAGCTCTACACTGGATTATTAACGGCATAACTTATTGGCCTAGAATAAGGGTTCTAGGCGAAGTCATGGGTCAGAGAACGTGTCCCTGCTCACTTGTGGGGGCTGTATGCTCCTGTATTTTTAATATTCCTTTGTCAAAGAGAGGAGAAAAGCGACTAAGGAGCGAGTGAGGCTGAATGTTTGCATGACTTGTACATAATAAAGTCTCTGCAAATACGCATTTCTCATTTGCAATGCTTTTCTCAAAAATCATTAACAAGCATTGGCAAAGCCAATAGGTCTCGCCTTTGGGACCTTATAAGTGTTTAGCCATGCAACAGTTGCATAACTAAATACTTATAAGGTCCCAAAAGCGAGACCTATTGGCTATCGAAAGTGAAAGTGATCGCGATCACGATCAAACATCAAAGTAATCGCGGTAAAGCGCGGCGCACGCGCACATGCACTGTGGCTCTAGCCTGGCCTGATAGCACTTTTTGGAGCCCTCTCAATAAGTCTCGCCAGACCAGCGCATGCGCTCGGTCAGGCGAGACCTAAAAAACTGAAAAGAAAAAAACAAAATGTTGGAATTTAGCAATAATCCAGGCCTCCTTTTGTTAAACACAATGTTCTTAGAATGTAAATACAGGAGGGAGATATATTATCTATCCAATCCTGCCCTGTGGTGGGAACAGAACATTAATTTAAAATATATCTAAATTAAAGCACCAGTGCAAGACTTTTATTTATTGTTCGGTTTTTGATTCCTTAAGTCATTGTTTGGCAAAACAGATATTATTCACTTGTTTTAATATCCTCTGTCATTTTCGTTCATATTTTTGACCCTGCAATTAGTTTTAATCTCGCACGAATTTTTTATATTCAGGTAATGCTAGTAAATCTTTACAGCTTTCCATTGAACAAATGCAGAATGTTTTTCAAGTGAGCTTTTTTCAACATTCCAAGTTAAACAAAGATTCACACTTTTGTTCCTTCTTTTAGACATCTTATTGTCTACAGCTCTGGGTTTACCATCTAGCCGAAAATCTACACGCTCATTAAACAGAAGAGAAGAATAGGTTTTTCACTGTGTAGATCTTATCTATGTACAAATGTAGTTTTGTGGTGGAGGAACATTATCGGTATCTTCAAAGGCATGTCACTAAGACAAAGTATTCCAGTGTTTTGTAACTCGCAGCGCACAGGGAGGTAGGAAAGGAAACAATCCTGCAGGGCTGCAAAATAATGCAGCCAATTTGAGTGGAAGTCACACGAAAATCATGAGGGCCCGCAGACGTCCGACAACGTTCAACCTGTTCCTTGAATGTGCCCCGTTCATACAAGGACCAGAGGCTGCAGAAGGGAGTGGGGCCTCTGTGCTAGGTTTTTAGAAGTGCAGATCTATGTGGCTGAATAGATCATGTAAAGTACAGAAGTGGCCTGTTGCTAAAGGATCATATCCAGATTATGGATGTACATCTCAAACGATAACAATGCATTTTAGTATTCGCTGTGTGGCTATGTAAGAGAAGCATTCAAAATGAGTTCCTGGTCATGATCCAGACTGTGCCATTGAATGGTAACCTCTGAAAACCCACAGAATTAAAGATGTTGTTAAATACTCAAGTATAACAAGGTGAAATTATGATCTACACCCAACAATGGATTTTCGTGACACCAGGTATGTATCTAGCACATTAGACCCTTGCGTCCATGAAAATGACAGTAATTCTGTTATTTCTCGACTCTCATCATAGTCTGAACTGGCTGTGGACCAACATCGCATATTCCTTTTCTGATTGACATATCGATCAATCACCAGCAGCACCAGAGGTTGACTTTTCCGCAGCACTTCAGAAAACACAGCAGCGTATCCAAATTTCAAAATCCAGAAAACAGGCGAGGGACTATAGAAAGCATAAGCATGAACTCACAAGAAGCGAGGTCTACTGAGACTGTCAATTAAAGCATCTTTGCGGAGAGCTTTGATTGTTGCTGGCTGGTGGATCAAACTCCAGTCATCCTGTTAACATCTCAAGGCCTCTTTTTCAATTCCCATTATTATTAGTAAGAAGCAGCAAGGGTCATTCACTTTAAGGGAAAGGGGGATTCTCCTACTGCCTTGAAAATTACATACGGGTTTGAGTCATTTTTAGACATTGAAATTCCTTCGCTAAGAGTGGGCCAACGTTTTATTTATAGTTACGAAGCATAAAAAATGTACAGCTTTCATTATAATTATGTTGAATGCTTTTTGGATTCTCTCCTATTTCATTCCATTAGGTAGCACTCTAGCTGCTGGCATACAGCCCTGTTAGATTGTTTAAACTAACACCATGTATGACCAGCCCTGCTTTGCAACATGTTTGATTGCCCACACGTTCGGTTAGTGGGGAATAATCCTTTCCATTGCCCAACTGTGCGCCCTTGCTAGCTGCACATATGCAGCGCTCTATGAGTAGATCTGACCAATGAAAGCGGGGCTTGTGGAAAGATCAGGAGAATACATGAAAGCCTAGAACTAAAAGTGAGGGAATCCCAGGGACTTTTATCATGCTCTTACCAATACCCAACAAATTGACAGAATTCCAAGAAGGAAAGAAAGGGAAGAATAGCAAAGACCCAGTAGCCAAACAACTAGGTTAATACACTTCAGAGGACTTTTTAGCTGAACGTAATATCTTTTTCAATGATCTGTCACATATGCAAAGTACACAGGAATTGTGTGGAGTTCTCTGTGCAGCTGTAGGACATATAACTCATCCGAATATGGTTGTACAACACATACAATATGGACATAGGGCTGGTATAATAAGAACAGGTAGACTTTGAAGGAATTGAAATACATTTCCTCTTGAAGCAATGATTGGGTAAACTAAAGACATCCTGTTTCGTCACAGTTTCTATTTTATGTTATTTTTACAGAACTGGTTTTAAAATAACTGATCCCTCTCATCTTAAACCTGTACATGGAGTCTCTTGGTGCTCTGCTCACTGATACCCCATCAAGTGTAACCAATATGCTGATGACACAAATATCCTTGAAAGTCTTCTTTGCTTTAGAGAACCAACACCTCAAACACTGCCTGCACATCACCCAGACCTGGCTGTCCAGCACCCACCAGAAGCTTAACCTAAATAAGACAGAATTCATGTTATTTGCCACGAACAACAAAGAAACAGTATAAATCCGGCTCAATGAATCGAACGCTGATGACTTCGAACCCAGACTTTCACTGAATGCCAAATTACCTGTTTTCACCATGGACACCAACCACTGCCAAAAGATAAAGACAGATTGGCACCAGCGCTCTCTTCTAAAGAAGTGAAAAGGTTTCTTCAAGAAAGTGACTTCAGAACTGCTGTTCAACCCTCATTCTCTAGCATTTAGATGGTGGTAAAGACCCCTCCATGCCCTTCCAAACTCCACATTAGCACCCCTCAAGGACATTCTAAAGGGGTACCATTTGACCTGAAGAATAACTGGAAGCCACTGATCGACAGAAAGGGATCCAAGCTTGTTAAAACCACCGGGGCAGTGGCTAGTTTCGCAGGTAGGTTCAGTTCTTTGTCACCGAGTGTCCTACTGAAGATTTACTAGGTCAAATGCACATTTGGGGGTGCACAGAGATTGATAAAATCCAGGCAACAGAAAATACATGTTTAAGATTACTTGTGCAGGTCCTACAATGTACCCCGACCTTTTCAGCTCATGAGGAGCTTGGAACAACTTATCTAACCGACACGGTTGCCCTTAGCCCGCTGCTGTGTTAAGTTAACGTCTGGACCAGGAAGGATCTAAAACTTAATAGACTGATTCTCTTGGACTATCTGTCCCTTGACCTTGTGCATTGAATCCTCTGGATAGCTTACGTGAAGACAGCTTTTCTTCTCTAGGGAGAGCAGATATTTATTCGTATAGCCATTCGCTGACTCTCAAGAAATGAATGGGGCATTACTTAGTGCAGGTACCCAACATACCCGATAGGTTTTTATTGGCCAGGTTCAGCTTTAGCTTGTTACACCATCTCCTGGCCTCACCTAGTGGATGGAAAAAACCTGGTCTTTGGTTGCCCAGCGGTAGCAACAATAGGTCTCCACAGGACACTTTACAATATGTATTGTTCTGCATTTATTTTAGCAGGCCTAGAAAGCAGTTTTAGCTCCACTTTTGAAAACCCTGAACTTCTTTCAAGTACGCCCTGCTCTCTTGTACCTGCAGATGCCCCCCAATAAACATGTTTTATATGCCGTTTCCTGTTATTTAAGAGCAGCACTGATGTCCATAAGATGGAGGCCTGACTGATCATTGTATCGCTGAACACGGGGTGCTCCTTCTTTGTTTTTCTTGTGATCTGGCTTTTAAATGTTATGTATTTTATGCTCATGTGTTAGAGAAGTATGATTTTATGTAATGTTCTCTGTGCTCTTTTATGGTTCTTATTTTCAACCGAATAAAGATTTTATGGTGATGAATCACCAATATGCTGATGGCACAAATATACTTGAAAGTCTCCTCTGCCTTAGAGATCCAACACCTCAAACACTGCCTGTACATCATCCAGACCTGGCTGTCCAGCACCCACCAGAAGCTTAACCTCAATAAGACAGAATTCCTGTTATTTGCCAAGAACAACAAAAAATCTGTACAACCCCGGCTCAATGACACGAACATTGATGACTCCGAACCCAGACTTTCACTGAATGCCAAATTACCTGTTTTCACCCTGGACACCAACCACTACCAACAAATAAAGACTGACTGGCACCAGCCCTGTCTTCTAAAGAAGTGAAACAATTTTTTTAATGAAAGTGACTTCAGAGCCCTCATTCACTTGCATCTAGAGGATGGTAAAGAACCCTCCATGCACTAACAGACTCCACAATGGCACCCCTCTAGGACATTCTGCATACTGCGGTACATTTCAATCAGGGCCTTTAGCAATATGATCACATAACCTCTAACCTGAAGGAACTCCATTGACCCCAAGTGCCAGCCCACAGCATCTTCAGAACCTGTTGTGCCATTTACCAAGTCATCACAACCAGCACCCCCTCTAATGTTGCAGACAAGCTCTCCATGTCTGTTAGTTCTCTGCAACCAGGATACTATCAAACTGGAGATTAAGAAGTGTAAAAAAAGAAAAAACACAAGGCAGCAGATATTTTCTTTTTCCATCTATGCGCCCCAGATATGCAACAACATCCGTATAGCCGTCCGGCCTGACACAAGAATGCTCTAATTTAGGGAAGAGTTGAAGATGCACCTCTTCAAAGAACACCACATCACAATGCTTTACCAGACCACAAACAAGCTAGCTCTCCTATCACTAGTTAACTTTATACTTGTCTTTGATACCTTTCCTTTTGAAGCTCACAACAAAAAAGTTAATTGTGGGTTTGCCTGTAGTTCATGAATTTATCAACTTGCTATTCAGTTCAACACGAAATGTTTCTAACTTAGCAAATGTGGATTTTCTTATTCCACCAAAAAGTCATCTCTTTTAAAGAAGTGTCTCTTGTGTGGCAGAAAAATGACTCAGTCAAATCCTCATGACCTGTGCATTGTGTGCTTGCTGAATACTCATCTTCCTAAGAAATGACAGACCATCCAAAGTTTCCCAGGCATACTTTAAAGCACACAGATGAGATTCGGCTCCATGGCCACCAAGAACATGAATGCAGATGCCAGTAGTCAGTCCCAGGAGGATGTGAAGCGCAAGAAGTAGCAAAAGAAGAGAGACGTTTCTACAGGAGCTCCAACCACCATCTCCAGGGACTTCCCTGAGGTGGGGGGATTAAAAAAAGAGACAATATCTTGATAAACTGTGTCAAGAGCAGTTACTGTGGCAAGATGCTAGCTGTCTAGGGCTGGCTCGCCATGGAGCAGGTATTCAACATCAAAGTGACATGGGAGTATAATTTTTTTTTTTTTTTTAAATAAATACATTTGGCCAACATAGCCTTCAAATTAACTGATAAAATATATTTTTAATTGGAACGTATACTGTTGTAATAAAAGTGAGAAATATTCATCTTATAAAAGTGCTACAGGAACCCGCAAACTGGAAGGACTGTTTGTGGCTTAAGATTATTAATGGATATTCTTTGAAGGACAATTATTGATAAACTATTGTATGGTAATTTGTTTCTGTATTATATTTTTATGCGTCTTTCCAATGACAAAATCCACATAGGAAGATCTTAAAGATGGTACATACACTGCTTAAAGTAGATCTTCCCTGCCCAAGACAAAATGTGCGACTTTGGGCCCTGAAGATATATGCATCAAAATCGTACAGATCAGAAATCTGACTGGGAATGTATGAAATGCAAGAGACCGTTGGTGTCTCCACATCTACAGTCTATGGTATTGCATTCAACATCAGAAAGCTGTAACAGCATATATTAATGTGAACCACAAGATTTGACAGCTTTTTTTTTTTAAAGATCCATAATGTCCAATTTACACTTAGTACACTCAGCAAATTATTTCCACATCGCATTTTTATCACCTATTTGACTTATGCTATATTACTGTATCTATTGTTGTATTCATACTGGCTGTACCAGCAGAGAGCAGTCAAGATTGGAGAGATGTGGTCTTTGTCAGAGGACTAACAGCTGTATTCTATACTTTCTGTTGTCCAAGCAAGGAGATCTTGGAATATCTGCAATCATCTTATCTAGATACGAGTGATGCAATCACAGGTTAAATCTGATGGGTGAATGCCCATAACGGTAAAATGTTATTTCAGCATTCTAACGGAATAAAACACCATCTCACATTTGTTTTAATTTGCGGTGGAAGTGAAAGTTGAGTCAATCTAGGCTTCGATGTGGTTTATTGTAAGGTCAGTGTCCAACGAGGGCCCAAAGAAAGGCATCCTGTAAAGGACTCATTAAGGTTCTAATTACAAGTTGGACTCGTGAAGCTGTGGTGGTCCAGCCACTGCCGCGCCGACCGCCAGGCTGAACGTCACATTAAGATTTGGGCAGTCGCACCGCCATAGGACTGCCAACGCTGCCAGGAAACCGCCGATTCCTGGATGTGGCGTGGCAGTCAGGAGACCACAATATGCTTGACGAGACAGCTGCAGTCCTGCCAAGCATATTACAAGGTTCCTCTCTGCCGGTTGTGTCATAGAGGGTCCTCCTCCATGTGTGACATGGAGAAGAGGAAACAAAGGGCCCCCTGTGCCTCCTACGTTTTTGGACACACACAGGGGGGCATAACATGTCGGGGGCATAACTGCACAACAGTTCCTGCACAGCATGGCGGTGCAGGAATCTTGGGAGGCGTTCCCTTTGCGGTGTCTTTTTCAAATGCACCGCCGCCTTTGAAAGAGGCACTGCTCTGGGACCGCCACGCCACCCTCCTGCCAGACGACCTTTAAGGATGCTATCTGGCAGGCGGGTGGTGGCGAGTCTTGGCAGAGGATGGCACGGCAGTGGGTGGCACGGCAGTGGCGTACCGCCCATCCGCACACCACTGAAACTCGTAATCTGGCCCCAAGTGTTTAAAATGTCATTGTTGAACGTCCTTGGGTCTCAAAAACCCATTATTTCCATTTTTGTGGGGTATACGTTCAGCCAAATAGGACTGACCCAGAACTGAACTGACAATTTACAAGAACATCAAATGTACGATGGTTGTAAAACTGCAAAATACATAAATACTTTGGTTTGTTCCACGCTCATCAATACAAACCAGCGATTAGCCATACATTTACACTGATTACTAGAACACATATGCTTTATAAATGAAGTAGTTGAACCGTTTCCCTGGTTGGTTTACTTTTTCGGTCAAATGGATCATTAATTAAAATGATTTAGGCACAATATGTCACTGTCTTAATGAAGGGCAATGTACGTTTGTGCTTCTGTCACCTATTTTGCACAAGTCATTCACCTCTATGCTAAAGTCTACTAATGCAATGTGTCTAGTGTGAGGTGATGGTGATTGGAACCAAGAAGAAAGGTGTGCAAGGGTTGGCACCCGTTGCACTTGGCCCATTTAAACTCTATAGCACCACAGCTCCAGGAGCAGAAAGTTCATCTATTTACACAAGTCACTTTGATTTTGTTTCTACTGTGAACCCACCCACATCTCTGCATCCCATGGAGCGGAGAAGACTGGAAGCAGGGGCAAGGCGCATGAGGTGGAGGCATCCACTGTGATTGGCCCATGTGAACTATGAAGCACTGCAGCTCCGGAAGGCAACACGCGTGAAGTGCGCTAAGTGTCAGTATACATCTGGCTGGAAGGCAGGGGGCAGGAAATGCTGCTGATTTACTGTGAGCCACATAAAAAGCTACATAACAGTCTTTTTCTACTCCAGAAGATTAAGAGGAAAAACACGAGTTACCTTCAACCTTGTGTGTGGGACAAATAAGCCATGGGGGTCTTTATGGCAATTCCAAGGAAGCAGTATCATTCGGGCCCATTAGCAAAGGCAAAGATAAGCCCCGTGTGCCCAAGGGATCTTCCTTTTATGGCACTAAAAGCATAGATAATGGGTGACCGTCGATTCCCATCCATGTTTACCGTGGAACTTTGGGTCTGTTGATAGCTTGGATATGATGGTGCCCCCAGTGAAGGTGACAACTGATACAGACTGTGAAATTACATCAATTTATAACATTTCATTGCAATCCCAAAATACTAAAAGTTTACCTATCACACCTACTATTTTGTGTTCCATAAAGCCATGTTGACAAATTCAGTTTTAAAACAGGTCCATGTCCCCTGTTGAGAACTCCTAGTTTGTTAAATATGTTGGGTAACTGTGACGTCAACCGTATCCCTTTTTCTGTAAAGTTTGGCACTGTTCCTCAAATTAATGCCGCAGGCAAAGACCTTGATACAACTTAACATGTGGCTACAACATCCCCAATTAATGAAAAGTCCCGCCCGTAAATGTTGGCCACAGAGTCGTCAATAAGGATAGCATCATATTAAATGATTCGGATGTTCAACTACTGGAAACTATGGAGCTCTGTAAGCTGGTTGAGTTGAATTCACCAGTGTTTTGGGAATATAATGATGTTATTGGAACACAAGGGAGTGATGCTACTTCTACGCGTTCAATCACATCATCTTTGGTTAGGGCCATGAAAGCGCCAGATGGACACTCTCGCAATCCTAAATTGCAACTAGAACTAGTACGGCCTTTGGCTAACTCTATGCTGCTGATACTAAGGTTGAGGCCTAACTTATGCTGCTGATACGAAGGTTGTAGCCTAACTCTATGCTGCTGATATTAAGGTTGTAGCCTAACTTATGCTGCTGATACTAAGGATGTAGCCTAATTCTATGCTGCTGATACTAAGGTTGTAGCCTAACTCTATGCTGCTGATACTAAAGTTGTAGCCTTACAATTAAAAGTAGACAAACTAATCTGTGACATTGTGGCTGGAGACTGTGTTTGCGACAACTTTTTATAAGCTATGCTCGCTTCAGGAGCCCCTGCAAAAACATCTTGATGCAATAGAAATAAATGACAAAACAAGGTGCTCACAACACATTTTCATTTTCCTGGAATGGAAACACAAACATATTATCCAAGAGTAAACAGTGTGTTACAGTAGCATGGCCAGAGTCACCAATAAATACGAAAGCGGAGATGCACTACTTCGCTCTTTGCAAACATTCAATACACATTATAATAACATTTCCATTAGGCACACTGAGTACAATGTTGGCTTAAAAGGAAAATGGTTCCTATTAATTCATAAGAATAAGGCCGCAGCGAAAGAACTGCCTTCAACACAAAAAGCTAGTTCTGATTCTAAATTAAAATGACTTTTCAACAGAATCCAATTGCAACATCTATAAGCCATGAAAACATGACTTATCTAATGACTGACAATAACAAGCTAGAATTTGGATGGTAGGGGCAACTCTCAAGTGGCAGTGGCTTACAGACTGAACAAAGACCTTTATCACAAATCTGATGGATGTAGATAATTAAATCTATAATAACTGCATCTGATAGAGACTTCTAGCAGTAGATTAGTTACTGTAGAATATTCCCCAAGTGTCAGACTGAATCTGACATTTTCAAGCAGTACCTCTGCGTGCCAGTAGGTGGCATCAATTGGCTCCACGTTTGCATTATCTGCGCCAGATATGAGATGCACGCTGCCTATACAGGCACCACCCGAGTTCTTTTCTTACTGCGCCATCAGCGCAGATCCGGAGGAAGCTGCCTCAGTCCTCCTTATGGACTATTTTTTTTACGTTTTGTTGACCCTTTCTGAGCTTTTCACTGTCAGTGTGCTTAATGATGTCTGCTAAAAACCTGGTTGGTGGGGGAAGTTAAACCCTGTTCCTGTCACAGATGGGTTTAAACCACACAGGTTTGCCTCTGGTACCTGGAGCTGGGCAATGACTCCAAGGCCTGTTCCGACTGCCGCGGCATAAATTCAGAGGCGGTTTGGAAGCGTTCCCTAAAGCTACTGGTCACTCAACCCCAAACAACTCCATGATAGTCCGTGTCCCGGTCATGTGGAATGTCCCAGGTCTGTTTGTAGAGACGTTCTCTGTGTTCTTCATCGCACTCTAAGTTGTCATCATCAGGTCAGTCCCAGGTAAAATCGAAGACGTTGAAAAGCTCCTCTTCTTTGGACGAGGCATGAGAATAATGCCACCACTCTAGGCCCTGCTCCCACGTGTCAGCGGGGAAGACCGAGTATGGGTCCACTCCGTGCCTCCCAGAATTTCCCAGAGCAACCCTGCCCAATTAAAAGTTTTATGAAGCCATGCACCTACTATTTGGGCGGGCCGACCATTCTGGAGCACTTCCGGGTCCCACTGGTTCAGCAGGTGCCCCAACTGGATTCTCACCAGCGGATCCACACTCAGCACCAGTCGGGCCCTTAGATCCGTCCCTGGATCCGGTTTGGCTCCGGCTGGGAGACCATGACCTTCCACGGAGGCCGTTCCAGTAACAACAGTCAGGGCACCTAGTCATTATACTCGACTGTGATACTGAGCTGGACCAGCATCACCCAATGTCGAATATGGCTAGAACTTGACCTTCTGATTTGGAGCCAGGGTCTACTTTCTTCGAAAGGCCTTAGAAGGAGTACACTTGGGAGGGATCTGAGGATCCTTATAGCTACCACAACCCAATGAAAGAGCCCAAAGAGAACTGGTAGAGGAAACTGGCGCCTTCCTAGACACTGTCTTAGTCCCTCCTCCAAGTGTGGTTATGGAAGAAGGGGCTTCATTTGCCATGGTAGTGAGGATGGAGGCCGAGGACCTTGACCTGTGGCAGTCAAGACTAGCGTCTTGACAGAGGTGCTTCAGCTAGAAGTCGCCCCCACAGAACCTCTCCACCCTTTTAACTAAGCCCTCAAAGATGTTGTGCTTGCGGCATAGGTCAAGCCTATGCACAGAGGCTCCTATTCATTGCAAAATTGCCCACCACCATTGCCCTGCTCCAAAGGACCCTTCTTTCCTCAGCCAGCACCCCACTCCGGAGCCTGGTTGTCCTGGCCTCAACATCCAAAGTTTACCCTGGCACGTTCCCAACAACACTAACGGACAAGGAATCCAAAATGCTGGACACCTTTTGGGAGAGGATATTCTCTTCCACCAGCCTTGCACTGCGATCTGTAAAGAGAGCTTGTCTTTTGGGACGATATTCCCACACAGTTTGGGATTTCGTTGCCCATGTGCGGACGATGGTCCTGGAGGAAGCCATAGCCATCCTGTCCAAGACTATTGCTGATGGCAGGGATACAGCAAAGTTCACCATACACTGCAGACTGGATACAACCCACTCGCTAGGTAGAGCGATTGCATCATTAATGGCACTGCCAAGCCATTCCTGGCTGAGATCTACTGACTAGTCCGGGGATGTCTAGACCTCACTTGTAGACATGCCCTTCAATGGCACCCACCTCTGTAGAGACGAGGCAGATTTGCCACTCAGCAGGACTACCACCTGGTCATTGGGAGTCTAGAAGGCCCCATTCCAGCCCCATTCTGTCTTCCATTCCGTGGCTGCGGTAGGGGCTACCAACCACATTCATTTTTAGCCCAGCCACAAAGGCCAACTGGCATTCCAGCCTTTTCATGGCTGCGAGCACGGCTCCCACAAGCCCCGTGGCACCCAAACCAGAGATCTACCCAGTCGGACACCCTCCCAGCAGCATTCAAACCCCTTTAGTTTGCCCTTTCACCATCACGGGCAACTGGTCCGCGCCAGGACCTGCTTCAATGGCAGTCCGCAACATCAGACATACATTCGCCAAAACTCTGCTGCCCATGCCACCATCCTCCGATCAGCTGACAGAGGGCCACTTCACCCTGCTCTATCAGAAGTGCTGTCTCTTTTGGCTAAAGGAGCTACCAAGAGGGTACCAGCATTAGAAGTAGGTTGTGGCTGATATTCCCAGTACTTTCTGGTGCCCAAAAAAGATGGAGGCCTCCATCCTGTACTAGACCTGTGACCTCATTATCTTCCTGAAGAAGGAGAAACTCAAGATGGTCAAGTTAGCTCATGTTCGGTCTTCCCTAGACCCTGGAGATTGGATGATCGTTTTCGACTAGCAGAAAACCTATTTACACATACCTATCTTGCCTGCTCACAGGTGTTACCTGCAGTTCACAGTGGGTAACAAGCACTTTCAATTTGCCGTGCCCCCCGTTGAGCTTCCCAGGACCACTTGGGTGTTCATGACGGTGATAGTTGTGGTTGCAGCCCATCTGTGGAGGTCAGGGGTTTCAGTCTTCCCATACCTCGACGACTGTCTGTTGAAAGCGGGCTCACCGCAGGCAGTCGTCACCCTCCTCCAGGTGACGGCAGACCTCCTGCATTCACTGGGGTTCACTATCAATGAGCCAACATCACACCTGACTCACTCTCAGATGCTTCCTTTCATCTGAACTATTCTGGACACAGAGCAATTTTGGCTCTATCCTCTGCAGAGGCAAATCCAGGATACTCAGGCTAGGATTCCGATGTTTCAGCCTCTGTCCTGGATATATGTGACACAGACTCCAAGGCAGCAGGGTCTCATGCATCCTACTGGTAGCACATGCCAGCTGGCATATGCGGGCTCTGAAGTCCTAGTGGGCGCAGAATATTGGGAATCTCTCTGACCTGGTCAAGATATCAGAGGGAACTGCAGAAGATCTGCAGTGGTGGCTAACTAAGCGTGTTAGGTCAGGGCAGAGCTTCCTCCCTTCCCCACCCAGAACTAACTACATGGACAGATGCATTACTCCTGGGTTGGGGCAGCCATCTGGGAGGGATAGAGATCAAAGGACTCTGGTCTCCGGGGGTATTTCAATTCCAAATCAGCCTGTTGGAGTTGAAAGTAATTTGCCTGGAATTGAAAGCCTTTCTTTCTTCCATCAACGGAAGTCTTGTTCAAGTGTTCATGGAAAACACCACCGCTATGTGGTATTGCAACAAGGAGGGCAGAGTGGGGTCATGTACCCTGTGGCAAGAGGCCCTGCGTCTCTGGACATGGCTTGAACATTAGGACATATTCCTGGTCGTAGAACACTTGGCGGGATCTTTGAACGCCACAACGGATGACCTCAAACATCGATGCCTCATGAATCACGAATGGTGTTTCCACCTGGCGGCAGTGCAACGTCTCTTCTGCAACTGGGAGAACTTGGCTAGATCTATTTACCACCACCAAGAACATGCAATGATACCACTTCTCTGCACTGGAGTTTCCAAAGTGGATCTCGCTTGAACATGCATTTTGTCTTGAGTGTACTTAAGGTATCCTATATGTCTTAGCATTGATACCACATCTGCCCAGAGTTCTCAAGAAGATCAGGAATGATCGGGCCCAAGACATTCTTGTGGCCCCGGATTGGAAATGGAAGCTTTGGTATCAGGCTGCCTTTTCGGAAGGATCTCTTGTCACAGCAACAAAGCATGGTCCTGCATCCGACACTGCGCACGCTCTACCTTCATGCATGGATTTTGAGTGTTGGCAACTGACAGTCTTTGACGTCACTTCAGAAGTCTGCAATGTCATTCTAGCAGCTAAGCATCCCTGAATGAAGACAGTATACACCTGCCGTTGAGACAAAGTTTGGTGTAATGCGAAAAATATTGATCCTCTTTTTGCACCCTTGTCCGAGGTGGTATTTGTTCTATATTTAGCCAGGAATGGTTTCACTTTGAGCAGCATCAAAAAGTATACTTTGGCTATATTGGCTTTCTTGTCGTTGCCAGATCAGCCATCTCTGTTCAAATCACCTATTTGGACTTGTTTTCTACAAGAACCCCAACACGTTTCCTTCTAAACCCTTTATCGTGTCCCAATGGGACCTGAAATTAGTTTTCATATTTTGTATGTGCTCGCCCTTTGAGCCTATGCATAGCCTCCCACTGTATCTCTTGACCACAAAAATTGCCTTTCTAGTGGCCTTACATCATCCAAGAGGGTTAGCGAACTGCAGGCACTCCCTGTGCACCCTCCATATACCACCTTTTTTCCAGACAAACTGGTTCTGAGAACACGGGCCTCATTCCTGCCTAAGGTGCCGACACCCTTTCACATTGGCCGGACTATCACATTGCTGAGCTTCTTTGATCCTCCTCACCCTTCCAAAGAAGAGGAGAGACTCCATTGCCTGGACCCAAAAACAGCGTATGGTTCCACGTTGATCGTACCGAATAATATTGAGGCGGACTATCAACTCTTCATTGGGATCACTGGAGCAAAGAAAGGGAAATCAGTGCAAAAATGAACAATCTCCAGATGGAGTGTACTCAGCATTAAGATCTGCTACAAACTGGCCAAACAGCAACCCCGTGAAGGCTTGCGAAAACTGTATCAGTTTGCTTAGTTTCTGCCAGACATCTGTCAAGCTGTGACGTGGACATCTCTGCATACGTTTATCAAGCACTACTGTCTGGACCGTCAGGTCCATCGTAATGGGCATTTTGCAAGTGGGCCTCCAGGACTTCCTAGTCTGAATTTCTTAGCAGACTATCCTCTGAGGAGGTATTGCTTGGTTATCTATTCTAAAGTAAGGAATCTGCAGCTAGAAGTTTCTATCGCATTAATAAATTACTGACCTTCTGTAATGCCTTATCTGGTAGAGACTATCTAGCTGCAGACTCCTTACCCACCTTCCCATCCTCCCTGCTTCTGCAAATTGTTTCCAAATAGTTCAGCCTTTCATGTCCTTAGTGTCTGCACACTGGCCCATCTGCATTCTTATGGCTTTGTGCTTTTTGAGCGGAAGTGTCACAAAAAGAAACAGATCTCAGAAAGCTGGGGTCGCACATATATAGGCACCGCCACGTCCAATCCGACGTGGATAATGCCAACGATACCAATGTGGAGCAATGCCACCTGCTGGGGTGCAGAGGTACTGCCTGAAAATTTCCAGATCCAGTCTGATGCCTGGGGTATATATTCTAAGGTAAGGAATCTGCAGCTGGATAGGTTCTCTACTAGATAAGGCGTTACCGAAGGCAATTAACTTGTTCAACATGGTAGCAACATCATCTAAACAAAGTTTATTAAAAGCTACTTGGGGGGGGGAAGATGTAGACCCTCCGATAAGTGATCTCCATAGACTCTTGGTTAATCCTGTAGCAAGTTCTTCTACATCACGGACTAACAACATTGACTAAAGAGTACACTAGCACCCAAAACTTAGGCCACATGTACCCATAAGGCTATGCAATGATGTAAATAGTGATAAATCCATCAATGAAATGGTTAGCTTTAGTTGCATATAAAGGAGAAATTGGGAGGCACTGTCCTCCTTCACCTACTAAATCCTATGGTGCCAGCCAGCCTTCTGGCCAAGTACTAGCTCCACCTTTGAAATCTATGGACTGTCAATCTACCAATAGGTGGGAAGCAAAGGAAAACAGTTTAATATTACCTATCCTCAACAAAGAGAGGGATCATTGGGGCTTGAGGGACAGTATGGAGAGGCAATAAGCTTATATTGAGACTATAGTATGTCACATGAGGAAGCAAGAATGCACTAAATTGTGGCAATAAACTACAGTTGCTGGCTCATATGCCGGAAATAAAGTTCCTTCAGTCTAACAATATACTTCAGTTTGTCTGTTTCCATTGGTGGCGACTTAAGATGGTAATAATCCTTTTTTACGAAACCAATGATTCTTTGTAACTTTTGTTCTACAGTCATAAAGATACGTGGACTGAGGTTTGTTATCAATGCACTCGTAGTCAATCCTGTGTCATATTCCTACTTTGGGAGTAGGTCAACAAGGGAGGAAGGTATAATCAAGACCTGACATTTTTTTCCTGGTTATCCTAGAATGCGGTAGTAACGGTGAGGCTGTTACCAAACGGTTAAGTTTTTTAACTCATGGTATACCTGCGGTCTCTAGAAGAATGGGTTTCTGGAGACATCATCAGGCTACATTGAATTTTTTGTTTCGGAGACTAAAACTAAACAACATAGAAGACCCAAAGGTGCTTTCGCCCACCATTCTCACTTCCTCATCTAATTAAATGTGACACGTCTTTCTCACAGTTCTATCTTTAAATCCCTCATAATTGAAAGTAAGTGGGTGGTAAAGACAGTACTCTAGTGCAATTAGTAGATATATATCAGAGCATATAATTGGTTCAGGCAAGGGATAAAATTATGGAATCTTTCTACCTTGTCATCAAAGTATTAGTGTATATGCATAAAGGCAAGTGAGTAATCATTGTTCGTAAACTTTTAAATCTCACCATAACCCAATCTGATGAAGAACTAGAAAACATCATAAAAAAAAGAAGTGGGGCATTGGTCCTCTGTGTTCAAAACCACAAATACCAACCCAGAATGCAATGCAATTGTCAACTTCTTGAACTTCTTACAGCTGGCATTAAAAGGAAGAACGATTTCTGACTCGCCCTGTAAATAGACTCATAACTTCTAGGGCAGAACAGCAGTGCTGGAGTATATAATTTTGTAACGATCATTGTTTACGTATAGTGTATTTCAATTTGTACAGAGAATGCAGAGTGATCCCCAACTCCTTGTCAACACCTCTCACAATGTAGACCCTCTGGTGAATGAGTTGCAATAAATGGAAGGAGTTGCTCAGGAAGTAAAATGGAGTGTTACAATAAAAAACAAAGACTGGTAGCTACAGCATACTGAAAGGCTAAATGCTAACAAACTATCAAACATCTTACAGTATTGGGGCAAGCTCATGTATTCTTTATGTAAAAATCTGTCAACAAAGGGAACCAGTTATAGACAGAGCCAGGTTCTAAAAAACCATTCCACAGAGTAGGTTTCAACCATTGCTTAAGATAATGAAGGGTGAGCTTGGGATTGTACAATTTAACTTGACGTTCTCAGGTAATAAATAACATTTGTCTCTTAGGATAGCAAATCAGAGAAGGATATACAAAACACGCTATAAAGCAAATTCAGTCAACATGGCCACTCAGTAGCAATCCTGCTTTAGGTTGTGTGAAGCAAAAAAACAAAAATTATTTTGGGGTTAGGTTAACAAACTTAACAGGTGCCTAAAAACGCTAATGATGGGGGAGGACTGCCTGCATAGGTCACATCTATATTTCAACTGTGTATAGTACGTTCCCTGTCCCCATTAGAGACTTGGTCATTCTCGTTTGGAGATTTGAAGGATTAGATTTGAACAATGATAAATGTACTGCTTGAAAAACCATTAATAAACTAAGAATTTCGAAAGTATTACAGAGCTGCAGATGTTTGGGGCCATCAGTTCTAAATGGGCTTCCTTAGTTCCAACAAATCAGAGCTGGTTCTCTCAATTATTTAATTCGTCATTTCAGGGCACACCGATACCGGAATCGTGGAGAGGATCAATACTACATCTCTTGCATAGGATGGGTGATGAAGCTGACCTGTAAATTGGGTGACCAAATCATGACTTCTCATTCCCATAATGGCTTTTGCCCCCGATGTAGCACGATCAATAATGTGACTGTATTGTAATTTCTAGATTTCAGATTTGAAATGTCTCAGCTGTTATCACGTAGGGAATATGATCTTCCATACTGGGTGAGCTTTTGTGTGTCTAGGTAATAGCCTCTGATTAGCTATTCTTAAAAGAAAGGTGCATATCCCTCATACACACTGGTGGAATGCTTTATAAATAATGGTGTTCCTTCACCAGCAATAAAAGTTGCTCGGTGAGTTTATCCAAAGCTCTTATGTTGATTACATTATTTTTTTTCTGGTGTGCAAGAAGGGCCATATCAATTTAAAATTGTATTAAGTATGAGAAATAGGATTTGTTGTATTTATAGTACATGATAAAAAACATTTGGTGGAAGGATGCTGCTGCTTTTGACAGCCGTCCACTAAACATTTAACTTTTTTTGTGTTTTAGAAACAGACTCTCTTAAAGTGTGGGGGTCATTATGGCTTCTTTTGCACTTGGACCACCAGGCTTTTCTTGATTGTGACTAACAGAAAACAAATCACGACGCTTGCTCTAAACAGAGTAGGTAGTGTGATGGCTTTACTCTGATGCCTCCTACTCGGTCAGGCTGTCTCAGTAAGCTTTCTGCCTAATTAGCCGACGCAGGCTCTGCAAACACAAAGCTTAAGTACCACCAGGCTCAAAATGTGGCACGCGGACTGAGAGTTTGGCAGACAGGGTACTCTGCCCATCAAACTCTAAATCAGACCCTATGTCTCCTATGAAGCAAGGACATATTAACATGTACACTATGCCATAACTGTTACAGTTAGTCACGTTTCTCTGTTACCAGATCTAGAAATTTACTAGGAGCAGCATATGATCACAAACTACAGCTACCACTGGTGCCCAAGCCTCTGAGAGATTCGATAACGTGGTATGTCCTTGATTTTGTTTTCTAGAATGGGTGTGCATTATTTGGTCCTAAATGCCTTAGCCTCTTTTCAAAGCAAAAAGAGGTTTTTCATTAATAGATGTCAGTGGTCTCCAATGCTTTGCTGCAAATTGTTTTATATTATTGGTTGGAGCAGAAAACGTGAAGATAACATTTGTTCTGCTTTGAGGGGCTTTTTCTCAAGTTTCTAGCAATTGTGGCTATTGTTCCGTACACACTTTCATGCTTTTTTCACTAGTAAGGGATAACCTAGTTTACTAAACGTTTTGCTCAGAGTCTCTGCAGGAGTGTCAAAAGTGTTGATAATAGAGCAATTTCTACATAGCCTTCAGGACTGGCCTATTGGTAAATTCTCAAACAATAAAAGTGGGAGAAAACTGAGAATCGCAATAGTGAGCTTCAATCACTGGACTTCATACAAGATGATGTACTTATTATTGTAAGTAACTCTCCTTCCTCAGGTGTGAAATTCAAAGCATGGAAGGTCAACTCATGCCTGCGCATATTCGAAGTTAATCTCGGATAGGTCTTTCATTGCTATTCCCAGATAACTAAAATATCTCAATAAATCGATGACACAATTTGATATTTTGACTCAACGGACTGCAGCTGTTGTACAATAAGGTGTTCTCAAAGTTTTACACATTTGTCCTTTCTACTCCTTCAGAACAAAAGTGTGCCCAATGCTACTCTTTGTTACAATGATTATAGCTCAGTATTCGACTGCATGGATCATATTCTCTTAAAGGCAAAACTAAATGCATGGGCAACCCAGAAAAGCTTTAACGTACCATGGGGTCCTTATATTCGGTACATGGGAAAAAGTAAAGGTCTAGAAAGGAGCAAATTAACAGCCATTGGGGTCTGAAGCAAGGATGTGTGTTAGCTCCCTTGTTAATCAGTCTTTACATCGCTGACCTAAATAAGCTTCTGCAAGAAGTAAGATCCTTCCGACCAAAAATAGGCTAACAATATGTTCAACGTCTATAGTAAACAGATGAAATAGCGATACTAGATGGAAAAGCCATAGGTTTAACAAGACGAATGGCCCACGTGGATTTTTAGAAGAAATTCAAACATGTCGTTGCCAACAATTGTAAAACAACAAGCCTTGGCAAAGTCAATACGTCTTTCCTATGGGACTAATTAACTGACTTTGCATTTATAATTACTAATTCTCATTATTTACCACAAAATTTCAGTTTTTAACAATTTTTATCAAACTACTAAGAAGCACTCACTAAGCCAATAGGTCTGGATTGTTTTAGGCATAGATTTGTTGTTCCCTGATATTGCTGGATGCAATAGCAGAAAACTCACAAAGAGGCGCCTAAATGCTGAGATGGCAGCATACTGTGTAAAGCACAGGATTGTAGCTCTCATGTTTTAAGTCACACACATAATTACTTAGGCTACACTCAGAGAACCCCTACAACCTTTTATCTCACTTAAAGCACTGTGGTCAACAATAGCAACAATAGGTTTTTTTCCTACAGATAGTTGAAAATGATGATGATGTAAACTGTGGAATCCTTGGAGGTAAAGCTAAAACTCGATTATCAGCAAGAAGGAGCAACCCCTATTCAGCTCTGCGGCACACACTCTGCAGCATCTCTGGGAGGGCGGAAGCACAGCTGGTATTGAGTGTCAGAGTTGAGAGGTGCGCACTTCAATGAAAGACCTCCTCCACTTTGACACCCCAGGCCATGATTGTCAGTTAATTGACACTTGGTGCCACTGTGCCCCTTTGAAACTGAAGCTATAGTATTTGTTCCCCAGTGAAGTAGATCCTAAAGTCTTGCAGGCCAATTGCTCCATGGTGAAGCAGATCCAAATATCCTCCACTTTTCTGGGAGTCAAGTGCAAAGAGAGAAATATGGCGGCGACACTACAAAGAGGAGTGTGAGGATGGGGGAAGCAACAGGATGGCAGGGAAGCAGCAGGAGGTGTTGGGGGGGATCAGCACTGAGGTTGTGGAGGGGGAAGCAAACTAAGGAGGAGAGAAAGCAATTCGGAGGGAGGAAAAGTAAACTGGAGAGAGCGCAACATGAGCGGCATGGGAGAAGCACTTGCGTGAGAGAGGGAGTAAAACACAGAGCGTAGAGTTTGGAAGAGAAGCATACTAAGGAGACAGCTGGAAAACACATACAACTCTTGTGGAGTGCTTAACAAAAAGAAATAAGCAGCACCTTAAAAAATGTGCAATTGAAGGACACAAGCAATAGATCCATGCTCGAGGGAAGGGACAAACACAAGAAGAGGAAGGAAGGCCCACACAAGCTACTGAATAAGATGCAGGCAAATGAGAGTGACAATGAAATAAACCAAAGGTAATCGGGAAGCGGGGGGGGCCTAAGCCCACTGTAAGCTAACGCGTCTTGAAAAAGACAGCGCATATGCTGTCTAGTAGGTAAAGTAGGTAAAACCTAAAAATTAGAGTCTTTGGTAAAAAAAAAACAGGAAGCCATATTGCTGGCTTTAGGAAGACCTGTGCCTTGATTATACTCCAATCTACAATTATTTAGGTGGATGTTTCCTTGATACAATCTGCCCACAGTTAATAATAAGGGGTCTCAACTAATATTTGTCCTATGTAGATTGTATCAGAAGTTAGTAAATACAAGTGTAGAACTAGGGGTGTGAAATTCCCATAGCCCGATGCCCAGGACATATTGTTTGTGGCCTACGACAACACGTTATGTTTATTTTGTCCTTGGGACAAGTAGGTCCAACCCCTTGCAGCACAAACCCTGTGGTTGCCAGATTACAGTACCAAATTACGGATCAGGGAAGGGCATTGTCTGCAGTTAATATCTGTGTCCATATGTTAAAGCTGTTGGAACTTGTATTTATGATTCATTAATTTATTTAGAAATCTGTTTATTGAGTTTGCAACCGGAATCATACAATACATTTCAGGTGGGCTGAGAGCATAGTTACATACACCACATGGTATTAGTCTTATAACACATCACATGTAATCCTAACATCCTGTACCAATTGCGTGGCGCGCAGCATTGCCCCAGGTGAGAAACTTTGAGGATTTGAGGAAAATTACCCCCGCATGCGGATTTGCAGTCTTATCACGTATGGAGTTTAACATATCGCCGTTTCTATCGCCAAATGCGTACTTTTCCAGGTGAACCAGCAAACAGATAATCAAACAGTACTAAACGCCCCATTCTGCAACTGGGGAGCGGTCTACTCCACAGCTTAGCAACCAAAACAACATCCAACAGCAGCTCTTAACACGATTCTAGGTGCACGTCCCCTCCCAACCCCTCTCCCGCCGGGTCCCTACCCCCGGCCCCTGCCTCCAGGAGTGTTATATCTACTACAATCTACGCAGAGCCATGCATCATCGTCTATGTCAAAGTAGCAATACCCAGCGTCGTGACACCCCGTCAGGCAAGACAGTCTCCTAATTCCTAACGCAGCTCCTGCAGTTCACCGCCATCAACCTCCGGGGTTGCCCCCTCTGACTGCAGAAGGGCCCGCAGCATCTCCCCCCATTGGGTTGCGATAGGCGTTATCCTGAGGCCCAGTGTTTCCTCCCGTCGAAGTGCCACCTCCTCCGCCTTTGCCCAGACTGAGAAAGAGCCGCGCCATGCCCGTACATGTGGCGCAGTGTCCGCCTTCCAGCGCTTGGTAATAAGTCGCTTCGCCACTATGATCCCCAGGTCTGCAAAACGAGAGGCAACCTTAGCCGGAGGTGGTCTATGGAAGAGGTGCAGCAGGTAAGTAGTCCACTCAGAGGGGAGTTCCTGCCCCGTGCACCTGCGTAGTACCTCCTGTATTGTCCGCCAGTATGTGTCCAGCGCCGGGCAACCCCACATCATGTGGATTAGATCAGCATCAACTTCCGTACAACGGGGACAGCATGCGTCCACGCGATGGAAATACCTATTAATGGCAGCCGGCGTGAGGTATGCCCTATGGATGATGAAGAATTGTATCTGACGGAATCTCATATTCCCAGGCACCCTCCTCGGTCCCTGTAGCACCCTCGCCCATTCTTTGTCAGTCATAGGGCGGGCAAGGTCTACCTCCCACTTCTCATGCAATGGCCCTAGGCTCAGCGCCGCCTGCGTTCGCAAGGCCGCAGCAAACCATTTAATCAGGTGGCTCCCACGTCCCATGACATGAAGATATTGCACCACTAGGTGCTGTTCCGGCTCCTCCCGTAGGTCTCCCCAGTGGTCTGCTAGCGTCTCCACCAGAGCCCGATGGCGGAGAAACTGGCCCTGAGCTAGCCCAGCTTCCTCCGCCAGGGTCGTGAACGGCAGAAGACCTCCATCACGATAGAGGTCCTCTAAAGTGTGGATATCAGCTGCATGCCAGTCCCTCAGCTCCCAGCCCCAAGTACTCCCTGTCCGCAAGGGGAGCCCTCCAAGGGTATAGCTGGCGCGTACGGGATCCTGGTGTTGGTAAGCCGGAGACTTCTACGGTAACATTTGCAGGCCACCACTAATAGCAGCGGCGTGGGTCGCACTGCACCTGTCGTCGGGTGAAAAATCCGAAGCATTTCGGCCAGCGCCAATTTATGATTCATTAATACAAGCCTTTCTTATCAGGGTGAGCGGTCTAAGGAAATGTTATAAGCTCGGACTGCACTACTGACAGTGGTTCCAGTATTAAAATGTGTATATGTATAATGCTTCCAGGATGCTGTCTGATTAGATCCAAATTTATGCAAAAGCATGAAAGCAAGATCAATGATTCTTTGCTTTCAAAATAAAAAAGTTCATAAAAAAATTCAACTAGGAATAAAATGTTTTGCTTAACTACTGAAAAATTGTAGGTACAGTTTCTTTGAAGTGTAATTTAGTAAAATGTGTTGATACGTGCTAAAAGTTACAAGAAATATTCGTAATGGAAAATCAGTGTAACCCGCTTTAATTTTTTTTTTTAAGAAAACGTGAATAAACAAGCATTGGCGAACCCAATAGGTATTCAGCCTTTTGGTTTTGTCAATTAGTCTTGTTTTGACATGGTTCTTGTAAAACTTTATTGTTGGTGGAGCTGCCAGGGCCTCATCATTATAATAAACATTGGCCAAAGTAAAAATATGTTTGTGCTCAAAAACCACACAGCCACAGCAGTTCCTAGCACTGAACAAAACTACTTTGCTGTGCTGATATGCTTGTTGTGAAAGAAGACAAAGTGGTCATTTACAGTGAAGCCAGCTGGTAGAAAGAGACCAAGAGAGAGATGGAATTTAATAAAAACAAAAAGTCTTCGTTTACACCAGACTTAAATTAGGGCCCAATTTTTAAAGAAAATCACAAAAGTGCACCCATGGTATATATGTCCTTGTATTAGTGAAGATTTACGGCTTTCATGAATTCACAAGAATATATAGAAATTGGTCAGGAAATCATACTCCTAGAAAATATTTATGAACTGTATTTTATCATTAGCAAATATGCACGTGTAGATTTGCTCATGCAAAAATCTGTTGACCGGTAACAAGTTCACATTCCCATCAACCACTTTTTTACCCCAACCGTGGAAGTTTTTCTTCTGCGCTTGTCAGGAGTACATTTCCAACCTTTCTCTGTGTAGGAAAATATTAGAGATAAGCTGACGAATACCCATAAAACACTTAAGTTAGTAGGTTGCACAGACTCAAAAGGGCAAGCCAACCATGGGGAACTATTGTTTACCGCTTCCTCCAGCCCTAGTATGTAGATCTGCGGAAAGGTGGCAAACTAAGGCCTACTATGTTATGAGCTCTGGCGTAATCCGTAATCAAAGTGTCTATTATAAGAGCTCTTATATAATGAGACTGCTGCCATAATTTGTCGCTGCACTAAATGACACCAAAGGGATGAGTGGATTTTGTTACAGGACAAGTAGATTTATGAAGCCACCTGTCCCATAGACAAGTACATATTTGATTAAATTCCACATCCCTGAGAACCCAACCTTATTAATGGACAGCAAGTCTTTCCCAGCATGTTATGCTGTATACTTCATGCTTCCTAATATAGCACATAGAAACAACTGCCAAATGCATTAGGCAATCTTAAATACATCTTGCATTAAGACTTGCTGAACAGAATTTGGACTGCCAGTTAAAGTGTCAAATCTTTACCACTGAAATTGATTTTTGGGGTAAATTGTAAACATTAACCTGTGGTCAAACTAACTACATGCAGGTGTTGAGGGGTTGGGTTTTAAGAACACCCTGGCTGAATCTTTGCTATACTGGCTCAATCTTGACTAATTTGCAGCATTACGGGTTAGGCTTGTAAAACGAAATTCCTCAAATGACAGCATTATGCTATGTCATGTAATTTCAAGTTAGCTCAGGAAAAAATCTATTTTGGGAGCCCAAGAAAAACACAAACAAAAAGAACGCAAGTAGTAGTTATTCACAGGACTTGTGTTTTTTACTTTATTTTTTAGTGCAAAATGCATCTATACATTTAATACTGAAATACGGCGCTAAATGCCATTTTTGTATATCGATTAATTTTGTATCCTTCTTCCGAAATTTCACATAATGCAAAAGGAAATTATGTCAATTTCGTACTCCCCTACTGTTGAGGTAGCATGGGAGGCAAACACCTCTTATGTTGCCTTTATGTCTTTAGTTAAATCTCAACTTCAGTTAACCTCCCAAGTTACAGACTGGACATTAAGAAGAGTAAACAAGCAGACTATTTATCTGCTTTATGTAATGGTTTTACAAGGCAAGTATATCTAGTAGAATCTATGAATCCTGTTAACAGGCATATCATTACTAGGATGCGCTTTTTGCTAATTTAGCTCATGCATACTCGGTCTGGCGGTTGTTGAGTATGTAATTATAAATCCGAGCCGTGAGAACACAGTTAGCTGTAGTCCTGAGTGTGTCTACAAGATTATTACGTAAACATGTTTTCACAGATCAAGTTTTAACTTGTAAAGCTGATATATCCTTTTGTCTTAATAATAGGCCTGGCTGGAGTTCGCAGAGTTCCACGAGTGACTAACAAAATCTGCCAAGTTACACGGAGTTCCGCAAATGGCGGAGTGCATTGGGTAGCGCCATTGACGCTTTGCACTGGGTATTTGCCCCACACTGGAAAATCAGCATGAACTGCACCATGCGCAGGGCAAGAGGCCGCTGCTTCTTTCTGTCACTCGAATAGATTTTCTACTCAAGCAGCATATTCCTCACTGCGGATGGATGGTTCCTCAACGCGAGCGTCCACGGGCATCCACCACCGCCCGCATTGAGAAATCTCGTTGGGAAGTGGTCTAGAGTAGGCCTGGTCGTAGTTCGCGAAGTAGCACTTCGCGAAGCTACGCAAAGTGAAGTTCGCACTACGCGAGCTACGCGTAGCACTTCGCGAACTGCGTAGTACCTTGTTCGCACTGTGCCAGATGTCGTTTTCAATGATTGCACAGTGCGGACAAGCAATCGGCACTGTGCAAACATTGAAAATGGCATCTTGCACAGTGCGAGCTGTAGTTTTCTGCTGCTCTAGTAGATTTTTACTCGAGCTTCAGCTTTCTCAACGCGAACTGGTAGTTTCTCATCGCGAACGGTCGCGAGCATACGCGACCACTCGCAATGAGAAACCTGACCTTCTCGCGTTGGGAATCTCGCCGGGAGGTTTATTTTCCATGCTCGCGATCGCCAACTTGAAGTTGCTGATCGCGAACAAGGAAAAAGTCTCGCCGGAATGTCATTTTGCTTGCTTGCGGTCGCCAACTTGACGTTGAGGACCGCGAGCAAGCAAAAAATGACCGCAGCACTACGCAACACTACGCTACGCGTGTTCGCACTGTGCTACGTGCAGTTCGCGTAGTGCGAAGTAGCGCGAACTTCGCAAACTACGCGAGCGTAGCGTAGTGCTTTGCCCAGGCTTAATCTAGAGTTGGATTTTCCTCACTCGCTCTAGCCAACTAAACATCGGCGAGCGAGGAAAAAAGCAGAGCAAATTTTTTCAGAACTCCGCATGCTCCCTGGAGTGTGGAAAACTCCCCAGACTTTGAGAACAGAGCGGAGTTTACTGCCCAGGCCTACTTAATAACTGTGATGTACTGTCAGAGCAGCTCAAAACTTGTACAAGTGATCTTACAATTCCATTTCTATGCTTTCAAAAACATACTGATAACCTGCTGATGTGGTAATGTGATTAATCAGTGACATAAAAAAAGTTTGTTAGTTGCAGAAGTGCTATTGCTGCAACCGAATATACCACACAAATAGAAAGGTAGAGTTTGTTCTGTGTTGTATGATCAGTCTTATGGAAAAATGTGTTAAAGTAGATGCTAATAGGCAAATAACAACAGTGACATAATTAACAAATCTATAACTTTTAATATTTGACGAAGGTAGTGGGTCACGTGTGAACATTAGATCACAGAAGACAATAACCACTTTGCCACACAATTCTGTCGGTTTTGCCTTGCTCACCCTTCCACTTTTCTAAAGCACCAGTTTTATCCACTTTCTCTCCACATCCAAATGCTTTTTATACCAGAGAAAACAAGGTCAGCACCTTTTGTTCTAGCCAAAGAATGGTTTTAAAATCCTCTTTCTTTCATTTCTCCTCGAAATCACTAGCACAGGAAAAAACACACATTATCCCCAATTGTCGGAATCCAGAAATTTGGGGTCAGGAAAGGGAGAGCAGCTTTTGCAATTTAGCGTTTTTTCCGAAAGTACCTCACAGTCATACAACTTGTTTCAGAAATACAGAAACTCAAACGTTCTGTTAAAATATAATGCAGTTCACTTGTTTGTAAAGAAGTCACTCCATGCAACAACAAAAAAATGTTTTCGCTGTCAACATTTGAAAAAAGCAAGTCACGCTCTTGCACTTTGCGATGAATGGATGAAACGTCAGTGTCTATAGATCACTTCAACAAACAATAAATGTCCAAGCCTTATTTATACAGATTTAAAAATCTGAAAATTGTTAAACTTCACGTTATCAGTTCAATAGACAGATACCTGAACTGCTTAATGACGATTTTTAGAGAAAAAAAAACGTGGACAATGGATGAAGCAAGTGAGGCACCGATATTTTTCACTTAGATGTATTTTGCAGCATATTGGATTCTGCCAACCAGAAGAAAATTTACCCGCCAGAAAGTAATCTCTGAATCAGCAATTTGATGAAATGAACAAATAAAGCTAAAAAAAATAATTGTAAGGTCTTGAGCCAGGTCTGGTGTGTATCGTTTAATAGACTATAATAAACTAGATTGAAACAATTCCGAATATTAATGATATTTGTTAAATGTTATAGCCCTTACCATACATGTACACATGTTGCATAGATTTCATGCTACATATTTTGAAGGCTGGACTCATGCTTTGGCCCTCTGTGCCAATCTCGACCTTTGGCTGGGCTCCCACCGTCAGTATGTTGCTGCCTGCTTCTAGTTATTTCAGGAATTGAAGTCACTAATCTTTGAACTTCTGAGCAAGAAAACCCTTCTTAGAGAATAAAGTTCAAATACTGCATGTGCCAAGGAAAGCGCAGAGAGAATTTCATTGAGGGCAGCGGGCCAATCACAGCCATGGAAAACCTAAATCACTTCCTCTGGACTGAGGAAGAAAGGAGCAAAGATGGACAAGTCTTGGATGGCACTGTGGCAGGTTAGCAGGTCAAGAAGACACCCAGCTGACAGTACACCTGGGCCTTTGAATATCTCAGCTTGGGCCACCACCCTCTCAGCAGCCCTAGTTGCCAGCCAGTGACAGCCAGCTCTTAGAGCCGGCTCCTCCGTAATGGCAGAGGAGCGTCGCCCCACTGCAGATGAAAAATAAAACTATAACAAGACAAGTTTATTATTGTTTTATTTCTCACGGACAGCCGACGCTGACGAGTCTGGGGCGGGGTGGGGCGGGGATATCCTCTCTTGGACAGACAGCAGCACTGTAAGTGCGCATGTCAGTTTGGCCAGCCGTCTTAAGACGGCCAAACTAACATGTGCACTTAGATTTCTCCAACCCAGCTAGACTGTACAGCCGGGTGGAGAAAAGGCACAGGCTCTCAGTCCCTTAGTGAGCACCAAACTGGGCCGCTGAGACCAATCCTAGCACTGCTCTCATGCTGGGAAATAGCATGAGAGCAGGGTCTGGGTGAGGATTATGGGAGCCTGTACTAGCCCATAGACTTCTGGAAAGATAGGAGCACCAAGGCGGCTGGCGGCCGGAGTGGCAGGTAAGTGCTTTTTTTGTTATTATTTGCCCACCCCCACCACTTTATTTTGGCAGCAGCCGTACCTTCCTGCCCTTTGCTATTAATGTCGTCACCTCTGCCAGTACTGATCATGCCCTTAGTACGAAGTCAAACCGATACACTACACATGTTTTAGTTTAGCTAAAGCAAGTGCAGTGAATCTGTTTACGTTATGTGATTGGTGTCATTGATGATGACACTATTTACATGCACACAGGTCCACCCAATTGTCTCCAGGCAATCTCAGTGCAATCGCGGGTGAAACTTCACCCTCCGTTCATCACAGGATGAGGACTGGGGTCAAGTAAAGCTAGCCGGTCTTGCCTACTGCACCCCAGACAGGGACAAGATGGGAAAGAGGCATACACCATTGCTGATTGTCATGCTGACATGGGCAGCTAAGGGCTTAAGCCATAAACGCACAGCTGCATTGTATTTGCAAGGTTTTCCTGGGTCATTTGGGTATATGGCCCTACAGCCTGTCAGGCCTCAGAAGCCAGGGCTGGAAGCAGGTCAGCCCAGCTAATCATGCGACTTGTGGCACATGCACACTAGCACATGTTTCTTTAGAAGTGGCTTGACTGCCAGGCCCTCTCTCAGAGCAAGGGTCAGAGTGATTATATGATGCATGCATTTCTGAAATATTTGGCAGGAGCCCATTGAGGTTAATATAGCGGTTAGAAAGTGTCTGTGCACCTGAATCCCCAAACCCGCCTGTGGTAAATGACTGATTTTTTTTTAAACAAATTTTATTGCGTTATCAAAAACATAGGCACAATAACGTACCCGAATAGGACTGCAAATGGACAAATTGAAATCAAAATGAGTACTTAGGAGGATATTACAGTTCCACATTACATCAGCAATCTTCGGTAAACAAAGGGAGAAAAGGAACCCTCTCCTGACATGGGGAAATGTGATCTGAATGGGGGATAATCCCCGGTACCCCATGCTCCGTCTTGTAATATGAGTCAGTTTGATCTATTAGTTGGTATCTCTCCGGCAATCATCTATAGCCTGTAACTCTAACAACCCCCCTCCCCTCCCCTCCCCCCCCCACCCCCGGCATGTCGCTGAGTTAAGAAAAGGTTCGCTGCTGGATCCGTGGGCAGGACAGTAATGTTCCGTGGCCCATGCATTCCAAATAACAAGTGTCAGTGTTAGGGACAAGTGTTCACCCAGGATCGCCCCGCAGTATCTGCGCTCTGCCCTCTAGTCAATCAGTGCCTCCCAACCTCAGTTATCCGCTGCTGGCTCCCCCCGGTCAGGAGTGCCCTCAATATCGCCAGGTGGGTGTTTTACCAGCTCCACCAGTGCAACCCACGCATGCGCCATCTCCAGAGATTTGTCGCTCCCAGTTCAGCTGGCCATGCGCACTCTACAGTTTCCCTCCGCTTCTGCCCATTTCACTAACTCCCTAATCCATCGCGCTAAGTTGGGGCCAGTCCTTGCCTTCCAGTGGCTGGTTATCTCCCTCTGGGCCAAGACCAGCCCCAGGTCTATAAACTTGCTAGTGACTTTGGTCTTGGCAGTATGTGGAAACCAATGCAACAAACAACAGCTCGGTGTTAGCGCTACCCCTCTTTCTGTTGCCGCCGCCAGCTCAGACGCCACTCCTGTCCAGTACTCTCCTAGAAGTGGACAGTCCCAAAACATGTGGAGAAACCCTGCCCCCTCCAGGTTACACCGTGGACACGCTGTTGAAACCCCAAAATATTCATTCACCTTACCTGGGGTAAGGTATGCCCTATGCAGCACGTAGAAGTGGATTAGCTGGAAGCGGGCGTTCCTGGAACACTTGCAGGCCTGTTCTACCAATTCCCCCCATGGCTTCTCCCCAATGAGTTCACCCAAATCCTCTTCCCACTTGAGACGCAGGGCCGACAAGGGCTTTCGCAATCTGTGGGTAATCCTCCTGTAGAGACACGTGACTGCCTTAAAAGTTCCCGCCGCCATTACTACATATTGGCAGGCCAGCGAGGTCTGAGGTTCCGCCATCCCCTCCCGTCAGTGTTTCTGAATGGCTGCTGTCAGTACGGCATGAAGCAGGAAGTCCCCGCGTGGCAGGTCATGGAGCTCCACCAGGTCATTAAAAGGTAGGAGGTTGGGGGAGGAGCCTAGCGCGTGACCAAGATGGCCGCGTGAGCTCAGAGCTCCTGAGACCCTCGCTCCCTCCGGCAAATATCCTGTGCAGAATCCTGCCTTTAACACCCGGAACATTGGAGGCGAGCCGTTGCTGAGGTGATTGTCGCTGTCCGGACTGAAATCGCCTGCCGGAGGCCGAAGTTGTGCCACATGGAAGTTTGCGGCCTACTCCCCGGAAGATGCCCGGGGCTTGCACTGGCACGGTGCCCGAGCACTAATTGAACAACAGCGGCCGTGTGAGGGGCGAGCCATCGGAAGGACGGTGTCATCACTTTCGCTTTCGCTTTCCTGATTTCATCGCGCCCTGGCCTGGGAGTGAGCCGCGCCGGTCACTTGTTGCATTGTCTTCTCTGGATGGGCAAGGGGACTGTTTTCGGCAGCAGATCACGATGTCAACCAAATCGGAAGCCGAAAAACAGAAGCCCAAGAACACCAGGCGGGGAGGATACACCCAAACCAACAACATGGATCGTTATGCCCAGCAGAAGGAGTCACCGGGATCGGGTCGGCCACTGGAAGCCTTGAAGGATGGTTTGCCCCCCGCTACGGCACCAACCCTGCAGGATGTCATGGGGGCCATCGAGGGGATGCAGGCCTCTATCGGGCGGCAATTTGAGACCCTGGCACATAAAGTGGACACAATCTCGATCGACGTCAACTTGATTCGGGCAGATCTGGGAAAAACCAATGAACGGGTTCAATCCTTGGACCTTAAAACCTCTGGCCTCCTGGGTGAGGTCTCTGACCTGCAGCTGGAAGTCCGAAATTTGAGGTCCGCAAACGACCTCTTTGCCCGACGGCTGGAGGACTTTGAAGGCCTGGCACGGCGCAATAACGTGCGCATTATTGGGGTCCCGGAAAACTCGGAGGAACAGTCGGTGGACCTGTTCGTGGAGGATTTGGTGGTAAACCATCTGGCGCCCAAAGGCCTCAGTAAGTTCTTTACTGTTGAACGGGCCCACTGAGTCCCTGGTGGGAGGCCCAAGGTGGGGGCCCCTCCGAGACCGATTGTCGCCAGGATCTTTAATTTCAGGGACCGCGACGCCATTCTACAAGCATCACGAGCGTCCGGCCCGATGACTTTCCAGAACACCACAGTGAGCTTTTATCCTGACTTTACCCAGGCGGTGCAGAAGCAAAGGCAGAGCTTCCTGGCGGTTAAGAGAAGGCTCAGAGGGATGGAACTGAAATATGCCATGCTCTTCCCGGCCAGATTGCGTGTGGTGTATGAAGAGCGGACTTTCTTTTTTGAATCACCGGACATGGTCGGAGACTGGCTGGATACATTGCCCCAACGACGGGCTGGCGGGGAGCATGCTGGTGGAGCAGAAGGTGGCGGTGATGAACACGAGTGAGGACTCTGGTGCTAGATCATTTTGACTTTGCCCAGGACAGTGAAGCACAGTTTTCGGTCTCTCCGGGAGGGTAGTAACCCGGGGGGCGGCGGGGGTATGCAGGGAGCTTTTTCCTCCTCTGGGGTTCTTTTTGTAGACTAGTTTTAGAATAGGGCGACAGGCACACTGCAAGTTGGGGGGACTTTTCAAGCTTACGCAGGGGTGCAGGGTGGGGGGTGGAATGGGGTTGTTGAGGTGGTTGTTGTTGGTTTTTGTTTTGCAAGGCGTAGTGATACAAGCTTCTGTAGGTCGAGTGCGGTTCTTCGGGGGGGTGGTGGTCTCCTTACATTTCGGGATGGGGGGTAGGGGCTTAAGGATACTCAGTTGGAATGTTAACGGCTTAGGGGATCGGATTAAGCGAGGGATCGTCCTGCAATTTCTGAAGCGATGCTCCCCTGATATAGTTTTATTGCAAGAGACGCATTTGATAGGTAACACGTGCTACGCACTTAACAGGAAGGGCTACAAATTCGTTGCGCACTCGGGGTTCTCCTCGGGCTCCAGAGGGGCTGTTTAGGGCCTCACTGCCGTTTGAGGTTGACTCCACAACTGTTGATGAAAGGGGGCGATTTGCGGCTGTGGCGGGGAGGTGGGAGGGCAGGACGCTGGTCCTGGTTTCTGTTTATGTCCCTCCTGCGCTGCAGCCCTCCACATTTGAGGACCTGGGGAGGGCTCTGCTGGATCTCCCAGAAGGGATGTTGGTGGTGGGTGGCGATTTTAATGCGGTTGGTTCCGGATTGCTTGATAGACACCCGCCAAGAAGCTCTGGGGGGGCGCAGAAATGGCTTACAAATTTCGTGGATACCCTTGGTCTGGTTGACTGTTGGACTGCTGCATCCCACTCAGCGGCAGTACACCTTCCACTCAGGGGCGCATGGCAGTCTCTCTAGAATTGATTATGTACTTACTTTGGCTGCACACGCCTCCTTTGTGTCTGAGGCTAGGCACATGGCTAGGGGTATTTCTGACCATTCGCCGGTGTGGATCTGTATGGATGTTGGTCGAGAGGTGGTGGGCAGGGTGGCTCCGATTAACCCCTGGTATCTCCGTGACCCTAGGACTCGTAGCGCTGTGCTGAAGGCGGTCGATCTCTACTTCCAGGAAAACCTAGGCTCGGTCACATCTGCGGTGTCTTTGTGGGAAGCGTTTAAAACTGTGCTGAGAGGGGAGGCCCTTTCCTTGATAGCGGCAGCCAAACGTCGGAGGGATGCGGAGGTCGCACAGATTGAGGCGGAGATAGCGGCTCTAGAGTTGGTCTTGGAGGAGGAGGTTACGGCAGCAGCGCTGCATAAATTGAGCCTTAAGCAGTCGGAGTATAAGGCCCTGGTGACGAACGCGGCCAAAGCCCTGAGTAGGGAGCAGCAGGGGCGACTGTACGATGTTGGGGACAAGGCCGGGAAATTAATAGCGTGGCTGGACAAAAAAGAGCGGGTTAATCGTGTGGTGCCAGAACTTGTTACAGAGGGTGGTGTTAGTGTCACTGAGCCGGATGGCATAGTCCAGTGCTTTGCAGATTATTTCCGCGCGGTCTACACCTCGGTGTCGGACAGGCCGGTGGAGGACTCGTGTGAACTTCTGCGTGATCTGGCTCTGCCTTGCCTATCTGACGTAGACTGGGAAGATCTAGATGGTGACATCACAGCTGACTAAGTCGCGGGTGCTATCCGTTCACTGCGCCCGGGCAAGGCCTCGGGCCCGAATGGTCTGCCAATTGAGTTCTATAAGCTCCGGCCGGACAAGATTGCTCCACATCTGCGTGCCATGTTTGTAGAGGCGCGGGAGATGGGATGCCTTCCATTCGACCAACGCCTGGCGACAATTGTGGTCATACACAAAGATGGCAAGCCCAGGAATAAATGCAGCTCCTATAGGCCGATTTCGCTACTTAATGCCGAGCCGAAAATCCTCGCTAAAATACTGGCCAACCGCTTGATTAGGGTGATCGGGGATCTGATCCACCCGGACCAATCCGGTTTCATCCCGCACCGTAACACTGCGTTGAACCTTAGGCGCATCCACGGCGTGCTCGCAAGGACGGGGACGCTGCAGGAGTCGACCATCGTGGCTGCACTTGACGCCACGATGGCTTTTGACACGGTAGAGTGGGCATATCTGTGGGCTGCACTTGCAAAATTCGGCTTTGGGCCTGGCTTTGTTGGCTGGGTGAGACTACTATATTAAGGACCCTTGGCTTAAGTCGCGGTCAATGGTAGGGCGTCCTGCCCGTTCGAGCTGGGGAGGGGCACCAGGCAGGGATGTCCCCTGTCGCCGTTGTTGTTTGCTCTTGCTCTTGAGCCGCTGGCAGCATGGATACGATGGCACCCGGACATAAGGGGGATCCGATGGTTACCAGATCATGAGGACCGCATTTCTCTTTATGCCGACGACATTTTGCTATACCTCACTTCACCCAGGAAGTCTCTCATAGTAGTCTGTGACATTTTGACTTCTTTTGGTAGGAACTCGGTCTCACCATTAACTGGGGTAAGTCGTATCTGTATGCCCTGAGTGGAGACGTCCCTGTTCTCCCGCGGAATTGCTCGATCCAGATCGCCCGGGATGGCTTTTTGTATCTAGGGATCTATATCTCCACTGATCCAATTGTTCGGTATGAGAGAAACCTGCTCCCTCCATTGACGCGCTTGCGGCGGGATGTGGCGGGTTGGCGGCGGTTGCCGCTTTCCCTCCTAGGCCGGGCCGCGCTGTTCAAAATGATGTCTCTTCCCCGCTTCCTCTATGCCCTGCAGAATACCCTGGAGCTGGTCTCGGCCAGCTATTTTCGGGAGGTCGAGAGCCTCCAGCGCTCGCTGCTGTGGGATGGCCGACCGCGTATAGCTATTGCAAAGCTGACCCTTCCGTGGTACGATGGGGGTATCGCGCTTCCTGACATTAGAAGATACTATTGGGCCACCCAGTTGAGTGCGATCAACCACGGCGTGTACGGACCGGCGCTGAGCCCCGGCTTCGCTATGGATCGGTGGTTGCTGCGCGGGGGTAATTACTTTAGAGCACTCTACTCCAGGTCAATGGATGAGTCCCTCACGGGGCCGACCAAGACGGCGGTGCACGTGTGGAAGGCTGTTACGAACTCGTTGGGTTGGAAGGATAGGCTTACCCGCGCTACTCCGCTGTTTGACTCAGATGTGTTGGGGAAACTTTGGCACACGAAGGGGTTCGAGAAATGGGACCTGATTGGGATATCCAGAGTGGGGGACCTGCTGGTTAAGGGACGAGTGAAATCGTTTGATGAGCTACGGACGGAGTACGATCTGGAGGGTACGGAATATTTCCGGTATGCACAGGTGCGTCACGCTCTGCGGTCCGTCCTCGTCGAGGGGGAGACTGTGCCTGAGTCCTCTCCCTTGGAGGATTGGATCCTAGATGGCCATATGCCGGAGAGTACAATCTCCTTAATCTACAAGAAGCTTGTTAATGTCCGGACTGACCTCCTCCTCGGGGTGCGTGATCAGTGGACTAGGGACGGCCTTGAACTGGATGATGAGGACTGGCAGTATGCCATCTCCTCTCCTAAGGAGGTCGCGATCCCGGCACGGCTAAGGCTGGTACAGCTTAAGATACTTCATAGAGTCTATGTCACGGGGCCCCGACTGATTCATATGGGTTTCGCCGAGGATGGCTTATGTAAGAGGGGCTGTGGGATGGTGGGCACCTTCCTACATATCATATGCGAATGTGGTGTGATCACGGAGTTCTGGAAGCGAATTCATGTTGTAATGCAGGAGGTCACAGGCATTGCACTGCTGCCAGAGGCACGGTGCTGTCTTCTGAATGTCTGGGGTCCTACTGACTATGATGCGGCGCAGACTCAATGGGTGACCCTAGGAAATATGGTGGCGAAGCGTGATATTGCGCGACTGTGGGGTTCTCAGAGACCTCCCGCCATGGAAGCATGGATGGAAAATATGGACTGGAGCATGTTTAGGGAGAAGACGGTGTATAGTGCCCGGGGGCGGCCTAAGAAATGGCATAAGATATGGGGGCGATGGAACCAGTATAGGGGTGATATATGTCTGCCCCCGGCCACTGAACCGTTAGAGGAGCAACTTTCCCCCTAGCTTCACTTCCAACTTGGGATTTTTATGAGGATAATATGCTAGATTGTTAGCGCCTCTGCTTCTCCCTCATCCACCCGACCGGTGGCTTTGTTCTGTCTTTGGGAATGGGGCCGCGCCCCCATCGGGAACTGGCACGAGTTTATTGTGTATAATGCCTTGCTTGTGTTATTTATTTTAGGTTGTTCTAAAAAAGGAACCTTTGTCTTTTTCCTGTACCAGAGCTGTGGACACTTCCGTGTGTTGTACTTAATTGGCTGCCGAACCTCCGGGATGTCGGCTGAATAGCTGTGTTCCGGACTGACATAAATAAAGGTTTAAAAAAAAAAAAAAAAAAAAAGGTAGGAGGTTGCCATCTTCAGATAGATCCCCTATAGTAGGGATCCCTGCCTCCTCCCAGTCCCGTAATCTACCCCAATCACCCCCGTGTGGTAGGACCTCACATATCGTCAGCGGGATCTCCGGAGCACACGCCTGGCCAAATCGGTTCCAATACTTGCGCACCACCTGTAAGTCAGTCGGGGGCAACCTATTCCTTATGGGCAATCGCAGCAGCACCCGGGATAGCAGCGCCAAGGGAGGGTCCAGCCAATCAGGCTCCTTCCAGTGCCTAGTTCGGCCTGCCACCCATTTGGTGAACCATTGTAACTGCGCTGCATGGTAATATGCCTCTAGATCCGGCAAGGCAAATCCTCCCTCCGCTGCTGCATGGTGACCAGGGCCACCCTTCGGCGCCCCGCACCCCACAAGAATCCTGTAAGCAATGTGTTGAGCTGCACAAACACCTGAGTTGGGATCCAGATCGGGAGAGTCCCGAAAAAATAGAGAAGCCTGGGTAGTGTGACCATTTTCACCAAGGCAACCCTGCCCGCTACTGATAACGGGAGCTTTTCCCAAAACTCAAAAAAGGTCTTGACCTTATGTACAGCCCACCCTATGTTGCCCTCCATCATGTCATTAGGGTTATTATAGATCTGGGTTCCAAGGTAAGGTAAGCAGCTAGTTTACCATGGGACCCCCTCCGCCGGCTGCGTACCATCCCTGCCTGGATGTGTCGGAAAAAGACAGGACTTGGACCAGTTCACTCAAAGCCCCGTGGCCTCCCCCAGAGAATGAAGCAGCCCCTTAGCTCCCCGGAGGGCCTCCCCAGAGTCAGCCAGAAACAAAAGGAGATCGTCGGCATACAGCGCTATGTGTTGTAAGTGCCCCTCCACTAATAACCCCTGGTAGTGACGCCCCGATCTGGCCTGAACAGCCATTGGCTCCATTGCCAGCGCAAAGAGCAGGGGCAACAGCGGGCAACCCTGCCTCTTCCCCCTACCCAGGTTGCAAGCAGCAGAGATCAGCCCTCCCGTTATGACCCTGGCAGTGGAGTTGTTATACAAGATCGCTGTCCATTCCACGAAGTGGTCTCCCAGGCCAAACGCCCTCAGGACCGCGAAAAGATATGGCCACTCTAGACTATCGAAGGCCTTCTCGATATCAACCGTAAAAATACAAGCCTCCTCCCTGCAATAGGTGCCCGCCCGCAGGACACGCAGTAATCTTTGTATGTTCATCGCCGTGTTCCGGGATAAATCCTGCTTGGTCCACGTGAACTAACGTCGACATGTGGGCCATTAGCCGATTAGCCAGGATTCGACTTAGTATCTTATAGTCCAGGTTAAGCATGGCAAGCGGTCTGTATGCAGTCCGGTCCCAGGGCGGCCTACCCGGTTTAAGGAGAGGCACGATGATTGCCTCCCTTGTGGAAGCAGGAAGACAACCCTCCCGCCGCGCTTTGTTATACATTACGACCAGCTTCGGGGCCAGAGTATCTACAAATGCAGAATAAAATTCTACCGGAAGGCCGTCCGTCCCCGGCGTCTTGTTTCTTGATAGCGCTGCGCACTTCCCCAACCTCAACATCTTTACCAAGCTCCTCCGCCGCTTCGATATCAATCTGGGGGAGTTCTATCCCCTCTAAGAGTCCTGTTCCATTGGCAGCCCCAGGATCAAGCCTACTCTGACAAAGAGTGGTATAATAGTCCAGAAAGTGTGTGTTGATGGCTTGTTGAGTGTAATACGCCACTCCCCCTGGTCCCTAATCTCCAGGATCGGCGTGCCTCTATGCGCCAGGTTTGCCAACCATGCCAGCAGCGCCCCAGATTTGTCCCGTTCTGCTTGGGTCCGAGTGGAGTAGGCCTTTTAATCAAAGGAGCGCAGGCTTTCCACCTGCGTCGCCACCTCCTCACGTGCCGCAAGCAGGTCCTCCTGCCTATCAGGTCGTTCCGGTCTCTCCTTTTCCAGGTCTCTGAGCCTATTCTCTGCCCTCAGCACATCCTGTGTCACCACCTTTCGCACTCCCACCACCTCCCCAATGCAACGCCCTCTGAATACTGTTTTGAACGTGTCCCATTCGATAAGTAGGCTCGATGCAGACCCAGCATTATCTAGGAAATAGTCGTCAATCGCAGATCCAATCGTGGTCTTAAACACCGGATCTTCTAGCGCCTCCGGTCTCAATCGCCAAGTAGGAACGGCGGGCTTTGCCCGTATTCAATCCAGCGATAGTAGCAACGGGTTATGATCAGAAATCGTTCTGTTCAAATATTCACTATGGGTAATCTCTCTGTGCACATCTGGGGAGCAAAGGAACGAGTCCAGACGAACATGTAACTCGTGCAACACAGAGTATGAGTAGTCCCTATCCCCCTGGTGATGGGCCCTTCAAGTATCTATCAGTCCCCACTGGCACTGCCACGCCCGCCTAGTCGCTGCAAGTCTGTGCATGGGAGCATCTGGAAGAGGTGGCTGAGAGCGATCCAGGTCCACGTCAGCAACACAATTAAAGTCCCCCCCCCCCCCCCAGCAGCACTGAACCCGTCAACAGGGGAGCCAGCTTCCCGGAGAGGTGCAAAAGAATCCAGCTTGAGCTACGTTGGGGGCGTAGAGGCTCCCTAACACTATATCCCTACCATCCAGTCGTCCCGCTACCACCATCTGGGTCAATCAGCTGCCTAGTGCTCTGAAACGGGACCCCCGCTCGCATCCAGATCAATGTGCCCCGGCAAAGGCCGAGTATGAGGTGTAGAACAACTGCCCCCTCCATCTACGCTGTAGTGCCACTCCCTCAGTCTGTGTTAAATGCGTTTCCTGCAGCATAGCAATCTGTACACCCCTCCTCACCAAATACGCATGAATCTTGTGCCGGCGTGTCATAGTGTGCATGCCCCTGACATTCCTTGACATACATTTAAGTCCCATGACATACATTTAAGTCCTACGGTGGAACCCATATCTTGAACCTCAGTGGTCTTCCCTCCTGCCCCACCTCAGCGACATGCCTGCCCCCCTGTGTAACCCCCCCCCCAAACCCCATGGAACTCCCCAACACCCACTCCCCAGGACAGGTACATTCGAACTAGCTCCCATCCAAACTAATACAACAATCAACTGGTCACTAAGCGTGGTGAGGCGTGTGCTGACCCAATAGGACCCAGAGCCCCCCTGGCCACTCCCCCCGCCCATGTCAAGCAGAAGGGCACCTAGCTATCGTTCATGGCAACGGCCTCCATCCCTCCACCCCCAGAGTTCAGCCCGATCAGGAGTTGGTCCCCAGCGCCAGCTCGGGCCTCTCACCCAACATCATGGATCCATTTCACATGAGGAAGTCCGCCGTCTGGGGTGTAAACACAGGGAGTTCAGGCTCTGAGTCCCCGCTCGTGCTGCCGGCAGGAGAAGTCTCAAGTCTGCCCATGTCACGGCTAGCAACAGTGGGAGCACGGGCTAGTTGCACTCCGGCTGATCTCTGCAACCGCCCTCACAGCCCTGTCCCTTTCAAACTGGAGTCCCGGCGGCGTTATGGATCTCTGTGACCTCAAAGGCTCAGGTGATCTGCGTTCCGCTGTGCCCGGCGGGGAAGCACCCCCGTTCCCAGTTTTCGCGCTTCCAGCCACTGCCATGCTTTTTGTGGTGTAGTGAAAAAATGTGTAGCCGCCCCATCCACTACTCTGAGGCGTGCGGGGAAAGACATGGCGTATGGTAGTTGCAACTGTCGATCTTGGTCTCCAAAGCTTCCCTCGAGGAGGTGATGGCCTGCATTATGTCCACCAATGTGGGGCCCTCTGCTACGTTGTATCTCCGCCGTTCCACCATGTCCTCCTCTTCATCTGATTGTTGCCCTGTGGCTTCCACATGTAAGGCTGTGAAGCCCTTCCGGCGAGATGTTCGGCCCATTCGGACTGGTTGCAGTGGGTCACGCAGAACTTCCAGTGGGGGAGCACATGGAAGTTCAGGAAATGTCAGTATAGGCAGTGCGTACCGGAAAGTTCAGGAGGTACACCCCGGCGTAGTAGGCCGTTTCCTTGGTGCTAAACAGTAGAGAGTACTATTCAAGTTTGCCAGCACATCAGAGGAACCGGGTGGTCTTCTCCCCCCAGATTGTAGGGTGCTCACTCCCAAGATATTCTGGCTCTCCCGAGTAGAGGTGGACTGGCCTCGCTCCTCTTGACCGTCACAGCTTAGTTCAGTCAATCGCCCCGGGTCACATCAGGACAACCAGCAGATACTCAGCACGTCTGCAGCTCCAAGCAAGTCAGCAGCACAATTCCAGCTCCCAATCAGGGTTCAGTAATCAGGTAGCAGCGCAGAACCATCCCCCTCGTTGTTCCCTATGGCAGCGCCCTGGTCCGGAGCTACACAGCCGCCCCAAACATCATTAGTAGCAGTCCCCAGCTCTTGAGGCAGCACGCAGCTTGCGCTACAGTTATTCCGACGTGCTTCTCAGCCCCCTTTAATTGCAGGATTCCGCGCCTGCAGTGGTGAATGCTGGCCTCCACGTGTTCCTCCCCCTAGGCATTCGCCGCAGATTTGTGTGCACCCACCACTTTGAAAGGCTCCTCACCTGCTCCGCTCCCCACCACCAAAAGTTATGTCCAAGTCCAGGTGCTAGGAGCAGGTTATGATTGTCTGCTCAGAGGGGCCAGGATGCCATAATCGCTGCTCTCAATCGGCAGCCGCGTTCACCACCGCGATCCACCTGGAGTATCCCGCGCCGCCATTTTAGTGTCAGGTGTCCTCCTCTGAGCCCGTCCCAAGCCTCACCTTGCCTCAATTTCCAGTTCGGCTGCCCTCACAGCTAAACGCTCGCTGTCCTCTTGATCCCGCACTTCTCCCTGCTGCTCAGCAGGCTCCCTCGGCGCGCTGCGCTCCCTTACACGCGAAGGCTGCAGTGGCGCGGTGCGGCCGCCATTTTGTCCGCCACTCAACCGGAATGCGAACAGGGAGAAAAATCGCCGGTTTCTGCGAACTACGGCTCCTCAGCGCTTCGAAATTGTACCCAGGTGGACACCAGGACTTCCGCTGCCAGCTATGATGCCAGGGCCCCCCCACCCCCAGCTTCTCAGGAGAAATTGCTGTGGAGGGAGGCCATGGAGGAGCTCCGAGGTCCGCTGCTCCTTACATCTGCATCAAGCCACGCCCCCGTCCTGTGGTAAATGACTGATGTTCTAAAATGAAGGGGGGATGGCTGAAAATTTTGGGTGCAGCACGAAAAAGAAATCTGGCACCAGCGGGGTCAATTCTTAATAGAACAATAAGGCCGAGTTTAGTGCAGTTTGTGAAGTTAAGGCCCTACAACACTTGTCTAACCCAATGATACTCCTTTCAGGTAAACAAAAGGGGGAGGCGGCTCTGAGGTCCAGGTAGGGCAACCTGGAGAGACACAGCGGATCAGGTTAACAGGGGGCTTGCCAAAGCACAATGTAGGCCAATTCTTCCTTGGGACCCATGTATAGCTAGATGCAATTAGATTTTTTGTCACTCCTGCACAATGCCTCTTCTCCAAGTCACAGGAGTGTAGATTCCTATATAGCAAGTAATCCCTGCTCGGTCCAGAAAGCATGCACCTTCTTCTAAGGTTCTTTCAATTAGCACTTCTAGCAAGATGCAGGTCTTCAGGATGAGCCCAACCCGGTAGGGGCAACAGAAGTCAAGGACACCAACCCTGGAACTCATCAAGTCCTTCTCCTCCAAAATATTGTCCAGAACCTAGACACTGGTCACTGAGAAATCCCTGAAATTCTGAGCTGGAGATTTTACCTAGAAATTACCCTTGCTGGCAGACAAAGATCTGTACCTCAGAGGCAGTCTCTGTTTTGGGTAGGGTCTGGTTTCAGGGGACTGGGCCCTTTTCACAAACAGGCTGTTCTGCCACATATCTTTGGATGTGCAGATTAGACAGGAAAGGGTGGCGCTGGGTAGTCTCTGTAAGGGGTTGTAAAAATGTAGCACAGGAGAGGAGCCTCCATACCTTCCAGCTACATAAAACTATATAGCACAGCTCTGGAGAAGAATGAAACAGAGCTTCTACTGCATTTCAAAAGGGCCTTCTGTCGCCACTCTGCATTTATATGAGCTTGCCTTACTTCGAAGGCCTAGGAATTTACCTTGGTTTTTTATGTCCCACGAGGATTAAATAAAGCACCTGGTTGACAGGATAGGCGTTTTCAAAAAACAAAAAAAACAAAATGAGGCTTGTAGACAAATCTCTCACAGAAACAAAACAGGTAAAAAGGTCTACTTCTTTTACGATAATCAATTATGGTCAGTTTTTTCAGCCTGGTGAATCAATAGTAGTCACTCTCAAAACAACGAGTTATTTACCTTCGGTAATGTTCTTTCTGGTAGAGATTATTCTAGCCACAACTTCCTCACCATTTGAATATTCCCCAGGCATCAGACTAGATCAGACTTTTTTTTTTGATAATCAAGTTTATTGATTTTAAAGAACAAATCACAAAATACAATGGTAGCAAAAACCAGCACATTATATGAGTAGGATACAGATGCATTGGGGACGATAGGGACTCATAATTATTACAGAAAGCGCACACACCACTCAGAGCACTAAATTGAACCATTTACCCCAAATCTTGCCAAAAAGCTCTAGGCAGCCCTGGGCCTCAAATAGGGGCTCCTCTTGCGTTCCACACCAATCCACCCCCCCGTCTCAATTTCCGTATAGTAGGGGGCTTGGCCTGAGACCAAAGTGTCGCTATATCACGCTTCGCCACCGCTGTTCCAAGGAAGCGCTTATCGGCCCGCGACCCATCAAGGCCATCAAACACACCCAGGATCAGACGCAGTGGATCGTGGGGGACAGTCCACCCCATGGTCTGTGTAAGTTCCAGTTCTACTCCCGCCCAGAATGGCACAGAAACAGGGCATTGCCAAATCATGTGGAAGAAGTCCGCAGGGGCATGGACGCATCGCATGCAGGTCGGGGAGGGCCGCAGATCGGCGCTGTATAGGCGCGCAGGAGTAAGGTATGCTATGTGTAGGTATGGATCAGACATTTTAAGCAGTACCTCTACGTGCCGGAAGGTGGTCACGTGCAGCTCAGCACTGATGCCATTTGGCTCCAGAAATGACTTGAGGAGCCTATATAGGCATCACTCCCGAGCGCTGGCATCAGTTGCTTTCTAGAGTGTCTGCACCCCCAGATGCACTTCCACAAAAGCAAATTGATATGACCACTGTGGAGATTCCTAGACTTGGGATCATATTGATAAATACAGTCCACCCATAGAACAGGGAGGATGGGATGGTCGATGAGTAATCTCCGGCTAGATAGAGTCTCTATCAGAAAGAGTGTTACCAAAGGTAAGTAACTTGTTCTTCTAGCTGCAGATTCCTCAACTTTGGAATAGATACCAAAGCAGTACCTATTTGGAGGAGGGTCTGTGAATGGACTCAAACCAGAAATACCTGCAGAACTAAGCGGGTAAAGTGCCCCTCCCGGCGAACTCGACTGTCCAGGCAGTAGTGCTCCATGAATGTACAGAAGGACGGCCACATAACAACCTGGCAAATGTCTGGGACAGGGACTCCTCATGCCACTGCAGTGATGGCAGCTTTGGCCCTTATAGAATGAGAATGCAGTCCAGCCAGAGGCTGCTTTTTGACCAGTGCACAGCAGATCTTAATGCAGAGCACGACCAAAGGGGAGATGATTCTCTTCTGCACAGTCTTGACTTCCTTCACTCAAGAGAACCCCACAAAGAGCTTAACATCCAGCCGGTGGTCTTTGGGGCAATGAATATAAAAGTCGAACTCTCCTCTGAGGTCCAAATGGTCGAGTTTCTCCTCCTCCACAGAGGGGTGAGGCAGAGCATAGAACGCTGACAGGGTGATGTTTTGACTGAACAGCGTCACAACTTAGACAAGAAGGATGCCCGCATCCACAAAACCAGCTTGTATGGTAAGAAGGTGGTATACGACAGATTGACACAGAGAGCCTGAAGTTCACTCACAACCCACATTACAGTTAAGGAGACGAGAAACAATGTCTTAAAGGTGAGAAGCCACAAAAGGCAGCTGTGAAGCAGTTCAAAGGGAGTGCACATCAGAAATGTGAGGATCCCACTGGGGCATGAAAAAGGGAGAGGGAGGAAACAAATGTTGTAAATCCTGAAAAAAGCGCATAACAACTGAAGACAAACAATGAGGGCTGATTCAGCAACCACAAGAAGGCTTAAAGATCTGAAAGGTATCCTTTAACTGTGTCCAGAATAAAGCCTTGCTGAAGTAAGGCCAAAACAAATAAACAAAACAGACAACCTCACCAGAAGGAGCTGAGCACTGCACCAAACCAAAAATTAATTCCAACAATAGGCGTACACAGTTTTTGTGGCGAGACGCCTGGCTGCCAAAACGACAATGACCTCCATAGGAAGATCGAAGGTGTTCAGCTGTCGCCGCTCAAACTCCAAGCATGAAGGTGGAGACTGCGAAGGACCGGGTGCAGAACCCTGTCTTGCTGCTGCAACAGCAGGTACTCCTGGAGGGGTAGCCTAATTGGAGTACAGATGCTCATGCCTAGGAGTTTTGGATAACATTCTCTGTACCCATTCTGACGCCAACAGGATGACTTGGGCCCAGTCAGTCCTAACCTTCTTAAGAACTCTGGGAAGGAGTGGTGTCGGCAGAAAGGCATGCAGAAATCCTGAATTCCACTCGAGGTTGAACACGTTTCTGAGTGAGAGACACATTGGAAACGGCAATGCACAAAAGAGCCAATTTATTCATGGTGGTGGTGACAGATTGAGCCAAGGTTCTCTACCTATTCATGCAAGAAACCTTGTTCCACCTCCAGATGTACCTGCCGCTCATGATCCGCTAGGGGTCATGGGGTGAGCATGTCCGCACTGGCATTCAATGATCCTGCCAGGTGGCTCACCATGGGCAAAATTCCTTGGTGGTCCAGCCAATTCCAGAGACGCAGGGCCTCCTTGCACAGGGTCCATAACCCCACCCCTGCTGAAACACATGGCTGCGGTGTTCTCCTTGACCACCTGTATCAGCCTCCCCTTGATGGATGGAAGGAAGGCTTTCAATACCAAGTGGATGGCGCTTGGCTCCACAAGGTTGATATTGAGCTGGACCTCCGCCGGAGACTCGAAGCCTCTGATTTCCACCTCTCCCAGATGGCCATCCCAACCCAGAAGGGATGCATTGGTCGTAACTGTAACCCCCAATATGTGCTGCTATCATAAACATCATTTTCGTGAACACCATGAGGGCACTGGTGAGATCAAAGGGGAGCACATCAAACTTAAGGTGCTCCTGTCCCACCACAAACTGCAGTTAGTGCCAATGGGCCTGCAGGACAAGTATATGAAAATAGACATCCTGTAGGTCTAACACTACCTTCCAGTCTTCCAAGGCCGCGGGCAGACCAGACCTGACCCAGTATGAGCATTTTGAATTTCTCATTCTGGCTGAAGGCATTGAGGCTGGTCTAAAATCAGACTAAGGCATGTGTCCTTTTGGAGGACTGGAAAGGAGGGGAATAATAACCACATCCTACTTCAGGCACTGGCACTCGCTCATAGCCTCTATTGCCTAGTTCTCAAAAAGGCAAGTCCTGTCGAAATGCATGTCCATGAAGGACAACTGGACATCACCAGAAGAAGTTGTGGACCTCAGCCAGGCGTGGCAGGGAATGGCCCCCCTATGAAATCGGTGGTGCCCAAGCCACAACATATTGTGAACTTGGCTGCGCCACAACCGTCTTACATGGTTGGGCGAGGGGAGGTCAAAGATCTTACAGAACCCCTCAGAAGACTTCAGCCACTAAATCCCAAAGGGAATGGGAACACCACCCCAGCAGGCTGCTGGTATTCACTGACTGAAGCAGCAAGCTGGTGGACGAGAAGACTATTTTATCAAATATCTCCACCCATAGTCAGGAACGTTTTGTGGTTAGTCTTACTTGCAGATGCCTGCATCACCAAGCTTTCGGGGAGGGTTGTGGAGATAAAAACGTAGGAACATCCGGAGCCAGGTGAATGCATTATGCAATCTGGCGGTTGGCCGGGGTACCAGAACAAAGTTTGGCCCATGCCTCCAATAAATTATCCATAAGGGCCTCGTTAAAAGACAAGAGGGGCTCCATGGATGTTTGCCCCTGCTGAAGGACTTCTGTAAGAACATAAGTCCTGACCTCCAAGGTGGGGAGCTGGAGGTAAAGGACATCAGCTACCCTACACATTGCCAATGTGGAAGAACCAGGGTATAAGAGGAGGTATCAAAGCACTAGCCTCCGGCAGGGCTTCATACCAATTCTCCTTGTGGTAAGGTTGGCTGCTCTCATAACCCTCATCATGGTTATTATCTGAATCCATGACGAACAGGGAATGCAGGGTGTGCGTTCATCTTGGTGGAGGCAGCTCTAGTGGAGGACACAGGCCTCCATAGTGGTCAAGCGTGGCCTCGGTCAAGGTCAAACCGGCATAGCCTTGCTGTCAGCGCGGTAATTCAAGCCTCATTTTCCGGCGTCAATGGAGTCTGTGTCAGAGTCAAATTAATGAGAATTGGCATGGACCGTGGCGCTGGATACGACTTGGAGGGTTCAGCTAGCACCGAGGGCAAAGCCACTGTAGATAATCCAGGTGGAGAACCTCTCAACTCCATGGGGACCACCGGGGTGAACAACAGGGAGTTGGAATAGATCCTTAGATCCGCAGCATGCCCTGGCAGAACTCTTCTATCTGTTTAGGACTGGTGGACAGCCCAGGAAACTTGAATTGTGCCGGAACAAGTAGCAGGATCACCTCCGAAGTTGAAAGACTTTGGGAGTGGGATTGAGATGTATGCCACTGCCCCCACGCTTTCACCAGGGAGTGTAAGTGGCAGGAAGGAGGGGAGTCCTGCTTAGATTTCATGTGTTTTTTCTTCCAGTTACCCAAAGACTTTGATCGAGGAGATGACTGACCTCTGGAGCAACTCCTGCAACTTCTGGGTCTCGAACTGGGAAAGAACTTTCAACTTGGACTTGTCTTGCCGTGCAGTCCTCTGAAGCTTGGTGATAAAGAGTTTTGCCTCGCCATCTTGTATGGTCTTTGGGTTCACTGACGTGCAGTCTCGGGAGGCCGTGAGCTTGTGGAGAGTCGTGGCTCAACCCCAGGGTCCACATCCAAATCTGTAGAGGATCTGTCACGCACATTTGTTTGCAACAGTCCTAAAAGTACTTAAAACCTGCTACTTTGAGAGGTGGCATGTCCCTTGTACAGTGTACAGCACTTTTTGTCTTAAATCGAGGTAAGGGTCTCAAACAAAAAGAGAGTTAGCGCCTGTTGGAAACCGGGCAACCGGGTTAGCAGTCACCAGGTTCCCAGCACAGTGGTAGCTTGGCTCGAGCGGTTGGGGGTCAGGCACCGTGTTAAGCGTACGTAACACCCTCACAATAACCATGCGTTCATCCGTTCCAAAAATGACACTACACCGTAAAAATAATGCAAGTCAAGTTGAAAATATATATGTCTTTATCTTATTTTCTCTTAGTTGCAGGTTTCATAACATAAATACAATACACTAGGATTTTCCTTCAAAAGAGCAGGTCAAATAAATAATACTACTTTGGAATTTCGATAAATAGGTTCAGGTCCTCATTAAGCAAAGAATAAATAGATGTGCAATAAATACAGATGGCAAATAAATACAGTCAGACAATAAATATAGTGCAGGAATAAATTAGTGGATGACAATAAATAAAGCACCTTCAATAAATAAGGTAAAACAACCAATGACAGTTACAGCTCAAAACATTTTCATGAGGTCACTTGGTCTTACTTTGCCCATATACAACTTCAGGACACTTGGATGGCATGGGGGTGCCCCACCTAAATTGGTCAAGCCTGGGGCCTAAGCTGAGGCAGAATGAGGATAACCTAATGATCTGGCCCTCCAAACTACACAGCCCCTCACAGATGTCACTGCACCAGTCTTAGTTCACCCCTGGCACTCCCAGGCTGGTTCTAACACCCCTCTAGCCCCTAGAATGGTCTTTTAGGGCTCCACAGGGCCTTAGACACCCCTCTACCACTTACTGCCCTTTTCACGATGATCGGCTCCGCTCGGCACCGTGTCGACGCCGTGAGGCGGCTCCGGATCGATGTCGCTGGGCGGTCTCGACTCGATGTCGCTGGGCGGCCTCGGCTCGATGTCGCTGGGCGGTCTCGACTCGATGTCGCTGGGCGGTCTCGACTCGATGTCGCTGGGCGGTCTCGACTCGATGTCGCTGGGCGGTCTCGACTCGATGTCGCTGGGCGGTCTCGACTCGATGTCGCTGGACGCCCTCGTCTCGATGTCGCCTTCCGGCGTCGCAGGGACTCGGACTCCCCACTTCCTGGTGTCTCCGGAGTGCGATCTCCACTCCCGACCTCCGGCGCGCTTCACCTCAGTTTCCGGCGACTCCGGTGGGCGGACTTCACTCCCCCGTCGACGCCTCACCTCGACCTCAGGTGACTCCCGACTCGACCTCCGGCGCCTCTCCACGACCTCCGTCGGCGCCCTCACTCGACCTCGGGTGAATCTCCACTCGACCTCCGGCGCCTCTCCACGACCTCCGTCGGCGCCCTCACCTCGACCTCTGGCGGCTCCGGGTACGACGTCTGCCTTCTGTCAGCGCCGCTTCTCGACCTCAGGCCCCAGGTCTCCAGGCTTCACGACGTCAGGACTTCAGGAGGACACTGCTGAATAGGTCAGGAGCTTGCTGTTCTTCCTCTTTAAGGCCTGTTTCAAATGTTCAGTTCCTTAAGATGGTTCTTCTGGTCTTTGTCCCACACAGGGCTCTAGGCTGGGCTTGGTCAGTAGGGACTAGCATCAAGGGTGGGTTTCTGGACCCCACTCCAAGCACTGGTTTCCACCCCTGCTGCCTTACTCCGACCTCCTTCTATCTCTGTCCTCTCTTCTCTCCAGTCAGTTGCCAACTGCCACTCTGAGATGGCCTCCCAACATTCTAAACTGCCTCCCTCTGTCACAGGGTTCTAGAATGTTCTGGAAACCTCCAGTGGATTCTGGTGATGTCACAGGTGACAATGGGTGGCCACCATTTTGTGTCTCAGGCCCTCAGACAGAAGTTCCAGGGGTAGGGAAAATGGCTCCCTGACCCTGCATCAACACTAAAAAGTCTGGTGGTTCCCAAAAAGGAAAAATTATAACAGGGATTGAGGCAGAAGTGGGACAAAATAAATAATGATGAGGAGGGACCACCCAAAGGGCTGACAGGTCTAACAGCGCCAGATCCGCATCTGGGGGTGCAGCACGTCAGTGTGTGGGAGTGATGCCTAAATAGGCTCAGGACATCATTTCTGTAACAGAATAGCATCCGTGCGGAGCCACACGGCACCACCTACTGGCATGCAGAGGTACAGCTGTAAGGTTTCCGGACCCAGTTTGATGCCTGGGGAATAGACAAAAGGTGAGGAATCTGTGACTAGAAGTCTATATAAAAAAAAAAAAAGAAGAAAAAAAAAAAACTCTGTGTATCCCTTAAGACCATACAGCCTCGCTCTGGGTCTCATACCCATTTTACAGATGGCCTTTGTAAGTCTGAAGATGAAAAATCAAAACCTACATAAATATGATATGAAAGGGCGTCAGGGCAGCGATGAAAATTCACCATACCATGCCACTGGATATTTCTGTGGCAACCGCTGTTTTGCAGGTAAGTAAACGTTTTACAGATGGGACGGGAATCTGCCCATAAAAACGGGATGCAAGAAAAATGGATATGGGGATTTCAAAAACAAATATAGTGCAGGGCAAGGCCTTAGCTGGAGAAGTAATGGTATGTGGGAAAGCAAGGAGCATAAGATTTCCTATCTTGACCCGCCAAATCCAACATAAAAGGGAGACCATGTGTTAGCAAGAACAACCTATGAACGAAAACCTTGTTAGATGCTTCAGCAGTTTGAAAAAATTGTGGAAACGCATAAAGTTTGTAGTAACTCACTTCGGCTGAATGAATACTAATATAGAACTTCCATGGATGGGTGTAGAGCTCCTTACCTAAACCTTGAAGTGGTTAGCCCATCGTTTAAACTCTACAGTTAGCCACAACCAACATGAATCTCTTGACTTGAAAAGCACTTTTTAATGCACTTTCCTCCTAGATGTTGAACGGTACTTTAAACGTGTAATGCTAGCTCGAAGGGAGTCAAAAAGAATGGTTGCTGTAATTTAAAGAGCCAGACATCAACAACTTGACAGTGCAGTAAATTGTGAAATGTCCTCATGAAGATCAAGAAGCCACAAACCGTAGCATCTCTAAAGAAATGTTTTTGATGAAAAAGAGCTGAGGCACTGAATATAGGAAGTTTATTTTGGTTCCATTTTACTTGCAGCAGTCTCCAGCTTAAAAATGTTTTTTACACCCACTCAAAGGAAGCCTGCATGAAGACGTATGGTAGACGCACTAGTTCCAAATATAATTTGAGATTGGCCCATCAGCCCTGGCACTGAAGTTGACTATTTTTAGGTACATGTCCAAAATGCTATAATTCAGAGTGAAGAGAGCCACTATTTCATGCTGTGCCCTGTAGTGGGCATATGCAAAACATATGACACTTGAAGAAACCAATGGATGAAGAGGACTGTCCCATAACCCCTCTATAGGTATGTATGTATTTTTTAGGATCATTTTGCAAAACTGAGCCTGGCAATGCCAGACCTAAATGATGCTAGTAAGGCCAGACCTAAAAAATAACATTAGCGGAAGAGACAGATCCTTTCAACGTATACAAGCTTTCAAATCTTCAGAACATTCTTCATCAGGAATAATTGTTAATATTTCTAATGGACACTGCAATGGTATAAGGTAGAGGGGAGAAACCGTATACATAGAAATGTTAAAGGAAAAATGCATGAGCCGCCCAGAAGATGCTTAAAAAACTCTCTTTTCCACAGAACATCTCATGATGCAGATGCGAGTTCATGCGCTCAGTAATAAATAAAACTTGGTGGAGGTCAATGGCGAGAGAAGAGTGGATGATGCAGGCACACGAGCCTATGGACTGTAAATATTCGCATAAGATGGGTGCCCCATTACACTTTATGAGCCCTAATCAACATATACTGATTTGTGTGGAGAATCTGTACCACACTTTGCCCAGACTGAAGAAGCAACCCACAGTCAATACTCAAAGAGCGCGACTAAGGAAGTAAAGAGGAGTGGCCTCACTCTGTGACTGAAAGGTAGACATAAAAATCAGAGCAGTTTCACTGACATGAGCTTGAATATCCCAAACTGGTTGAAAAGTGAAAGCGGGCATGGCACGCTGAAAGTTGCAAGAAAGTAGGTCATGCCTGCAGTAGGAGAAACACATTAAAGAAAATAGTGCTTACAGACTAAATAAGACAGACACTGTAACAACTGAAGTAAAATGGCCAGTCCTCATGGGAGGTTACAAATAAAGACAAGGCAGTACTAAGGAGGGACTAAAAAGCCTATTAACACATCAGAAGCCAGCTTTTACAAAGGACAATGACACAAGCCAATGAAAAATATGGGCAGACAGTAGGTGGAGCTTCAAGTCCATACTCAAATACAGCATGCCTCGCAGAGAGCTCGACCTAAAAAGTTGCAACAAAGCTATAGTTTTGGTAAAAAGCTTTTATGTATTATTATATGGAAGGAGGGGAGGGAAGAGGCATTGGCATAGTTATTGCATTATGAAACTCTTAGGGTGAAACCCGAAAACCAAAGCATGCACATGCACTGCCAGCTGTTAATACTCACTGCAATGAGACCTGCGACCTGAAGAGATCCTTAGTGACGCCAGCAGGGAGTCAGTACAGAGACATCCCAGCTCTGCTTAGTGACTGCAATGAGAATCACAGTCTGTAAACACCCTTAGCACAGGGCCAGTAAGGTGCTGATAACAAGAATCACTGGTTCTGCCTAGTGAGAGCAATAATGTCCACAGCCTGCAAGGAGGCGGAGCACAGTAAAAAAGGAGGAGACAGACAGAAGTACACCAAGCTTTACCTAAAGACTGCAAAGAAACAGAACTTTGGCTGTCAAAACATTGGATCATTAAAGGCACTTATTCCGGCGGGCCAGCATAGTTAGTTACTTACTGTTTCAATGTTTGTTTTTTGCTAACTCTGCTCCAACTGGACTAGTGTAATCAACTTCAACAGGAAACATTGTGTAAAGGCTGACCTACCACGTCAATAGGGCTTGGTGGGGCAGTTGAGGCTTTTACTAATTTCGAAACCCCGGAAGTGGGGGGGGGGGGGGGGGGGGATTGTCTATGGAGAACAAAGAAGCAACGTCCCGAACCCGCTCAGACGTTTTTCCTCAGTGATTGAGGAACATTTTTAGTTCTTCTGCCTGCACTGCCATGCTGTGCATTAAGAGCCCTAATTTGAGGGGCTACCATAAATAGGTAGCCTCTATGACTCCATTCTTGCTAGCAATGGACAATGGAGTGCCAGACAGGGTGTTTACCACTAGAGAGCAGCTGCTCGCTCCACCGTTGGAAACACATTGTTCCACCAACCTTAATGGAGATAGGGTAACTGAGAAAAGACAAACCATCAGGAGGATAAAAGCAACGGGCACAGTGTACTGAAATAAGAAAGAGTTATGCGGTCCAGACTTCTTTGATGCTCTTAGAAGGATTTGCTTTTGAGGACTACTGAAGCTCCCTTTTAACTCTAATAAGCCAGGTTTCTATTTTTCTGTGATCCAACCAAAGTATCTCAGGGCATTACTGCAGAAGACTGAATTTTCCTTGGCCTTTATAAATGTCTCTAATTTCAGATTTTAAAATATGCGGGAGAGAAAAAACAGGATGAAAATACGGAGGTGGAAAGGGGATGTTGGACTTACATGGGGAGCATCTATTTAATCATCATGACCATCTCAGACTATATTTTGCAGTGAATAACTAAAACATAAAACACAATAAACTCTGCAATAAACAAATCACACTGATCTACTCGGGACGCTGAGAGAGCCACATCTTCAGGTACCGCAGCACGGCATCATTGGCTACCATACTTTGTTCTGTTATTGATGTAGAAAGTTAGTGCTGTTGTTCTACATCGAACTTTTGAGTGTTGCTAAATGTTCACCAGGGCATGATAGGCAAAGGTGACAGAGTGCAATCTGTAGAGGACATATCAGTAAGGCAGCTTTGCAAGCAGTCTGCTAGCCTTGTGAAATGTGGGTGGGTATTCTTCAACTGCAGAGTTGAGAGCATGTGGAGGTGGGTGGATCCTTTTTGATTTCAACAGTGGGAAGATGCAGTCTAAAGGTGATCACAGAGTGCACTTGCTAGCAAGAGAACCATCATCTAAAAAGGGCTGCAATTCTTGAGATAGCAATGATAAATCTATGCACTGGTTAATGGAGTTACTGATGATTCACTTATGGTGAGGCCAACTGCTGTCTGAGTAGTCCATCCACAAACCGCGGTGTGGGCCTGCCTACTCTAATACTCGATTTGAAAAGAAGGTCCCGCCATCCAACTTTGGGATGGACAGAACAGATGAGCTTTGCTGCTCACACTAAGCAGCGTGTACTTGTATTTTATTCTACAGTGCCACTGTCCTCCTAGGGCACTAATAAAGACACCATTACAAGAGGGCATGCTATGGCGTCTTCAGGGGCGGTTCCTCCGCTCTGGCGGAGAAGCGTCGCTCCACTGCTGAAATGCAGCAGACAGAAGAAAAATACATTGACAATAAAACTATTTTATTGGCATTTTATTTTTCACTTCCACAGTCGCATAGTCTAGGGCGGAGTGGGGCCATGAGGCAGTGTCAGCAGCAGAGGCAGGAGGATTGGTAGGCACTGAAAGTGCGATGTTCATTTGGCTGGCCGTCTTAGGACGGCCAAACCGACATGCGCGCTTGGATATATCCAGGTTGTTCCTTAGAGATATCTGCAGTGCTCAGGGGCACAAGCTACCTGCCCCTGCTGGAGCATTAAATTAAATTTGTTGATTTATATAGCGCAGCTTATCACCCCTGAGTTTATCCAGGTGCTGTCCATGAGCATGGGGAGATTAAGTGATATGTCCAGAATCACAGGATGTTCAGCCGACGCAGAGACTCTAACCCGGATCCCCAGCTCTGAGTCGGCATCTCTGGCCGCTGCTCCACACAGCGTGAAACAGGGCCGCTCCGCCGAATCGCAGCAATTCTCTCATGCTGGAAGTAATAGCATGAGAGAAGCGCTGGGATTGCGTGGGGAGTCTGGGAGCCTGTGCTCATGGGAACTGAAGTGCCAGGAGCAGCGAGGTGCATCAGGCAACAAAAGGGAAGTCTTTTATTTTATTCCCCGTGCTGCCACTCCATGTCAGAGTGGAAGCAGCCACCGCTGGGCGTCTGTTTAATGAGAAGCATATCTGCATCTAGAATCCTGGAGGGCTGCCTGCGCGAGATAGTATATGCGTGCTCCTTAAGTGTGTCTCTATCGACAATGCCTTCAGATCTAACCACTTCCTGAAACGATTGCCTCCTATTCCAAAATGGATATGTAACAATTTGCATAAAACCTTAAACTAAACCTTTTTACCTCAGGTGTGCATGCATGCAAATAGCTCCCCCTAACTTCCCACCCCAAGGCAATTTTCCTTGCGGACACCATTATAACAGTTTCCAGGCAATGGCACCAAAGTACCAGTACATAAAAGCTATTTGCTAGGAGGACCGAAAAAGCAGCAGCCTATGAAACACAATTTTGATACAATCTTTTTCAAACTGACTTTTAGGTCTAAAAGATCTGATCAACCAAACGTTAACATCAGATAAAGAATTCTTGCCCTGCCTATTTCTTAGGTCTCGCATACAGACAGGTTTTTACCAGTCTTAGGTCGAAAACCTATTGTGCTTAATACCAATACAAACAATGAGTTTCAGGTTAGCCCACTCCTTATCATTCGGCTGCTTTCTTGTCAGTCTCTGATTTGCACGCTTCCGGTCTGAAAGCTTTCCTTATGCTTATTATGATTGTCCCACCCCTGGGGCACAGCTTCTTTACCACTCATTTGACGGGATAACTTGTTGGATAAAATGTTTCTTCTTTTTCTTTCAGCATTCCATGAGAGTGCACGTTTTGCTGCTCTCACGCGGTGTGCTGCTTTCTCCTTCAAATTTCCGCACCGCCTATGCTCTAGATGTTGCTTCCACACAGCTTGTCTTTTGATCCAGTCCCCCGTGCATTCCCATTCCCTCCTGGCTTCTTCAGCCGTTTTTCCCCAACACCGGCTCATTTGTTGCTCCTACACCCCATTCTGCTCCAACTGCTTAGTGGCCTTGACTTAACCCGACAGACCGTGCCCACTCATCTCTCTCTCTCTTTTTTTTTGTTGTTGATGGGGGTCCTGGAAGCTGCATTTTGCTTCTGGGCCATACCTTTTTCGATAATGAGCTTGCCTTTTATTTTTCAATTTACTGTTCCAAGATGGGCGGTCAGTCATTTTTTTAATAATGATAAAAAGAGATTACGTAAGTGTCTTGATGCACCGGTGTGAATGTTTGGTGACACATGCATGCGCACAGATCATCACACTGGGGGCGAATTTTGGCAAAGCTGGTCAGCATCAGCAGCAAGCATTTTTTTCATTTTGCCAGTGTTGTTTAGCATCAACAATAAGAACTGGTAAATTCAAAAAATCGGCTAACACCCTTCAAAGGTGATATCTATTAGCTTTGCCAATGCTTGCTTCACTTTCTGCTCATTAGACAAAGTCAAAATGTATATGAGTGCCATCTACACTCGTGATTACTCAATCCTATCTAATCACAAACCCTCTGTCCTCTGCCTTATTTAATTAATTTCCTGCCATCTCCTCAAATTGTGCTGAGAGGCAACTTCTAGCCTTCACAAATAATTTCAAAATGGCGTTCCTGAGTTACCTACAACCTAGTTTCAATTCCAGACTGCAAATTCTAGGAGCACTCCTCTACTGTGTTGTCTCTTGAATTGTATTTAAACCCTTCAGGAATATGAATGCATCTATCATAAATCCCATATCGCCTTCAAAGCTCTCTATATATGTTAAAAGTATTAAGCATTTCTTTCAAGGACTTGTGGATTAAACCACCTAAATTGTAGATGGTTTAAGTGACTGTGTTCGCTGGGTTGTCACCAATATGTATTTCTCCTCCTGGAGAATCTGCGTAGGAACTGCCCAATATTTCAGACGAGGGCTCTTAGTGGTGGTGGGAATGCAAGTTCCTTTTCCCAGTCATTATACTTATCTGAATGTCTCCCCACATCCTTTTTACTATCCTGTGATACATCACACTTGTGATGCCATTTCAAAGTCATCTGATCTTCCCAATATATAGGTGAGATTGAGTGCAAATGATAGGGGTTGCTAGTTGTGCTACTGTGACAAGACAAGATTAATCAGTCAGTAGTCTCATGAAAATTAATCTATCAATCTCTTTGCTTTTATTTAAGATCCATAACTTATGTGATCTAGATGCAAAGTGCCTGACTTTGGGACCAGGATCAAATACCGCTTCAGCACTTGACTGAAAATCAAGTTGGTCTAGGCAAATCACTTAATCTGCCCTCGACCTCAAGACATAAATAAGTTATGCATTTGTAAATATGTGACATGCAACATAATTGTGTAAATCTATAAGGTTAAAGTGTAAAAATGAGGAGAGAAATTGCAAAAAAGAAAAAAAAAACAATACAGCAGGTCTTTACCATTTATTCACCCAGGAGTTAGTACAACATCAATGTATCCATAAGGACAACCTTGACTGAGCTTCAAATTGTGTGTGTGTGTATATATACACATTTACATATATTACCTACTGGTGGTGGGACCTAGTTTCCATAGGAAAAGCAGTATTTGTTTTGCAAATAACTTTGGCGCCGTTTGACGAATTTTCACGAAATTTTCAAAATTAGTACGAGAGTCGGTTCAAGTGCTGTATTGAACATTTCGGGGTGATTCGTAGAGTGTGGGCTGAGGAAATGCGGGTCCCAAAACACACTTTCCCCTATGCAACTCCCCATGGGGATTCTAGACACAACTACAGCCTGAACTGCTGAACAGAATTACACCAAATTTGGCAGAAAGGTAGCTCTTGGTCCAGAGAGGGGCCTTTTTGTGAACAAGTGTAAATTTTTTCATTAGTTTCCAAGATATTAAAAGAGAAACAAATTTGTATATCTAGGGACGTGGATCCTCCAAGGATCTGACAGTCCCCGTGCTGATATGGGACTGCCTGCCAATACTTCAACCAGGAAGACTCTGCTTCAGCGGAGTCCCACAAAAACGATAAAAAAACTGAAAAAGGGAAGCGTAGAAATACCCTGACCCCTTAGTCCTGGGGTCCCCCTGGGGCCCTGCCACGGCAAAAATGCATTGAAAAGAAAATAATTATTTGGAGCGAAATCGCAACAGTTACAAATTTGAAAAACCCCGGGTGGGCCAGGTCCTGGGGTCATGCAGAAACATTTGTAAAAAATTAAGGAGGGGGCGCACGCCCCCCTCCCAGGCTCTTTTTAGCTCTAACAACCACCACCTCCCTGGGGCTTGTTAAGAATAGTGCTGGGATGCTCGGCCCAGCACTTGCCCTTTTACCACTAATGCTTCAGGCTTTGCCGGTACAAATACCAACACAAAAGTTACAAAGACTTAGCCAGTCCCTGTAAACATGGGGCTGACACTTTTAACACTAGCGCCTGGTCTCTGACTACGCACCTTCTTGCTGCTCCGCGGACCCAGGCAGGTCATGTCTGCGCTGCTGGGTAAGGCAGCCCTTTCAGCAGCCTGGGAGCGGGAAGAGCCCAGGCTTCGCCGCCAGAGGAAGAGGAGCTGTACCGGTGTCAGCAGAGATCAGGGAGACTGCAAACTTCACAGCACTCCCGCCACCTGCATTAGCTCAACGCATCCCTACGCAGTATCCCTCTCTGCACCTGCACAGCAGTCGAGCCCCCTGCTGTAGTAGCCATTCTGTCTACCTGCACCAAAGCGTTCACTCCAGGACAGCCATGCCCACCACTCTCTCCACAGGACCACGGCCCATTCATAGTACAGTCCTGCATACCACCTGTGCAACATCCCTGCCCACTTCCAGAACAGTCCTGCCCATGCACACATCTGTTCTCCTTCTTAGATCAGCCTTGCCCACACCACAGGACAACCTAACGTGCTATCTAAACGACAGCACTGCCTGTGCAGCCCCATTCCTACATCTTTGCCCACTCGTAGGATACTCCCAGGACACAATGGCATAACACAAATTAATGGGACACTCCCTGCGGAATGTGATAAGGGTCTGAAGGGCTGCCCCTTACTGCAGGAGCTGCAGGGTCCTGTATTCCAACTCTGCACAGCATACTTTCCCACTACACCGACATATATGCGTAGCGCAACTTCCCACTCCAGGGCACCCCTACCTCTGTATCGATCGCCTCAAGTCTTTTCCGTTCCTCTATGCATTAGCTGCAACAACAGATCCACAGCCTCCTCAACCATATCAGTGAACCCCATCAACCTTCGGCTGTTAGCTACTACGCCAGTTGCGCTCCACTTACCCACCCCGAACAGAGGTTTCAGCTCTGAAATAGAGACCACGTTTTTAGCTCGGCAAGTCTTACAGTTACAACAGCATCATACCTGTCAACTGGAAACTCGACAAGGGGGGGGGGGGGGGGGGCAGAAAGGGGGGAGAGATCACCTTAAGGTCAACCGAGTGAGCTCTTTTAGTTGTCTGAAGGCGGTTTGCCAAGAATGCAATTCTATTCAAACACACGGAGGCATTTTATATTTAAGGAGAGTGTGAGTGAACATCATTGGGATCGTCCTCTCTTTATAAAAATTCAAAATAAATAACTTGAAATAACACAGAAAAGAATAACTTCATGGTTATAGTTTGAAAGATGAGAGGCGAGGAGTAGCTAAGAAATATTCAGGAAAGGTGAACTTTTTAAGTAAATACAAACATACAGGGGCTTTGTTTCAGTCCTTTATATCCATTGATCTGTTCAAGAGTCATTCAGATTTTGCTTCCGCCCACTACAGCATACAAAAAGTGCCAGTCGGCAAGCCAAATTCGGTATTGCACTTCGAGTGATGGAGTATTACCCGATCACATGGACACATCCCCCTAAATAATAGTGCACTTCATTACCAGGGTTACAGTGCCAAGATACCGGGCCAAAATCCTTTGCTGGTTCATATTTGATTTTTTTAAACTTTTAAATCATATGCTTGTAACCTTTAGATCGTGCTATATTTGCTTTTGTATTTTAATCTTTTAAGCACATGCTTCCAAAAAATGAATAAAATAAAACAGAAATAACCACTGCATGCTTCCAAAGGCCTGACCTTTTGGCTTTGACAAGGCTTGTTGCTTTCGTTTCTAGTGACTGGGCATTCTAGGCAGGTGTTGTGTCCTGTAGGAGTGTTTCTGGGCAGAAGAGGTTTCGAGTCAGAATGCTTAACCCCTTCGCTGTTAGGCCTTTCCACCCCGTGCTAAGTCTCTTTTTTGGCTATTTGGGGTAGTTTGCTCTTCGGCCCCTGTAACTTTTTGTCCACATAAGGTATCCACGCCAAATTTGCATCCTTTTCTTCCAAAATCTTGAAGATTCTAAAGGTACCCAGGGTTTGTGGATTCCCCTGGAGGGAACTGAGAAATCAGCCAAAATACAGCTACTTTTTGTGTTTTTGGGGTAAAATTTGATAAAAAGTGCTTCAGACGAAAGTGTCTGTTTTTTTCCCTACAAAAGGTATCAAAGGGTTTGTGGTGCTACAATCACAATCCTCCCAGCTTTTACTGGAATATATATATATATTATATATATATATATATACATATATATACACAAACACACACACACATACATACACCGAAGGTTAAAGGGATGTTATTGTTAGCCAAAAATGTCAGTTAAAACATACTGTTTTAAATGAAGAAAAACATCTAAAATTCACCAGTTATAGTTATCTGAAGTAATTTTAACTTGCACCCCGCCATGCACAGTTTTGTCATAAATTCATCAATGATGTAATTTCAGATGTTGGAGTGATGTTCTAATGATGTCATAGAACATGTCATGAGTGATGTAATATGTGAGGTCATAAGCAGTGAGTGATGAGGGAGTAAGTTGTAGTTACGTAGGGAGCAAGTTATAGCTCCTTGCGATAATTATAACTGGTGAATTTCAATGGTTTGGTTCAGTAAATTTCTATGGTTTTTTAAAACAGAGTAATATTTTATTACTATACAGAACGCCAACCCCATGGTGATCCGAGGGGTTAGCCACAGGGCCTGGCCTCTGGTGGGGTGTTGGGCTGGTAGAGGTTTGGGTGCAGGGGCTGTCGCCCAAACCCCCACAGGTGCACAAGGCTGAGTACATGATGTCACAATATAAAAGGTGTAGTTTTAAGTAAGGCAGACCGACTGACTTTGTCGAGTCAGAATATCAAAACATAAAACGGGGGTCTATTGGCTTTATGCAGTGGTCAGCATATAAACATATAAAAAGCACACCCTATTTCTGTTGTAAGAAAACTACCAATAATCATAATCAAATTTTCATTAATTCACAAAGTGCAATGTTTAATAAAAGTGATAGTCATAGAAAAATTAAGACAGTTTTTATTTTTAAAACAGCATGTCTGAGTCGTTTTTTTCAACGTTTTCAAGCTACAAAGTGCAGCCACAGAGCCAACCAACCACATGGAGACTCTGCACTCCAGCTGAAGATCGTAGAGCTCCAGGTAGGAGTGCTTTAAGAAAATATGGTAGTCTCTCCTGGGGTCATGGATTTAAGGACCCAGGAGACCGTTTCTTTTTGACTGTTGCTGAACAGCTGCTGCACTCCCTGCAGCCTCCGACAATACTGAAAAAAGGCTTGGTGGTGGTGATCATGCCCCTTCTAGGGACACAATCAGGCTCTCAAGGCATTATGGGGCGCTCCTTGCAGGGGACAGTGAATAAAAAATTAGCTAATTTATTATTCAATGTGTATTTATTTGGTGCCCACCCAGGCCACATACATGTTTAGATTTTGTAGGGGCGGCAGGGGGAACCCCAGGAATGCTGGGGCCCCACCAGCTCCCTGCAAAAGGCTGTGCAGGAGCTGGCAACTCTTTTTTCTTCTTTTAAAAACTCGGATCCCCAGTGCCAACCCTGGGAACCACATAGCATTTTATATGTTGGGGCAGCCGGGGGATCTCTAAGGCCACAGAAAAGCATCCCGGCCAGCACCATGCTGGGTGCTGGTGGGAGTTAGCCCCATTCCAATGCACCACCATTTTACAATGCTCCCTCCGGGCTGGAGCAAAGTTCTGTTTTCTGCCAGGGAGAGCGAAGGCCGAGTATGCTCACGCTCTCTCAGAAAGAAAACACCATGATCTGTCGGTTGGAGTCACCAGGACACAGCAGCTGTAAGAGGCCCAAGGAGATGGGGGCCCCGGGGCCCATCAGCAGCCTGAGGAGGGGTTCCTTGGGCCCCCTTTCCTTGTGTAAATAACTGGCCGCAGCGATGAGGTACCCACAGCCTGTCTAGACAGAAATCAATGTGGCCCTGGGAATTAGGGCCCCCAGGGGCATGTAAAAGGCTCTGGGGGAGGCTACACACCTGCTCCCTTAAATATTAATATACCGGCTCCTGGGATGGGGTTTCTTGGCCAATTCAAGGTTTAGGAATAAGGCCACATGCCCACATCTCCCTTATTAATTAATTTATACAGCCGCCCCCTGGGGCACAGGCCCACCGACCATTTTTTTTTTTTAATTGCGCAGAAGCCAACTCTTTTTTTTAAATATTACAGCAGATTTTCAGATCCACCACAAATTAGCTGTAAAAAATGATTTATAAAAATGTATTTTTGGCCCTGGAGGTAGGGATCACCCTGGGATCCCCTCACCCACACCAGGCACAGGGAGTCAGGGTACCCTTATTGTGCCCCCACGTTTAATACTTTTTTGTAGGACAGGGGAATGAGTCCCTGAATACTAAGATTTGTTGATGTGGTGGCAGCCAAACAGATCTTATCTTGAGATCGGTTGGAACCACAGATCCTCTGCGTCCTTAGATATCCATATATATTTTAAACCTTCATTTCTCAAAAACTACAGACCGAATTTACACCAAATCACAAAAAGCACTCTTTTAGCCCAGGATCAAGAGTTCTGCCAAATTTGTTTTTATTTCGTTCAGCAGTTTGGGATATTGTGTGAAAAATGAAGGGGGAAATGCATTTTTGGACCTCCCCCTTTTTCTCGGCTCCCGCTTGACAGAGTAACCCAAAACTTTCAAGCAAGGAACTAAGATGGAATAACATTTAGGGTAGGTTCACGAAGGTTTGTCAAAAGGAGGCAACCTTATAACCAACACAAATGCTTTTCCTATGGCAACGTGGTGCAGGATTTGTGTTTACTTCGAATATGGCACCCTGATTGATACAAAAGAAGAAACTGTTTTGAGCATCAGAAATACATATTCGTTTAGGTTCCAAGACTGGAACACATCGTGTTGTAACAATTATATGAATCTAGGTACATAAGTATATATATGTTTGCATTTATATAGCACAAAAAAAAATTAAGATGGGCTGAGTACTGTAAATCAGTGGGGTTGTAAGATGATTTAGGACAATATACAAAATGTTATTTTACCTTAAATCCTACGGCTACAGAAGGTTTAAAACAGTAATTATGTATTATTTTTTTTACATATTTCCAAAAATGTCATGAAGCAATCTATATTGACACAAACGGTACTGTAACTCACTAAAACAACAAACAAGGTAAAAGCGGGATGCTAATTAATTGAAACGATAACAACATTACGTAATCAAGTCCGATACAAAAATATTATGCAGGTTTACAAAACAACCAATCACGTACACACTGGAATAAAGAGAACTGAATTTAAATGTCGCCGGGATTATTTCCAAACTCTGCAATCAGTGGCGCACACTAATAGTTCCACTATATTTACCCGCCCACCAGTAAAAGTTTCCCATTGAATCACTAATGCGCCATGTAACCCTGAGCCCTCGGAGAACAAGGTTTGCAACTCCCAGATGCCCTTCAAAGATGAACCCCGTGAAACATGAAGCGCCATCTTTTAGCGTGACCAATTGCTGGAAAGATGGCGGAAGATTCGTCCCAGGGTATTAAGAGCCATCACAGAGTCCACCCTGATGCGATTTACCTTATCAGCCTGCCGCATGTAGCAATAAAGGATTCCGCGAAGGCATTTTATGGCCGAGTGCTCGAGCTCGTGAGTCCTTCCCTTGTCGTCATCGATGCGCCTGTGGAAGAGAGATAACCCGTGAGGCAGGGCAGCGATGCACTTCCAAAGACATTAAAGCAAATGAAACGCCGCAATGTTCACTGTCTTCTCCTCGGGCAGTATGTCATTGTTATTGCAGAGTTATCATGACGTAGTTTTAATGTGGCATATGGGAGAGGATGTAGGCCAGAGCATCCCAGAACCCCATTCTCTCCCTCTGCACGTGCAATGACTTACTCCTTGACTGAGGGTAAAGCAGAGGATGGCACTATGGACGTGCAGAGTCACGTGATTTTAATGATTTTATAACATTGTTAGGTCTTAGGGTAATAGAAAAGAGACAACTTTAATACACATCATCCTGACAAAAGGCAAAAACGTTTTCCTAAGCTTTACTGTGTCCGGCCGCGGTCCGTGCAGGAAAGAGCCGTAGGGACTGGAAGGGAGGAGGGGGGGAATTTCAAAATACGACCATGAGAGAAAATTAAATAAATAATTAATTTTCCCTCGTGGCTGTATGTCGAAATCCCCCCCACCCGGCCTCACCGGTCTCACCTGCACGGGCCGTGGCTGACTGACGCACAGACTACGGGCGTCTTAACAGTAGCACTGTCTACAAGCTACTTGCCTTCAGGAACAGCTTTCTGGTGGATACTCTTTCTAAACACAGATTCCTCGCTTTATGCTATCCCGTGTGGCAGACTGGATCCAGAGAATTTTTCAGCAAAGCTTCTACGGCCCAGTAGATGGCTTCATGTGGAACCATGTTGAATCCAAACAATTCTGGATGTGACAGAGCAGAGCCACATATAAGCACCACCCGTGTGCTGACTTCAGTTTGTTTTCTCTTTCCACGCTGTCGGACGCGGAGCATAAAACATGCGTTTGTTACAGTGCGCAGGTACCTAACTTTGGACCTGTATGGAAGTTTAACAGAGGCCGCTCCACAGAACGGGGAGGAGGGAGGAATCTGCAGTTAGACAAAGAATCCACCAGGAGCGTTACAGACACCAAGTAGCCTGCAGAGAGTGCTGCTGCTTATGATATACCTCTTCTAATGGATACTTCCAATTGAACATTCCTCACCTTTAGAATAGATACCAAAGCAGTTCCTCCCAAAGGTGCACAGTCTTTGGAGTGGACTTAAACTTAAAAGTCCTAAAGAAATGAATGTGCAAAGTGCCCTGACCGCTGGAGCTGGGAGTCAAGACAGTAGTGTTTCATGAACACATGCACTCCTCTCGCCAACACAATCATAGCAGCCTTGGCCCTGGTGGAATTGAGACCCTGAAAGAGCTGTTTTTTGGCCTGTAAGTAGAAGATCTTGATGCAGAGTACCATCCACCTCGACATGGTCCTCTTCTGCACAGCCTTCCCTTTCTTTGCTCCAGAAAACCCAGCAGATGACAGTCAACCCAATGGTCCTTGACACTATCAATTTGAAAGCTTAAAGCCCTTTTGGGTCCAACAGATGTAGCCTCTCCTGATGAGCTGACGTAAACACAATGAGGAACTATAGTCTTTAGAGTAAAACAAATACAGCCGTCAACTAAGCACAGGTTTGAACGGTGTGCACATAAGAAATTTCAACACCAAGTTAAGGTTCCACAGCAGCATCCCAAACTGTTTGTGAAGAAACAGGAGTGTCAAACCTTTAATAAAATGCATTACAACTGGTGATTTAAACAAGGACGGTTAGTCGGGCAACTGCAGAAAGGAGAAAAGAGCCAACAAATTAATTATTACAGTGCCCACTGTAGGGCATTGCTGGGATAAGGAAAGAACCAACAAGAGCATGTCTGACAGTTTCATTTCCAAGGGATCAGTGTTCTGTGCACCAAGCCTTGATGGTTTTTGGGGAAGGGCGTCTGGCAGTGAGGCGGACATTCACAACCTAAGGCACCAAGTCAAATGCAGTTACTTGCTACCACTAAACCTCCATATACGAGGTGTAAGTGGCAGAGGTTTGGATTAAGGACCCTGCACAGTTGCTAACACAGATGGTCTTCCCAAAACAGCAGGCCGGTCAGAGGACAGATGCTAATGTCATGGAATTTTGAGTACCATGCTATCCTGGCCCAACCTGGAGCAATTAGTATGATTTGGGACAAGTTATTCTTGAGTTTCCTTAGAACTTGAGGCAGAAGAGATAGCAACAGGAGTCCCTTTCAATATTCCAGCCAGGGCACGTCTCTTAACAAGCATGCACGCAGAAACCCCAACGTGGAAAACAGCTGACATTGTGAATTACCAAGAGGGACAGATAGTTCTAGCCAGAGTTGTCCCAACTGATCCAATATGCTCTACCCCTCGGGGTGCACAAGCCACTTGTAATCTGTTAGGTGATGTCTGCTCATTTTGTCTGCTCTGCCAATTAGTGACGATACCAGGTGGTTAGTGATTAGAATAATGTTTGGCTGCTCCAGCCACCCCCAGAGATGTAAAGCCTCTTGACACAGGCCCCGGGCACCACTTTACCCTAGTTGTTGCAGTACCACATGACGTGGTGTTGTCCATGAGAACCTACACCAGCCTCCCCTTGATAGACAGCATCCACTTTCAGCAACCAATCATTGAGGTACTTGTATATGCAGACTCCCAACCTCTGGAGATTGGCAGGAACCACTGCCATCATTTTCAAGACTACCCGAGGGGCAGAGTTAAGGCTGAAAGGATGGACAGCAAATTGAAAGTGTTTGTGGCCTCCCTTGAATGCAGGTGACAGCTATGGGACTTTGGTATTGGTAAAGGAAAATGCGCATCCTGTAAGTCGAAGGACACCATCCAGTCTCCAAGGTTAAGCGCACATTGGATCCGATCCAATATCAGCATTTTGAATTTGCCCTTCCATAGGAAGGCATTCAGGGGCATAAGGTCCAGGATAGGCTGGAGGCTCTGTTCTATTTGGAACGAGCAAGTAGCATAAATAATAACCCTGGCCTCTCAGTGTTCTGTACCCACTCAATGGTACCCTTGGAGACTAAGAGGTTTACATCCTACAGCAGGATAGACAGATGCACCGTTGAACTTCCTTCTGGTTCTGTAGGGATGTGGAGCAGTAAGTAAAGGCATAATCTATAAGAATCATCTATCGAACGTGATGGATCACTAATATATGAGGAAATATTGAATCCTGCCTCCCACTAGTTGATCATAAGTCTCTGTGGATAAACAAAAGTGGCTTGGTGGCCGCTGCAAGCAAGAAACATAAAAGCCCCTGAGACCATGGATACAAATATATTCACTTGGCGCCTAGGAACATTACGTTACCTACGCTTTAGTTAAACAAAGGAACAACATTATATCTAGAACAATTTTTACAACTGTGAGTCTGTAAGCAAAGAAGATGATTACCAACAAGTTGAAAGATTTATCAAAAATGGTAAATATTTTTAATTCACTTATTTGTAAACATAGCCACTTTTTTGCTATTTTTTTGAAAATTACATAAAGAAAGTTAAAAAAAAAAAACAACATTTCATCATCACAAAGCTTATTGCGACATAGATGGTATAGTAAATTCATAAGCGATACACTTCTGATCTGTTTACTTTGAAAAAGTTCTTAACATCTTTTTGGTCCTAAATCTTAATTAATCAATTAAACATAATAAATCGGGAAAATCATACAACGTCTTTTCCTTGATTAATCTACAGTACAACGGTCCAAAAGTGAGGAGGTCAGAGATAACATTGAAGCAAATTGGATACAGGTACACCTCGATTATTAGGTACACTTCAGCATTTCATAAACTCTCCAATCAATTGTGTCATGTTGCAACTCTTGACCTCGTGCAGGAAAAAAAGTAATGTGTAAGGTTGGGTAGGGGGGAAAAAAATGAGCAGACGAGTTTCGACCTTCGTGGACAAGGACCACAACGATTCAAAAGAAGGTCTTTCTCAGGGCTGTAATGCTTTGTGTAGGACACTGAAAGATGAGGTGGAAAATATCGCTCTCAGCAGAAGCCAATTCTTTTTTGGAACTAGGCAGCAGTCGCTACCTATAATGACTTGTTCTATCGCCTGGAGGATTCCGAACTGAATTTGCAGGAATTCCGCTGCTCTTTCAATAAATAACCGGCACATTCATCAGTAAGTAGCAAGCGTGCCCGTCTATTTCTTCATCTGGTGCACATGGTGGCTGGTTGCTGCAGCAGGGAAAATGGAGTTGGAGGACTGGTGCTCATGCAGGCCTGTGCGATATATGCCAGTGTTGCATTTGCGACCCACAAAAGAATTGGTCTGCCTGCTGCATCACTAGCTGGAAGGCTGCCATTGCCTATAGGCTAATGTTCCACAGTAGTCGCTAAATTTGCTGAACTGATGAAGAAATAGATTTGCACAAGTTAAAAGCCCCAAAGAATGTGCTGTACTATCTTTAAATCATTCCAGTGCGGAGTCAAAGTTCTCTCCTTAGAGAGGAGACCCATCAAAGGGCATGTGCATCAGTGATAACTGCACATCACCAGAAAATCTGGTCGACCCATATCCAGGCATGTCTGCAGAACACAACACTGGTACCAACTGCTCTGTAATGCAATCCACTGTATCTAAACCTGCGCGGATAACTTATTTTGCGGCATCCTGGTCATAAACAGACCACTGTAATTATGTACAATAATGGGTAGTTGCTGCTGCCCAGCCACATAATTACAGTGTTAGATAAAGGGGTAAAACCCAAAATCACCCGGTCCTGGGTATGAGACAGTACAATAATGGGTGGTCCCAGTAAAGGTACATTAAACAGAAAAAACTTTGTATACTGAAGCAGTGTTATTTAATCACACTGACCACATAACTATTACAAATACAATTTAAAAGCTGAAAGTGCCCAGAGGAAAAAGGGGGAGAAGAAGTAGGGAAGAATCAGTGATTTGAGTGAGGGTAACTGGGTACGTGTAGTTAGAGTATTGTGCACGTCACATTATTCTAATTTAATGGCGCATCATTTAGCCAAAAGCTTCTCACATTCACACTCTTGCCTATCTACACTACAGAAAACGCATTCGCCAGTCAATGAAAAAAACACTTTCACATTTAAAATAGCCTCACCTACTGGCTACACACAGAGTTACTTCTTTGATTAATTTAGTCCTGTTAACATATGATAATTATTTCTGGACAGTGGACAGGTTCAGTAGTTATAGAAGCAAGCACTGACCAAGCCAGTGATTTTAACTTTTCTGTCGGGCATGCACACAGACCAGCCACAATTCTTCATTGAACTGTAAATAGCAGGTGTTTTTGTAACCACATGTAATTGTACTGAATCTGGTGATCTCAGTGGAATGGACATCTAATTCTGCCTTCTTGAGATTCAAAGATGTGATTTGCTTTACTCTGGACATTTCATTTGGGAACTTTAACTTACTGTTACCTCACAATGCTTTTCTTTCGGCTTGACATGTACAAACACATAAGCAGAAGGAGCAGCCTATATACAGACTTAAATAGTGAGATTTGGAAAACATGCTCGTCGTTGTGAGGATGCTCATATTTGAATGGAGGGAGCTGTCTTTGAACACCTCTCACACTGACGTTTGTCATTGCTGGCATTTAATCAATATTTTCAAGAGTGTCCATTTGTTTTCTGCCATAATAATACTACCTTCTTAAAATATCTTTTTCCAGGTCTTCATTCATCTAGTTCGGACAACTGCTTTCTATATAGTATTTGTCCACAGGTTCCAGGTTAGTTTTGGTAGAGTGTAAACACTATAAGATGGCTGAGGGAGTGCTGAAACTTTTCAGACACTCAGCCCCAGTCACTATTCGATCTAGGTTAAATCCACCATCATTATTTAGCTCACTTCGCCACCCCAGTTCAGACCCAGTAATCTGTAAATCAGTCTTGACCCTGTTCCTCATGGGAACAGTCCAGCCTGAACTTCTGTTGCAGGGATTCTGCGTATGCACAGAACTATGCGCAGGAAATCAGGACCTCAGAGAATTGTGGTGTACCAGAAACTCCCCTCAGAACCAAGAACCCCATATCCGACTAGCTTAGTGTCCCATTCGTTAGCCTAGATCTAGCTAGGCGGTCCCAATGTATAGACAACCCAGAACATGCGACTTAGATATTTCTCAGGAGTGGTGGGAATCCGAAATACCTGTTTGTACTTATTTAGCAGTTCACAACAGAATAATACAGACACGGTAAAGTTTAAAGAGTTTATTTTATAAACCTCGCGTCCTAAGATGCAGTACTTTAGCTAACGCTAGCAGACAAATGGTTAAGATCAGAACCATCAGCATTGTTACAATACCATACACAATGAAAGGAGCAATCATAATAATAAGGCAAAGTCGAGTAAGCATGTCTAAAATGAATAACATATAACAGTGTCGCGTGCAAAGCAGCAGAAACGGCAAGCTGGCTTTCTAACAGGTGGCTCGGTTATGCTAACTTAGTGTTGTAAATAGGGAGTGGCTAACCCACACTTCACCCCCCTTTGATCGAATCACTAACCACTAGGGGCGCACTTATCAAGAACGCAGAGTTCAAGTGATATAGAACAGAACCAAGAGCATGAACTATAAGTCCATATAAGGTAAGTGTAAAGTTCGAGAAAAAAAAGAAGAAAAAATAGTGTTAAAAAATAGAAACGATGCCCCATAGAAAAAACCATGAAAAAAAATTTCGATAAAAAAATTGACATCTATGGATGCATCCTGTCTCGTATATGTGAAACAGTCAATCCATCAAGGTATATGCACCATAAGTTGCAACAGCTTCCAAGAGGAAATCATTGGAGCGTTCCGCAAAAGTATCTGCCATCCAATTTAGTAAGGGAAAGGAACACACGTGTTCCTCAATTATCGGAGCATCCAGCACCATAACAGGACAACTGTCAGCATCCTCGAGATAACTTCGTTCAAGGAATTCAATAGCGGCCTCTCCGATATCCCAGTTACCAAGGACTCCTTGTGTAGCACCCAAAGCCATGAACCCAATTCCAGAACAAGCAAACTCATGATCCAGTAACGGACACATTAGTTCATCAAAATCCGGGTCAGGTGACACCAAGTTTGACAGACACAAGTCCAGAGCCCATTGGAAGGGACAATCTAGGCAATGAAAGACAGGCTGCACACAGGTAAAATAAGCAAATCGGAATGACAATCCATTCTCGACGCTTAAGGTCGCCAGAGGTAAAGTTCCGTAGTAATCAAGCATCTGGCTACGAAGATGTAGCAGGCGGAGCATTCTGTCTTGTAACCCCAGGCATGCAGCCATAACGAAATGCGCAGAGCAACAAGAGGATCCCGGCCCCAAGAGCTAGTAGCAAGGGAAATCCTCCGAAGACACTTGAAAAAATAGAATTGAAAAACGCGGGGAGCACACCAAAAATAGTTTGGAAAGATGTCACGAGGCCTGAGCCGACAATTTTAAAAAAATGAACAAGGCCAGTCGTAGACGAAGCATTAAAGATAGTCTGTATCAACGTTCCAAAATGTAGGGGGAGGTCAGTATTTAAAAGAGCTTGTACTTCAGTGCGTGTGTTTGCTATGGGAAGAAGAAATGTTTCACGGGACGAAGTCAAAGAAACTTCTTCTCGAGACAAAAGAGCCCTTATTCTACTCATCCTGTTGAACTCTGCGTTCAAGGTTGGAATCGCCGGCCAGATAGACATATCGAGCCTGCCGTGCGGGGGTGGGAAAAGGACGTTATTACAGCAAACCACCCTTTGTGAAACGGTGACTATGTAAGGAATACCCACTAGCATCCCACAGCAAGCTTCATTATTTAAAAGCAAATAACTACCGTTGGCAAGCAGCTTAAAAGAAGACGTTATAACCGGCATCGGAATACCTTTTAGGACACAAGCTAAATTAGGAGCGTGTATATTGCAAGCGCCGTGTAATTGTATATGTCTACAAACCACAGAATGATCAGGAGCGGGGAATGATCAGGAGCGGAAGTGCACTCTTCACCTTTCAAGTAAACTTCCTTGCCATCCCTCACGCATCTATAAGTGAAAGGAAGTGACCAAACTTCGTGCAGGAAGGCATTACCAAGCTGTTCATATCTGCCTATGGCATAATGCTTCATGCACGAACTGAACTTAAACCTTGAGAAAGGCAACGTGATCAATCCGTGTACGCGCCACACAGCCAAATTCAACTCAGCAATAGAAAAAGGTAATGGTTCTAGTTTTTCAATGTGCAGTAATGCGCAAGTGGCGTCTTTCATCGACATAAACTGCTGTTTATCGGTCAAATTAAAAGGAAGGAATAACAAAGACGTATTCATGTAATCCCAAGGGACTTTTCCTGCTTTTAACGTTTGCAAGGTCCATGCAAACTGCATAATTGAACGCAACTGATTTTGACCATGATTTAACACAGACACTTCATCTTGCACAATGTCTACGACAGATGAAACAATATTATCTAATGTATAAATTCTAGAAGACAAGGTGTTAATACTATTATCTATAACAGCCAATACTTTCTCCATATTGGCCTGGTCAATAGCACGTAGCCTGGAAGCAGCTTCAATTTGCGATAAGAACAAGTTACTAACCTTCGGTAACGATGTATCTGTAAGAAACATTAGTTAGTTAGATTCCTCACCTTAGAATATCCCCAGGCGTCAGACTGGATCCGGAAGATTTTTCGTCAGCAATACCCCTTGCGCGTCGCTAGGCGTCGTCTGCGGCTCCGCGTCCGTCGTCGGCACGTGCGCCGGGATGACGTCGTCGGAGTACTTAGACGCCGCCCTCGCGCGCTGACGTCAGTTCTTGTACATAGCCTTCCGCGCCAGGAACGCAGAGCCATGCAAAGACCGACACTGGTGCCAAAAAGAAAATCTAGGGGCCTGAAAGGACAACCTTAACCCTAGATGTCAGTTCGCAGAACGGGGAGGATGGGTGGGTCGGTGAGGAATCTAACTAACTAATGTTTCTTACAGATACATCGTTACCGAAGGTTAGTAACTTGTTCATCTGAAAGAAACACGTTAGTTAGATTCCTCACCTTAGAATAGATACCCAAGCAATACCATCCCCGGTGGTGGGTCTGCGAACCAAGATCACACCAGAAAGTCCTGGAGGACAGAACGGCCAAAGAAGCCATCCCTCCGGACTTGGCTGTCAAGGCAATAATGCCTGGCAAACGTGTGTAGCGAAGCCCACGTCGCCGCCTGACAGATGTCCTGCAAAGGGACTCCCCGTCCCAAGGCAGTAGTAGCCGCCGTGGCCCGAGTAGAATGAGCGCGCAGCCCAACAGGAGGGTCCTTTTTAGCCAAGGAATAGCAGATTTTTATACACAAAACGACCCACCGAGAGATGGTTCGTTTGTGCACAGCTTTCCCCTTCTTAGCGCCCACGTACCCAACAAAAAGCTGGTCGTCCACCCGGAACTGTTTGGTGCGGTCCAGATAAAAGGAGAGCGCACGTTTTGGGTCCAGACGGTGGAGCCTCTCTTCCTCTTTGGAAGGATGCGGAGGCGGAAAGAAGGTGGGCAAGGTGACAGACTGCCCAAGGTGAAATGGAGTTACCACTTTAGGAAGAAAGGAGGGACGAGGCCGAAGGACAACCTTGTCCGGATGAACAGATAGAAAAGGAGGCTTTGAAGATAAAGCCTGGAGCTCACTCACCCGTCTAGCCGAGGTGATGGCTACCAGAAAAGCAGTCTTTAGAGTTAGAAGACGAAGAGGGCAATTGTGAAGAGGCTCGAAGGGAGCGCACATCAGGAATGTCAAAACCAGATTCAAGTCCCACTGAGGCATTACGAAAGGGACAGGAGGGAACGTGTGTGTAATGCCTTTGAGAAAGCGTGTAACCACAGGGGACTTGAAAAGAGAAGGCTGATCAGGAAGCCGCAAGAAGGCGGAGATGGCAGCAAGATAACCTTTCAGGGTGCCCAGGGCAGAGCCCTGCCGGGCCAGAGAAAGAAGGAAGAGGAGAACCTCAGAAAGAGGGGCGGAAAGGGGATCCACAGCCTTTGCTGTGCACCATGCCACAAATTTGTTCCACCGGCAGGCGTATACCGACTTTGTGGAGGGACGCCTGGCTGCCAGAATGATATCACAGACTTCAGGAGGCAAGTCAAATGGCATCAACTGCCGCCACTCAATCTCCACGCATGGAGGTGGAGGCTGGACAGGTTCGGGTGGAGGACCGTCCCCTGCTGCTGCGACAGAAGATCCTCCCGAAGGGGCAGACGTATCGGGGGATCGGTCAACAGACTGAGTAGCTCGGGATACCAGTATCTTCGTGCCCAATCCGGAGCCACCAAGATGACTTGGGCCCGGTCGCGCCTGATCTTCTTCAGCACTCTGGGCAGAAGTGGTATAGGCGGAAAGGCGTACAACAGACCGCAACTCCACTCGTGACGAAAAGCGTCGCCGAGCGAGTGCCGCCTTGGAAATTCCAACGCGCAGAACTGCTGACATTGCGCGTTCTCTTCGGTGGCGAATAGATCTAACCAAGGCTCTCCCCACTGCTGAAAGAGGCCTTGCACCACTTCGGAGTTCAGACGCCATTCGTGATCCATCATGCACCGGCGGCTGAGTTCGTCTGCTCTGGCGTTCAGAGAGCCCGCCAGATGTTGAACCACCAGGGTGACGCCCTGGTGTTCCAGCCATGTCCAGAGGCGCAGAGCCTCCTGACAAAGGGTCCACGACCCCACCCCGCCCTGTTTGTTGCAGTACCACATGGCGGTGGTGTTGTCCGTGAACACCTGCACGACACTTCCCCTGACAGAGGGAAGGAAGGCTTTCAGTGCAAGCCGGATCGCTCTCAACTCCAACAGGTTGATGTGGAGACGAGACTCCGCCGGAGACCAGAGGCCTCTGATCTCCGCCTCTCCCATATGGCCACCCCATCCCAGGAGGGACGCATCCGTCACTACGACATGCTCCGGTTGGGGAAGGGAGAGGCTCTTGCCCTTGACCCACTCGCGGTCCGTGAGCCACCACTGCAACTGCTGTGCAGTACCCTCCGAAATCAAGACATGGTCGGACAGGTTGCCGTGATGCTGGGCCCACTGAAACTTCAGGTCCCACTGCAGAGCCCGCATGCGCCGCCTGGCGTGATGCACTAGTAGGATGCAGGAGGCCATCAGCCCCAGAAGCCGCAACACTAGCCTGACCGAAACCCGGGATAGAGGCCGAAAGATGGGAATCAGGGCCTGTATATCCCGGACCCGCTGTTCCGGAGGATGGACCCGGAACTGCGCCGAATCGAGAACCGCTCCGATGAAGAGGAGCTTCTGAGAGGGGCTCAAGTGTGACTTCGGCACGTTGATGGAAAACCCCAGCAAATGCAGGAGATCCGCCGTAGTCTGGAGGTGGGAGACGACTGCCTGGGGCGAGCCCGCCTTCAACAACCAGTCGTCGAGATAGGGGAAGACTGGGACCCCTGATCTGCGCAGATGAGCTGCGACCACCGCCATCACTTTCGTGAACACCCGAGGGGCACTGGTGAGGCCGAAGGGGAGCACGGTAAACTGAAAGTGCTCTTGGCCCACCGTGAACCGCAGGTAACGCCGGTGGGCCGGCAGGACGGGGAGATGGAAATATGCGTCCTGCAAGTCCAACGCTACCATCCAGTCTCCAGGGTCTAGGGCAGCTAAAACCTGAGCCAACGTGAGCATCTTGAACCTTTCCTTTCGGAGGAAGGCATTGACGTTCCGGAGGTCCAAGATAGGGCGCAGGCCCCCCTTGCCCTTCTTGGGAACCAGAAAGTAGTGGGAATAACAACCACGACCTACTTCTGGACTCGGAACGCGCTCGACGGCCCCCTTGGCCAAGAGAGCCGAAACTTCCTCGCGGAGAAGATCCAAATGATCCCCCGAGATACGGTGGTGCTGCGGTGGCATGGCTGGAGGGGTCGTCTCGAAGGGGAGGGAGTAGCCCCTTCGGACGATTTGCAGCACCCACCTGTCCGATGTTATGGACCGCCAGTGGAGCAGGTGATGGCGAACTCTGCCGCCCACTGGCGTGGTATGGGCCTGAAAGCTCGGACTAGGAAGGCTTTGAGGCGGATGCTGCCGGGGTGGATGTGGGCTGACCACGTCGGCCTCCATTTCCGCCACGGCGGAAGCCACGTCCGCGACCGCGCGCAGGTTGGTTCTGCGGCTGGTGGCTTTGCGGACGGGAGGAGGCGCCCCTTCCTTGGCCACGAAGGGGGCGAAAAGCGGAGGTGTGCGCCCGCGGAGCCGAGAGGCCCAAGGACTTGGCCGTAGCCCGGGAGTCCTTAAAACGGTTCAGCGCACTGTCCGCCTTCTCACCAAACAGGCGAGTGCCATCAAAGGGCATGTCCATGAGGGTGTTCTGGACATCCCCGGAAAATGACGTGGACCGCATCCAGGCGTGGCGGCGGAGCGCCACCGTGGTGGAAATCGCCCGACCTAGCGAGTCCGTGGTGTCAAGCCCACATCTTATGGCGTGCCGTGCCGCATCCCTCCCATCGGCCAAAGCCTGGGTAAGACGCGTCCGGACCTCCTCCGGACACAGGGGCAGCACGTCCTCCACCGTATCCCACAGGGAATGGGAATAACGGTCCAAGAGACAGGCGGTATTTAAGGACCGCAGGCCCAAACTAAGGGACGAGAACAGTTTCTTGCCAAACTGCTCGAGTCTCTTGGAATCCCGGTCCGGCGGAGCGGTCGGGAAGGAGGATTGGGAAGTAGAGGCCTGGATAACCAGACTCTCGGGGGTGGGGTGTTGGGACAGGAAACTGGGGTCGCCCGGAGCAGGGCGGTGGCGCCTGGCAACGTTCCTATCCACAGGAGGAACTGTGGAGGGCTTGGACCAGGTGCCCTGCAGAACGTCAGTGAGGGCCTCGTTGAACGGCAGCAGAGGCTCAGTGGAGCTTGCTGAGGTTTGAAGCACCTCAGTGAGGATGTTGGTCCTCACAGCCACGGCAGGCAACTCGAGCCCAAGGGCCTCAGCCGCCTTGCGCAGCACCACAGAAAATGCTGCACCCTCCTCCGAAGCCACGGTCGGAGGAGAAGTGAATCCAGCGTCTGGCGAGGTGTCCAGCCCGCTGGCCTCCCCCAGTTCATCTGCCCAGTCCTGAGAAAGCTGTGACTGAACAGCCAGAGGGTCCTCGAACCCCTCCCAGTCGCCCCCTTCTTCCGATTCCTGATAAACAGGAGGAATGATCGGAACCGGACTGTAGAGATGGTAGGACTCAAGCGGCGTCGGATGCGGCGTCGGCGGACGCCGTGCCGGCGTCGGGTCCGGATGAGGGCTAAACCGGGGCGTCGGCGTCACAGGCGTCGGCGTCGGTGGCGCCGGTGACGGCGTCGGTGGTTCAGGCGTCGGCGCCGGTGGAGGAGTGACAAGGTCAACCGGCGTCGACTGGGGCCCAGGCAAGGGCCCCGCGGGGACCTGCGGCGTCGAGACCGGAGTCGTCGACGGCGCCGGGGCCGGAGCCGCCGGCACGCGAGGTCGCCCAGTCGAGTCCGCGGGGCCCGAAGGCGCGCCAGCGGGCGTCGACGGCGGGGCCAGGCTCCTCATGGCCGAGAGGAAGGCACTGATCTCCGCCGGCGCCGCGTCAGCCCCAGGGACCGGAAGGTATGGGGCGGACGCGGCACCTGCGGCTCCGCCGGAGCCGCGGGGGTGGAACCACTTGGACCCTCGGCCGAGTCGCGCGACCGGCGAGGGGAGTCCGAAGAGCGATGTCGCCGCTTGGACTTCTTAGAGTGTTTGGACTTACCCGACGACTTGGAGCCCGACGAGCGATGGTGGCGTCGGCTAGGGCTCCGCGAGCGATCCTTGGACCTCCTCCTGGACCGGGATCGCGCACGACGCGGAGCCGAGTGGCGAAGCTCCAGAAGCTTGCGGGACCGCTCCCGCCTAGCCTTCGAAGTCAGGGCCTGACAGTCGGTGCACGACTCCGCGTCGTGGTCGAGGCCTAAGCAGTAGAGGCACCGGCGGTGGTGATCGGTCACCGACATCAGTCGATGACAATCTTCACAAGCCTTGAACCCAGGCATCCTACCGGCACCAGATGTCGACAGACAAGGATCAAAAATGATCAAAAAGATTTAGTCAAAAAAGACTAAAAGGGGTAGCTCTCCCGGATCTGCGCTTACTGGCGCGGAAAAATGAAGAACTGACGTCAGCGCGCGAGGGCGGCGTCTAAGTACTCCGACGACGTCATCCCGGCGCACGACGCCGACGACGGACGCGGAGCCGCAGACGACGCCTAGCGACGCGCAAGGGGTATTGCTGACGAAAAATCTTCCGGATCCAGTCTGACGCCTGGGGATATTCTAAGGTGAGGAATCTAACTAACGTGTTTCTTTCAGATCTTCCAAACTTCATTGTAAATAGCATAAACCCATCTCTTGGACCTGCCACTCGCAGGACCCTTAACAAAATCATTCAAATCTATTTTGTCATTTAACCGTGATAAATGAAGCTTAACTGAAGCTAATGTGGAATGTTGCAACCATGACTGGCATAACTTACCTACCGAGTAGGTAGTTACCGTGTGTGATGATGGAAAACGAGGGTCTACTCTAAGCTGTGTATACCCTGGTGTCAAATCCAGAAACCGTCGTTGACAGGAATCTGAACCCGTCTGCCATACCAACCATCCTTCGGGATTTACTGCTGAAATATTGAAGGTGGTGTTGGAGACGAGGGACTGCAACATAGTAAGGGACAGATCTGTGTGATTCGCCCAATTAGGATAAGCACCCAGATCCGGCATTGTGGGTGAATTCAATTTTTTAGATATTGCCAATCCAAAACAGGTGGTCTGAAAAATAGTTGAATTCAAAAATAACATATGATTTGGGATAAGACAGGCACGATGCAAAGCTTCTGTTCCTTGTACCTGCCACGGTTTAGTTCCCCAAACCGATTTAAGATCGATAGTAGCTTTCCAGAGGTCATAACCTCCAATAGCCAATTCATCTATAAAGGATTTGGAATATAATAATTTTGTGTGTGTCAGTCTAATTTTAGAAGCTGGTTCTACCACCACCTTAAAATAATAAGAGGCAGGGTTAGACACACCAAAATCCGAAAAGTATGTGAATTTTTTCACTAAAGTGGCAGAACTGCCAGGCATAGTAGGGACAGGACAATGTTCCCACTGAGTGAAATTAACAAAATTCCGAAAGGTATTTGCCCTGTGTAAGAAATGTGTGCCATAATGTTGATAGCAAAATTGTTCATCGTAATTTGCATTATTTAAATATAAATCCTCAGCATCAAATGCAGCATAATATTTCAAATCAGAAAACAGTGTTTCTATCGCGTGTACATCCCAATCATCCGATCGGATGTTCTGTTTAACTACATCACCCATAGAAACACGAAAAACAGTTGGTACATTAATCACTTCGGTGGGACCATGAATTTGAAAGTTCACAGCATCCCAAGCAATTCCATCACGTACAGGCCAGGCGGTGATGTTCACAAAAGTCTGGTCCCTTTTCATGATGTGTGATGAGGAATGAGGGGCCAAAGTTCCATCAATTAATCGAATTGTAGATCGTTCATTCAGGTAGTGTCCATTGTTCAATTTAAAAAACACTACCACAAAGCCAATGGACATGAACAAAAAAATACTTATTAGCACCAGCCAGATGCAAGTCCAAGGTGCAACCAAAAAATGTCTCTTGAACCAGGCAAAAAATGTAGAAATTTTGGAAGGGGCAGTGGAAGTCAATGATTCAGTTTCAAAGGAAGAATGTGACTGGGCAATTGTTGTTGAATGTAATAGAGGCAGAGGTACTTCTGTTGGATAAGCATACTCAGGATCATCAGGTAAACCACCAGCATTAGATGGCATAGAAGGACCAGTAATTGCAAGCATCTCAATGGAAACTTCAGGCAAGATGTTAGAGGGTGGCACCACAACAGAGTTTCTCAGCACTGAAGGGCAAGAAACTGAAGGTGTCATACTATGGAGAATCGGCCACCCGCTGTAGCTTGACATTGTCAATCGAGATGTACCGGTTATCCTTGCGACCAGGAAGTGGAGGTAAAACAACTGTACGCGTACCCAGGACTCCAAGCACCGGGACCGGTGCACGATAAGAGGGGCCAAACTCCTTTTTGTTCTCCACCTTCTCACGGACCAGGTCTCCAACTCGAGGTAGCCAGCCGACTACCGGAATCTGGAGCGCAGCTTCGGATGTAGAGGGTACGTGTCTTTTCGCTAGAGTGTCTCTGGCTTCTTGTAGATTCTGCAATACAGCACAGTGGTCATCTAGGTCAAAAGGGGCGGCTGCTGCCGCCATGTCTAGACCATCAAGGTCCGGGACAAACATTCTCACTCCAAAGAGCATCATGTACGGGGTCCTCCCACCCAGAGACCTTCTAGGGAGATTATTAAGTGCACGTTGTACGTCATACAAGTGGGAGAGCCAGTTCCGGCCTGTACCTAATACCCTCGCTGTCAAAGATTGCTTTAGGTTACGGTTCATCCGCTCCACAACACTATTGCCCTCAGGCCGGTATGGAGACGAAAATTTGACTTGGACCCCCAGTTCTCTCATGGCCTCCTTGTACGCCTTTGAGGCGAACGCAGGACCCTGATCAGGAAACGTGTTCACGAATCAACTGCAACCAAGATGTACTTGTACGCAGTATCAGAGGTAATAGGACCGCAGTGATCTAAATAAACGCACGCAAGTGGTTGATTAGATACATGCAACTGTGTTTGTGGTGGACGCGCTGCAGAAGAAGGTTTAATCTGCTGGCATATTTCACAAGTAAGAACATATGCCCGCGCTTGTTTGTACAAACGGTACCACCAGTAACGTTGTTGCAACAGAGATACAGTAGCCGACACTCCGGCATGCGCAGACTCAACACCTTCGTGAGCTGCTGATATCAAAGAGTATCTACGGTCCGCGTTGGGAATCACCCTGTCACCAACGTCGTTAATCCTCACTAATGGGACGTTATCAGGACTTAAGCGATAATGGTATCGAGAAGGGAAACCTTTCGGAAAAGTCGTCCCGGTCTGGGAAGCAGCAATAGCTGCCAAGATGTCATCATCGATCTTACTTTTGGATCTTGTAACTGCTGCTACTAGATATGTTGCCACTGCTGTTTTTGCTGCCTCGTCAGCCAAACTGTTACCGACAGCATGGACACCAACTCGTTGGTGACCAAGAGTGTGAATTACATTCACGAGTGGAAGCAGTTCTTTAAGTGCTGCCACTCGAACCCAAAGCGTTTTATGCTTTATTGTGCTACCTTTGGAATCATAGAAATCATTCTGAATCCAAAAATGTAGATTGTCATTGTAAGATTGAACACAATAGAACGAATCACACACCACCAGAGTGGGGATTCGAAGATCAGCGTACTCTAGTGCAAGCACTAGAGCACGAACCTCAGCCAACTGCGCGGTACAATCGCCCAATGTCTGTGTATGCACAGCTTCAGATTGGAATTCTCCATTCACGAAAGTACCTACAACAATTGCGCAGGCAGCTGAATAGGCGTGCTTCGATCCAGTTGCGGGTTGCGCAGACCCATCAGTGTAAATGACACAACGGTACTCCTCAAGTGGGCGCAATGTCGAAGGAGTCGGATGAACGAATTCATAATCCAAAAACTCCTGAGACTGCAACGCCGCGTCAAAGATATATGTGACGTCTTGCGAAGCTAAGGAAGTTGCCCATTGTATCCACCTCGGATGCAAAGCCTTAGAATTTGGTACACTAGCCTTAGTGACTGCCTCGAGGGCAGGGTACGGTGTTACCACCAGCATGTGCTTTCCCTGTGATAGCGCTCGTTCTTTCAGGATCGCCATCTGAACTGCTGTCAGTACTTTTCCGACAGCGGAAAAGCGCAGCTCAGCTGAAGTGTACAGATGAGATTTGTAAGCAATGGGAGCGGTGTCGCCCTCATTGAAAGTTAAGTACGTGAAACCCACTGCACCTGGTACAATTCTAATGATCAGGTTAATGTGGTTATCACAAGTTTGTAAGTATTTTGAAGCAAGAAGATCAGACTGCAAAGTTTGTAATGCAGCTGTATGCTCTGGCAGCCAGCATGATTTGGTAAAAGTAGGGTGTACCAAGGCATAGAGTGCCTTGATACTCTGGGCATAATCAGGAATGTAGGTACGACCGAAATTCAGAAAACCCAGCAATGATTGTAATTTCTTCAGCGTTGTAGGAGTACAAAGGCGTGCGCACTTCTCAAGGAAGTGCGGAGCCAAGCCGCGACCCTCATCGTTGAGTTCGTACCCCAAGAACAACACATGGAGCTCAGCAATGTGGCACTTCGCAAAATTGAATTTGTATCCGAAGTCTGCAAACATAGTAATTATGCTATCCACGCGAGCAAGGTGTGAGGAAGCAACTCGTCGTCTGTTAGATAAATGTCATCAACATACGAGTATGCATCCGGGTCCATATACTCTAAGAGCGAGACCACTCGAGCAGCAAAGACCACAGGGCTGTTCTTATAGCCCATAGGCAGCCTATTAAACTTTCTTTGTTTACCGCCCGAGGTAAAAGCCGTCCACTCACTACTTTGAGGGGACAGGTTATGGCTGTAAAAGCCATTGGAAATGTCAAGTGTGGTTTTAAACCGTTTTCTCACAAGACTATCGACGAGAGCCGACCCGTGAGTATTCTGTACCGCGCACGTCCGACAGTGAGAGTTTAAGTGCCGGTAATCCAAAACTAGGCGGTACGACCCGTCAGGCTTCGTCACAGTGAATAAAGGGTTATTCATCGGTGACACACAAGTTTCAATTACTCTCTGATATTCCAATTGTTCAAGGATAGTCGCGACGTGAGATCTAGCCTCACGACGCATGGGATATTGGGGTTGAGGCTGGGGATCGGACCGCAATGGAATCGTATGGTCAGGAGAAATTTTATCCCAGCCCACTTGATTGCGATACAACGCAGGCGTTTGCACCTGCGCCCACTCCCCGGCCAACCTGTTAGCATGTTCCATAGGCACCATGTGCCCAAAGGCGGGGAGGATCACCACCTCCCCTCTAGGAACATCTAAAATGAAAGCCGGAGCCCAATCCTCCTCCGCCAACAGAATGTCATAGGTGGAGGACAAATTATCCCAAAAAACTACTCTAATTCTACGATGTATGTCACCCTCTATTTTAAGGATTATGTCAAACATCCTTTCAGGGGGGGCTACGCGAGTATCAGCAGTTTCAACACTCACATATGTATCAGTTGCTGTCACCTCCAGATACGGACGCAGTGCTTGCCACACTACTGTAACTTCCGCCGCGCTGTCTAACACCGTTAGAGCCCATGTCCGGTTCTGAAGCAGTGTCCGTACCATCTGAGGCATATCTCGCAGTTAGGGCAGCAACTTTCTTTTTCTGAAACGGAGGTCTTTGACGCACAGCATCGTCCTGCTTGCCTTTTACGTCAGTCTGGCGGGGTTGCTCACGACCTTGGGCACCCCTTCCTCTTCCACGGTCTCCGCCACCGGATTGTGAAGCCGATGTTTCCTGTGAAGAACGAGGAGAGCGTTCAGAAACCTGAAATCTATCAGGTGACTTAATATTAGAACGATCGCGCAAATCATATTTACATTCAGTTGACGACTGAACTGGCGAAGCAGAACGCGACCTACGCTTTTGTTGCTGTTTTCCCTGTTTTTTGGTTCGCCAACTTTCCTTCGGAAACTTGGGCTTTTCGTCTTTTGTAGACGAACTCACCTTAGTCTGCTGTACTACATCAGGAATCTTAACGGTGGGTTTCACGCCTAAGGCGCAACGTCCCACCATTCTGTAGGCTTTTGCAATAAGTTTTGCAAATTCCCTGGGCCTGTCGGCAGGAGCCACAAGTTCCAGCATATTACCTACTTGGAACTGCAGAGCATCTCCTTTTAGGTTCCCCATTACCATGGAAGAAACCACATCGAAGCGGTCGACAAGCCTCATTCCCAATTCAATGGCCGCCTCCGCACCATGATTTTCTTGAACTTTCTTGATGACAGAGGGTAGTACAGACATAGACGGAGTACCATAGCACTTCGAATAGGTCTCAGCAAAGACTGTGCCCCAATTGTTACAATCGACAATATCAGGTACCAGATCCTTCGGCAAGGTAATGGTGAGTATCCTGTGTTTATCCACAGGAGAAGTGTTTGGAAACACGGCTTCCAGTTGATCAAACTTTTCAGCAAGCCAGTAAGGAAATTCATCCTTACTTTGGGGGCGCTTGCCTACAACCGCATTAACCATCACGGGACTAATGACCACAGCTCGGTGGTCAGTCGTGTGACCCGCAACAGCAGGTGCCCCCACCTGTACGTTGCGAGACACGTACTGCACTAAAGCCCTATGGACCGTAATCAGGGCGGTGTGCAGTACTCGCAAGTCTGCCACCCCAACCGTCAAGTACTTTGGATGGGGTGTAAAACCGGCAAGCACCGGCCAATCAGCCCCTGCAATTGACAAAGGGCCAAGTCTTGGCGGTGCCACCGTATGGGGAAGGGCGCCATTAAACCAAATAGTATGCTGCTAGGCAGAAATAGGTATTTCTAGTGTCCTATACGGAGCATAAGCTGCAGGTACCTGTGTGGCAGTATAGGTGTGGAACGTATCATCTTCATCCACCTCTGGAAAAGTCACCCAAGAGTAAAACAACTCATAAGGGTGTGCTGCGTCAGCAGCTACCACAAAGACCACAGCCAGCCCGTCATCAGGCACCCCATACATCCTCAAATGCGGACGTAGAGGAGTCCTACTATGTGCGGCTATATTGACCGCCATTAGGACACACTAAAGAATAACGACAAGGTCTACAGTAGCACTTGGGTTCAGTAAAAACTAATCTTTTTAATTGTCAAGCTTGAACGAACCTTTAGTCGAAACGCAGGTAGATTAAGCCGTCACTCCCGTTATCCGGAAACCAGAGTGAGGGCGTTGTGGACTAATAAAAGTACTACTAAGGCGTATCAGAACTTAACCACGTTGGGCGCCATGTTGCAGGGATTCTGCGTATGCACAGAACTATGCGCAGGAAACCGGGACATCAGAGAATTGTGGTGTACCAGAAACTCCCCTCAGAACCAAGAACCCCATATCTGACTAGCTTAGTGTCCCATTCGTTAGCCTAGATCTAGCTAGGCGGTCCCAATGTATAGACAACCCAGAACATGCGACTTAGATATTTCTCAGGAGTGGTGGGAATCCGAAATACCTGTTTGTACTTATTTAGCAGTCCACAACAGAATAATACAGACACAGTAAAGTTTAAAGAGTTTATTTTATAAACCTCGCGTCCTAAGATGCAGTACTTTAGCTAACACTAGCAGACAAATGGTTAAGATCAGAACCATCAGCATTGTTACAATACCATACACAATGAAAGGAGCAATCATAATAATAATGACAGTGGTAAACAGCCACACTCCTTTCTCTAGTAACGAATAGGTTTATTATACTAATAGAAGGTCTCTTAGGCTAACCGGGGGAACACCATACCGTATAGATCAGCTTAGTAGAATCACATCGCAGGATCACCTAGGCTCTCTCATGCATCAGCTCTTCTGTTCGAATGAATTCTAAAACATTCTGTACTGTAATATTAAAGACACTTGTCCTTCAGATATTGGCAGCTGCATGTATGATATGTCTAAAAAGTGGTACGATCAATCTGAACACAACACTCTGCACCGTCTAGTGTCCTAGACTTGTTCTTTACATGATGTACAGACGAAGGTCGCGGCACACTGTTAAGAATGTTAAACAATAAACTGTTATCCTGTAAGGCAAAGTCGAGTAAGCATTTCTAAAATGAATAACATAACAGTGTTGCGTGCAAAGCAGCAGAAACGGCAAGCTGGCTTTCTAACAGTTGGCTCGGTTATGCTAACTTAGTGTTGTAAATAGGGAGTGGCTAACCCACACTACACTTCCAAGCCAGGTCTTCACAGGACCGAAAACAAGCATCCTGGGACTGGTTTTAGGGTACAACCCCTTATCAGCAGGCTAGGTTGAACCCAGTGGCAAAGTGAGAAGGGGACCCACATCTGGGCATACCCTGCCAACTTAGGGAAATCAATTCAGAAACTATAAAATGATGGACGGAGCACTAAACCTTTTCAGACACTCACCCCCAGACACTATTCGATCTGGGTTAAATCCATCATCATTCTTTAGCTCACTTTGCCACCCCAGTTCAGACCCAGCCATATGCAAATCAGTCTTGACCCTTTTCCTCATGGGAATGGTCCAGCCCGAACTGGCAAGCCAGGTCTTCCCTGGACCGAAAACCAGCATACTGGGACCGGTTTTGGATTAACACCCCTCATCAGCCAGGCTAGCTTGAATCCAGCGGCAAAGTGAGCAAGGGACACACGTCTGGGCATACCCTGCCAACTTAGGCCGAACAATTCAAACACAATAAGATAATGCTTGTAGCTGTGAAACGTCTTAGACACTCACCCCCGTCACAGATCTGGGTTAAATCCATCATCGTTAATTAGCTCGCTTTGCCACCCCAGTTCAGACCCAGCCATATGCAAATCAGTCTTGACCCTGTTCCCCATGGGAATGGTCCAGCCCTAACTGCCAAGCCAGGTCTTCCATGGACCGGAAATCGCGACACTTTAGCAGAAATTATAGCATTGGTTTAGCAGAAGTGGCTTTGGCAGAAGGAGAAAAATAAGCTTCAGTGTTTCTCTTTAGACAAAAATAGTGCATAGATTTGCAGCATCGTGCGACAATGCTCAATAATGTAAACAGTCTGTCCTAATCCTGTTTTAGGCAATTGAGTGATTCACCTTCCATTGTGGGGCAGAAGTGATCTGCTCCCCATCGCAGGAGAAGTCAGTTTTCCCATTCTAGCTAATATGAAGTGAATGATTATACATGGTGTGACATACTTCTTTATAACTATATATGTTAACCTTTATGACTACGGTGCAAATCTCCAATTTGTTGTCATATTCATATCGTAGGAAAAAATACAGTCATTTGATGGATACTTCTAACCTCAGATTCTTCACCTTTGATGTATCCCGCAGGTGCCAGACAGGATTCTGGAATTGTTTTTGCAATGCTCCTGCACACCAGTATGTTGCTTTGTGTGATGATGGTGCAGAGCTGCATATATCACCCCTCTGCGCTGATGTCCTTTCCTTTCTTTCTGTGCATCCTGAAGCAGATCTGGAGCTCTGCTCCAAACTTTGTTGGTCTCCAGATGACCCCAAAAAACATTTCACTGTGTGCTAGGGAACAATGCCTCCACCAAAAACGACAGAACTCAAGCCATGCATCGATTGCATGAAGCCGATTACGACCACGGTTCTCCATGCTGTGTGCCTTTAGAGTCTGGATTCTGGCTACAACTCTTAGGTCACGTTAATATTGCTCCCTAATGCAACTGAAGGCGATTTGAGACCTGGTGGGCTTGGCCACAAAGCCATTCCTATGACTGCTCCACTAACTGTTAAAAAAAAAAAAGCAGGACCTGACCCCTTGCCGCTACTCTTGTTCCAAAGAGAATGCACAAGACTGTCAAGATTTAAGTCACACTTCAAGGTCACTGTCCATGAACCCAATTGCTCAACTGGTCCTTTTACAATCCCAAGCACCCTGGAGCATAGGCAATCCTGCAGAAAATTGAGGCCTTGAAGTAGATCACTCTAATACTTTAGTGCTCTTCTGGCTCCCTCTGGTGCACCTCCGGGCAACATGGAACCTCAAGGGCCTTCAGTTGGGTTACTGTCTTCAAACCCTCCCTTGATGCTGTCTGTCCCATGGAACCCATTATGAGGCCAGTAGTGAATCCAGAATACATTTTCACAGCAGCCCCAAATTTCCCAACAGTTCGTATGTCCTGTTGCCGACTCCACTTGTGCTGATAGAGGACCCGGTACTGACACCCATATTGGGAGAAAGGGTCTATGGTTGAATGAGTGCATGAATGGACGAATTAGTGTGTGGCCAAGTGGGTGAACGAATGAAGGAATACATGAGTGTGTGAAAAGATGGATGGCTGGATGAAGGGATGCGTGCATGATAGATGTAGTCAGTTTACACCTATGTTACAGGTAATGCCCTCAGACAGCAGTAGTGATGGCCTACAAAAGCAAAGGATTATCAATATTATACCAATGCAAGCATTACACTAGCGGCGCAAAGCTCGGGATGGAAAACTGGTTGCATGTTTAAACGTTTGAAATCAAAATGCCTGACCATCTGTAGATGGGCTCAGGGACTCCAACAACGATTACCCATTCAAATGGTCACTGCTGTACCGAGGAAACACTCCATGACTGAGATCTACAATGGATGTAGTGCAGGCTGTACCAAAATGTGAAGAGCGGTTACAATAATCAATGGCTGAAGGAGGCAGAACAGGTGTCTCTGTCTGTGTCTATTGTGTGTAGATTGCATAAACTCAGGCACCCACCTACAAGTGTGTGGGGGTACAGAGTTGGAGAGAACAGAGAGGGGGAGCAACAAAAACCGAGAGGACTGGTGGGAGCGCCCAGTTACGCAAGCAGGACAGATAAGCGGTGGAGGAGGAAGACCAGGACATGTAAGGGGCAATTAAAATGATCATTCGAATGCTGGAGAAAATGGAATACCGAGCAATTTTGGGTAAACACGTTACCTAAATTAGACTCAACAACTTAGGAATGACATTCAGTTTGAAAAAAAAATCAATTCATGATTATGCAGGCTTTAATCATTGCTAAACAATGCTGATAATTAAAAATGAGTAACAGCACAGTGATTGACAACAAAAGCATTTTTCAATACCACTTAATTCCTTACTGCAATTTTTTAATTTAGCATTGCTGTAAGTAACAGGAGCTTTGCTTGCAATTAGAATGAATCTTAAATCAGCTTTCCTGTTTCCCGCTTCTACACACTGTTGGCTCTAATCTGTTTAGGTAGAAGTGCGCATTAAAGGAGCAAAATATCAGATTTTTGTTTAGTGCTCGCAAAATACAGGCTTCACATCAAGTGAAAATACTAAGGGACTTATTTAGAGTTTGGGAAATAAGATACTCCGTCACAAACGGATATCCAGCCCACCGTATTATAAGTGCATTATCACTTATGACACTTGTCAAACAAAGGATATGGCATTCATCATGCTTGGATGGAATATCCCATCTGTCAAAAGTCTACTTAGGGCACTAAGAGTGCTATTCCTTTAAAAGTTCGAAAAGAGTGCTGCACGTTAAACACAATTAAACCTTACATATCCTATAACAAGAAACAGAGACTGCTCCCCTTAAGCAGGAAGGTATTTATTTAAGTTTCTGGTCATTTGTTTGCACGTCATCTTCTGTAGTCGCTGATGGTGTTACAAATTATTATACAGAGGGTTGCCACCTGGCCTGAAATCACTGTGGCCCACCCCAGCCCATACGTGCTGCGGGAGGACAGTGCAGAGCGGGAACTATTTGTCACCTCCTGTGGAAGCAGTTGTGTCCAAAGGCTTCATCACCCAAGGAGAGTACTGGCAAATCCCTCGAGCTGCTGGGGGTGACCTGCTGGCACTTCCACATTCAATGCAAGGTGAGGGAGGTGGGGCTTTCGCTAGAAGCCCGAAGCGGCTTACCTAAGCACCGCCTCCTGCCACACGTTCCCATTCTATGCTTGGCTGGAGGCAATACTGAGGCGGGCTCTGTCACCTGTTCTACCCCTCCGATGCAGACTCACACACTAAGTGGCAAAATGCTACTGTCACTCATGCTTTCTGAGACACAAAACACCGAATGGCTAGCTGTGGGCGGATTAAAATGTGACTGACACTTGAAAGGAGTGCCTGAAGGGGATTGACCTAAAGTTAGCGATGTAATATTTTATGTATCATGTTATAGTTTAATTAAAAAAGCCTGGCAAAGACCTTTAACGGTCTCTGAATAGACCTAAAAACGAATGCTTGAAAAAAAAATAGCGCAAATATATACATTAGGAAGGGCAACTGTGGATTTCAAATGGACAGAAATGTACAGATCGACTTAAGAAACAAACCGTCAGTGGGGTTTGCGCCTGGAAATGCATTTTTTATTCTAATCTAAAAATAAACCTACAAGTTTGAATGAAATATATTTTGTCTCTTAATCAATTCTAATTAGCTTGTTTCCGACTGCAAAAAGTGCACATCTCGTGCTTTCAGGCAGGACAAGAGTGATTATCATCTCAATGCATTCCGCTGATTGTCAGAACAGAGTAAATTATTCATTGTGCTGGTACTCCACAAATGAACTAACGCCATGGTGGAATTCTGCCCCCTAGAAGAACAAGCATTGAAAATGCAATAGGTCTCGCACTCGTTTAAGTTAAACCAATTCTGTTTTTAATTAGGTCGCTTTTTAGCTTTGCTTTTATTAGTGTTTTTCAAACTTCCATGTACATAACATGCATATGTATGCATATATGTATATGTATGCATGCATTTACATTTGTATATATATATATATAGATATGCAGATGTATATATATGTTTATATATAATTGCGCCATTTGCCCACAGATGAGTCTCACTCGAGCATATGCTTAAGGTGGCAAACCTTTATTGAAGGGTGCAAGTGGCCTTCCCTCCACAGCTTCAATCAGGCAGTCCCAATGCGAATAGCCGAACGCGTTTCAAGAGTTTTTCCTCTCTTCATCAGAGGCAGTCGCTATCACGAATGCGTGCTCCGGTCTCCCTTTCATAATGCACACTTCACGTGCCTGGATGGGCGGGTCAAATAGCCCCACAGCATTATGGATATTGAAGTCCCGATACATCAGTCCATAGATGGGCATTAATTTCTGCCACCATTTACAACCCGCCAATGGGTCGCCACAGAGAGTGTCCGCTTCTAATCCCAAACATATGCTCCACAAAACGGCCCAACATCATAGAGCCGCGTGGCCCCTTCACTTCGCGGGGTTGTGCTGACTCGACGGCTGGACCACCGTCTAAAATAATTACTCCATTTGCCCAAAGATGAGTCTCACTCGAGCATATGCTTAAGGTAGCAAACCTTTATTGAAGGGTGTAAGCGGCCTTCCCTCCACAGCTTCAATCAGGCAGTCCCAATGCGAATAGCCTAACGCGTTTCAAGAGTTTTTCCTCTCTTCATCAGAGGAAATTCCCCCGTTATAGTTAGTTCAGATAACTATAACTCGCGCGCCCGCAATCCACTGCTGATGACGTCACATATTACATCACTCATGACATGGTTAGTGGCATCACTCATGACATCACTGATGACATCATCCTTGTGATAGAGTGGCAGTCGCGCGAGTTATAGTTATCTGAACTAACTATAACGGGGGAATTTCAATGGTTTTTTACGAGTGAAATGTCCAGCTAACTATAACGTGTGTGAAACCTATGGTTTTTTAAGTGAATTTGTAAGGTTTTTTTAAATGCTAAGTTATGTATGTTTTATTATATTTTTTATATATTTATTTTACAATAAGCTACCTATGTATATAGTTATAGATTGACTGTAACATGTAATATGGAATGGCTCGTTTAAAATGGTTTTTTTTAAGGTTTTTCACCGTGCGCGCACCCCGCCATTTTTTGAAAAAAAATATATATGTTTTTTTCACCCTTCGGGGTCCTTCAGGGACCCCCCGACAAAGGCTAGGGGGTCAGAACTCTCTACCCTGCCCCCTTTTCACGTTCTCCACCTTTCTTTTTCACTGTCACACACAAAATGGCGGCCGACACTTCCTGATTTCGACCGATTCGAATGTTGACTGACATGTAACCACCAATCAGAATTACGCTCGCGCACGTTAAGGTGCGCGCACGGTGCGCGCTTATAGATATTTATGTGCTTTTAAATGCAATTTTATCAGGAACTTCTGAACAGATTGACACCATATATGCAAAAGGCACATGCCTGACCTGAGGACTACCTCTTTGCCAAATTTCAAGTAATTCTGTTCAGCCGTTCGGGCTGTACCTTCGACTAAAGGTCCTATGGGAAAATGCATGGGGAAAATGCGTTTTGGGACCCCCCTTTTTTCTCAGCCCCCGCTTGACGAATTACCCCGAGACTTTCAGGGTAGGAGCTGAGCGGAGCGCCCCATTAGTTTTGAAAATTTCGTGAGGATTCGACAACCGGCGCCAAAGTTATTCAAAATAGAATTTTCTGATTTCCCATGGAAACACGGTCCTAACTATAACTATCTACTGGCGACCGCCAGTAGATTATATATACATATATATATACATATATATACATATATATATATATACACACACACACACATACATATATTCCACAGACTCCGTTGCTGCAACTCCTCTTCCCCGGGAACAAACGCATGCGAACCACAAAGTAAGTGTTGTATTTTTTAGTTTATTGCTGCCACCATGACCGCCATGACTCGTTTCGGCCTGCCTCGGCCTTGTTCCCATGACGCGCATTAGGAGTCGCCATAACTTATTTAAAGTGACATGTGCCTCTCACGTGATATTAGCATGGACATAGAAAAAAAAATGTTATTGTTGTTTTCCTTGTGTGAAAAAACAACAAACCAATGGCAAATCGTCTGTATACAATAAATATATAAATATATGTAAACATGTATTGATGTAAAATCACTCAGTCAATATTATTGTGCAAATCAGCAATCGTATATATATATAAATACATATACTTTGATATACAATTTCAAAACAAGAATATATGGTTAAAAACCAATTTCTTATAAAATCGTATAAAACCTCCATGATTCCAAAAATACATTAAAATTGTTTTTGTTCTTTTGTAGTTTGTACAAGCAAAGTTTTTGGTTACGCTTTTTGCGCAGATGATATTCTTGCCTTATAGGAATTTGTATGTACACTTAAATGTGTTGTGTCTAAAGATCTTTTTATTCCTATACGTTTTGCTGATCAAAATAAAGTGCACTTTAAAAAACTTGATCTGCCCCATCATCTTATTGTATCTTGTCCATGCCTTATTAAAAAAGTCAATATATTAATAAATACTATCATAAAGTGTAAAAAACCCGGTGTTAACATGGACCAATCCTTGATCCTATGTTAAACAATTATGAAAAAATGGAGTAGAGGGGACTTCAGTTGTGTACGTGAAATTTTACAGAAATAAAATATATACATATATATGTGAATATGTGTGCGCGTAGAGAGGTAGGTAGAGGTAGAGAGAGAGGTAGAGTGGTAGAGGGAGGTAGATAGAGAGGTAGAACAGTAGAGAGTAGAGAGTGAGTAGCAGAGAGTGAGTAGTAGAGAGTGAGTAGTAGAGAGTGAGTAGCAGAGAGTGAGTAGCAGAGAGCGAGTAGCAGAGAGCGAGTAGCAGAGTAGTAGAGTGAGTGGTAGAGAGTGAGTAGTAAAGAGTAGTAGAGAGTGAGTAGTAGTGAGTAGTAGAGAGGGTAGCAGAGAGTGGTAGAGAGTGAGTAGTAGAGAGTAGTAGAGAGTGAGTAGTTGAGAGTGAGTAGTAGAGAGTGAGTAGTAGAGAGTAGTAGAGAGTGAGTAGTAGAGTAGTAGAGTGAGGAGTAGAGTGAGTAGTAGAGAGGGAGTAGTAGAGAGAGTAGTAGAGAGAGTAGTAGAGAGTAGTAGAGTAGTAGAGATTGAGTGGTAGAGAGTAGTAGAGAGGGAGTAGTAGAGAGAGTAGTAGAGAGAGTAGTAGAGAGAGAAGTAGAGTAGTAGAGATTGAGTGGTAGAGAGTAGTAGAGAGTGAGTAGTAGAGAGAGTAGTAGAGAGTGAGTAGTAGAGTGAGAGTAGTAGAGAGAGAGTAGTAGAGAGAGAGTAGTAGAGAGAGAGTAGTAGAGAGAGAGTAGTAGAGAGAGAGTAGTAGAGAGTAGTAGAGAGAGAGTAGTAGAGAGAGAGTAGTAGAGAGAGAGTAGTAGAGAGTAGCAGAGAGTGAGTAGTAGAGAGAGAGTAGTAGAGAGAGAGTAGTAGAGAGAGAGTAGTAGAGAGAGAGTAGTAGAGAGAGAGTAGTAGAGAGTAGCAGAGAGTGAGTAGTAGAGAGAGAGTAGTAGAGAGAGAGTAGTAGAGAGAGTAGTAGAGAGTAGCAGAGAGTGAGTAGTAGAGAGAGAGTAGTAGAGAGAGAGTAGTAGAGAGTAGAGAGTGTGTAGTAGAGAGTGTAGTAGAGAGTGAGAGTAGTAGTGAGAGTGAGTAGTAGAGAGTGAGTAGTAGAGAGTGAGTAGTAGAGAGTGAGTAGTAGAGAGTGAGTAGTAGAGTGTGAGTAGTAGAGTGTGAGTAGTAGAGTGAGTAGTAGAGTGTGAGTAGTAGAGTGTGAGTAGTAGAGTGTGAGTAGTAAAGCGTAGCAGAGAGTGAGTAGTAGAGAGAGAGAGTAGTAGAGTAGTAGAGAGAGTAGTAGAGAGTAGAGAGTGTGTAGTAGAGTGTAGTAGAGAGTGTAGTAGTGAGTAGTAGAGAGTGAGTAGTAGAGAGTGAGTAGTAGAGAGTGAGTAGTAGAGAGTGAGTAGTAGAGAGTGAGTAGTAGAGAGTGAGTAGTAGAGAGTGAGTAGATAGAGAGTGAGTAGATAGAGAGTAGTAGAGAGTGAGTAGTAGAGAGTAGAGAGTGAGTAGTAGAGAGTAGAGAGTTAGTAGTAGAGAGTTAGTAGTAGAGAGTAGAGTGTAGTAGAGTGTGAGCAGTAGAGTAGTAGAGTGAGTAGTAGAGAGTGAGTAGTAGAAAGCGATTAGTAGAGAGTGATTAGTAGAGAGCAGTAGAGTGAGTAGTAGAGAGTAGTGAGTAGTAGAGAGTGAGTAGTAGAGAGTAGAGTGTAGTAGAGTGTGAGCAGTAGAGTAGTAGAGAGTGAGTAGTAGAGAGTGAAGAGTGAGCAGTAGAGTGAGCAGTAGAGTGAGCAGTAGAGTGAGCAGTAGAGTGAGCAGTAGAGTGAGCAGTAGAGTGAGCAGTAGAGTGAGCAGTAGAGTGAGCAGTAGAGTGAGCAGTAGAGTGAGCAGTAGAGTGAGCAGTAGAGTGAGTAGTAGAGAGTGAGTAGTAGAGAGTGAGTAGTAGAGAGTGAGTAGTAGAGAGTGAGTAGTAGATAGTAGGTAGTAGAGTGTAGTAGAGAGGGATTAGTGGAGAGGGATTAGTGGAGAGTGATTAGTGGAGAGTGATTAGTGGAGAGTGATTAGTGGAGAGTGATTAGTGGAGAGTGATTAGTGGAGAGTGATTAGTGGAGAGTGATTAGTGGAGAGTAGCAGAGAGTAATAGAGAGTGAGTAGTAAAGAGAGTGAGTAGTAAAGAGAGTAGTAGAGAGAGTAGTAGAGAGAAAGTAGTAGAGTGAGTAGTAGAGAGAAAGTAGTAGAGAGAAAGTAGTAGAGAGAAAGTAGTAGAGAGAGTAGTAGAGAGAGAGTAGTAGAGAGTGATTAGTAGAGAGTGATTAGTAGAGAGTGATTAGTAGAGAGTGATTAGTAGAGAGTGATTAGTAGAGTGATTAGTAGAGAGTGATTAGTAGAGTGAGTAGTAGAGTGAGTAGTAGAGAGGGAGTAGTAGAGAGGGAGTAGTAGAGAGGGAGTAGTAGAGAGGGAGTAGTAGCGAGTGAGTAGTAGCGAGTGAGTAGTAGAGAGTAGTGAGTAGTAGAGAGTAGTAGAGAGTAGTAGAGAGTGAGTAGAGTGAGGAGTAGAGAGTAGTAGAGTAGAGAGTAGTAGAGCGTAGTAAAGAGTGAGTAGAGTGAGTAGAGTGAGTAGTAGAGACTAGTAGAGTGAGTAGTAGAGAGTGAGTAGAAGAATACTAGCAGCAGAAGAGTATTTCACCGTAGACGCAAACTGAACTACACCTGAAGCTGTCTTCTGCACCTGCTCAATTGCAAACACTTATTTCAGATATGAAGCCATACTACTTCTGGCCAATGCATGCATTGACTTTGAGCATTTTCATAAAAGGTACAGTTTATCTCTGGGTATTGCAGCTTCAGGTGTGTGATGAATTCACAACTGATAAGTCGCACTGAAAACTGAGCAGACAAGGAACATCTTTTACTTTGCAACCTGAGTTGTGTTCGCGAACCATGAATTCACCTACTGCTTGGCATGCTCTCTCCATGAGTCCTTATATTGAATCTAACACTTACTTATTAGCTTGAGACATAAGGAAAACCGCCAGAAAACAAAGCCTCATGAAGTAAAGTTTACAGCAAGCGAAACGGCTAGTTGAAGCTGCCCACAATAACAAACGCATGCGATGTCTTAAAAAACAAAAGTGCCGCAAGCTTACAATAAACCTACTGTGTCAGGCCGCTGCTGAAAAATCCAATCCCGCAGGGCGTGGATTAAAGGAGGCAGGGTGGCAACAATCAGCGAGTGGCATGCCTTTCAGTGCAATCATTGCACTGCCTTTGGCATAATTCGTGACGCAAAAGGACGCGCACGAATCAAGACTTAAGGCAGAGCTGGGAGGAGGCTTCTGGAATCGTACCGATTCAAAGAAGCCTCGTATGACGAGACCTAAAAATGTGTAGTGCTGTATGGAACAGCACAGGTTCAATAGAACATTCTTGGGTATCTGAGAATACATCACATCTTTCGCTTAGGTTAGCCACACAATTTAGTTTTTTCCTATTTATTAAAATTTTAGAAATCATTTCTGGCAATTATAACTGACCAAAAATTAATTCACATGCAGCAAAATCGGGAATACTTGATTTGTCTTGCATAACAGTTTTTATAATGGCTTCCTTCTAGTCAGTGCTAGTAGCAACCACAAGGGGTGCGGTTACAAACAAAACAAGCATTGGCATAGCCAATAGGTCTCGCCTTTGGGACCTTATAAGTATTTAGCCATGCAACAGTTGCATAACTAAACACTTATAAGGTCCCAAAAGCGAGACCTATTGGCTATGCAAAGCGCAAAAGTGAAAGTGATTGTGATCGCGATCATGATCAAACATCAAAGCGGCCATGCGGCCGCAAAAGTGAAAGAAATCGCGGGAAAGCGCGGCGCGCGCTCGCGCACATGCACTGTAGCTCTAGGCTGGCCTGGTAGCACTTTTTGGAGCCCTCTCAATAAGTCTCGCCAGACCAGCGCATGCGCTGGGTCAGGCGAGACCTAAACAGCACATTCTCTCAGTCAACACAGAGAAAAGACAAAAAACAACACGTCCACTCCGAGGAGACCGCTACACTTCCACAGATGACTCGGGCTAGGTAGAGGGTCAGAAGAACCCCACACCCACTGTAATGCACCCACAGAGACAATGCACAAAGAAACCAACCCCACACTGGCTAGGTCAGCCGGTCTTACAAGCCACCCAAACCATCCTTCGCCTGTTACAGGACAGGTCAGCAAGGAAATTAATGCCTGGACCAAATCTACACCACAATTACTCAAAGGGGTCAAAGACACGCATGGAGTTTCGCCACCCTGGGAGAAAACACAACGGCAGATATACTCTGTTACAAAACGCTAAGGGCCATGCTATTTAAAAGGTAGACTAAGTAAAACCCACATAATACAACAGGTGACTAATTTGCGCGAGGGGAACCCAAGTCTTTTTACACAGAAAGTAGCTCATTTTCAAGTTTTGTCAAGGGAGATCAGCCAACTGTGTCGTCTGCTTGATCCAGTTTACTTGGGAGATTATTTGCTGTGGGTTGGTTGGCCGGAGACATGTCATTGGGGTGCCGAGGTGACCTTGAGATAACAAGATAAAGGGTGGTGCAAAGCCAAAAGGCGGTAGATAGGTCTCCGCAGTTCGAAGTGCAGCACCAAATTCTGACTCTGCTTACTGACTGGAAGAAGGCTTTAAGTGCTAGAATATTGCCTTCCGATGCAGGGTGTTTTGTGGATGCCTCAGTGATTAGAAGCCTTGAGAAGAAGGCGCTACCTTAGACGCCTCTGCCTAGTTCAGGTGTAAGGAGAGCTTTCCCCCAAATATTAACCCTAAGTATTTTACTTTATGAGCCACAGCAATTGTTTAGCCCAAGAGCATGACAACAGTGCCTCTCAAGAAGGGGTTACCTAGCTGTCCCAAATGGATTATCACTCTTTCACTAGTATTTAATTGTAAACAGACGTGATTCACCAAGACATTTAGGTCCTTTAACTTATAACCATGGGGGGGTAAATTGATTTGGCCAACCATCAAGATCATTCCTGACAGTATACCACTGAAGAATTCCTGGGCCAAAACTATGTGCAGTAGGGCTAAGAGTGACTCTAGGTATTCCAGGAGGAAGGGGGGGGGGGGGGCACCCATGACATTCCACAATTTATTAACATGGGAGTAGACAAGAAGGAGCTCACATTTATTCCATAAAACAATTTGCAGGGTTTTTCGAATAACACAAAACAAGAAATCAAGCAAAAAAGATGGTTCTCAGATATCACGTGGTGACAGTACAGCATTCAATGTAATAATCTAGAAAAGAGATCAAGTTATTTAGTAAGGATTAAACAATACAAAATTCACCTATTCATTTCTTCCGTCTGTCCTCTCACCACCCATGCTAGTGTCATCATTCAACATAGAGCAGTGTCCAATGCCAAAGTGCTGTTTCCACAATCGCTATTTTTCTAATTTCCAAAAGTATGCCTTGCCCTCATAGTTCACTATGTCCGCAGTCTAGGACCAAATCATGCCAGAACACCAGGCTGCCCCAAGAACTCGTTTGGTACCCCAAATGTGCTCCACAGTGTACAAAGAAATATGAGAAAGGAGATTATTCTGAAAAGAGGTGCCCTGCCAGAGAGCGGCTAAGGCAGCTTTCTCCAGTGCCAAAGGTCCTCTTCAACCAAACAACTAGTCTTTCCAAATTATGTTTTAAGTACGGATTCATTTCTATAGTAAAAACCATGCCTAAATTCTTAAACTTTACATCTACCGTGTGGAAAGCAAATTCAACAAGGGGTCTAGCCTTACACTTGTGGACTGGGAACCAAATTGATTATTTCCAATTATTCTGGAAGCCAGTTTGTTTTTCGCGTTTCCTAAAAACAATGTCTAGAACTATAATACCAGGAAAAAGAATGCCACCCGTAAGAGTTACATCCTATATTCCCAATCCCATCACCAACAAATTATTTTGAAAGAGACTCTCCACAAACCCAGCATGCTAAATCACCACAGCACACAACCATGGGCAAAATGGGCAGCCTGCATTGTTCCTGTTCCCAATAAGAAGGACTGGGACAATCTCTATTCAGCATTGCACACATGACGTGATTGGTGTAGAACAGCTCAACACACTCTATGTAATAGGGGGGTCAAAACTCAAATACTCTAGCAAACTACTCCATTCTAGCTAATTCAATGCCTTTTCTGTGTATAGATGTATAAGCACTAGAGGTTCAATTACAGATGTAGTCTCAGCTAGGTAGCTGTACAATCTCTGGAGAGTCAAATTTGAAGTTGGCATACACATGGGTACACCAGAACACCAATAACGCCCAACAGACTGTTAACCAATACTTTAGCCAAGACTTTAAGCTCCACATGTAGGGGACAGTTGGGGAAGTAAGAGACAAATTTGGACATTTGATGAGTGGCAAAACATTTTGATGAAATGGTTATGAAGGATCTCTTGATCAAACTATTGCGTTTAACCTTTTGGTGGGGGGGGGGGGGGAGGGAACACGTAAAATGACAGAATCCAACCACCACACAATTTTAAAAGAAAGGTCCAACTATAAAATGAGTGGGTTATCCAAACATGTGGGCCCCCCAATCAAGCTATATAAGAGCTATTAGGACAACATATTTCTGGACTTTCTGGCCAACCTTTGCTAAAAACACAAGAAGACACCCAACCTAAATGTCTTTTACACTGGAGTGAATAAGCCTCCTACTGCCTCAAATCTTTTCAGTCTAAAAGTGCTATGTTGCTCCTTTCACAAAGAAATCACTGGTATGGCCCTTTACATTTTCCTAGCAGCCCTACCTCTATTTCCCAGTCATTGATCACCACAGTATGCATCTCCACTCACTTGGCCCGAATATGGTGGTCTCCCGCTCCCTCACCCCCGAACTAATGTCAATGTCTCAGTGTTCAATGGGAGGGAACTATAGACAATAATTGAGCTCCCAGGATCTGCCCAGAGCAATGGTATGGCAGGGTGCGTTGACAAGTGCATTTCAACTGGATCAATAGCAGGAAAAGAGGTGGTTGGGCGACTTTCACCATGCCATTCAGTTTTTTCCAAGAGGGGTGGTCTCCAGTCTGCTCACAGCACCAGAGAGGGCCATTCATCAGAATGAGTTTGTCCGTGTGCAATTGTCAGTCCACAATCTCTGGGTTCAGACGAAACGCCTATCAGGACTTTACCAAGTTGCAGCTAATTTAGAGAACCTCGAGACCCTGCCCCAAAAACAGTGGTTTTTTAAAGGTTGAAAGCACCTCGTACGAATATGCATCAGTCAAGACTAGATGAGCCTATTTGCATCTCCAGTACGGTCTACCTCTAACATTGTTAAAAGAGAGGTTTGATGGATAATCACCTCCACCTCAAATCTCAACATTTTCAGGTACCACTACGGCCTTTTTCTGCCTCAACTGCCAATACCAACTGAGACGTTCAATGGAAAGAAAACCTCCGGCAGGCAATACAACTTTTTGCGTGGTCTATACAGAATTAAACATTCCCATTCAGACAGAATCATGACGGTAAGGATCAGAATAATTTACAAAAGCTAACTCATTTACTGGAGCTCTCCATGTTCTCTTGCTCTATACAGCAAGTTGGCCGATTCCTAGTAAAGGGACACACCTCAACAAATAGATGTGCTTTCAAAATTTGTTCAGCTTACCCTCTTGCTGCAATCACAGGATTACTGAAAACGTGTCTTTAACAGGACCAACGGCATACAGTCTGAGACTTATGCCAGTAAATACTTTTTTATCAGAAGGCTCCTGATCATCATTCTGGATCAGATGCTACTTTCCAGCTGTGCTTCCCCAGTCGATCTTAGACATATTTAGCTTTTAAAATGAAATGTTTGACAATGCTTTACTGCCCTCTATGACAGCCAATGAATGCACATCAAGTCTGCCCTGTAATGAATAAGAACTGGTGCATTTTAGCAGGGCCATACAAATATCTTTGCCTGCAAATGCCCACATAATAACTCTGAAAACTATTTTAGTCTTTATCTGCATCACTTTTCCATGTTTCCTCTTACATTTCCTTCATAAGCTGCACAAAGATGGTCCGCAAGATACAGTCCTACAAATTACAAATCAACATTCTCTCATCTATTTGTACACATGCCAGGTTCATCTCCACCCTAGAAATTTAAAAATTGTAATCCCAATCCATCGTATGGAGAAGCTCAAATTCTTAATTCTTTAAGCCTAAATTCATCCAGTGTAACCATTTGTCTCCTGAAAAAGCCAGATGTCCCGGGGGCGTGGCCACGCAAGCGACTAAGAGGGCCGCTTGCTGCTGAAGCTCTGCTGGATGCCCCAGCTATTTCGCATTATCCCCAACACATGCGGTGGCAACGCCCCAATAAAGTATGGCACCAGAGCGCTGAACACCCACCAACCATGGCGAGCTGACTCTGGGCCGGCGAGGCGACTCCGCTATCGAGAAATACTGTGTGGCGCAGAAGAATGTGAAGCCCTCGCGGCCGAGGTCGGCGGCCTTTCCCAGCACCGTGAGGCTGGAGGAGTACGGCAGGCGATCACCGAATCGAGGTGAGAGGGGAGCCACGGCAGAGGTGGCTGGGTCAGGCGCTGGGCGGCGGAGGCGAGGCCCCCCCTGATCGGCAAGCAATTTGGCTGGGGTGCGGCTGGGGCTGGCTGCGCCCGACCCCCAGTACATGCGCCTGCCATTTCCCTGAGGCCAGGCGGGGACAGGTCCCGTGCTGAGCCAGGGGCGCGTCCATCCGGATGCGGGCAGGCACGGTGAGCGGAGGGGTTGTTTCAAGCCGGTGTTTGCCCTGCGCACAGAGTCCTTCAGCCCTGCAGCGTGGCTCCTGCAACCTCAGTCCCCGGCTTCGAGGAAACAACAAGCCTTCTGCCTACCTTTTGGCTCCTGCTGTTCTGAGAGGCCTAATACCGCCTGTGCTGTCCTACATTTCAACACAACAGAGGCGCATGGTTCATTCTTCCTCTGACCCTCAGGCTCACCTTGACTGCCTGGCCGGTCTGCTACTGCCGATCTGCTCCACATCTCCTTTCCCATCGGCATAAAGACTGGGGCTGCCGCACACCCAGTCCTGCAGTCACGGGGCCTGCACATCGGCCTCAGAGGGGTTGGGGGCCTAAGCCCTAGATCTTATCGCCATCCAGCTCCCCCCGAACCTGCAGCAAGGATGCTATGACTTGTGTGACGGACTGAACTTTCCGGCTGCATCGATCCGTCACCTGGGTCACTCGTCGTGCATTTCCTGGGACCCAAAACCTGCCACTCCCTGCTGCTAGGGGCCTGCTACGCGGTGCGTTCTTTAGATTCCCCACCAATCCACTGCACCCAGTGCTGCTGGATGATCACGCTGGGTAGATTTGAAATTCCTATGAGTCTTATCCGTTCCCAGCTTTCCCACGATTGCACTTACAAAGCGAACCCGCGGTATGGGCCGCAGAGACCCCAAACAAAAGACGCTATCCTTTGAAAAGCTTGCGGTCAGGGCCCCTGAGGAAGGCTCCAACCTTGCGGAGAGTGCACAGGGCACAGACCATGCAGATGGCCTCCCAGCCCTATCCACGGCAGTGGTGCAGGAGATGAGGGCTGGCTTCAAAGCCCTTGACGGACGTTTCGACGCACTAGACAAAAGCCTGGCGGATTTAAGTTCTAAAATCCAAGTACATGACAGGCGCCTGGATGTGGCAGAGGCTCGCATCTCTGATATCAAAGATTGCACTGCGCAGTCCCGCAAAAGATTAGAACGCGTCGAGCGCATCCTTAAAGAGGTGGCACTCAAAAACGAAGACCTTGAAGCGTGCAGTAGGTGCAACAACATTCGCATTCTGGAAGTCCCGGAGACCACAGCCACCAGCCGTATGGACCTCTTTGATGAGAATCTCTTAGGTGACCTGTTCGGAAGAGAGTCATTCACCTCTGGGTTTGTGATGTGAGCGTGCCCATCGATCCTTGGGGCCCGACCTACTCCAGGTTGCCCCCCTTGACCCATCATTGCACGCATCATGAACTTCCGAGACCGCGACTCTGCCCTGCGTCTTGCAAGGGAGTGTGGGGACATTACATGGCAGAACTCTAAACTTTCTTTTTACCCGGACTTTACAGTCACGGTGCAGAATGCATGCCGCAAGTACAATGGAGTCAAAGCCACCCTAAGAAATCTGGGTTTGAAATATGGCATGTTGTATCCCGCCAGGCCGAGGGTAGATGTTGGGGGAAGGGCTCGCATTTTTGAAAATCCTATGGAGGAGCAGGAATTCTGTCATGCATAAAAAGCAGGACTGGGACAGGAGGGGGGTCCCTCGCCCCCTACAGTGGCTCCGATGCAAGCGTTGAAGTCTTTTCTAGTTCCGGCACTGGTTAATTTTGCTGCATTGGTCCTTATCCTAAACACACAGCTGGTTGTCTGACGTGGCGTTGCCACCCCTAACGGTGTATACCTTTGGGTTTGCTCTGGTTATTAAAAATGTACCATTCTTGGGTGCTTTCAGTTCAGTGTAAGGGCTATTGGTACTTCACATTCTACTTGCCGTTATGGTTCTGCCTCGCTTGAAAGGGAGTGAGGTTGGGTGGGGGGGGGACGTTTCACATTGCTTCAATGTCTATATTTGTTTACAACATTGGTTACTGTCACAGTTTTCTCTATTTGCAGCTACTTGACTATGTTGGGCTCGGAAAACCACACAGCCGATGGCTAGGTTAGGTAAGGCTGAAGGCCCTTCTGGCCTCTCCTTGTTGTCCTGGAAGGTTAGAGGCCTTAATGACAATCGGAAAAGGAGGTAGGTTGTTCACTATTTACTAAGACACAACGTGGGCATTGCCTACTTGCAGGAAACGCATTTAGCCAAGTCAGACTCTGCCCGTTTTGCAGCTAGCTGGGGTGCGCACAGATATTTTGCCAATTACAGTAGCTATGCAAGGGGCACAGCCATCCTTATCCACAAACTGGTCCCATTCAGCCCCAGGTCCGTGGTGGGGGATAGTGAGGGCAGATATATAATTGTCACAGGTTCGCTCATGGGACATAATACAGCACTAGTGTGTGTATATGGTCCAAATACAGACTACCCTGATTTTTTTGATACACTACACGCCCAATTGGCAAGGATCGCGCCTTGCCTCCTGTTAGTTGGGGGGAGATTTCAACCTATTCCTTAACCCCAGCTTAGACAGCACAGCCATGTCCACAGACACCAAACCTAGAGCACGCCACGCCCTATTGGAGCTTTGTGAGCAATTGTCGCTGCTAGACATTTGGCGCCTGCGTAATCCCACCCACACGAATTATACCCACTTCTCTGGCCAACACAATACCTGGACTAGAATAGACTAGTGGCTGATTTCTCCAGGCATCGCAAGTCGATTCGGGTCTCATGACCTTGCCGAGGACATACTCGGACCACTCTCCAGTACAACTTCATCTGCAAGTCCCTCGTCCCGAGGGGTTTGGGCGGAAATGGCGGTTCCCGAGCCGTGCCCTCCATGATGATCTTTTTAACACAGAGGTACACAGAGCCATAGAGGACTACTTTTCCTTAAATACTGGCTCAGTTGACACATGGGCGGTTTTGTGGGAGCGCTTCAAAGCATAGATCAGGGGAGTCTATATAGCCAAACACGCCAGGGTTCTTAAGGATCTGCGAAACACACTTGCACACATTGAACGTGAACTGGCGGATTTAGACACCGCAACGCTTAACTCTCCCAATACGGGGGCAGCGGGTCAGCGTTTGGCTCTATTAGTTGAATTTCGGTAGGCCGCTGAACGCGAGCTCTTGTATATGGGCAAATAAATCGCTGGGCGGTATGGAGAGGGAGAACGACCCGGCAGGGTACTGGCTCAGAGGCTCCGCTCACAATACAGTAGAGCATACATCACTGAATTACGCTCTCCCATGGATCGGACACTCACTTCTACCTCGGAGATTCCGAGTGAGTTCCTGGACTATTTCACAGCCCTATGCACTACTAAAGTGGAGAATGATCCATCGGCCCAGGAAGCATATCGGTCCAAGATTGCAATGGTATATCTCGAAAAAAACATGCAGGACTTCCTATAAGAGCCTATCTCTGAGGGAGATGTCCACGGTGCCATTGACGCCCTCCGCGGCTCGTCTGCTCCTGGGCTGGATGGATTTACAGGGGATTTCTATAAGGCCTATAAAGACCTACTAGCACCACAGTTAATAGAAATGTATGCCGAAGCCCTTGAAAAACAGATACTTCCTCCCACGCTTCGAGAGGCAGTCATTGTTCTCCTCCCCAAGCCTGGCAAAGACCCGTCCTCATGCAGCTCCTACAGACCTCGATCCTTATTAAACCTAGATTATAAAATCTTAGCCAAGATCACTGCCAACCGCCTATCTCAGTTAATGGAATTTATCATATCACCGGCCCAATCGGGCTTCGTCCCGCACAGCTCTACCTCTTTAAACATCCAAACGCTCTTCTCTATACTACACAGAATTAATCCAGAGGTTCCAGCCGCCGCAATTCTACTAGATGCCGAAAAGGCCATCGATTCCTTAGAATGGCCCTTCTTCAACTCGGTGATGCACCGAATGGGCATGCCCATGGGCTTTATTGCCACCACTGCACTGTTCTACAGCTGGCCCACGGTGAGGCTTCGCCTGAAAGACACGCTGTCCCGACCCTTTTCGCTCTCCCGAGGCACTAGGCAGGACTGCCCCCTGTCTCCCCTTTTGTTCATTTTGTCTATGGATCCCTTAATTTGCCATTTTCAAGTAAGGCACTTGTAGAGAGGCTTGCAAATTAACACTGGCCCCCTGCTGGTTTCACTTTATGCCGATGACACCATTCTGTATGTTGGAGACCCCCAAGTAAATTTGGAGCTGCTCATTCGGGAAATTCTCAGATTTGGCAGTTTCTCTGGCCTAGGTATCAACGGGCATAAGTCGGTGATTTTTCCTCTCACACCCTGCACAGCTCAATGGGACTGCGAATTTCTCTGGAATGGTGCAGCGACTCAGTTAAATATTTGGGCATCCATATCCATTTGGACACTGCCCAGATCATTCGCTTGAATCATGGACAAGCACTCTGTACGCTAGAGACACAGGTTGATCGGTGGCTGCGTTTACCGCTGTCAATTGCCGGAAGAGTTGCGATACTTAAGATGGTAGTGCTCCCTACATTTTTATATCTTTATAACAATGTCCCTATTCCCCTTACGAATATATATATTTTTTTAACATTGTGCGCGCACCTCATCAGGTTGAGGCAGAGGGGCAAGGGTCTGCTAGCAGGTGCTTACTCTACCGTATGAAAGGGGGGGGATATGGCATCCCAGATATACAATTGTATTTTCTGGTAGCTCAATGCTGCTATGCATACGCATGGTTTCACCCAGACGCAAGGATTCCATTTCTTCGCCCCGGGGTAGATTTTGTCCTACCGGAACGGCTCTCGATGGTCCTGCCCAAGGGGATTCCCAGAGATCCCAATGACATACAGACAGTCTCCACCACCAGCTGGGCATGGGATAAGCTCAAACAGTAGACGGGCGCCACTGCATTATACTCCTCTGCACTACCCCTTCCAAACGCCCCTTGGCTGCCTATAACAGGTGAAAAACTGGTTCAACGCACTTTAACCAAATTCGATCTCACCAAAATAGAAGATTTCTATCCGGAGGGGCACATCTTCTCGGTGTCAGACGACACCCGATTTCAAGATGTCACCTTCATGGACAGTTTAGTGCTAGGTCGTCTCTGTTTGGCTCTACGCGCTTCTCTGCCTAATTATCCCGTAGAGCCGGACTCCTTCACATCCCTTACATTGGTCATCGAAAATTATACAGGTACCCATCTAATTTCTAAACTATACAAAGAATGTGCTAGCCTGAAACCAGTAAACGATGACAAGGTCCGCAAAGCTTGGGAGAACGATCTAGGCCACTCCATTACGGATGACCAATGGGCAAAATGCTGTGAGGTACCCAAGGGAGTCTCTCATAATAGCAGGCATAAGCATCTCCATTTCAAATTCCTACGCCGTATTTACTTTACACCAGCAAAAGCGCACAGACTGGACCCGTCCAGACCACATACTTGCCAGAAAAGCGCCACACCGTACGCAGATTTTGCACACCTTGCATGGACGTGTCCTAAGCTACAGACATATTGGGAGCAGGTACACACTACGTTAGGAGCCATGATTAATTTATCGCTCATTCCTACACCAGAAGTGGCCTAACTGGGCTATACAATTAACTTCCCCAAAAAGTTCAGAAGGTTTTCATCAATCGGAATTCTGCTGGCTAAAAGAGAAATAGCTATAATGTGGGGCCGTAAATCCACTCCTAAGCTGCAGAGCAGCATGGCATACTCTAATACTAACTGCAAGGTTTATGCAAGTACTGTGCCTAGCTCATCTCGTCCTAAAGACATATGGGGGCCCTATAGATCATATTTTGAGACTTTGCGGCAATCCACAGACTCACAACTAGAGCAGGGCATAGTCCCGGAGGGAGTGGGTTGATGGTCATATCCCAAGAGCAATGTGAATGTAATCTCTTTATAGTATATTTTGCTTTATATGCATGTTGTATCCGGAGATCAAAGGCGGAAGAGAGCGCTATTAGAAGACCACAGGAAAGACCGAGAGCTGACGAAACATTAGTAGTATAAATGTATGCAGGGACTGATATAATGTTACCGATAGCCAAGTTAACCATCTACTGCTGACAATGTTGTAGCTATTACGAATTTCATACTGATGTAACTGACAGTAACCCTTTGTTTCTGATTATTGTGATATATGGAAAACGGAAAATAAAAGTTAAAAAAAAAAGAGCCAGATGTCCCCGCAACATCTACCTAGTCGTATAGAACATGAAATCGCTTGTAGGAGGAGAAATCAGTTGATACACTCCTGAGCAATATCTTCCAAGGACAACAGGAGGCCCATATTCCGGCCTCCAGTGGAGGCTCTGGCAACCTCTATGGCCCTTGAAATACAGAAAGAGGTTTTGGTGGGCACAGGAATGGAAGCCACTTTCACATTGAAAGACAATTTAAAATTCACAAATTCTCAAGCAGAGCTTGTTGCACTGCCAGCAACACAGTAATCTAATTTCCTGTCTCTGCTTCGCCTAGTACATGGTTCCCTTTCATTGAGCTCAATGCAAACACTGACACTCAAGTGATTTCTCCTGCGTGTGCGGCATTCCGAAGTTCCTATCATTAAAGGTACAAGTAGCGTCGGATATCATCGACTAACAATTTTATTACCTCTCATGGAAGTTGGTGTGAAGTCAACAAGAGCGAGTGAAATGCAAATCCTCAGCGCAACTCCTCTATAAACGACACATTCGCCTTTGGAGCAGCCTCTTACATTTGGCAGAGGAGCCATTAACCACGCTGCGTCTGACTTTCGGAATTTATCATCAGCTGTTTTATTTTGCCAAACATTTGAAACGAAAAGTCCTTTGGGTTACTCTGAAGGAGCACCTTACTTTGCTTTAAGGTTTCAGTAAATGAGGTGAAACTCATTCAGTGGAGGCTGCAGATCGGATAGCCCGCTGTGTACTCCACTTCATTTCAGTCAGATATATCCATTTTACGTCCTAACAAAATTAACAATGTTTACAACTGAGGTAGTGGGGAAACCTTGGTCAAGAGTGAGCAAGTACAGGAATGGTTATAAAGGTTTGAGTAGCCCTGTCCTAGACTGAAGCTTGCTTGACATTGTGAACAGTCATTCACTGTGTCGAGCCATAAGTTTGGAATACTCGAAGTATCGTTGCCTTGAAAATCTGAACGATTCAAATAAGGTGTATTCCAGAGTAAAGGTAGGCAATGAAACAACGAAATTAATTTAATGTGGGGTGCTGTATGATGCAAAACATTCTCCCTCTGTTTTGAACTGCCAGAAGCGAAAGCGTATCCGGAAAGAAATCTGATAATGCCCCAAAGCACTAAAGGTCTGGCTGAAAATGTACTGTCTGAGGATGACGACTTTAAGTTAATACTACTGAAGATTCATAGACCCAGAAAGCAAATTAGACAGTCAAGAACGGTATTCACGGAAGGAAAATGAATTTGATTTTATAAGATGGATAGATCATGTCATAGTGAGATGATGTACCGCTAACCACCTGTCTGGCCCAAAGGTCTCGCGTTCGAATTCCGGCAAGTTCAGCCCGGCCTTTCATCCTTCCCAAATCAGAAAACTGAGTACAGTTAAAGTGGGTAACACTTATTTGTTGAACTTACAAGCGGAAGAAATGCAGAACAAAGTGCTACATAAAACAAGTTATATATGCAAGTGGATAAGGAGCACTAGACATCGGTATTTCTTAAACTGATAAAGGCACATGAACTCGTAATCTCAAATTTAACACATTAAATTACTATTTCAGACGTCTGATACGTTTACGTTGCATACAACTCAGCAACATTTTTTTTTTAAACATATCGTGGCAATGAGAGAATTCTGTGAGCCTTGTGGCGCAGTCTATAATTACGTTCGCCTCGCGATCTCCGCACTCTGGAGCCGGGGGACTGGAATCCAGTTGGCACTTTCGCTTCGCGTTCTGCGCATCATGACAGCTTCCAATTATGGTGACCTGGCATCCTTTGGGGCGGGAGGCAGAGGCTTGTGGGCGAGGGAGGGTTGTAAGTGGATTTGCATCAAGAGACAGCCGTATTCCGCTGAAAACGCTTCCACAAAAGTTCACAGGAAGAGAGGATGAAGAGAGATGAAGCGCGCGTCCCACAGGTGAAAGGCGCGAGCTTCAATCACCGCACCAGCAACATAACAAGGAGCTTTAACCTTTCAAGGCAAGGAGGCTGACAAAGCCCCGCGGTTATTATGGACAACGCGGTAAACAGCAAACAAGGGCGAAGCTTGGAGAGCTGTCCAAACCACATTTTATATTGAAGAGGTTTCTCCCGGCGCAGACGTGCCACGAGCTACCTCGGACACGAGTCCAGGCGGGAAGGGGCTTGGAGATGTGCTGCACGGATATGTGAAGGTCAACACGGATATGTGAAGGTCAACAACACACGACAGGCAACAGAAACGTAACCCCAACACAAAATCAACAGATATACTAATAGGTTTGTTGTACGGCAGGCTTTGCGGGTAAGCTAAGCACTGAACCTTCCAGTGGAAAGTGAAAAACTATAACAGACATCTCAACCAGGAGGAATTTAGCTGGATTTAATTCGCAGTATTGGAAAGGGAAAACCTGGATATATTCCTCCAATGAACAATTTTGTGGCCTTTGACTGGGAAATTAAAGGTGGCGTGTAAAAAAAAACAAATCTTACAGTGAAAGAATACTGAATTAGCTTGTACAGACATCGACAATCGAGGCTCCCAGTTGGAATGGGACATATTTCACCTGAGGGGATTCTTAAACAAAACACCTCGGGCCCAGAAGCACCAAACACCCTGAACCTGCAGAACCCAGACAATGACATATACTGGAATTGCTGTTTTTGGCAGCTCAAATATTTAACAATATGGTGAAGACATTTACATTACAGTATTTACATATTACAGGTGTTGTGTGGAAACTGGATAAAACGTCTGGGTGATAAGCCGATTTACGCTGTAGGGCACTCCTTGAATACAAGTGATCACATCAGAAATGCGTTGCTTACTTAAGGAAACGCAGCTCCATCAACCGTCTTGTGGATGATGAAATGATCCTCCGGCGTTTGCTAATCCATAGGCCATGACCCAGAGGCAATCTGCCAGAACCAAAAAGGCTGTGCTGCCAACTTGAACTTTAGAAAGTTTCCCAAGGACAGTTTGAGTGCTTAAATTAAGCTTCTTGCAGTCATTGCGCATAATGCTATAGGAGTAAGGGACAGGACCTGGAATGTCCTAGTTGAAAAGGCATCGGGTTGACTCATACTCCGACATATGACCACATCTGACAGCGATCGGTGATCGGCCAATCAGAATGTAGAGTTCAGTAGAAAATATTAAGTATTTGGAAGCCCAAAACATAAACCATTACAAAATCTAGTGGCGGGGCAATAATAGCGTAATGGCAATTGGTTTTCTAGACTGAACAATATAGCAGAATTTCTTCTGAGGCCTTTAAAGTGAGGGAAGCAGGCCATACAGGCTGTCTCTATCCAGGGAAAAAAGATAGACCTGCCTGAAGAATAAATGAAATACTGTAACTAACATCTGAAGATACTTAATCATAAATCAGGTAAGACATACGCCATGTTTGTTTGGCCACAGCCTTGGTGACCAAAGTTGTAGATGTCCTCCAAAAAAAGAACCTCTTGTCTTGACGCTGAATTATTGGAAATTTACCTTGGATCAAGAAGGGAATGATAATTATCAAGATGAGATCTGACTAGCTGTTGAGGTCTGTTAACTGTTGCCCATAAGAAGAAAGTTGTGTGCTTGTCAACCACATTAAGTGAAATAGTGTACCCACATCTAGAAAGCACACAGTTCACTAGATAGAGGCAAGCAGTGGAAAGTGAGATGCCTACTGAAGTCTACCTGAGCCAGGCAGCTATGAAGGATGGTATGGTCAACGCTGCGAAGGTACCTGAAATGACCAGCAGCTTTAAAACACTTGCTTTGCATACAGTGGCAAGCTAGCAGGTTTGGGTGTAGATACTGTAACCATGCCCCAGCATGGAGAGTTCCTGTTGGAGCAGAGATGCCGAAGGCATCGCCCTAGAGATCACTTTATGATAATTTTATGGGTTAGAGCACTGTGGAAATAAGAAAACTTGAGGACCAGGAAGGTTTTTATTGAATAAAATGATGACCAATGACTGATTTACTTGACTGGGAATTAAGAAACTAGAAAAAACAAAAATAACATCTATTAGTTCCTCGTGAAATGTTGGGAGACATTAAATTGGGCGAAAAGGGGCAATTCAATAGGTAAAGGTTGCTTTGTCCAATAAAGAAACCGGGCCGCTTTAAAAGCATAATTAGACATTAACAAATCTGATGAATAGTTTGAAATTACTTAAGGAGCAAAAAAAAATTATTTACAACCCACGCGCTAAAAATCAATGGTCCCCATACAATGAAATATCATCATTTTGATTTTTTCATACATAAGATAGCATCATTGATTTGTGACTACCACAGATAAAACGTTAGCAAGCGATATCCTTGGAAAACCTTTCCAATTATCATAATACAAACATCTTAAATGGAGTGGAACGTATCTAGCAACATTGAGCTGAATTGTTATACAACTCATTTGTTGATTTGATTTCGAAATACCTCACGGGCACCTTTAATGAGAGCTATCTAGGGTCAAACATTGTAATCACACTATTGGATAGGTCATCTTACAGATTCAGGTAGGAAAAGAGTCCATCACTATTTTGTACCCAAATCACAAAAACATGACTGAACGCTGGTTTGTTCGCTCTAGTATTGCCACAAGGGATGTCCTCGTAAATAAGCAAAAAACAATTCCAGAGCACTGCTGGTAGGGCAGTGAGGATGAAAAATATACATTATTTATTGTGATGGAATTATTTATGAAATACACTTGCTCTCTTATTTACAGTACTGTCACTAGCTAGTGACTGACAAATAGCTCAAAACTCAGATTGGCAAACTTTGCATTCAGGTTGTAGAATAAAAAAAAAGACCTTTTTTCAGTGTGCGCAATAACTTTATTTCAAGTCTGGCGTCAGCCAAGATCTCTCGATTTTGTAAAATTATATGTAGAATATACTCACTTATAGGGGCATTGAGCCATCCCTGTTCATCCATGGGTCTGCTATTTTGTCATTCACCCCCCCCCCCCTTTCCACCAAAAGCATGGGGCAGAGGGTCTGCCCACTTCAGACATGCACTAATTACACTATGAATAGCGGCATTCTGCCACTTCACAAGGACCACATCGACTCACAAAGCAGTTTGCTCAAGTGCCAAAGAGTACTGTGGTCATTTGCGCTTTTGAGACTAAAAATAATTGTACTTTTAGGCAATGTTGTTTTTTATTTAGATAGATGAGAGGCCAGCACCTTCTGCAAAAATAAAGGTTTGCGAAAAACATGATAAAACAAAACAAGCATTGACAAAGTCAAACAGCGGGCAGTCAATGCCCGTCCTACTGGCTTTGTAATCTTAGTTTCACTTGTGTTTGGATTTACCTTCTAACTTATAGAAGGGTGAATATATGCACATCTAACTCTGAAATAGAAGGGAGCACTACTAACTTAATTAGGACTAATGAATGGGTTGCGCTGTCATGTTGGAGTGATGAATCAGCACCTAGAAGTATAAATGCATGGAGTATCACCCCCCCCCCCCCCCCCCCCCCCCCCTTCACCTGCAATTATGAGTTTTCAGGTCTGGCATGGCGAAATAAGTTATAGAGGGTGTAAATATCTTTCGCTCGTTACTGGGACATTTACTGGCTTGCTGTTTTACGCAGCTGAAAATGGGCCCAGGTGTGGTCAACTTACCGACTTGTGATTTAGTTTTCAGCTTCAACATCGTTACCACCAAAAATCGTGATGGGCCCTTAACATGTATAATGGGTGGTATTCATGCTTCGTAAATATAAAATAAAACCTACATGTAACTAAGTTACTTTCCAAATAAAAGAATAGTCTCTACTACAGTGAATTACTAACCACAGCAGCCAAGGTGTAGCTAGTGAAGTGCAACAGTCACTCCCTTAGCTATTTTTAATGGAAGCAGAGTTAACAACGGCCCTTTAATGAAGTCACTGGGCAGTTCACACTTTAATTGAAAACGAGGAGTGTGCACCAAGCGTATGAATACAACCCTACTGAAATACATCTGTGAAAGCAAAACTCCTGGGGACCATGAGCCATTACTACAACAGGACTGCTCTCGCTGCCTCACTAAACCACATCAGACACTAATCGCAATATGATGCAAGTGGAAATTGACAATTAAACAGGCACCCCAAGTTGATTCATCAGTGCACAGGCGACCCAAGTTGGTATACCCCAAACAGACATTTTCTATACAGATCATAGGTCAGCAAAACACCTGTGCACAGCCAGGGCACCGACTGAAAACAGCAAATGAGACTGAGAACAGCAAATGACTGGGGACTTTCTTTCAAAGAAGGAAAAAAGGGAGTGAAATTGTGGAAGGAGATAATGCTTCTTATCCTTTTAAACTGTGGCTCTCTACAGATAAGTCCAGAGACTTAGCTCTGAAATTACCTCCACTGATCAGCTATGTCTTTCCTTCATGGCAATATTCATAATACGACAGCTGATCCATTTAAATAAGACATACACACACGAAAGTCAATTGACAGGTCCACCTTCCCACTGTAAAGGTCTTTTGTTTCTTTACACCAAGAACATTTACAAAAAATAACCACGCAGCCACCCGTACCCACCCTCGATTACACAGTAACCCCCATCAAAAGCAGGAAGGTACTGGGGCCGATGTCTCTGTGCCAAAAGTCAATCACTAAACTCAGGTCAACTACATACAAAATCTTTTGTAAACAGAGATAGCTTCTCTACTACAACATAGTGACTCATGGAGGACTTTAATGCTGTCAACAATTAAGGCATGTCTCTTGAACAACCACCTGGAGGGGCTCGAAAACCTAGACCAGGTGGACTCCAAACTAATCACCAGAAACATAGCATAAACAAAAAAGGCAGTTTAGTCTTGAATATTCCGAAATAATCTGCTCAAATGCAAACAAAAGATCTTTCTCTTATCTTGTGAGCCCTTTGGTAAAATTCGTCACACTTGCAGAGAGAAATGCGTCAGTCTGTGTTCAATGATTTGGAGTTGTAAGAGATCTCAACCCTTATAACATTGAAAGCTATCCTGGTCAAATTTAACAACCCATTTAAAATGCTCGCTTACACTGAGGGCTCATACATCACAGAAGCCTGCAATACCAGAAGCCTGCAATACCAGAAGCCTGCAATACCAGAAGCCTGCAATACCAGAAGCCTGCAATACCAGAAGCCTACAATACGAAAAGCCCCAACCGACAGACTGGTCACAACCATGCCATGGTCCATCCACACTCAGAAGTTACATATTTCAAACTAAATAAGAGCCAGATTTTAACCTCATTCACCACGAAGCAAAAGGGAGGGGACAGAACGGCTTTGTTATGAATTGTGGAAACTGCTAACACTCGAACATTCCCTGAAATAATCCATTCTTTGAAGCAGTTGAAGCCCTAAGGAGCACAGATCGCTTGCTTGATTTTCTCCTCAACCTATTCTGGGCTTTTTTCACAAAGGATGATGGAAAGTAATGAGGAAAAGAGGGACTCCTAGAGGAGTTGTTGCCTGCTGCCAGAGACATCTGGAAATCCGCCATTATAATAACAAAATTGCCAGATTAGTACTGATAATTGATTTTATATCATGCAGTGCATTGAGTTATGTTAAAAAGAGGGACATGTTAAGCATACTTTAAAGTATTATTGATGAACAGACACATATAAAGTGATAAAAGCGTACTTTACCCATATGATTAAAGAGGCTCAGAAATCAATCTGCCGGCACAATAAATATTCATGAGGCTTTTTTGATCCCTTGAGTAGTCAAACCAAAGAGCTAAGGGAAGCATTGCAATCATGCTCCCCAGTAGAGCCCTAACAGGGCCAAGCGCCAATGCTCTCCACCCATTGTGCTGCCCCTATTAACACCTAAAGGTGACAGTAGGTTGGGTTATCTGATATTGCAATATAGAATGCGAGGTGTATGCACACACTATCTAGCTAGCTTTCTGAGTGGAAGAGGACAAGGAACTTGGAGAGGCAGATGGAATAAGCTTAATCGAGCAAGGAATAATCCACAGGAGCTCAAAAACCATTCCGACTCGGAATAAATAACTGCCTGGCAAAATATAAATCCAGGCCATGCCTTCCTTGGAAATATCTTTCATTTGGTTGCAATAATCCTTAAAATCAGTTCCCATTCATGGGTCATTTGCCCGCAGCTTTTAAGGTCTCCTCAACTCCAGATTGCTGGTGCAGACTTACATTTTCCAAGTCATGAGGTGCTACAAGACATGCGGTGCATTTATAGCATGGAATTCACCAGCGGTCGACACAAGGCTAGAAATTCCCTGCAGTGAATTTGCTGGAAGAAGAAGGAATGGGGAAAAGAGATGCAATACCAATGACGTTAGGAACAAGTCAGCTAGTTGGTTGCTGTTTGCTGGTTCTCGGTTTACCAGCGGAGGCAAGAACGCAGGCCATAATGAACTGAAGGCTGGCAAGCTATCACACAGGGACAGCATGGTAACCACTCCTACTGTATATATGAACATCTTTGCCAGCCTTAGAGTGATCTATCCCCTCACTGCACCACAAGGACAATATTTGCAGTGCAGTTATGCTATGACTCTCTGCTTCCAATTAGCCTGCAGCCAATTCACCAACATTCAGTGCTTAATTTGTGCCTGTGCTTTCTGGTGCTCAGCACCGGCACATATTTCAGAGGACCGGGACTATAAATTACTTCTCTTGCGGTCAGAATTTCTGATAACTGTTTAAAATAGACATACCTGCAAACAGGGCTTTAAGTGGGCCGGGTCTCACCGGGACGGAGCACCGGCAGTTTTTCAAAGGGGGCCTCGAAACGGGTCTCTATCCGGCTCTGTTTTGTGCCCTGGCACAGGCGGTCCGTTTTTTTCCGGACTGCAGTGACAGCAGGCACATCAATGTGCGCTGCTCACACTGCTCACTTCTCACCAGTGGAGAAGTTACGGCATGACGTCATGCCAGGTGAGCGTTGTAGGGGGAAGGGAAATCTTTTAAAGAGAGTCATTTTCTATCTGGATTTCCCTTCTCTTTTTGAAACTCAGGAGCACCAACATTGTCGTGGTGTCACCAGGGCTTTAAGTGGAAGCTTTTTCAATATTATATACAAGCCATAGTTGCTGCTTATTTATCTCATGCAACTAACAACCATTGACAAAGCCAATAGTCCTGACTTGTTGTAGGTATGATGTTACTTGTTGTATCATGTCTCTGGATGCAATGACAGAAACAGCAAAATACAAGTCAGGTGGCACACTATGCTAAGCACACATGTTTTTAAGCCACACCCTTAATCACGTTGGCCTCGCCCCTTTGAGAGACCCCCCCAGTTTTTTCATCCCACTTAAAGCCCTGCCTGCAAATATAACTGCCGGAGAGAATCTCTAATATGTCTTCACAGACTGGCCCACCGTTTTCACTGACTGGCCCACCGTGTTACTGTTCAGGCATTATGAGTGTGTATTTTTATTCTGTAAGTGATGCCACCATGCCTTCGTGTCTCGGCCCTCATCAATCACCGAATAAACAGAGCAGTGTTTGCGCATCCAATCATCCATGCCCTTGCTTGATGCAGCCTGTCTTCGCCCTCCTATTGGAAGATTTCAGATGAGGGCTGGATCAACGCTAAACGTAAGGCTGTGAAAGCACAGGCAAACGTAACGGAAAGGCACGTGAGGAAAAAGTAAAAGTGAAAACTTTGCTTTCGCTTTGCTGCCTACAACTGCCAGCGACATGTAGTGCTCATGGTTCATAGCACCCAAACTCCTATTAGCAGTCTGCTTAGAACTGTGCCTGCCTGTACCCCGCACACCTTCTACAGCGCCCCATTCATCTAGGCCGACTAGACAATCTGTAACATATGGAAGAACTGGTGGCTCTCGTCGCAGATTCTGCAGTCTGACCCCATCAATTAAGCGTTAAGCCGCTGCCGCACTCCAATTGCTGAGCTGCAGGATTCTGGTAGCATTACTGGGACAGCTACTGTGCAGCATGTAAGGCAGCTGGGCAAGGGGAACGAACATTGGGGGCATCCGGATACCAGGCCTGGACTGATTAATGACCTCACCAGCACCTGGATGACCTGCTGTGACCCGCCATCCCCGAGGGGTGCATGGAGTGGGACGGGAGCAGAGCAGACCATGGTTGGCAGTAAGTTTCCAGTGTGCCTCACAAATCTGAACCTCCCACAGTCCAGTGATTGCAGCACTGTTTGAGAAGCAGCGAAGTGTGTGGAAACAGGGCCCGATTGACATACAGACATTACAAGCAATCCAGAGAGCCAATGCCCAGAGCTAAGTTGATTATTTTCCAGTGGTAATCAAAAATCCCAGAGTAGCTCACATCGTCAGATGACTTAGGGGTTGGCCACTTGGCTGCCAGTGATATAGAGCTCTTAAGAGTCCCATATTCATGTGTGCATGACGCATTCAGTTCAGTATTTACATGTGCATTCTGGTATTTGTATGCCAGTTGATTTCTATCAAGAAAACAGGATTACAAGTTTGTAAATGTTGCACAGTGGAACACACACTCTAAGATGCTGCTGTTTGCTGTACATGTTGGCATTTGTACTGGGTACGGGTACGTGTAGATATACCAGGATGAGTTCTGCAGAGGTGCCATAAAGAGTACCAGTGTATATTTACATAACTAATAGGGATATAAGCATCAACTAAGGAGATGTCCTGAGAAATGCAAATTTTAAGCAATTATTATCACTGAGATAGTAATCACCAGGAAAGTTAAGCTCTACAGTGAAGTGACAGATTAGGGAAATGGTTAGTCCAACCCCAATTGACAAATGTAGTTCCCCTATAGATGTGTCCTGTGCTCGTGTAGTCCTACTAACGTTCTGCAGGTATGCACCACAGAAGCAGGTGTCTTATCTCACCATCACCAGTCAAAGATGTGTCAATCACAAGTAACACTGAAGTTAGAACCAGGTAAATCACTCCGTTAGGCCCATTATTGTTGAGTTTCTGGTACAGTTTAAGCTTTGTAAAATGAAGGTGCAGGGTTACAAGGCCTCCGTGTACAATGTTTGCTCTCCGTGTGATTTCACATGCTCGGCTGATGGAGCCTTTTAGATTGTGTAAACACCTTTGCCAGTTTTGTCTGTGTTAGTTTTAAACACCTTCATTAGTTTTGATGTTCATGGCTTGTTTCTCCATGCCAACTGGGTCTCTGGCATTAATGCAAGCACTCTGTAATGAAGTCGATAGAGCACCAGACCACAGTTCATAGTACAGGCATTGGGTCTCTGCTCAGGCATTGTCGTTTTTGGTAGATATTATACCTTTCCCGTGTTCACAGACCTTTTGTTTTAATGTATGTTACTGTAGTCAGATAAGTGGACTGCTTTAATCCAGGTCATGATTCTAAAGCAGTAGTATTCTTTTGATTTTAGCTGTTTTCGCTTTGTCCATATGGGGGATGGACATACCAAATAATGCAATTTGATGGTGCCAGGAATGTAGCTGGGTGGACAACTGGAAGAAGTGGCAGCAGAAAAAATGTAGAGCACCGGGACTACTTCTTTTTTTTTTTTTTACAAATTAAGCACTGCCAACATTAAAAGAGCAATCATGACCACAAACTAGTCAGAAACATCTCACTCCCTCCCCAACCCCCTGACTTTAAAACATCCATCATTGGTGCTGCTTTCTTTGCTGAATTGGAAAATTGTGATGCCTTAAGCACTGGCCTACTTCAAACTGCAATATGAAATGCTCAACTAAACTAGAAATAAGACAGCAAATTAACATTTGGCCATAAATTGTAAAACAATACCAGTCCAGCTCTTGGAAAACTGCACAAGCTTCAGGTGAAAGGGACACTGCAGTTCAAATCATTGTGAATTAATAGCCGTACAACCCCGGCTAGTGTTCTTGGTGCGAGCACCACCTACTTATAAAATTATTGGTGATGCCAAAATGTAATCATTAAAGATTCAGCATAGCCTGCCAGGGATTTTCGCTGCAGACTACTGCGGGGCAGGGGTTGGGGTATTTCAAGGTCCAACAATGAGAAAAGGAGCGGACAACCCCAAGAGCCCAGGACAACAAATAGCATCTTATTCATGTTGTATGTGTACTATTTATTTCTAGTGTGCATTAACATACTTTTTGTCTTGAATGTTAAGCACTTGTTAGGCAATTATTTATTCCACTAATGTGTGTTTTTTGAGTGCCGTGCTCGGGCACCCCCACACTACCTCCCTAAGAAGCCTGTGACTGCTTGCCATCGCTACCACTGAGACTCAAGTTCTGAAGGTGCAGGCAGTACTTGACCCAGTTTACAGAATCATAATGGAACTGAACCCTGGACAACAGAAGCAAACAACCTCAACCAATGGTTGAGGCCCAGCAGCTACTGCTTGCTCCCGTAGCCCCCTGAACAAGATCAGAAAGATACAAATTTGTAACAAATGAGGTGTTTGGAAATCTCACATGTAGTTTGCTTTACAAGTTAAGGGTTTTAAATGATGACAGCGGGGTAACCGAGTGACACGTTTAAAATTAAGTTACCACAAATAACGAATGTTTGTGCTAGAAGTAGCACTTACCCGCAGAGCTCGAATAATCATAACAACTTTACTAGACCTACAGATCTAGTAACTTGAATAATCTTTTCTACCTAACTGTAATGTACTTGACACGTGAACTGGTCTCAATGTGTGTCACACAGTTCACTTTACAAAATCTTCTAACTTCAGTCACAGAAAGACAAGTAAATGTAGGAAGCCATACTGACTTTTGACCTCTGTCTCTGAAAGCCGAGCAAATGTGGCAAGATAAGATTTAAAGGCATCTTTATTGTTCATTCACTTTGTGAGCAAGCATAACACCTGTTGTCAGCTCACCAGAAAGGGCGAGTAGGCCCTAAAAATAGCTCATCCTGATGAAATCTGGCTCACCATAGTGAGTGGATTTTTCGAGCCCTGACCTGGATTAGAAGAGAACGCTCACTGGAGAAGCAAAAAGCAATGCAGACAAGGCAGGAAGAGTTAATGGAGTAGGCTGCAAGTATTTGAGTGGAACAAAGCAGGGCCGACAAAAAGAGGAAAAGGGGGTGCAATCAAGGTACAACAAAGGGTGAGGTTGGAAGGGGAAGGCAGAGTACAGATCGGCAGCAAGTGTATAAAATAATAAAATGTTGCAGAGCAATGGGGAGGACGCGACAGGGCACAGACATGGAGTGGCAAGCTAGGAGAACACTGGAACTGCAAGGTAGGGCACAAGAGGGAAGTGTACTCCAGAGCAGTAGCACTGTGGTGGTGAACTGGGAAGATGCATTGCCTGAACTGGCAGCCATTTTATGGTGATGAAGCAGAGAAACTGCTGTGCCTTCTAACTGACACATAAAACTGATTAGGACACATGGGAGGAAAAAATAACAAACGTGCACCAACAATATGTTGAAGAATCCGGAGAAAACAAAATCATGGGAAGATTTAGTTGCGGCATTGTAAAAGCATGCAGACAAGAGAAGATTAGATGATAATTAGTTATTTGAATAAAATAGATTGTACTCTATTAGTATTGGTGTATCTTTTCAAAACGTAATAGAAGATGTTAAGTGATAAATTCAGATGGCATGAAGATTTTCCTTAATTACACTAATGAAATAAAATGTGCATGACAAATTAATGAAAACTAATGTAATCTAGATTACATTATGTGCATATTTAGGAGTCACATTCTAAACTCCATATTTTGCATAAGTGAAATTGAGCACCAAGTAAAAAGGAGAAAAGGGTACTGCAGACTTATACTAAAACTAAATGCACTGAAACTTTTAGGGAATGATCATACATGTACATAAATCACCAGAAACGTTAATAATTTATGTTCTAAAATAATTTTACACATTGGTACTTTGAAAATGCAGTAATAGTTACAGTACTATTTACAGTGAATCTAAAATACTTTGAGTGCAAATAAGTTTAAAAAATATATAAGGTCCCAAAGGTTATAAATGAAATGTATATTTGCATTATTTTATATTCTGTATTTCATGAACCAAATTCAGCTTAGGCCTGCATTTTCCTTACTTTGCTTGATTCTGTTCTCATGGAAAGGCTTTTGTAAACTTAAAATTTGAAGAGAAACTAGGTCTTATAGGGAGAGTTCCCATTCACATATGAGGACCGCTTGCAACACTTTCGTTACTTTGGGAACATCTGCCATGGGAAACTGTCCTCTTGAACTCATGTGCTTTTGCAAAAGGACTATCGTTTGAAAGTTATACACTGGATGGTTCGACAACTTACGTGATGATCACAACCTTTTTGCTATAATATGTATCTTTTCTATGCTGCTTGACAATCACCCTATATGAACTGGCTAATGGACTGAGGGGTCTGGCCAGATGAGGTGACCCAGGAGGTGTCACCCTGGAACTTGAGGATTAGATTATACGTTGATGTGACAGAGAGGAAGAAGAATATTCTTTGAACTTACTCTTCACCTTTTGGGCAGAGCTGTTTGAAACTTCCTTGCGGACTTTATCGGTTTTCCTTTGAAGTGACGCATACACTGTGTGCACTATTCTCAGACTTCTTTCCCTTTCATGAGAAAGTACTTTTAAGCTGTCATGGCTCATGTTCCTTTCCTAACTTTCCCAGAGCTTTGGTAATTAATGGCAAACTAAAATTATAATTTAACTATCTTGTACTCTTAGGTCTTAAATAAGTGATATTGATGTAGTTATTCCTTTAATAATTATGCAAAAAAACTTTAACTAAATCCTGTTTCTGTCTCTCCAGGATTTGTCTCCAATAATGTTTTTTTTAAACTCTTTTATTGAACTTTGTGCCTGTAAGCTTAACCTTAAACATTTAGGTACAGCAATTAGACATATTATACCACAGTCAATTTGCATAATGTACATAGTCCGCTTTTCTGGCTATTGCAGTCTTTTACATGACAATACATTGTTCAACTGTCTGTCGTCAATAATTCCCGAGACGGCAATGTACAAATGTTCCCTCTTTATTTGTTCCACCCCCACACCTGCTCCAATTTCTTGAGGCATCCTCTATTTACATACATCACCTTTTCGGCTACCATCACCCAGTCCATATCAATACACCATTCGGTATATGTTGGTAGATTTTGCACTCCCCAGTGTTTAGCGATATTGTGTTTTGCGATCGTCATACCCAGTGTAGCAGACTCTTGGGTTTTACAATTGCGATCTTGGCTTCCCCTATATTAAGGAAACATCTTTTAGGTTCAGGTTTTCATGATTGCCTCCCTGTACGTTCTGATTTCAGGACACTCCCACAGAGTGTGAAAAAACGAGCCAGTGTCCCCACAGTTCTGCAAACAGAGATGGGTGTTGGAATTTCCTATTTTGGCTAGCGTTACCCTGGATAGATACGTTCTGTGGAGCACTTTGAGCTGCACCAGTCGCAATCTGGAGGGTATTGCCACTTCCCGTAGGGATTCCAGCGCTTCCTGCCAATCAGTGTCATTTATTTCTCTGATGTCTTTCTGCCATTTTTCGCGGAGGCTCGGTGTGGGGTCTACAAGGTTAATAATTAGTTTCTGGTAAGTTAGGGAGATAGCCTTTCGGTCAATTCGCTCCGTGAGCAACCTGTCCTCCAGTGGTGAGGCCTCTGGAAAAGTTGTGTCTGCCGGGATAGTGGCTGTGAGTGCATGTCTGATTTGTAGGTATCGGAACATTTCAGTTGGTGCCATGTCATATTTTTCTTAAAGTCTTGCAAATGGGATAAATTTCCCCTTATCCAAGAGATCTCCCACCCTCGAGATTACTATCAGGTCCTATTGTTTGAACCCTTTGCAGCTGCTCAATCTGCCCAATTTCCCGGTCTCCCAAAGTGAGGTGAACTGTGTTGTTTTGCCATACCAGCCCAGTTTCTTGAGCACCGTGTACCATATTTGAACTGTGTGCGCTATGGGTCCCAAGAGACGTCCTCTGTGAGTTTTGTTATAGAGTGCCCTTATGACCCCTCCTTCCCCCAAAACGTATCAGTCCATACAGAACGCAGGTTCTATCTGAGGAGAGCGAATTCATTGGTTGAGAACTATGAGTTGAGAGGCCCAAGCGTTTGCCTGTATATTTGGGAGTGCTATTCTACCATCCTCTGGTCAGTTTGTTCATGGCTTTACTGGATGGTTTCCCCTCCCATAGAAGGTTGGGCACTACCGAGTCTATTGCCTTGAAGTATGATTGGGGAACTTGAAATGGGGTGTTCTGCAGGCATAAAGAAATCTGGGTAAAGCCATCATTTTAAAGAGCGCTGCTCTCCCTAGTACTGTTAAAGGGAGGGACTGCCAGTGTTTGACCTCCCTTCGTAATCGTTTCAGTGGTCCTTGAAGATTTTTGTTCATGAAATCCTATGGTTTTGCTGTAATAAAAATCCCTAGATAACGGGAGCCTTCCTTCACCCCTCTCACCTCGCAGCCCCTTGGCATGACTGGGGGAGGGCCGTTCAAGACATATAGGATTGACTTGCTCCCATTAATTGTGTATCCGGAGTACTTCCCATAGTTCTCGAAGATGTTTAGTATTCAAGCACCGGGGAGGCCATGTATAATAGAACATCATCCGTGTACAATGATATCCAGTCCTCCCATTCCTCCATCCAGCGGAATCCATGGATGATGGGGTCTCTTCTCACCCAGGCTGCCAGCGGTTCCAGCACTAGGGAAAAGAGTAATGGGGACAGTAGACAACCCTGTCTTGTCCCCATCCCAGGGGAAACACATCAGAGTCTGCTATGTGCCACCACCCGCGCCAGTGGCTTTGTATATAATAGCCATACCCAGGACCTGAATTTGGGGCCTAGCCCCATGTGCTCTAGGACTGCTAAGAGGAATGGCCATTCGATCGTATCGAAGGCCATACGGGCGTCGAGGGCTAATATAATGGCTTCTTCCTGGATAGTGTGTCTATGGCCTAACACATCATGCAAGCGAAGCAGGTTAAGCTCTGTATCTGGGTGTACTAACTTCGTGATGTGGGGGGGGGGGGGGGTGTCAGTCTATTGGCGAGTACTTTTGCCAAAACTGTGTCCTCAGCATTGAGTAGCGAGATTGGAGGGTAGTAGGTGCATTCTTGGGCTGGCTTACCCGGCTTACAGAATGTTACTATTGTTGCCATACATTGGTCCCTGGGGCGCTCTCCCTCTTCTAAGCTGGCCCTATACATTTCTAGTAAGTGTGGCGATTCGATTTGTGGTTTTTTAGCACACAATGTATCTTAACGTGTTTTTCATATATTTTTTAGAATGTATGCGAATTAAAATCGATATATATGTATGGTCATCTTGATTGTTATGTTTTTGTCATGTTATTTGTTTTTGATGTTGGTACACCTATTTTAACCAAATGATAAATATGAATAAAATGAGTTCTTATATGTCTTTCGGTAGTACACTGAGTTTCCGTTTGGATGTATAAAACCTGATTTTCGCCAGGTATTTTGTTGCCTAGGATTTCTTATTACTTTCAGAGCCTGCCATTGACACCACGTTCTCAGCCTTCAAGCCTTGGCTGTTTGGAATGGACTATTCCTCCTAGAGCCGGACCAAGTCTGATTTGGACGTGGTTACTCCCCATCAGGACTGGCTCAGTGGGCAAAAATATGGACTAGGATACAACAAGAAGATATTGCCAGTGGCTGAGACTTATGCCAGCATTCCAACCATCGCCTTTTGTATGTGATGTCCTAAGAGCATCATGCATGTCCAGACTTGGATCCCATGATCAGTGTGCAATGGAAGCCAATCTGCAAATTAATGAGGATACAGAATAAGGCTAAAAATGGTCTGTGGCTCCTTGTGTACCGTGCAGGGAGGATATGGCCTGGCCATTCAGGTTAACTATTCTTATGGTAGGAGGACCAAGAACAGTTTGCATGGTGTTTTTCGCCGTCCCGAGTGGTAGAGCGCCCAAATTGCAACAGACTTGAAAACAGCCCTGAGTCAGTAGTTGAGACTTTTCCAAGCATTACATACATCACAGTTTGCTTTTTTTTGATATCTTAAACATATTCCAGTTTTAGTAGCTGGCTAATCAAAGCTTTTATCTATAACTTAAACAGCAACTGGCAGGCTAGACCTTTAAGTAAATATGGTACAATGGCCATCACAGGGGTCAAAGGGTGTGTATAAAATGTCATTTCTTGGAAAATTATAAGAAGTCAAAGGTTGTTTCATGTCCCTTCCACTACACTTAGGAGTTTAGTCATATAACCCCATCCTTCAGCCTTTAGTAAAAGCAAAGTAGAAACGCCTCACACAGCACAAAGAGGTCTCATTTATGCCACCTTACTGCAGCCACGCCATCACTACAATCTTAATTTGAAACGGTGTAAAGAATAAACCCAACTTACATGGCAGCCCTTGCAGACAACAATGGTACTATTAAACTGCCTGAAAAAAGAACACCACTCCCAAGAGAAACATGAGAATGTATTTGTCGGCTTAATGACTGATATGAATAAATCACACATCAGCAATCCGCAAGGTCTTTAAACATTAACACACCTCAGGCCTCTCTACCAGTTCATTTACAGAACATCAGTTCAGCGCCAGACAGTCGTCAATGCAAAGGTATAAGATCCCTGCAGGCGAATGATTTGTTTGAGGAGTTGTTTTCAATCTATTGGTTGTTATCATTCCCCCCCCCCTTGCAATGGACACGTTTGTAGTCAACAGATATTGGAAAGGGAGGTGAGAGCAGAGCGGTGAAATGTAAAAGAAATGGTTTGATTCAGTCCTGTTTTCTTGAAAGCTACAGAAATATTCCAACCTCTGAGATATGGACAGTACTGATAATCAGAGTGCAAGAGGCAAAACCGGGACGGGGAAGAGTGGGTGGGATAACTGGGTATTTGCTTGACTAGGACACCGCCACATTCCATCTCAAAGTAATCCATTGATTTTCTGGGTTAGGACACTGCCAGCATGAACGCTTAAAGTAGTAAAAGGATTCCCTTGGTGAGGACACAGCCATATGACTCCTCTAAGTAATGAAAGAGTTCCACTGGTTAGGACACGGCCACCTCCAAGTGTTAAAACTCTTCACCGGATTAGGACCCCGCTGCTATGCCACTTCGAAGTAATAAAGGGGAGTACTTGACTAGGACCTTCCGTCAAGCCACCTAATAACATTCAGCACCTCACTCCTGAAGGTGTCGACCTTTGGTCCCAGGGATTGCTCAGCTGGATGAAGATGCGAGAGCCCCATCACTATACCGATGGCTGCAAGAAGAATTTATTTAAACACAATCGTTGTTAGGACCCTAGAATGGGCTGGAGGTGGTCGGTCTCTCACCGCCCGGAAACAGGCAACATCTGAAACAAAGGACAGTGACAATGGCAGGAAGACAAGCTGTTGAGCTTTGAATGTGCTCTAAAGAATCCGAAGGAACAAGCTTGGTATGATGTACCTACGAAAGCCTTTCCAGACACCAGCTATTTCTACTCAAGCACCAGCTGCACTGATGAAATAAGTTATTAAAAAAAAACAGAACCAAAGCTACTGTACACACAGTGCTCTATTTTGAACTGGTCAGAGATACTGAATGTGTGGCTTCCACAAATTCCACATATGTAATACACATTTTGTTAACACTCAAGAAATGTGCGACCCCAGTTGCCAACATGCCCCACTTCAATTCAAACATACCCGTCTGCCATACAATCTCTCAGCCGATCAAAGCTCAAAGCAGTGAACAGGCATCACTTCATAGGGTTATTCTTGGCCCTTGCACCCCCAGGGACATCCGTGTTCAATACTTTGCTCTGCAGAGATCTGGGATTTTTGTCTGGGTTTGACAAATGTTAGACCAGAATGATATAAAAGATTGCTTTCAGAATCTGAGACCACTATTATATAAGCAGATTTCTAACTGAATCTTAGATCGCTGTAACATAAGGGCAGCTCTTTCAGAATCATAAACCCCCTAAGAGAGCATTCCTTATAGAATCCTGGACCACAATAAAATAGGCAATGTCTTTCAGCAACCTAGTCCATTGAAACATAAGCTGGTTCTTGGAGAATCTTTCCCCACTCAGTCCCGCAGCAAGGATGCCATGGGCCCTGGCGAAAGCAAGGAAAATGGCCCGATGACTACAGTAGGGTAGTAATATACAGCAATCAACAGGGTTTAATGGGCCCCAGTATTACTACACCTGCTGCGCCAATGGTAGCTTCACCCCTGGGATCACTATCATCCGGCATCCTACACAGTGTCACTGCAGCTGCTGGCCCAATGGTAGCTATGCCCCTGGGACCGCTATCATCCGGCGTCCTTTACAGTGTCACTGCAGCTGTTGCGTCAATGGCCGATATGCCCCTGGGACCGCTATCATTCGTGTGTCCTAGACAGTGTCACTGCAGCTGCTGCGCCAATGGTAGCTACACCCCTGGGACCGCTATCATACGGCGTCCTGGAGTGTCAATGCACATGCTGCACCAATGGTATACGCCCCTCGGACCGCTATCATCCAGCGTCCTAGACAGTGTCCCTGCAGCTGCTGCGCCAATGGGAGCTATGCCCCTGGGTCCGCTATCATCCGGCGTCCAAGACAGTGTCACTGCTGCGCCAATGACAGCTACGCCCCGGGACCGCTATCATTCGTGCGTCCTAGACAGTGTCACTGCAGCTGCTGCGCAAATGGTAGCTACGCCCCTGGGACCGCTATCATCCGGCGTCCTAAACAGTGTCCCTGCAGCTGCTGCGCCAATGGCCGATATGCCCCTGGGACCACTATCATTCCTGTGTCCTAGACAGTGTCACTGCAGCTGCTGCGCCAATGGTAGCTACGCCCCTGGGACCGCTATCATACGGCGTCCTGGAGTGTCAATGTACCTGCTGCACCAATGGTATACGCCCCTGAGACCGCTAACATCCGTGTGCGTTGAACAGAATTGCCCTCTTAATGCAGCAGTGGTCAGGTCCGCTATGACCCACATGCATTTACTAATAACTGGTTAGTTAAAGAGACGGATAAAACTGATGGCTGAGAGTCAAGGTGACAATACTATAGCAGAGGATTCTATCCTCTTACTTTATGACCTGTACCAGGAGCACCGCAGGGAAAGAGAGAGAAAACACTAAAACGGACACAAAGGGGCGGATTACGATGGTGGGCAGATCGCCATCGCCGGCCCGCTGTGGCGATCCGCCCGCCATCGTAAAGTGAATTACCCACTGCCAACTTAAGATGGCGGTGGGTATCGCGGCAGACGGAAAGTCTGTCCGCCGCTTTTCCGCCGCCGGCTGGGCAGAGCTGGGGCACATATATGATGGCGGTGCCTAGCAGGCACCGCCAGCCATATTAGGATGCTGGGATTTAAAGGCCTTTCCATGGAGGTGATGCCGCCATGGAAAGCCTGGCGGGGGATTTGATTTGGGGGCCTGTTGCGGGCACCCGGGTGGGGGGTGGGAGGCTGCACTTTGGGGGTACCTATGGTACACCCCTAAATTGGCATGCACAAGGTGGATGCCACATTGTGCATGGCAATACACAACATGGCTTTTTAGCAATGCGGCGGGTGCTGCAACCAGCAGCACCAGCCGCAATGTTAAAATGCCAGATGCGACAGCCGCGGTGTCAGTCGCATCATAATTGGGGTGGTGGGACCGCCGCATGGCAGGTGGGACGTCCCGTTACCGCTAGGGTGGCGGGCGGACTAAAGTCCGCCCGCCATCCTAATAACCCCCAAAATGTTTACCTTCAATGTGGTTCACACATCCTAGCAAAATACTTAAGCCACCTTGAGAGGGAGCAACAGCTCACGCATGCGCAGTTTGCTCTCACACCGATTGTCAACAAAGCGAAAGCAGTTTTTGCAGCGAGATGACAAGTGAGCAGGGTATATATTATAGGAAAATGTTAGGAGCATGTGATACACAAACGTTTATACCACACAATGCAGGGGATACGAAAGTCGAGTCATTGTATCGCACTGATAATAGCATTCTTTTTTTCCACCGCCAAGCCCACTCGCCACCCATTAGTAAAATAATGGATTCCTGTGTTCCCAATGCACCACAAGAATCATTCTGTTCTGCTCTGAATTGTCTACTTCTACTGAATTACCAGGGGCGGCCTTTCTAGGAAATGGTATGTTTATTGAACGTGTGGGCCTGCTATTCACTGTGTCACTGAAATGGAGACGAGCACAAATGAATAAATAATAAAGCATTGGTTTTCAGTAGCTTAAATCCTATTAGTGTTAGTACAATACTAACACTTATCTTTATACGGAATAACAGCTTAGTGATTTTTATATATACGATCCCATTAATGCAAAGTGCTTAGCTTACAAACAATTAAAACGGGCACAACCAACTAAAAAGGCAAAAAAAGACCTACTCACCAAAGTGAGTTAGCACAGACTTAACAAGCATTGCCAAAGCCAACAGGTCTCACCAAAGAAAGCTATTGGCTTTGGCAAAGATTTGTGGCCACGCTGTACAGCAGCGCGGATGCTTAGCTATTTGGCTAAAATTAGTTTGCAAAGTTCACATGACTGTTTGGTTGGGCCAAGTCTTCATGCAAAATAGCTAAAACTAAGGGAAATTCTAAGAAGTGAATTGACGTAATCAGTCATTCCAACAAAGCACATGAAATGAAAATAACATGGAGGGAAATTAATAAATGAGTAAGAAGGAAAGGAAGGAAGGAGAGAAGAGAAAAACGGAAAAATAACCTGGTCTGGCATTATGATGAATGAGAAATCTGAATCTCCTTGTAGGAACTGTACCACTGATAGGCACACATACAGCCAGGACTTACACTCGTCATGCACACACTGCATTCTACATGTAATATACCACTCACAGGTACACACACAGCCAGCACTTGTCATGCACACACTGCACCCTTCGTGTACTATACCACTCACAGGTACACACAGCCAGCACTTGCACTCGTCATGCACAAACTGCACCCTTCGTGTACTATACCACTCACAGGTACACACACAGCCAGCACTTGCACTCGTCATGCACACACTGCACCCTTCTGCACCCTTCGTGTACTATACCACTCACAGGTACACACAGCCAGCACTTGCACTCGTCATGCACACACAGCACTCGTGTACTATACCACTCACAGGTACACACAGCCAGCACTTGCACTCGTCATGCACACACAGCACTCTTGTGAACTATACCACTCACAGGTACACACAGCCAGCACTTGCACTCGTCATGCACAAACGGCACCCTTCGTGTACTATACCACTCACAGGTACACATACAGCCAGCACTTGCACTCGTCATGCACACACTGCACACTTTCTGTACTATACCACTCACAGGTACACACAAAGCCAGCACTTGCACTCGTCATGCACACACTGCACCCTTCGTGTACTATACCACTCACAGGTACACACACAGCCAGCACTTGCACTCGTCATGCACACACTGCACTCACAGGTACACACACAGCCAGCACTTGCACTCATCATGCACACACTGCACCCTTCATGTACTATACCACTCACAGGTACACACACAGCCAGCACTGGTCATGCACACACTGCACCCTTCGTGTACTATACCACTCACAGGTACACACACAGCCAGCACTTGCACTTATCATGCACACACTGCACCCTTTCTGTACTATACCACTCACAGGTACACACACAGCCAGCACTTGCACTCGTCATGCACACACTGCACACTTTCTGTACTATACCACTCACAGGTACACACACAGCCAGCACTTGCACTCATCATGCACACACTGCACCCTTCATGTACTATACCACTCACAGGTACACATACACCCGGCAGCACATGCACTTACCCTGCATGTACTCCACAGCCCTGAATCCTTCAGATACTATGCCACTCACAGGTACATGTACCTCCGGCGCATCATGCCCTTAACTCCTGGCGAAGGAAGTGGCCTTCCACCACTATGAGGGTATGCACCCGATGGGTACGGACAGCAATTGTATTCCTGCAGCATGACAAGATGACTAAAAGACCCGACTTATGGCCATCTTGAAAGGAAAAGAGGAAGGAAGAAACAAATGGACTAACCTGGTCTAAAGGGCACGGGTAAGATAGAGCCCTACACACTGTATGATGAAGAAGAACATGCCAAAAAAGTGCGACAGGATTGAGGAAGATGCTTCTTATCATGCTATTAAAAAAAGTTTTTCCTTTATAAAGAATAAGATGAACAGCAGCACGTGGGTTATCAATTTCCATTTTGAATTCAGTGACAAATAGTCTCCTGTCCATAGGCACAAAAGGAGGCAATTCATTATTATTGCCCCGACGGCAACCATTCATTTGCCTAAATCTTTGCACCACAATTGATGTTATAGTTCACCAGGAGCTTGGGAGGGAGTATGCCGAGGATACAATCATGATGGCTCCCTTTCTTCTGTGGTGTTCTATCTGGACTGTCGCTCATGCCTCGTTAAATAGAGAGATCATTAATGACTGCCTCTTCTGTGGGATTATATCAAAACCGAATTAACAAAGCTGGGTAGGCCGTCCCTTTTCCGCGACCCTTCCACAATGTGTAAAACAGATATATTGTGGGTTAAAACCACCTTTAAAGCTAGGTCGCGAGCCCTGAGGGAGGACTTTGAATTCAATAAACGGTCCATCAAAGAGTATGTGGAGATCCACCTTTCCCCATCCCTGGAGCCTTATCCTGAGTGGATCGATGGCTTCTGGAATAGGTTACTGCTCACCAGGTTTAGGTTAGGATTTGTGAGGTGGCACCTCGGCTTTTCCCTTGGCCAATTTGAGTCCTTAAAAGTCTTGTTATGTCCATTTGATGATACTCCCCGCAAAGTCTTTTGCAATGTATTTTTTTCTGCACATTTTTTATGGACCTCACAAAAAGTAGAAGGAAATCATTCATGTTTTAGCCAAATGGTCCAATTTCTGCATAAAAACCATATGCACCTTAATTAACTCACTTTGCGATCCTGGCACCGTGCACTGCACTTAATTTGTATTTATCTGCTCTGCAAGATAACCTGTGTGTAATTTGTTGCCCATTATTCAATTGATTTTTGTATTTGTGGAATATTGTCTGCTGCTGGTTTTCATCTTCATTTTTTTCTAACTTTTTTTATACATATATATTTTTCAAAAACGGTGGATTGTGATGTTTATCTTGTGTACTTTTATGGTCACATTGTACTCGAAATAAAGTGAATTTGTATTATACGGTCTTTAGTTTACATCCAAGAATTCCATTTCGTCTTCATGGCAATATGATGCCCAGTGCCGAGAGGGAATATTGTGTTAAGCACAGGTTTACCCCCAAACTTCATTGTCCATTATTCAGGTCAAACTTACTATTCACCACCTTTTATAGCGTACCTAAAGCGGTCTTCATAACTTCGCCACAATTCTACCTGTCAATAGCATATGTTTATGTGGGCAGCACTGTTCCACATCTCAGAAATGTCCAGGCTTCCATAGAACATATTTCATATACAATTGTAGATGTAATGTATTATCTATGCAAGAATATTAAATGTGTAAGACGAAATCTGGCATTACTTGTTACCTATTGCATGTCAGCACCCTGGCTCACTATATCCGTGATTTGTATTCCACAATCTCTCCTTTTTATCTTGGATTGATAGCTCTGGAATTGGATCCTGAGATAGCCCTTATAAAATGTAGACATGGTGACTGCTCCGAGTCAGAGAAATTATCTTCAACAATGTAGCAGATTCTGGTTGCAGGCCCAGGAATCCCTCGCTAGTGGAATAGGATTCCATACAGCAGAAAATGTCCCAAACATCCTCCCAACTGTGCCCAGGCATCATGAAAAGGGCAAAGAATGTACTCTTTTTATATGTCCCTCATTAACGTACATCCATCCACCTGCTTTAGCCTCCGGGTATAGTTTTCAGAGCTCTTTCAGTAACAACATCTCTGCAAAGTCCCAGGAAAACCTATATACACACACACACAGACACATGCCAGGGAGTGGTATAATCTTCACGTTTTGTAGGCAGACAACTTTTTTAGTTCCCCGTTTGCAAAGGCCGTTTTGACCATAAAAAAAAAACAAGCATTGCCATAGCCACTAGGTCTCGCCTTTGGGACCTTATAAGTGTTTATCCATGCAACAGTTGCATAACTAAACACTTATAAGGTCCCAAAAGCGAGACCTATTGGCTATGCCAAGCGGCCGTGCGGCCGCAAAAGTGAAAGTGATCGCGATAGCGATCAAACATCAAAGCGGCCCTGCGGCCGCTAAAGTGAAAGTAATCGCGGTAAAAGTGGAGCGCGCGCCCGCGCACATGCACTGTAGCTCTAGGATGGCCTGGTAGCACGTTTTGGAGCCCTCTCAATAAGTCTCGCCAGACCAGCGCATGCGCTGGGTCAGGCGAGACCTAAAAAAGGAGTACAATGGGCTTTGAGCCTACCCATTGGTTACTTTGGCTTTCTTGCAACTCTCATGTGCTTGTTTCTAATTCTATGGCTTTCTTTCCTCTTCTTGTGTTTGTCCTTCCCTTTAACATACCCTCTTTACTATCATTTTTATTGGGTAACTTGTATCCTTTCACAACTAAAATGCAGGGAACGACTTTTTCTTTAGGCAGTCACCGAGAATGCACATTTTCTTGCTCTGTCCCTCGTGTGGTGCATCAAACCCTCAAACACCCTCCCTGCATGCTGAGTGCTGGTTCCTCCTCACCATCCCTCAGCTTGTGTCATTTCCACCATAGCTTTTTTCCACTGCCCCTATCTAAAGCACCTCTGCAGCTGTGTTGTTTTATATCCTTGCCATTTTCCTAATGTGGGCTTAACAAGAGCATACAGAGGCCTACAGCTTTAACGTTGCTTAACATTGGTTGTCTGGATTGTCAATCTCATTTGCATGACTCTTATTCTATGACTTTCATTGTTCCACCCTGTCCCAGCATTGCACCTTTACCATTGTATCTGAATGGCTTGCTTCCATCCTTCCACCGCTCACTTTTAGGGAACTACTTTTTCCCCTTTTGGCTTAGCACTGCATAAGAGTGCATGCGTTTTCCAGCTCCCCCTATTGTTTTTTGCCCCTCCAAATAACTCCCCCATGCTGCTATCTCTCCCGTATGCATCTCACCTCCCCCTCAGTGTTGCTTCTCCCTCGTGAGCTGTTTTTCTCCTTCTCACCCACTCCACATTGCTTTTGACCCCAGCCTGCTTCCTGTTGCTTATCTGAAACCCTCACCACCACAGTTCCTTTTAAAAAATGAATTTATTTTTTAAAGTGCCAGGCAGCAAATTGTTGCCACGCACTCCGCCTTAAAGCACTTTTGGGTTACTTAAATGTAATCTTTTTTTATTTACCAATTCACTTTGGATCGGTGAATAAAAAAATGGCATCTGTGTCATTTGATAGACTTGCATGTTTGGTGACGCATGCACGCGTCTACAGTAGGATAAGGCCCGCCGCATCATCATACTCTTTATTTCTTTATTTTATTTTTTTACTTTTGGCCTTGCTGTACAGCCTCTTGCTGATGCTATACAGCATCATCTATGACTTTCCTTGTTCCACCCTGTCCCAGCATTGCACCTTTACCATCGTATCTGAATGGCTTGCTATACAGCATCATCAAAAGTCACTTGCAAAGCCAACAGAGCCTAAGGGCAAGACCCACTGGCCTTGCCAATACTTGCTTTCATTTACTGCTCCAAGTGGTGTCCTTAAAAAGGTAAATAAAATACAAATAAAACTGTACACACTTAAATCCATAAGAGGATGCATATAACGCATACAGAATGATGCGCCTGTCAACATGTGCGCATCCTTATGCTTTTTCTTTTTGACATTGCTGCACAGCATCAGCAAAAAATCATTTATTTTTGTCTCGTTGACAACGCTTTCAAGCATTGTCAAAAAGAACTGGTAAATCCAATAGTTCAAGAAGGCAAGACATATTTGCTTTGACTAAGCTTGTTATTATTGCTACCTTGCCAGCCATGTAGAAGGGCAGCATGCCTATTTTCGCACAGTCCATATTCAGGTCAATGAACTTCTTTCTGTCAAGATATTTTAGCAGAACCAGACCAGGAAGATGAGTCAAGTTTGTCTGTGCCAGAGTCCTAATAAGGAATATGCAATATTTAGATCAATTGATGTGGAGCCCAGAGAGGGCCCCATAGTCGTCTAGAAGATCCAGCATTTATGAAATGGACAGGCTGAAGATTTTGAAGTACACCAAAATATAATCTGCATACGGCGATATTCAATTCGTTGTGTCCACCCCTCATCCTCCAGTCTGCTATTCACATCCTTAACACACTAGCCAAGAACCTGATTACGAGGGCAAAATGGGAGTGCTGACAGTGAGTAACATCGAGGGGTGCCCGTCCCAGTGCTCAACTATATCACCCGTCTAGTTTGAAACCACACTTGTGGCCTCAAATATAATAATCTAATTCAGTCCAGCCTTATAGAGACCAACAGTGAAACTGTTAAGGACATGTAACATAAAATGTCACTCTACTGTGTGAAAGGCTTTGTCCATGTCTCAAGAAGCCACTGCATACTCGCCTTAGATCGTTCAGACGTACGTGTCAGTAAAAGTAGGTTATGTATGGTGTTCCGTCTTGAGATGAAACTCAATCGATCAAAATGAGTGACAGTGGTCAGTAGGATCTAAATTCCCAGGGTTCTTCATTGTTTTAGGGACCAGAACCACTCATCATATCAGTGACCAAGCCTCTAATAACATGTTCTCTAAGTACATTTAAGAAATGGCTAAATACAGCTACTTAAAATGCAGTGTTCCTCAACAGACCCGGTCTGACAATAGTGTGCCATGCACAGGGTTGATTTGGAAGCCCAAGAGAATGGAAAACACATATTGTAATAAATTAAGGCAAAACAGAGAGTGGAAGGAGAATCCATTGTAGTGATAAAAGTGAGAGGTAAGTGAAATAAGGCCCGATTGATCAAAAAGTAGAATGCCTGACAAAATATATACGCTACCAGTCTTACTTGAACGAAGGCAAAATGTCCATACATATTATATTCTGGTTTGTTAATGTAGTGGAGGGATACTAATTCTTTGCATCATACAACATAGTGTTCTCTGTTATTATATCAAATGCAAAATGTAATTTTCTACAGAAAATACTCTTGAGTGAGACAGAACATATGAGACACCAACCAAAATAGACAGATCACAAAGTTTACAGTAAATTCAATTTATGGATAGCAGAAGCAAGTTATAATTCCAGGTCTGAGTGGTCATGTAATGGAAGACAGGAAAGACGGAACTGGTGTTAGACCGTCTCTGCTTGTAGTCCCCACCAAACAAATTCATAAATCTTCTGAAATTAACGAGGAGCCTTTGTTTGCCTGGAAATTGTCACTGAGTATGGGGGAGACTGGAATAGGGTGTTAGAACAAACCTGAACGGTTCTAGCATCATTAGTGGGCACAGTCTCAACGAGCCTTTAAGAGCAGGATACAAAACCTGAGGCCATTATATGTTTGATGCCATTAAAATATGGCTGGTTGTTATTACATTTGTGACCAAGAGATACAGAACACACTCTAAAACAGATTCCATCTTTTTATTAGCTGTCTTCAAAGCTTGATACGGGTAGATGTCCTGAGAGGATTTCACACTAAGGGAACACATGACAAAGCTGTATAATAATCTACACGAGTTCCTCAAAAAAAAAAAAAAAAAAAAGAGGGAAAAATACCAGGAATATTTTAAGATGAATTTCATAGACCAGGTCATTCACAAAAGGCATATGACATCACAGAAAATAAATTCATGCAGCACTAAGAATATTAAAAAGATGAATTGTAATTACAGACATAGAATCTAATTGGATAGCCTCATGGTCGTAAAAAAGTGCAAAATAATGATACTACAAAATATTCACCAAAAGCAGAGCTAGTGAATGACAAGAAGACAACAACACATTGCTTACTGATGGTCACTCCATTCTTTCTCAGTGTGACAGATCTTATCACAGTTCTGCCTTAGGCTGAACAGGACCCTACTAGCTGTAATTCTTACAGTCTGCTATCACTTGTGTTTCATGTACGTTACATCAAACACAAACAATGACAACCGGAACAACTGCTAAGCAATCACTCAATGAAGGATGTCCTCCAATGTTTTTAAGCTAAATCCTCAAAATATGGAAGTCCTGGTTACCTCCTTCAGTACTGATCAATGGACCGAGATCTCTTGGCATTCGTCAATGTGCCCTCGTTCTGAATGTAAGATTCACCTTGGCTCTTTGGTCTCAATGAAACTCAAGGCCACCAAGGCAGCAAACAGTGGCTTACTTCAGCTCAAAGTTCTAAAGAAATTTCTCCCGTTTCTGACTTCCATATACTGAGTGTTAATGCATCAATCCAGTCAAGACTTGACTATACTAACTCCAACCACTTGGCTTCTTCTAGCAAACGGATTCAACATATTTAAATTGTGTAAAACACAGCAGCTCTCCTTCTGGCAGGCCGTGGAAAGCGAGACCATATTGCACCCATCTACAGGTCACTTCACTGGCCATCTGTACTTCACGTAATTACTTACAAGTCTATTATGATTTTACCCAAAACTGTTTACAGAGGTTTATAATGTTTCTTTCGTCCAAACGTTTGTAGAACAATCTCCTTAGAAACCTGTGTTCCTAGAACTTATTCCTTCTTTCTGTCCCCAGATCAAGAACAGCCACCTACAATGACAAAGCATTCGGCACAGTCGCAGCAAAAATCTGGAACTAGCTACCTCTAACCCCATGGATGAGGATTCTAGGGATGTGCAAGGTCCCCCACTGACCATGGAGGCCGGTAGGTGGTCCCAGACATCCCAGGGTGGAAAGCTTCCTAAAGAAGGCGCAGCGGGGGGAAAACAGCCTGTTGGTATGTTGAACCCGGAGGACATTTATCAACTGAACTCAACGGATTGGGATCAGACAGGGGTGGTAGCTGTTGGAAAATGGCCCTCTGAGGGGTCACCCTAAACTTTTAGCCTTCCTCCGCCTCCTTTTCTGACCATCTTTTTGTTGGTTTTAGGACTCTGAGCATTTTCCCACTGCTAGCTATTGCTAAAGTGCATGTGCTCTCTCTTTTCTAAACATGGTGTAATTGGAGTACACCTGTTTGGCATATTTAATTTACTTGTAGGCCCCTTGTAAAGTGGTATACCATATACCCAGGGTCAGTAAATTCAAACATCCAAATTAGTTTTTCACTACTGTGAGGCCTACTCCTCTCATAAGCTAGCATTGGGAATTTCTTAATACACTTTTAAGCTGCAATTCCTGATTAGAAAATAAAATGAAATGAAGGTTTCGTAGAGCGCATGTATGCTGAGGTGTCTTAGCGCTAGAGCTGTATGAAATCTTGAGCAGAGGCAACAGGCAGAGGCTAGGACTTGGAAGCAAGCAGCCATGCTTTTAGCGATATTTTAAACAGCTTTCTATTGGTTTGGCTTCTCAGTATAAAAGGCAGAGTGTTCCAGAGTTTAGAGGCCAAGTAGAAAAAGCTTCTTCCACCCAATTTTACAGTCTTCACCCTACAAATGACCTTCAAAGAGGCGGTCAATGACCTAAGATTGCATTGTGGGATATGTCATCTGATGCCATTACTGAAGTAAGCAGATCCCAGTCCATGGAGGGTCTTGTGAACAATGCACAAGGACTTGAATTGGATCCTCGCCCGAACAGGCAGCCAGTGCAGATCTCTACTACTTTGGGACACTGGACTGAATTTAGGGATTTTAAGCAGTAGTCGTGATGCCGCATTTTGAAGTGACTGAAGCTTGCGTAAGGTCATCTGGTTTGCCCCTAGATAGAGGGCGTTGCAATAATCTATCTTTGATACCACCAAGGCAACAATCGCTGTTTTCCTTAGCTCCATCAGAATGAATTAGGATCTTCACCAAGTAGAAACAGGATGATGTAATAAGATTGACCTGGTCTGACAAGGACAGCTGGTCGTCTAGAGTAACACCTAGACTTTTTACCTCCTTTAGTGGGGATGGACAGGGTCCGGCTACTTCTGGCCACCAAGAAGTGTTCCAGAAAGAAGTATTTTTACCGAATAGTACCTTCTCAGTTTTATCAGTATTCAGCTTTAAACAGTTGTCACGCATCCATCTGATAATGTGGACCATGCAGTTGAATTTTATTGCCACGTCATCTGGTTTTGATAATAAAGACACCACTATTTACGTGTCGTCTGCATAACAGCAGTAAAGCCATGAGAGCGGAAACGTTTAGCCAGTGGGGTAAGGTAGACATTGAACAGAGTTTGGGATAGCGAAGATCCCTGGGGTACCCCGCATGGCAGGGGGGTTATGATGTGATTTGTGTTCTCTCACCACCACAGTATATTCTCTGTTCGCTAGGAATGATTTAAGTATATTGGAGGCATCACCTGTGATCCTCATTTCGGATAAATGCTGGAAGAGTATTTGATGGTTTACAGTATCAAATGCAGCTGAGAGGTCTAGCAAAATTAGTATTGCCTTTCCTCCTCCATCTAGCTGGATGCGGATCTCCTCGGTGGCTGCAACAAGTGCTGATTCTGTACTATGTAAGGGCTGAAATCCATGTTGTGCAGGGTCCATTTTGTCGTTTGTCTCTAGAAAATTTAGCAGGTCTCCATTGAGGGCTTTTTCAAGAATTTTTGATGAAAACGGCAGGCAAGAGATTGGCTGAATTTTTAACCTCCGTAGGGTCTTGCAAAGGTTTTTTCAAGACGGGCCGTGCTAGAGATTTTTTCCAGATATTTGGAAAGTGTCCTGTATCCAATATATTATTTAGGAGAGGTGCAAAGTGGCCTGTAATGGTATTAGAAACCACAAGAAGGACCATTGCTGGACAGGGGTCCCGTGGGGATCCGGATTTAGTTCACAGTATAAGCCTCTCCACTCGTTCGGGCGTGAGATAATGTAACTTTTCTAGGCGAGCTTGCATAGTAGCCTCGGTCTGATCTGGATGACCCAGCTCATCTGGGCTGTCCTCAGCTAGATGACTGAAGAAGTCATCATATACGTTTTTTACTTTGTTATAAAAAAAATCTGCTAGTTTATCACAGAATTCTGCGTTGGGGTGAATTGTTTACTTTAACCAAATTTCGATGAAGTACTGACTGTTTTAAAAAGCTCTATGGCTGAATTTTTTGCAGAACTAATTTTCTCAGTAAAAAAGTGTAGCTACATCATGTTTCATATCTGGGTTTCTGTCCAGTAAATCACGCTCAAAAGAAGATGGCCCTCAACAAGAAAGAGTTATGGAGGACTCTAGCTAGGGAGTACATTTCATTGCGATAACCAGCCAGAGTGGTCAGTCTTCTGACATCTTCAATTTGGGTCATTTTTCCAGGAACGCTAAACTATCAGGCCTCATAGAGGCTGAAGGTGGCCCATCTCTAGAAAGGTAAATCCTATGCAGCTTATGTATTCCTAATGGAGGAGGCCAGAACAGAGATCCAGTGGTGGTTAGTCCACATGGAAGCCTAGAATGGCAGAGGAAATTTCGGCTCAGCTCCAGATACGGTTATATAATTGGAAGCAAGTATTTTGAGTTGGTGAGCCCGATGTGAGGACGTAACCACTGGGGCCCAAAGGCGCAGCAGGAAAGGGAACCACATATAAATTGCATGGAGCTGCATGCAGGATCACGCTCAGTAAAGTACTCCTCAAGACACAGTGTGGCGTCATCCTTCTCAAAATGGACAACATACTGTTGGTCTGATACATAAATGACTCCGAGAAACAAAGCTGAATGTCTAGGAGGAACTTGCCAAAGACTTTTGCCTAGACAGGAACATTTTAGTCAGGACTGAATACCTACCAGGAAAATTGAACCTCATAGTAGACAGTACTTCCAGGTATCTGAAGGATTTCAGTGCTTGGAAGTTCAATCCCTTCCTCTTTCAAATGACCATGGGCATCACGCCTCAATCACCAACTACCCTACTTTTTCAGTTGGAGACCGGGAGCGTTGGCATGAGCAATGGACACATTCATAAAGGATTGGAGCCAATTTCTAAAGTATGAATTTTCTCCCTTTTTGATGATCACCAGACTAACTGCACAGGTCAGGAGTACACCTAACTGGAGATTGCAAGTCTGGTTTCCAGAACAGGGACATCAACATGGTTCTACGTCTTCTGGAGACTTAGCAGGATAACAGTTTTTATCCAGAAAACAACTATCAGGTAAGCTATCAATGCTTTTGTGTCTGATCTCAATTAGGAGAGTTCCTCATAAGAGAGCGTTGAATGTGTCATCCAAAGTGTTCACACTGGAAGGTGTTACAATTATGGTGTCTAGGACATCAAGTCCAACATGTGGATGGTTCAGTATCAAACATTCCAAGACTATCCGAAACCATGTATGGTGAGATGCATCAGGGCCTATGAGGCTATGACAGAGGAGCCTCTAGTACCAGGCAGCTTGATTACAATAAAGAAATGTTTTAAGCCTGTATCTTCTCCAACGATCGCTAGATGGGTTAATTGGATGATGAGAGAAACAAGCATTAATAAGTCATCTTTTGGAGCTCACACGATACGAGGGGCTACGGCATCTAACGCCTTCTTGGTGAGAGGGCATTTTGAGGGTGGTAGACTGGTTATCAGATTCAACATTTAAGAAGCTATACTTGAAACCAATGAGGAGGGTAGCATCATTGGTAGTTTGCAAGATTTAAACATGCATAATCTGAGCCTCTGGTCCTGACATAGAACATAAATTCCTAGCTATGGTAAGGGAAAGTTAAAATTCTGTTGCGATGCGATGGCAAGAATTGTCCCATCTGGAATTGGACATTGTCAAATCCACACCAAGGGCTGGAATGGGGTTCATCTTATGGTACAAGTAGCTCACATTGCTTATGTTTTAAAGCATTTAATGATCCGAATATTCTGCCTATGAAAGTTGAATGTGATTGACTGCGTTTTGTTACAACCCTGTATACCTCATGCTTAAGTGAAGTTGATGATATATGTTAGTATGGTTCTTGAATGTTGAAACTCAAATTTGGTTTAATTTATATGTGCTGAACAGAAGCAATATTATCAGCAATGGGAGCATTTCTGTTTAGTTTTCGTATGAAGAAAGAGGAAGTGGTTTTCCTTGTGGATGTTCTGATGGGAAGGACAACATCCATGGTTGGTGAATATTTGTTTTTGTACGCTACGGTTCAAGAGATTTGTAGCTCTACACTATGATATTGTGTTTTCAAGTTAATTGTGGCCTGCTGAAATAAATAAAGAAGGTTAAGCATAATAAATGCTTTATTGTATCTAATAGAATTAAAAGTTTCCTGTAAGACACCTAGAAAAAGTTATATTATGATTTCTTGGATCTAGGAAGAGATTTCCAAACAAAACCAAGAAATATAGGAGGTTCTCCCAAATCATTACATGGCAGTACTGTGCTAATATATGATACCCAAATATTTAAAGAACTTTCAGAACCTATCCCACATGCAGTTTGAGTTAGAAGCGCTAAAAACCATTACATCAGTATGACTAACCAGGAGAAATCTCTGAAGTCATTTGGGTCCTAAAACTAGGAAGTTCATTGTGAATGGAAAAATCATTGAGAAGGTGCCCAATTTTACCTATTTAGGTAATGTTTTTAACAACAAATTGAGTTGGAATAAACTAATTATGACAAGGGCCCAACAGACCAGTAGAATAACAGAGGGGCTGTTTCGTTTTGCCGGTAAATTGGGACATAAACCGGTTACAGAAATGATAATTTTATATAAATCCAAATGTTGATCTGTAGCTACTTTTGGGGCCGGAGTACAGGGTTATCATAAGAGTCATCAGATTCAGGTTTTAGAGAATACATTTTTTTAAAGGCTTTTAATGATTCAGAGTAGTACTTCAACTTCATTTTGTCATTCAGAGGTGGGCCTAGAGTACGTGAAAGATAGGATAAACATTGCACCCCTTATCCTATGGGGGAAAATCTGGTCTTCAGAGACTTTGACATTCGCTAGGAGTATCCTTAAAGATTGTATTAATCTGGATAATGCAATGTCACTCTCTTGGCTGCATTATGTAAGGGATAATTTTTATAAGATTGGCCTAGAGGAATGTTATAATAACCCAGATACTATTGAGTCTAATATGAAAATGATTATAAAAAATGCATACTGCACTGAATTAAGGATGTCAAACCAGGGTAGGGGGATGTTAGATGATGGGGCACTAAGTCCCCAGCAATTTAATTGTCTTTTATTTCGCATGTACAATCACGTTTTCTGTTGACCAGATTTTGATTGAGAACACTGCATTTTTTAGTGGCCTATCCTAAACAGGCTGGCTGGTGTGAGAGACCAGCCCCCTGTCCTTAATCTGGCCAAACAGAGTACAATGCATTTTATGTTGTTCTGCTCCCTGTATAAATACCCTAGAGCACATTTTATTAAACCTATATTGAACGCTATTAGGCCCTGCTCTTATCAATAGGGTTATGCCTATTTAAGGGCCCTATCTACGGCTGTAATCTCTAGAGCAGTACTTAGTTTTATTAGAACTGTATTTATAATCTGGAAACATTATGAAGTGTGAAAATGAATCTACTTTTATTTTATTAAGAATTATTTTCTTTTTACTCAACTGTACAAACTGTGGTGGGGATAGCTATGATGATTTTTAAATTGATTCATCTTGCTAGTTTATTAAGATCTATGGTACGGAATATGTGTGACTTTTGTAATTGTTTTTGTGGATACTAAATTCTTAGGTGAGGTTACCATTTTAGGAATCAAACCTGAAAGGATGTTATTTAATACATTTCAAAAAATTGTTTTTGAAATAACATGTTTTAAGAGTTGTTAGAAATTGGGTTTCTGGTTGTCAGAGTATGCACCCTGTACAAGCAGGAACCACCACTCTAGTCAGGGTTAGCTAGATGCACACTAATAGATAACTTGTTCTCACTCTCTGGTAGCTTGGCACATAACAGTCAGACTTCTTTAAAGAGGTAATGTGTGAAGTATTTGTGCAATACACACAGTAACTCAATGAAAACACTACAAAATACTCCACACTGGGTTAGGAAAATATAGTTATATTTTTAGGAGTAAAACAAGATCAAAACGACAAAACATCAATAAGCAGAACCAAAGTTATGAATGTTGAAAGAATAAATCAAAAAGTTTAGGAACATATAGAACTTAGGAGTTATCTGAGGTGGTGCTGAACCGGCGTAAATCCAAATTTCAGGCTGACCGCGATGGAGGGCAGGCTGGCTACAGGTTTCATGCAGGTCCCACTGAAAAAGTACCTTAGATGGAGCAAGCGTCGAAGACTTGATGCGTTGGTTCTGATGTGTGCAAGCGATGAAGGGTTCACCGACTAACCCCTTCGCAAGGCAGCTGCTGCATCGTCAACGGGCCCACTGTCCATCATCATCGAGCCATGCAGTCAGAAGTAATGTTGTCGATCGGCTCCTGCGTTGAAGGACAATATGTCGGTTCCCATTGGCGCGAAGTTGTCACTGCTTTGATTTTGTCGGTTCTGCGCAGCTTGAGTCACCTTTCAAGGGCCCAGGACTGTATTGGCACCACTTGTCAGGGCAGGACTCACAGATTTCAGAGTCCAAGTGCTGTTGAAGGAAGTCTTTGATGGCCCTGAGACTTCAAAACATGGAGTAAGCCAGCAAGCGCTTGAAGTCACTCTGGGTTCAAGTGAGATGGGGGGTCCAGTCCTTGTCCTCAGCAGGGCAGAGATCAGCAGGCAGCAGGGCAGCACAACAATGCAAAAAAGTAGTTCTTCAAGAGCAGCAGTCAAGGAGAGTGGCAACTCTTGTAGCACAGCAGTCTTTACTCATGGCAGCGTTTTTCACAAGTGCAGTAGGGTACTTTCTTAGTAGGGTCAGAGCACTAGTACTTCTACTCAATTGTGCCTTTGAAGTATGGGCGACTTAATAAAAAAAAAAAAAGTTTTTGAAGTGAACACAGGCCCTTTCAGCCCTCTGGGTGGGAAACAGGGCACTGCATCTTCAGGTGTGTCAGCTGCCCCCTCTAGTCCTGCCCAGGAAAAGCTATCAGAATGCAGATGGGTTCTCTGTCACACCTACCCTTCCTGTGTATGTGGCTGTCTAAAGGGAATGCACAAAGCATAGCTGATGCCCACCCAAGACAGACTGCAGGCACACAGAGCAGTAGGAGCATTGAAATGCCCACTTTAAAAATGAATAGTTTTTGAAAATCAAGAAAAATAGTTTGAATAAGAAGGTAAAATAAAAATACCTGATCAAACAACTTCAGGAATGTGTTTGGTCTTCACGTTATTTCAATAACGTACATAAATTGTTAAGGTCCAGGTCATTCCCTTTTGTGCACAATAGTATGTCCCTACCTGGTCCTTGTCCTCTTTGGGCCTAACTCCTATATTGAATCACTTTTAAAAAAGTGCCATTTCTATATTAGTTAAGTTAAATCCCACTTTACTGGGGCATGCAAAACTTAAAAGTACATGTCCTACCTTTTACTTACATAACACCCTGCCTTATGGGCTACATAGGCCCAGCCTTGGGCCTCACTTGTTGTGAAATAAAAGGGGAGTTTAAGGTTTGGCAAGTAGTTTTAAATCCCAAGTTTTAGTGGCAGTAAACTCTGCACACAGGTCCTGCAACAGCAGGCCTAAGACAGGTTTGAAAGGCTACTTGTGTGGGTGGCACAATCAGTGCTGCAGGTTCACTATTAGTATTTAGGTTACAGGCCCTGTGTATATGGTATACCACTTTACAAGGGACTTACTGGTAAACTAAATATATCAATTGTGTATACAGCAATTTTACCATGTTTAAGGAGGAAGCACATGCATATTAGCACTGGTAAGCAGTGGTAAAGTGCTCAGAGTCCTAAGGGCAACAAAAAGTGGAGGTAAGCAGGCAAAAAGTTGGGGGGGGGGGGGGGATTGGGACGGTCAGGGGAAACCATCCATAGAATGACAGGTCTAACAAGAATAAAACCGCAGATGGAAATAAAATGTTCATTCTTCAATTGCTAAATAAAAAGAAACACTGAGAAGACAACAACACGTGTGAAATAGGTTTAAGAAAGCGGGCTGTTGTAGCGTTAATAGCCTAGCAAATTCACCTTGAAAACACTTTGTATGCAGTGTTTATGCTAATAATAATATACATGCAATATCTATATCAATTTAGAAAACATCTGCCTGCAACAAAAGGCTGTTTATTTTTATGCTGTGTTTAGAGTCCTTGGATAGAAAAATGGAACCAAGGCTAACAGCCTGCTTAACTCGCATCAACTGAAAAATAAAGCATCATTTAAAATATATCGGATTCGGAACAATAGAGAATGTAGTTTTTGTTCAAACATTGCTTAATGAATTCTACGCATCAAACGACATTCCATGAAAGGCATATTATTTTATAAAAATATTAATAAAATGACTTAATAAAACACCTAGTTACTTCTACCTCAGTTTCCCAGTGCTAAGGTCTCACTCCCAAAGTCTGAACTAACAGCATGCTAAGAAGAACAGCTTTAATCAGCCGACCTAAACAACCGGGTCTTTAGATTTTTACAGAGCGATAGTTCAATTTTTTTCCTGTCTGAGTGAAAGGGTGTTCCACAGCTTTGCTGCTAAAAAAGTAAAGCAGCACAGTCCGGTGCGTGCTCTCATTACGATGGGAATGCATGCCAATAAAGCTCCTGCTAATCTTAAATTCCTTCTAGGGGAGTAGGGCTTAACGAAAGGATGCAAATATCGAGGGCCTTGTTGTTAAGAACCCTATTGCAGTAGCCAATTGCTTTACAAGAGAGCATTTTCTTCATTGGTAACCAATGAAGTTTTGAAAGTGCAAGGCCCATTGGAGGAGACCACCTAGGGAGGTTAAGCAGCAACCGAGCTGCGGCGTTCTGTACGCGTCAAAGTCTCCTCAGCAGAGACTCTCATGTGTCAAGACATTGCAGTAGTCCAGCCTGGACGTGAACAAGGTCTAGACTACTGTCTTTCTGGAAGCTTCGAGGATCGTTATAAGAGAATTAAGGAGTCTAAGCACCAGCCTTCTAAGGATGTAATCTCGCTATCAAAAGAAAGCCTACCATTGAACCAGGTGCCAAGGTTTTCGACTTTAGGCTTTGAGGCAGGTAACTGTCCAAGCAAGTTTGATCACTGGGTGGAGGACCAACGCGAAAGCTGTTTACCTAGGATAGGAACCTCCGTTTCCCGGCATTAAGCCTGAGACAACTGAGGTCCATCTAATCTGCCACATCAGACAGACAGCTCCTTAACCGAATCGCAGCGTCAGCTACATCATGTGACAGGGTAATATTCAACTGCATATCATCAGCGTACAATACAATGCTAAAACTGTGATGCTCTATGATATCAGCCAGGGGGCGCATGTAGAGATTGAATAAAGTAGAGCTCAAGGAAGAGCCTTGAGGCACCGCCCGCATGCAGCGGAAAAACCTAAGATTGAAAAGTTTTTTGTGCCACCTGAAAGGTGTGATTCTGCAAGAAAGAAGCGATCCACAGCAAGGCTTTATCCACAGCAAGGCTTTATAACCAATCCCACAGCTCCACAGCCCTTCAAATTGAAGACTGTGGGACACAGGTTCAGAGGCCACGCTAAGGTCCAGCATTAGCAGCACTGCAGTGTTACCCTGGTCTACAATATGACAGATCGACCTAGAGGCGAGTAGAAGTGCAGACTCAATGCTGTGTGGGGGAGGAAGTCCGACTGTCCTATGAATCAGCTCTTTTGCCTCATTAAAGGACGAGAGCTGCTGATTTACATATTTCTCTGCCACCTTTGAGGAAAAAAAGGAAGCAATGAGATGGGCCTAAAGTTTTCAGGCTTGGTGGGGTTTAGAAGTGTTTTTTTTACGGAGTGGAACTATTGTGGCATGTTACCAGCGCTGGGGGACCTGGCCCACCTTAAAGAAGCTTTTGAGGAGTTCACAGAGCACAGGTAATATAGCTGCTGTTCTTCACTCCAGGACAGAGGAAAATGCAGGGGAACCTGACTTAACATTTGTTAATAACGGGGACAACTCCTCAGATGTGATAGACTTAAAAGCCGCCAGTCCTGAGCTATCATCTGGGGATTCAAAACACATATTAAGACAGGGAGCGTCTCTAGCTACCTCTGGGGAAGTGGACTAGATGAAAGCGACTGTCAGATAAAAAATTAAGAAATTATATTGCAGCATTCCTCTGAAGGCGGAGTACACGCTGAAACTCGATACAAAGAAGATAGCAACTTCACAATTGATAAGATTTCTCAAGGGGGTTCTGAACTGCCTCAATTTTACCGGTATAAAAGGCGTGGCTGGTAGACCTAACATGCCTATGATAGTCCTTCAGGGCTGACCAATAGTTGGCCTTATCAGTAGAAATAAAGTTCCTGCACCTTAGGCATAAGCATTTTGTTTTCACAACAAGTAGTTCACTGAACCCCTCCGCCGAAGGTTTGGGTCTTCTAATGGTGTGATCTGCCAAAGGTGTAATTTGGTCAAGTGTACCCATTATCCATCCTTCCACCTGGGCATTGGCTGTATCTATGAAATCCTCTAGATTAGGACGATTCATGTTCAGAGCTTGAGTAAAAACAGCAGAGGTCACCTTACCCATATCTGTGTCCTGACCGGCTGACCAGGAGCAGATATAGGCGGCGATTTGGCCATAGAAACCTGAAAAGGTTTGGCAAGATGATCAGACCACAGAAGTGAAAGAGATTATTCCACCACTAAACTAGTCAAATTCGAAAAAATAGGGTCCAGCGTGTGCCCAAGCCTGTGTGTCTGGGGAGAGAACCAATTGAAATAACTGAAGAGCCTCTAGGTCCGGGACCTGCGAGTCTGCCGAAGGGCATGCAGAGTCATCAAAATGAAGCCTGAAGTCTCCAACAGAGAAGCTTAAACAGCATAAAACAAATAGCCGCAGTGTATCTGCTAGGGATGCCATAAAACTAGCAGCGGGGCCTGGCGGGAGATATAGCAGAAATCCAGCTCATGTGAAATTACTGTGAAAGGTGAGAGAAAAGAAGGCTGCCTCACATCCTTCAATAGGTAATTCTGTAAGTGTGCACAGGACAGACTGTTTAAAAATAATGGCAATCCAACCCCCCTTTGTGATTGCCTATCTAGTCTGAAAATCGCATAACCTTGGGGGATGGCTATAAGTAAGTCTGACGCAAAGCTTTTAGTCAACCATGTCTCCGATAAGAAAATTGCATCCGGCAGATGATCAGTTAAAAAGTCGAACACCTCTAACTTATGTTTGACTAATGAGTGACAGTTAAGAGAATAGAAACATGCCATTTGAGGGAGTTGCAGGTTCACACTCCCTTTAGTGCTAAGTGCCAATGAAGCCAGGTGTGCAAACCCACACTTACCACACAGGGGATTCGAATGAGTCAAATCCAGTATATGGCGACAGGCTTCTGAGATGAAACGGGCCAGTTTCAAAAGCTTTATAGAACTGTACTATTTGCGGGCTGACCCAAAACAAGCAAGGGCTCTGGGCCCTGGACTCTGGTGCTGTCCAGGCACGGACATTTTTGCGTTAGATGCGCCTTCGGCGTGGCCGTGCATCTAGCATGCCTAATTAGCCCGCCTCTAAAAAGGTGCATGGCTATGGCATGACAAACAGCGACAACCGTTAGGGGGTGCCAAGAGAAATTAAACTGGAGCCCAGCAGCTCCGCTCCTGGCTGGAAGGCTTCCCCACCATGAAAAAGTACTGGCAAAAACAAATGTATAACAAAACCCAAAGGTTATCAAATAAAAGCATAAACACATTAAAATCAGTGAGGGTAGCCGACCTAAGATGGCTCCCATACCCAGTGGAGCCAGGCAACTCCGTGCACACCAGAGCGCTGTGCAAGGAAATAAAAACTGGCAACAATGTATCTCCATACAGAGTCCACCACTCCTCATGTGAGCTGAATTCCGCTCATGAACTTAGCCACATGGAAGCAGTGTACTTCTAAACATATGTCCACCTTAAGAAATCAAGACAAGCAAGGCCGCACTTTAAACAATTTCAGCCCTTTGAATTATGTAATGTAATAAAGCATCCATCACCCTGATTTCCGTGACTTCAGTTTTATTTTCAATTAATCTGCAAGCAATTGCTTTTATTTTCTCTAAATTCAGCATTTATTTCTAAATAAAACAGTTGAGTAAGCACGACGTTTGCAAATGAGCCAGATAATTAATGAATGCATGGCTAGAGAAGTGAACATGATTTATTAGATATCACAATAAAAAAGCGTAATGCTAGCTCCCGCCATGTGCTTAATTTAAACTAAACTGCTGTCTCTCAACCGAAAACTGCACAGTTGGATGGCAAACACAAACTCAACCCTCAACATCCTCACGAAACAGAGCTGAGATGGATACATTTTCCCACCTTGTAAACGAGTACGAGCGAGTCTGAATATTCCGACTTTATGTGTCTGGCAGGCAGTTTGCATGGGAGCCCCTTCGCCTGCCATCTATCCACCCCTAACTCTAGACTGACCACTTAACATATACCTCACAGAGCCGAGGAGATGGCTCAGGAAGTTGAATGTCACTGTGATCTACTGTAACCTGTAGGTCAACAATTTTAATCCCAACAAGCCCAACTAATCATTCCATTCTTTTTATGCTATAAATTGAGTACATTTTAAGTTCTGTAATACTAGCACAGCAGCACTAGCTACAGCGGATAGAAACAGCATGACTGCGGTAGGAGGCACTATATAAAACCAAGTTATTATTATTGATGAAAATCACCATACTAAAGTTTTTTTGCTCGCAGTAAGCTTAATTTGTTGTCCGATCCATCTCAAAATTTTGATTATGTTCATCAGGATTTGGACATATCAATTCTATATTTAAATTTTGCGTACCTCGATTGAATTTAGATGCCAAGAATGCTTTGCGAATTCAATTCTACTTAAGTACATTATAAGTAAGTGTCAATGATCTACCTTTACTTAAGCAGTGGTTGATATGTTGCATTAAAGCAGCCACCCAGTGTTTTTCATCATATTTCAGGTGGAGCTAGCAATGGGCTAATTTACCACTAGGACAGACCTGTAATTTGACATCCTCCATAATGCTGTATTGGAAACGTTCTGAACAATGTCTGCCCTTTAGCATTTGTTTACCTTTAGATGATGTGCCTTTCAACCTCCAAATAACCCGGTGGAACAGGCCTGCCGTCCGGGCAAGCTGCCTGAAGAAATCCAAAGTGGGATCAAAGTCGTATCTAAAAATAGATACAAACTATGTGTTTCTTTACATTTTTCTGGGTCTATGTGCTACTGGAATGACAAAGGTAAACAAACAAAATCAGCACAATTAATGTTTACAGCATTTTGACTTGTAGGATTGGAATGTAATGTCACAGCATACCCACCTCATAGGTTTCTGTGGAAGAGAAAAGCCCCACAATCTAAATGTAAACCAAAGCTTAAGGGCAGACATTGCTGAAAGGGGTATCATTATGGATGATTTCCAATGAAAGCGGATAATGGATCCAGGAGCGATGTCTATTCTATAAGAATGCCACCAGTCCAGGGCAGGATGTCGGAGTTTTTATCACCTAATGACTCAGAGTTAACAGATCTTTTTACCAAGAATAAATGAGGCTCCCCTCTGGATGCCTTCCCCCTCAGACTGTGAGGAAACTAAGAACTATCCTAAGCCCCATCTATCAGGAGCTTTTTTCACCTAATTTAACTCTAGGATAGTCCCCCACCTCTTAGAAAAGGGTAAGTATCATCCCCCTTCTCAAGAAGCCCGTTGCAGATCCTGAAAATCTAGCTAATTTAAGACCAATACCACTGGCCCAGGGGTCTCAAGGACCATGGAGAAGATTGTTAACAGCCTACAGACGACTTATTTGAACACATTTTAATTTGCTTCATCATCACAGTCTGGCTTTAGGGCTCTTCACGGTACGGAGACAGCACTTACGGAATTAACAGACTTCATTGAATTTGCGCTTGATGCTGTTCAGAATGCAGCCTTAATTTTACTGGATCTCTCAGCGGCGTTTGACACGGTCTCTCACAAGAGCCTGTTACATTGTCTGATCATCATTGGGGTGGTGGGGCCTGCACTAGCTTGGTTGAGTTCCTACATTGAGCATAGAGAACCGCAGAGTGGCTAAAACCGTTTTATTCCGAGACTAAAACCCTCCATTGTGGAGTGCCACAGGGTTCAGGTCTGAGCCCCACACTTTCTAATATCTACATGATGCCACTAGCATACCTTATTGAATCCCTTGGTATCCAAGTGGTACCCTATGCAGATGACACTCCGCTCTTGATGACCTACGACAATAATATGTTAGATGCCAGCTCTACATTTCGGTGTGTATTAAAGCAGTAAAGGAGTGGTTTAAAAACTACTGCAATGCAACCTGGAGAAAACTGAGGTTTTATTGTTTGGGCTGGTTAGGGGTGTGACCAGCATGCTGGACCTCTCCGCCCCTCCTACAGAGGTTTCTAAGAATCTTGGGTGTTTATTGATACACACCTTTCCTTTAAAGTCCAGATCACATCTGTGGTTTAAACTCCTTGCTGGATATTGAGGATGCTGAAGAAGGTTTTGAACCTTCTCGTTTGGGATGCCCAGAAGGCAGTAGTCCAGGCTTTAATTCTTTCTAGACTGGATTATGCCAATATTCTGTACCAAGGAGTTCCAGATTATTTAATTAATCGATTACAACCGAGTATGGCAATTTTCTGTTCCATAGGCGACCAAAATTTACTGACTCTATTGAGCTTGGTGTGGCACACCTCTGTGTCAGAGAATGCAAAATATCAAATATTTTGGTCTGGTCACAACCAAACAAGTAAATTCTGCATACCCAGTCCGTAGCCACTAGGATGACTTTGGACCGGTCAGTCCTGATCTTCTTGAGAACCCAGGGCAGAAGTGTTATCTGCGGAAAGGCATATATGAGTCCAGAGTTCTGCTGGAGGTGGAACGCATCTCTGAGCGAGAGACGCCTTGTAAACACTAACGCACACAAATGCTGACTTTACCCGTTCTCTGCAGCGGCGAAAGAATCAAGCCAAGTTTCACCCCATTCGCAGAGGAGACCTTGTGCCACCTCTGGGCGTAAGTGCTACTCGTGATCCGTGAGGCACCAATGGCTGAGTTTGTCGGCCCTGGCGTTTAATGAGCCTGCTAGGTGGTCCACTACCAAGAAGATCCCTTGGCGGTCTAGCCATTACCAGAGATACAAGGATGTCCTGGAACAGGGTCCATGACTCCAGCCCGCCCTGGTTGTTTCAGTACCACATGGTGGTGCTGTTATCTGGGAGCATCTGTACCAGCCTCACTTTGATGAATGTCAGGAAGGCTTTCAGCGCAAAGTGGATGGCCCTCAGCTCCAGAAGGCGGATATGGTGCTGGGACTCTGCCAGAGATCAGAGGTCTCTGATCTTCACAACTCCCAGGTGGTTGCCCTAGATGAGAAGTGACACATCTGTCACCACTGTCAGCTCTGGATGGGAAGGGTAAGGGTTCTGCTGCTGATCCAATCTTGGTCTATTAATCACCACTGCAGATCTTTCGCCATCTCCTCCTAAATCTGAACGTGGTCAGAGAGGTCCCCTTGATGTTGGGCCTACTGGGACTTTAGATCCCACCGCAGAGTCCACATATGCTACCTGGTGTGCTCAACCAGCAGGATGTAGGAGACCATCAGTCTCAGATTCAGCCTCACTGAAATCCAGACCCCAAGCTGAAAGATCAGGATCATAGCCTGGATATCCCGAACTCTCTTTCCTGGTGGAAAGGCATGAAACAGGACGGTGTCCAGAATGTCTCTGATGAAAGGAAGAGTATAAGAAGCAGTCAGGTTTGACTTCAGCACGCTGATAGTGATCCCCAAAGATGGCAGGAGGTTTGCCATAGTCTGTAGGTTGCAGACAACGGCCTGAGGGGAGTCTGCCTTCAACAGTAAGTCTTCTGAGGTAGGGACAGAGATGACATCCCTGACCTACGAAGGTGTGATGCCACCACCACCATCACTTTAGTTAGTTTGTGAGAACAATGAGGAGCAAAGCAAACTGAAAATGCTCCTCTCCCACCACAAACCGAAGGTAGTGCAGAGGAGCCGGCAGGACAGGAATATGGAAATAGGCATCCTGCAGGTTCACCGCCACCATACAGTATCTGTGGTCGAGTGCAGACAAGACCTAGACAAGGGTGAGCATTTTTAATTTCTCCTTCTGGAGGAATGCACTGAGAGGGCACAGATCTACAATAGGTCAAAGACCTCTGTCTGCGTTGGGCAGGAGAAAGAAGTGGAAATAACAACAATGCTATCCTTCAGGCTTTGGCACCATCGCAATAGCCCCTTTGGCCAAAAGTGTTTGCATTTTCTGCCACATAATGGAGAGGTGGTCTTCCATCAGTCACTGGGTTTACGGTGGAAGGTTCGGCAAGTTAGAAACGAATGGTAAGGCTTAACATTTGCAGATGATGCCAACCTGGATAGAATGAGTGGATTCTGCCTTCCACCGGGTGGCAGTGATAATGTAGAGGTATACTGAAGTGGTTTGGCAGGTGGGGCTGCGGGGAGAGATGTGCGGGTGGTTTACTGAGCTGCACGCTGACCTTGGCTGTAGAGGCAGTGCGCACTTTGACATCTCTGACAAAACTGCTGGATTCCTTGTTGGGGTAGAACAGGCTGGCACTAGGGGACGCCTTAGCCAAAACCTGTGGCGGCTCCTCCGCTAAGGCGGAGGAGCGTCGCCCCACTGCTCTGTGAGCAGTAGTTAAAGAAAACTAAAATGATAATAACTTATCATTTTATTTTTCCTTTCCTGGTGTGGTGTGGTGTGGGGCGGGCAGGGATTGGGGCTGGGCTGCCAGAGCAGGGTAGGGGAGGAGTGGTTTGCCCACTCCAAGGTGGTCAATGAGCTTTGACTGGCGCTCTCAGGCCGGCCAAACCATCCTGCACACTTAGCATGTTCTGCACCCAGGCTCCCATTCCCTGCCTGAGGGCCGATCCACATTGCTCAGACCAATCACATCGCTGCGTTGCAACGCTGTGATTTGCTAGGGAAATCAGGAGCCTGGGTGCTTTCTGTTCCTGCTTCCATGAGAGAGAGAGGAGGTGGCAAGCGGACCGAGAGACGGTGGTCGGCCAGGTGGCCAGCCTAAAGGGTAGGGTTTTTTTTCCCCCCACTTACAACCCTTCCCATCCCCCGCCCATCCACCCCAGTAAATAGCGGCCAACACTGGCCGAAACTGTGAAAGGAACAGCTGGCGGGGCTAGGCAGAGAGGCCCAGAGAGTGAACAGTGGCCCTACTCTTTTTGAAACGTTCAAGGTCAGAATCAGCCTGGTCTCCAAATAGGTGAGTCCCATCGAAGGGCATGTCCATGAGAGAGGACAAGACGTCACTCGTAAATCTAGCAGATGGTAGCCACAAATAGAGACGAATGGCAACACTGGCGAACTGGGTGGTGTACAAGCCTCAATAAATTGTGAACACAACCATCTTAAATTGCATGAGAAAGGACAGGGCAAAGTTCTTCTTGTACACCAGAGAGCACTTATGCTACCGAGGGCATGAGTGCAACAACGTAACAAGCAGGACACACTGATCGATTGAAGAGCTAAACTGACAGAGAAGAGGTGCTTTGCAAACGTCTCTGCTCGTTCCGATTTCCTATCAGGGGGAGTGGTAGGGAAATTGTTAGGATTGGCTAGGCTGAAGGCCTGCACCATAAGTCAGTCTGGAGCAGGGTGTTGCAACAAAACGGCCGGGTCACCTAGAGCAGAGCGATGGCACATAGCGATATGCCTGTTACCCGGGACCCATTGCAGGGCTTGGTCCAAGCCCTTGGAGTGTATCATGGCCTCACTGAAAAGGAATGAGGGGCTCAGCTGTCCTGCACAACCAAGGTGCAGGAAGCACATTCTTCTGTGGCTGAGCAGGGAGAAAGGGGCAGTCTCTGGAGAGGTATTCAGCCCACTAACTACCTACAAGTCCTCATACCGATTGTCTTCAGTATAGTGCAGAGAAAAATCACGTTCCTGGCCATAATCGTTGTCGGCCCTGGAAAGGGAATGTAAAGAATGTTGCCTGTCTTGTGGTAATGAGAGTTCAAAGACAGGTGCCTCGGTGGCAACATCAGTGAAAGTTGAACTGGCATCGGAGAGGAAAATTGGTGGCACCTTTTCAGGCGGCAAGATTGGTGACGATGTACCCAGGGCCTGGTGTGGGTATGGGCTCTGAAAGCACTGTCAGGACTGGAACCAGAAGGCTGAAGTGGCTCAGAGGGTCCAGCCAAGGGTAACTCTGCCGGCAGTAGTCCAGGTGGAAGCCCTCTCAGATCCGTTAGGCCCGACGGCGCACCAGAGAGAGTCGGTATAGATAGGATGAACCAGAGCATAGCTGCACGGAGCTCTTCCAACTGGGGCGATGTGGCTGAAGGCTCTGGAAACCGGGTTATAATGAAACCAGCTAGTGAATCAAGTCCAAAGTCTGCAGAGTGTGGAATCGAGACGGTTGGCATCTCCCAACTGCTCCATCAAGGGAATGGAAATGGTACAAAGGAGCAGAATTCTACTTAGACTTATTGTGTTTTTTGTGCTCCCCAGAAGATTTGGAGCATGATGAAAACCAGCCTCAGCTCGGTTGACACTGGAAACGGGAGCAGGACGGGGATTGAGCCTTGGATTTGCAGCGAGACTTGGAGTGTTCCCGACACTCACATTTCTGTGCTTGGCGACAAAGTCTCACTTCGTCAGGGCCTTTAGGTTCTTTGAAGCACGGTCTCCACAGGTCTTGGAGTCATGGCCCAACCCCAGACACCGCAGCCAAATCTGGTAAGAATCTATCCCCAACATCTGCTTGTGACAGTCCTTACAAGGTTTAAATGGTGGGGGGGACATCCCTTGTACACTATAATATTTTGGAAGAACATCTTGAGGAAAAACCTTAAAGAAGGGGTCTCTGAAAGATGAGAGAAGCTCCGGATCAGTGTCTTGTGGCGCAGAAAGAAAGGAAGGAACTGACAACAGCAGGTGGGAGTGGCACCTATATAGGCCCTGCACATTATTTCTGGAGTGGAACGGCATCAGCGCACACAGGTGCTGCTGAAAAGTTTCTAAATCCAGTCCGACGCCTGGGAATTATTCAAAAGGTGAAGAATCTGCAGCTAGACTTTCTATCAGACCAATAACACACTTGCACCTTGTGACACAAAATAGTATCGAGATTAAGGAATACATTCAAGGGTAAAAACATGGCTTCAGAAGCAAGCATGAAGTAGATATGTAGACGTATGACAGAAATAATAACCACTTCTCCTCTTAGAACCTAGCAACCACTCCAAACAATCACTGCCTGTGTCATTGCCTTTGACTCAGTACAGTTTCCTGCTAACTTTCAGCTAAGTTTGCATTATGCAAACAATTCACACATATGTACATATTAAAAATCTACTTGGGCTGGAGGGAGATCAAGTCCTAACACATGGAAATTGTATTTACATTTTGCAGGACAAAATGCAGTCATCTATAATTTACTTAAAAGAGAAGACTAAGGGTAAAAGTTGTGTACACAGCAGAACCAAGACAACGAAAAAGCATACATTGTTCCCAAACTCAAGGCGATAGACATAGCAAACAAAATCTGATCACAACAGGTAAACACTACACATAGGACCCCCTATTCACAAAGGCATTTTCACTATAAATGTAACAATGCAGCCAAAAATATCTCATGTATGCCTGGCAAGAATTCACAAAAAGATTCCTATTAACTGTAAATGGATGTCCTACTGTGGATTTCTCCCCCACAACTGTGGTGATGTCTTGTGAAGCCTAGAAACGTAAAAAATCTCTGGTTGCCTCTCTTTTGAGGCTTCCACCCAACGGATCGAGCAGAGGCGAGTTGTTCTTAAAACGATTAAAGGGCAGAGTCCACCTCTTCTCCAAAGAGATTGAAGCCATCCAGCAGGAGGTCAATGATAGCTGATTGTCCATCGTTAACAAACTGCAACGTCCTAAGCCATACGTGCCTTAGCACCGCCACCGATGTCCCTACTGCCTTGGCAACTGAGTTTGCAGTATCGAGAACAGACTAGAAACTTGCCCCAAAGCCGCCTGACCATGATGCACAAGGTCCATTAAGTGTGTCTCGAGGTCATCGGGCAGCTTGGGTACAATCAAGCTGGCCATGTCCCAGAAGGATTAAATAGACCTTCCTAAGAGGAAAGTGGCATTGAGGGACCTAAGAGCCAGCCTTTAAGCAGCAAAAACTCATTTGAACCAGGCCTCAAGACTTCTTGATTCTTTGTTGGCAGGAGTCGAAGGAAGACGCCTGTATAACTATGGTTTCAGTGGAATGGCGTTCTTAAAGAAACTGGCTGGGAATCACCGGGTGCTGGTCTGTATCTCCTGGCTATTGTCCTGTTCACCGCTGGAGTGGACAAGGGTTTGGTCCAGGTTTCAAGGACAGGATCCAGTAGAGCTTCATCAAAAGGAAGTCGAGGTTCTGCTGTGGGCATGGAAAGGCCCAGCATTTCTGCCAAATGGTAGAATATTGGTCCACACCTGGGGAGGAGGGTGCCAAAACGGTTCAAGAATTCTAACTCTTGTGAGAAGTTGAGCTCACTGGCCTCCATAAGCTCTAGATACCAGTCTACAATATCACGGAGGCCTCCTGCTTCATCCTAATCAGGATACATGCCAAAGTGGTCATATAATTCATATGCTAACATGACTCGCAGGCCTGTGTGTCAGGGACCAAACCTAGACACCATAGGTAAACGTGATTAGGTTCGGTGACCAACATTTCACCCCAACAGTCTTTACATGGTTAGAATCTTGACTTTACGGGGGCTTTATGGCTTCTGTGACATCACATGGCATCAATTTTTGGGCCCTTTGCAGTCTGGGGAGAGTTATGGAAGGAGTTTTTCCACACCAGCGTAGCACCTTTCAGGATATTCAAGAAGTCCATCAGAAATTTATGAAGCTGAAGGTGACCCTCACTGCATGCGCAAGCAAATCTTATTGTCATCATGATAGAAAATAGCATATTAAGCAAAACAACTAGAAGAGAAATGGGTTATGAATGCTAAATTTTCTTAATGGTATAATGCCATGGTAAACTAAGCTGATGCATTGCTGCCCGTCTATGAGGTAAAAAGTGAGCATAATTAATAAAGGCCATGATGTGCTTCCATTTGGTGTGATACGATTAGTGTGCTTGATGGACGCTTTCCGCAACGTGATATTTAGACAAACTAGGCAATAGAAAGTGAGTGGGGACAATGAGTGCTTGACTCGAAATTATAAAATGACAAGATGGATACTTTCAAGGATGAGGTAATTTGGCATTTCGGAGATCGGCCTTGATGGATTAACTGGGCATAGTGAAACATGGTCAAGATGAGCTGACAGGGTCTCAAGGAAACTGCCAGTAACACGCTAAGTGGGCATAATGGGAACTGTCCCGGATATCAAATAAAGGATTAGTTGATTCATTCATATGTCAAATAAAATAACTGCAGAAACGATTTAGCACAAATTGTTAAAATTAAAGGGCTAAAATGTACCATTCGACACTATCAAATGTCTTACAATATTTAATTACAACTGCTCAAATCATACTGGCACATGCTTTCATAAATAAATCACTTGCACCTTTCAAATTGCAAACATTATGGTGCCAAATCCGAAAACCTTTTTAAGTAGCGAACCTACATGTTCTTGGTGGCAAGTAAGGCAGTGCCTGGTATAAACTCCTTTTACCACTGCATTATGAAAGCAGATTTTTGGCGGTAGTAATGTGTGACAAAAATATTTGTGCATATTTGCTGTATTTCATTTTTATCGTGGTTGTGATGTGGGGATACATTATTCCATTGGGATACTCTTGTGCTATATTGTGGTTTTTGTGCTGATTTGTATTCTGGTTTAATGCGTGGTGCTGTTAAGCTTTTGCTGTGCTGTTATTTTGGTTTGTGTTATGTTATTGCATTGTATTCTGTAATTAATTTAGATTTGCCAACACATGGTGAAATACTTAGCACCTTGTTTTGAAGTTCCAATGACAAACGGCCATTTATCCCAGACTAATGTGGTAACAAACTGCTGCTTGACATCTTCAACCATTTAATACACCAGTCAGTACAAACTGTGGCAGAGCGTTCTTCCTAAATTAGCACTTCGGGTCCTCACTATATGTGTTATAGTGGACCCAAGTAGCATAGAAGCACACTTATTGGACTGTCTCATTAAAGTTTTTCTGACATATAGACAAACCATTTGTGTTATACCATTTTTTCTCCAAACCAGCAATCACTTTTGATTTCGTTTATAATTCTTTTCTGAAAATCAATTTGTCTTAGACTTAAGGATAAACTTCTTCAACCTTGCATGAATAGCAAATGAGATGGTCATGTGACCCTCAAAACAAGATGATTCAGTTTGGGTGGAATAATACAAAGCTGGCCTAGTCCCATTACACAAAATTATGTTTCTGCTCTTAAACACCATATTTCTCAGAACAACGTGCAAGGTTTTTTTTAAATGTAGTTTGTTTACGGATTGAAAACTTAATATTTTGCAGATAGGTATTTATGTATTATGCCATGCAATTATTTAAAGAACTGAAGGAAATAGATTTATCTTCCCATGCATTCATAAATAATAATTATTTGAGTCGGAAAATAATTATATTTGCTTGCTAGGTTAGGAGAAAGCAACTGCAGATGGATTTCATTAGAGTATTGTCAGTGTTTTTCCCACATTTCTAAGCATGCACTTCCGGATCTTTAAAAGGTTTTGATCTTCCATTATGTTAATTATATAATTAATTCATGGTATTAACAGGGATGGCTCCTCCGTTATGGCGGAGGAGCATCGCTTCACTGCTGAGAGGCAGCAGAGGCAAACATGAAAAATAAAATAATAATAAAACCATTTTATTATCATTTTATTTTTTCTTACCTTGCCATTGACAGCCGAGTATTAGGGTGGGAGAGGTCCATCTTGGGAGCGTCACTGAATCAGCAGGAGAGAGGAGGAGTGGCGGGGGCATTGTAAGTGCGCATGTTGGTTTGGCTGGCCGTCTTAGGACGGCCCAACTGACATGCACACTTACATTTCTCCAACCCAGCTGTGTTGCACAGCCGGGTAGAGAAATAGCACAGGCTCCGTGTGTCTGAGTGAGCGTCGCTCAGGCCAATCACTGCGCTGCTCTCAAGCTGGTAACAGCATGAGAGCAGCGCCGTGATTGGCCCCTGGGAGCCTGTGCAGTGCACTAGAGTCGGGAGAGGAGCACTGAGGCAGCGAACGCAGCGGAAAGTAATTGAGTTAATTTATTATTTCCCCCTCTTCCCCCCGTGCGTTGGCATTGTCTCTACACTTCAACATTAGAGCAGCCGCTACTGGATATTAATTAATATAGACCAAACCAATGGTAAAAAGGGGATACCACTATACATCTGTCACTTTCTAACTATTAATTTCTTGGTTACCTCCAAGTTTTGAATGAACGATCAACTTTTGCCTCCTCTTATATTATGTTTCCAAGTACAATCAATTAATCAATCAATGAGGGGATTTTAAGGGCGCTACTCACCCATGAGGGTCTCAAGATGCTGGGGGGGGGGGGGGGGGGGGGAGCAGCTAAGGTTAATCGAAGAGCCAGGTCTTGAGGGTCTTCCTGAAGATGTGCAGGGTGGGGGCACCTCTGATGTCGATCGGGAGCTCGGTACCGTAATTTGATGTGTCCTTTCACAATCTAAAACCTTTGTTTTCATAATACTATACTGTTATCATTAACATACACTTAGGGCTTTTAAATGTTAAAGCTTTGAGGTGTTTACCGTGATTGCAATAGTATCTATTGTACTTGAAATATGATATTTACTGATTTATTCTTTGGAGGATACTCCCTCCTCGATCTTCAATTTCTCTGGCAAATCTGGGATTAAAAGACTGAAAGTCAAAAGGCCAGGCACACAACACTAGTATTTATCCGTAATATCTAAATCTCTTCTTAGTTTGAGTTGTTCTGTGGAGTTACACACTTCAGTGCATGCATCGGCTTCAGGACGCATCATTCTCAGCAACGCAGAGTCCATGGCTATTACAAGCAACATAAAACAAAGTCGATATCTGTTGATGGTAGTAAACATGACTTTCAAATTCACAAATGCACAATAAAAGATGCTCTTTATTTTTCTTCCGTTCTTCAGGAGCCATGTTAAGATACACTCTAATCAACGGCTTGGCATGCTTTTAGTTTCAAAAACTGCAATCCATATATAACAAGCATTGGCATAGCCAATAGGTCTCGCCTTTGGGCCTTAAAAGTGTTTAGAGAGAGCTATTGGCTTTGTTAACGTTTTTAATATGTGCTGCAGAGCATTGTGAAAGTTGTGCAGCATGTTTAAAAGTTATAAGTAATAATTAAAAAAGTGTTATAACCATTTGTCACTTTATATATAACCTAGAAAAAATTATATACAACTGAAGTATCCTAATAAAAAACTGAATTATCACCAAAAACGTGTTCTAGTTTTATTGTTTATGCAAGGAAGGGGGCAGTGTGGGGAGGGTGGAGTGGAGGTGTTGGAAGGGAGGGGGTGGGGGAGGAGTGGAGTGGAGGTGAGGGGAGGGAGGGGATGGGAGGAGGGGGAGTGGAGGTGCAGAGAGTGAGGGGGTGGGGGAGGGAGAGGTGGAGGGAGAGGGTGAGTGAGGGAGGTGGAAGGAGTGAGGGCGGAGTGAAGGTGGGAGAGTGGTGGCGGAGGGAGTGGAGGTGGAGATTTATTTAGGGTTGATCTAAGTCTTGGGAATCAGGCGTCCCACAGCTTGCGTCATTAAAAGCCAGAAAGGTCTAGTTGAAGTGAGAGGAGATTTAAACATTACCAGACATCCTGCGAGGCACTTTAAGGAAATGCCTAATTTCAGCACATAGCCATTTCAAAATTATTTGTCATTCCAAGGCGAGATTCCGTTACCGCTATTGGGGATTCGCGATTTGAAGTTTGATGTCTTCTGGTAGTTACTGTCAGAGGGTTTCAAGATGTCACGATGTGTAAATGGCATAAACGTATTCACTCTTGAGAAAAAGTGAATTGCAGCAATTTATGACTCTGGTGCACTTTGATCGTTGTTTTCTCATTCCAGATTGAAAAGGAAAATGGATTTTTAAATAGAGTTAATTGGAAATACATGAACTTTATTAATTTTTTTTGCGCCCGTGCTATTACCAATACAATTTGCGAATGCAAAAAAACACCCAAAAAACGGCAGACGGCATATGGAGCGGTAAATAAAGAATAAAAAAAAATTCAACGTGCAAAAGCGATTTTCAGAAATTGAGCGGCCTGACAGCAAATGATGACAGCTGCTGGCCCTCGATAAAATTGAAAAATATTTTTTTTTCCAAGGACTGCGCCGGGAGAGGTGGGAAACAACAGAGGAGGGGATGAGGAGTGCACGGGGAGCAGTCACGAGGGGGCGCAACGGGGGTTGTGTTGGGACCAACTCAGGAGCTCGAGGAAGGTATAGAATAAATAAAAAAATATAAAACAAAAAAAGATCGCATGAGGAAGCAATGGATGCGCTGGGGAAAGAAGGACCAACACGAGGAGCGCACAGGAGTGGTGCTTGAGGCGGGAAGCAGCACACGAGAGAGTCAGCAAAACAACATGCACTCTAATAGAAACAAGAGGTCTTCACTGTTCAAGCACACGTGCTTGTGGTGGCATCCACCTTGCGGGAGCAAGCAACGGCGCGCAGGGGCAATATGTTTGTGATTAACATGGCCGCACCGCTGCTCGCTCCCGCAAGGTGGATGCCGCCACAAGCATGAGTGCAGTGCTTGAAAAGAGAAGACCGATTGCTAAAGGCCCTCTCCTACAGCAACGCATGCGCACTGCCTAGGCGAGACCTAAAAAGCAGCATTCTTTCTGTACTTCTTTTGAAAATGGGAACAATTTGCCTCAACATAACCAGGAGCTGTATCCATTTGAAGAGTTCTTGGGAAATCTCTAATAGACTTGAAAGTTGGAGTATCAAGATTCCCGAGATTTCCCAAATCTGTATTGCTCTTACATATTTGAGCATATAATCTTACAAAGTTTTGCCAAGCATGGTCTTCAAATGGGCAAGTTCACCTTTATCAAATGCCATTTGATAAACAGTGTTAGCATTATTACCTGCACACTATTTAATGTTTTATTTTTTTATTTTTAACTAATACAAGTTTCATATCACCTTTCCCCCTCAAAAATGTTCTCTAACTGCAAATATGGCTTTACAAAACACACTTATTTGATCCCTCTAATGAAAACCAATCTGCATGCAACCTGACAAACCTTTGCTCTGCCAGGAACATTTACAGGAAGAAAATCTTCAATGCCAAACACTTTTCTATCACAGTTCAAAAACTAATACCATCCCTCCACCTGGCAAATATGTCACAGTCCTAAACAGGAATTGTAAACGTTTCACCCTCCACCTCTACCCCAAATTCAAGACTACTGAACTCTTTATTAACTTGCCTTCTAATGACCCCCCCCCCCCCACTGTGGAAAGAATGACAACGAATACAATTTCGATAACTTTCTGACAGATATTTCTACACTATTTAAAAACAAACCCAAGCCATTTTCTCTGATAAAAATACTTATCATGTGGCCAAGGACCTTAGTTTCCATCTCATGCAGAACTCAACATCTTATATTACCACATGAATATCTGCCTGTTGTAGACCCAATCAAGTGACTCCTAAAAAATATTTGAGCCCACCATGAGATATTCATAACCACCTTTTCCTGAGCAATGAGGCTTGTGTAAAGTGATGACTAATTGACTACCTTTATGGAAATCCAAACACCTGCATTTACAAGTGAGTATCTTAAGTCGGCAGGTGATGTACCTTGTACAATTGCTAGGCTCATATTGAACCATTAACATTTAGGTAAGTAGGGTTATACTTCCTTCACTCATTACCATATTTTATTATATCCTTGAATGAGGTCCCAAAAGATCCAACATCATTAGGGAATACCGGAAGCTGCCTCTAGGGATATCCACACATGTATTCACATGCATTTACTCGGCACATAATTATTCCACTTAGATTATACTCTTTGTGGTGCCACTATACATGATGTGCACTTATTACCAATCTTTTTCCTTGACATTGACCTCCCCTAGTTTCAGTTTACAGTTCCGTGGTATCTTTGAGGGTTTCTCATGTTTCAACCTACCGGTTGTGCCATCGCGTGCAGGGCGCGCTTTAGGTGGCTTATACATTATTATATAATCTGTTTATTGGCATTTATCAAGGTTTACAGCACACATTGAAGCCAGAGCAACTGAAAGCAATAGCAATATCAACGGCATTAACCCAAGCAGAGACACATGAAGTATCGGAAGGCAGGCATATGTCCAACTCTCGTAACAATAGTCAAGGCGTCTCAGCTGCAAGGAACCATATAGTCCCCGTCAAGCTCCTGCCGCCGAGAAACCTTCCTCCCATAGGGGCCTGTCAACATTCCGGCTGCTGTTGCAGGGATTCTGCTTTTGCACAGAACTATGCGCAGGAGACCAGGACCTCATAGAATTGTGGTGTACCAGAAAACTCCCCTCAGAACCCAGAACCCCTTATCCGACTAGCTTAGTATCTCATTCGTTAACCTAGATCTAGCTAGGTGGTCCCAATGTATAGACAAACCAGAACAAGCGACTTAGATATTTCTCAGGAGTGGTGGGAATCCGAAATACCAGTTCGTACTTATTTGTTAGTCCACAACCTAATAATACAGACACGGTAAAGTTTAAAGAGTTTATTTTATAAACCTCGCGTCCCAAGATGCAGTACTTTGGCTAACACTAGCAGACTAACAGTACAGATCAGAATCATGAGCATTATTACAATACCATATAGAATAAAAGAGGAGCAATCATACTATTAATGACAGTGGTATACGGCCACACTCCTTTCACTATAATCTAATACATTATTATTATTAGACTATTAGAAGGTCTCTTAGGCTAACAGGGGGGACCCCATACCGTATAGATCAGCTTAGTGGAATTACATCAAAGGATCAGCTCTCACAGCATGCATCAGCTCTTCTTGTTCGAATGAATGTAAAACCAAATAGTTCTGCAATATTAAAGACGCTTGTCCTTCAAATATTGGCAGCTGTATGCATGATATGTCTAACAAGTGTCTACGATCAATCTAAACACAACACTCTGTACCTTCTAGTGACCCAGACACGTTCTTTGCATGATGTACAGACCAAGGGCACATTTCACGGTTAAGACTGTGAAACAACAGTTTGTTATCCTGTAAGGCAAAGTCGAGTCAGCATTTCTAAAATGAATAACACATAACAACAGTGTCGTGTGCAGCGCAGCAGAAACGACAAGCTTGCTTGTTAACTATGATCTCGGTTATGCTAACTTAGTGTTGTAAATAGGGCGTGGCTTAATCCATCTCACACTACCTTCCCCAGATGCCCTTCCATAAACAGTTAGCGAACTAGGACATAATGGGGTAGAACATCAGATACCCAAGCAAAACAACAACAGCCCCAGCAACATCTGACGTATGTTCCAGCATCACTTAACTCAGTCCCCAATCCGTCCCCCCATCTCGTTGCCCCTTGTATAACCAGTCGATCAGCAATGTCATATTCACTGTGCGCCCCACCCGTGTGGCTAGACCCTTATGGCCATACTGTCCGCCCCATCCCTGGGCTACCCACTATCCGGCCTCTCTAGGGGAGCGCTCATCCCGCACCCGTGACTGATCCCTGTACTCTCGTCTAGTCTCACCATGGCTTGCAATAGTGCCTCCCACTGATGTGCTATGGGCGTCTTCCTGAGGCCCAGTGTCTCCTCCCTTGAAAGAGCCGTACCCTCCGCCTTGGCCCACACTAGGAATGACCCCTGCCATGCGCGTGCATGAGGTGGATCAGCTGCTTTCCATCGCTTAGTGAGCAGTCGCTTCGCCACCACCATCCCCAGGTCGATAAACCGAGAGGTGGTCTTCGTGGAGGGAGTCCTGCGGAAAAGGTGCAGAAGATAGGTACGCCATTCGAACGGGATGATATGTCCGGTGCATGTGCAGAGTGTCTCGTGTACCACCCGTCAGTACGAGCTCAGTGCGGGACAGCTCCATAACATGTGAACCAATCCGGCATCCAATTCTGCACAGCGAGGGCAATTCGCGTCCGCACGATGGAAATATCTGTTGATGGACTCGGGCGTAAGGTACGCTCTATGTAGAATACAAAATTGTATTTGGCAGAAGCGCATGTTCCGGGGAATCTTCGTCGGGTCCTGCAACACTCTGCCCCACTCTTTATCAGCCATAGGGCGGGCCAGATCCGCCTCCCACTTACAACGCAATGGAGTTCGACTGATCGCTGCATGAGCACACAGGGAAGCCGCGAACCATCTGACCAGGTGCCTCCCTCGCCCCATCACATGAAGGTATTGCATCGTGAGATGCTGTTCCGGTTCCTCTCGAAGGTCTCCCCACCGACTTGCGAGCGTCTCCACCAGGGACCGATGGCGACGGAAGTGGCCAGGCAGAAGCCCAGTCTCCTCCGCCAGAGAGGCGAACGGGAGGAGAACACCATCTCGATAAAGGTCCCCCATCGTTTGTATATCTGCCGCGGTCCAGTCCACCAGCTCCGAGGCACTAAGCACACCCAGCCTGCTGGGGGAGCCCTCAATCGGTATAGCCGGCGCGTAAGGGGTTCAAGCCTGAGTAAGGTAGAGAGCGTGACGGTAGCACTTGTAGGCCACCACCATAAGGAGGGGCACAGGTCTAACTGCTTTCGCAGCCGGATGGAATAGGCTGAGGAGAGCAGCCAGAGGGAGGGGGGCGCCGTGGTCGCCTTATCGTCCCGCCCTCTATCCGCCAATCATCTGGCTATCCACTGCAGCTGCGCGGCCAGGTAATAATGCTCAAAACACGGCATCGCAAGGCCTCCCTGGTCAGTGGGGAGATAGAGCATAGGCAACGCGACTCTATGACGGGCGTTACCCCATATGAAGTCCCGGAGAGACCGTGTGAGGGTTGTAAAGAAGGAAGCCGGGATATAGGTGGGTAAATTAGCGAAGTAGTACAGAAGCTGGGGTAGAATCACCATTTTGACTAAGGCAATTCGCCCCGTGACCGCCAAGGGGAGGGTGCCCCAGAACCCCATCTGGGCCCTGACCACTGTTACCGTTCTGCCCAGGTTGCCCTCCACGAGATCCACTGGTCGTCTATATATCTGGATACCCAGATAACGGAAGGTGTCCGGCTGCCATTTAACCGGCACACCTCTGAGATGGTAGCTCGGGTCCTGGGTGTCGGCTCGAAACGCGTAGAGGCATGATTTAGCAGCGTTCACCCTGAGGCCCGAGAGAGGGGCGTAGTCAAGTAGAATTCGCTCCAGTACGGCCGGAATGTGCGCCACATCCCTGACAAAGACCAGTAGATAGTCTGCATAAAGTGATACCTGGTGCGTCGCATCCCCCAACGGAACTCCATCGGCCAGCACCCTGCGAAGCGTGGCGGCAAGGGATTCTATTGCCAGTGCAAACAGGCGGGGTGAGAGCGGGCACCCCTGCCTGGTGCCACGACATATCGGGATGGCGTCAGATATATATGGCCCCATTCTCACCCTCACCGTGGGGCCTTGTACAATAGGGACGCCATTTGAAGAAACCCGAGGCCCAGCCCATAGTGCGACAGTGCCGCTACCAAGTATGCTCACTCCAGGAAATCAAAGGCTTTCTCAACATCTAGGACCAGACAGCCCGCCCTAGGCCATGGCTGCACACGGTCATGTGCCACCCGGAAAAACCGCCGCAAATTAGGAGATGTACTACGCTTGGGTACAAAGCCATTTTGGTCCCCATGCACCAGCACTGACACCGTGGGGGCCAGCCGCTCCGCTTGCACCTGAGCCAAAATTGTATAACCCGCGTTAAGTAGAGCGAGAGGGCGATATGATCCCAGGTTGGTGGGATCCCGTCCAGGCTTGAGCAGGGACACCTAAGTGGGCCTCTCGCATAGAGGCAGGCAAGGTGCACTCTTCAAGGGCCGCAATGTAAAGAGCGTGCAACCTGGGCACAAGTGTCTCCCGGTAAGCCTTATAGTATTCTGCTGGGAGTCCGTCCGGCCCCGGCGCCTTCCCAGAAGCCAGAGAGGACATCGCATCCCTGATCTCCTCTTCTGTGAGGGGGCCTGCAAGCGTTTCCTGATATTCCTCAGGGACCGTGGGCAAGCAGGCATCCTCCAGAAACCTGTTCACGTCCTGTGCCTGCCGACGCCCTGTCGAACGGTATAGGGCCGCGTAATGTCCAGATGTATTTTCCACTGCGTGTGCACGAGCGACCCATCATGCCTACTAAGCGCGTCAATCGCCGCGTGAGCAGACTCCCGTCTGAGCAACCAGGCCAGCAGCCGCCCCGCCCTATCAGACGTGGCGTGAACGCGAGCCGAGTGGGCAGTGTAATTGTGGCAACGCAAGCGCTCCAGCAACTCCGCATGACGTGCCCGAAACCGCATCAGACGTGCCGAGTCACGACCCCCACCCTCACCATGAAGCTTACAAGGGAGAAGGCGCGTCTCCAGGCCCGCAAGCAACAGCGCGAGCCGCCTTCGGATGTTCCACGTCGCACCCAGACAGTGTCCCCGGATTGTGGATTTGTGAGCATCCCACTCTACTAATTCATTACTTGCCGTTCCCTCATTCAGGTCAAAGAATTGTTCAATCGCTGTGCCTAGGGAGGCGCGAAATTCAGCGTCCTCCAAAGCCGCCGGTTGAAGCCGCCACGTAGGAACAGGGGGCCGCCCGGAATCCCACGTAAGACGCAACCTAAGAGGGTTGTGGTCTGAATGGGTCCGACCCAAATACTCCGCCTGGCCCACCAGGGGGGTCAAAGAATGGGAGCCCACCACCCTGTCTATGCGAACGTGTAGATCATGCACCGCTGAGTAATACAAATAGACGCGATCGTCAGGGTGTAAAGTGCGCCACATATCGTATAACGCCCAACGCGACAGCCAGTCGGTGAGGATCCGCGCATTAGAGACCGCCTGAGTGTTGCGTAGGGGCGGAATGGACCTATCTAATCGTGTGTCAAGGACAGAATTAAAGTCCCCACCCAGTAACCAGGGAAGACCTGCATATGGCGCCAGCACTGTGGACAGGTGGGCCAAAAGCGACGGTTGGCCGACATTCGGGGCGTAGACTGAGCCTAGTAACACATGTTGGCCGTTTAGTTTCCCACGAACCAGTGTGTATCGCCTGGCTGTGTCAGCTACTACCTCTGTGCATGTAAACGGAGTGCCCGCCCTCACCCAGATCAATGTACCACCGGCATGTGCAGAGTACGTAGTCCCAAATAACTGGCCCCTCCAACGAGCGCGCAGCCGGTCGAGCTCAGGCTGCGTTATGTGAGTCTCCTGGAGAAGGGCAATGGCCGCCTTATGCCGCTGCAAGTAAGCGAAAATGGAGTATCGTGCATCCCCCGTATATTCCATGTGATTACGTCAGTGGCAGCCATCTAGAACGGTTGAGATCCCCGGCAGTCACTGGGGCAGGGGCAAATCGGACGAAGGGGCGGATATAGATTCTATGTGTCATGTCAGTGTGCTGTGACCGAAACCCCCCGAACAAAAGAACACTTACAAACTGCTGAGTGCATGTAATGAGGAACAATAACAGTGAAACGACCAGGGCAAACCCCAAAAGAGGCATTTGTCCAAACTTCAAGCTAATCGCTTCTTGAGCAAAACTAGGCCAGTGAATGACTAACGGGTGCACTATGTGACTGCAGCTAAGGCAACCTGTCCTGTCCCTGCGTTACGCCCACATTCGCCAGGTGTGTCTCTGACATCACAAGTGGTGCGATGTATGTGCGGGTGGCCCCACCACTCCTCCGGACACCACCGGTCGCCAACCTCCCCACCGCATTCTGTCCCCCCCCTCCCCGAGCAGGGGCTCCCCCTCCACCCCACCCACCTAGTAGGATACAGCAGACATGCATATGCCCACGTCAGACACTGCACCACATCTTGCAGGAGGAGAGGGAGAGACCCCCACAGCTGTCCCCGCTGCATCCTGCCCCAGTTGGTACGGCCCTCGCTTCAGCAGTTGCCACCGCCCCAACACCCTGGGCTCATACAATATGGTCAGCAGTTTGGGGCGTCACCAGCGGGAGGGCCTGATCATCTGAAAGTACGGTAGAAGGGGAAGACGACCTGCTAGTTCCAGGCTCATTATGTTCATGAACAGCTGTTTTACCCTGGCTGCTCGTGGACCCCAGTGTTGCCTCCGCTTCCAGGGCTTCCTGTCGCTCTTGCCGCATCCTTTCCGGGCTAGGCACCACAGCGGGGCCCGGTCCCGCCGCCCCGCGGGCCTCCTTCCGTCGTCTCGGTCGCCTCCCCTGGCGCCCACTAGCTCCCGGGTCCATAGGTCTGCGGCCCCCGCTCAGACCTGCCTCCTCCAGCCAGACCCAGACGTCAGATGGGGCATCGAAGAACCGGGTCACGTCTTTCGTAACCACTCTGAGGCGTGACGGGAACAGCAGGGAATATGGGATCTCCAGGTCCCGCAACTGGTGCTTCACCGCCAGATAGTTACTTCTCTGTTTTTGGACTGTAGCAGTATAATCCGGAAACAGCATCACCCTACCTCCGCTCACCGTGATGGCATCCAGTATCCTGGCCTCACGAAGCACCACATCCCGGTCTCGGAAGTTGAGTAGTTTGAAGAGAAAGGGGCGTGGTCGCGCCCCGGGCTGAGGCTTCCGCGCCGGGACCCGGTGTGCGCGCTCCACCATGAACTGCTGCGAGAGCACCCCCAGGGGGAGGATGTCGCGGATCCACCCTTCAACAAACTGCTCCAGGTTCCGTCCCTCCGCACCCTCCGGCAGACCCACCACTCGGACATTGTTGCGCCGAGAGCGCTCCTCCGTGTCCTCAGCACGATCTTCCAAGTCATGGACACGGTCGATCAGGTCCTGCAGGGCCGCAGTGTGGTGGCATACCACGGGGTGGACCTCCTGGAGGGTTTGGCGTTGCTGGGTGACAGAATCCGCTAACTTACGATGGTCTGCGTGAAGGAGGGTGAAGTCCACCGTGACTTTATCTATCCGGGACTCCAACGAGGCCCTAGTCTGCTCCATCGTAGCACCCAGACGCTCCACCACCGCCAAGACTGTGTCCATTTTCGACTCGAGCGCCGTCGCCGGAAGCGTCATATCACCGTCCGGATGCCCAGGTGTGGTGCCCAGCTTCTCCGCCTGTGACCGACCCACAGGCAACTTGTTCCGCAGCCGGCCCATGGCCAGTTGCTGTGCGGAGGGCATTCGACGACAACGCCCATCCCAAACGTGCAGTCCAGCCCCCTCTGTCCGCCTCGCCAAGGTGCAACAGGAAGAACACCACTCTCTACTCACTGGTGCGGGGAGAGGGAGGAAGGACGGGAGGGAGGCAAAGACCCCCCCGGGACGGTCCAGACACCCGCTGCCCAAGGCCTACTACTCGGTATCCGCCAAGTCCCGGGGTCGCCGGCGTCGCCTCACCTCGCCCACACCATGGAATGGTGTCCCCGGCCTGGCACCGCTCCCCCAACACAGCATCCGTGCCCCGCAGCTGTCAGGCTAGTCACTGTGCCACCTTCACCACCAGTGCCCACTGCGCCCAGGCCACTAGCGGACTGGTCACTCTTCTTTTGCCGCCAGTTGCGCATAAGTAGCGGTGCAATCCAGGTAGGGCCTCGAGAGTCGTCCAGGGACTGACCCCCTACACCATCGACCGCAGCCGAATCTCCCCCCGCGCGCTCTGGGGGGGAGGGGGGGGGGGGTACTCAGGGGCGTAAGTCTCTTCTCAATGTGCCAGCTTCCTGGGGGTGCGCACCAAATGCCGCCCACTTTGGGGCTAAGCCGCTCCCCTCAGCCTCCTCAGTCGCGTGTCATTTGGGCTGCCTACAATGATTGGGACACCAGTCACAGATCCCACAGGCCCTTGACCCCCGATGTTGTGTCCGCTAGGGGTGGGGCATCCTACCACTCCCCATTCGATCGCTGCAGTCGTCGCTGGGTCCCCCACAGTGCCGCGATCCTACGCCTCCCCTCCGCATCCGACGCCCACTCCGAAGCACTTGGGTTAGGCCCGCGCGACTCACCCGGGCAGTTCCGGCAGAGGGGGGGGGGGGGGGGGGGGTGCGTCCAGATCACCCAGCTTAGTCCTCTGGGCCAGGTGTAGGGCCTCAGGGCGGCCTCCGCAACTCACCTCTCGGCGGCACGCCTCCAGCGCGGGGCCCACGAGGCCTACAGTGAGCCGCCGCCTCCCCCGCACTTGCGCCGCTTTCTGTGCCGTTTCAGACCTGCCGGCCAGGTTCCATTGGCGTCCGGTAGCCACCCGGGCTGTTGCTGTCCTCCGCAGCCAGCACCAGCCTCCGTGCCCCTGACGGCCGGCCGCCTCCTCGACTCCGCTTTCTGGAGGACCACTCCTGCGGCCCAGCCGCCTCGCGGCAAGCCGCGGGCTAAAGTACTTCCCGCGGCCGGCCGAGGTCCGGGTCCCGCTGCGCGCCTCCTGCCGGCTCCAAACTCAGCGCGGCTCGGCTGGGGGCCACAGGCTGTCTCCGGCCTCAAGCGTGTCCCCGGAGTTGCCGGAGGTGCTTGGTCCGCGGCCGGCGGCGTCTGTCGCGGCCACCCGCACCACAGGCAGGAGAAATCCCAGGATTTCGGCACCCAATGGCAGGAGCTTCACGCTCCGACATCCATCTTGCTAGCGCGCCACCTAGCGCCCCCTTTAGGTGGCTTATCCATAAGGATTGATCTGTTATTAGGTGGAAGCTCTGAAAAACGCAAGGGAGCGATTACCAAGCAGACCTATATAAAGGGTCAATAACTGTATCTTATGCATTTTTATAACAATGATTTTTATAATGTACCAAATAAACTTTTTCCAGTTTTATTTAATTTAATTTCTTCCATTGTAGAGATCAAGTCTCAGAAGGGCCAACAATGTACCTTTGCCTAGCAGGTGATTTTAATGCTAGCTTACCCTGTTATAGAGCAAAAGTCGATCCAGCTGTAATGACGAGATCCAATTTAAGAGGGAATAACCTGGAGGGCCTACACACTGCGGCAGACCTATATGATATAGTAGAGGGAGCAGAGTTAGGCATGTAAGGGCCACCTACTTTTAGGGTGAGGAACTGTTCCTCTATAATTGACATTTTTTTCCCCAAACATTGGTCAGCCGCATATTATACGGTGCCGCCATCTGCATCAATTTCGGTGACCATAATCAAAACAAGATGGATACAGCAACACCCTCCAGGGATCCTGCCTGAACTATGCCCAGTCCGAGTAGTGTACAGCCAACCCTAGACAACCTTAGATTGTCTTGAAAGCTACCTGAACCGATAAATCTTTGGGGAAAATAGGAGCAAACATGTTTCTTGTGATGGGGTGCTTAATGGAGGTAATGGATAGGGAGGGGGTTGTGGACAGTTTCGTAGCCCTTTGTGCTGAAATTAGGCTTTCTTTATTGCAGCCAGCCAAACCAGTGTTGCAGGCCTCTCAGTGGTTTGATCACGCTTACTCACTGGCTAATCAACTCCTGCACAAGACACTCAATAATCGCCCTCAAGGTAAAGTTCTTCTAGCCTCTCTCTGTGTAGGGAGTAGAAGTCTTTGACCGGAAAATGCAGAAAGGAAATTATAACTGACCAGTGGGCTATCCTTACAGATACCGCTAAGATGAAGGACAGTAAGCCTTTTTGGAGAACAGCATCACATGAGGGCAATAGATCAAACTGGCACCACTATTAGCTGCCACATAAGGGGAGAGGATTGGGCAGCACATTTTAAAGCCATCTATGCTGCCAGTAACCGAACCAACACTGACGTGGTTAAAACTGATTTTTCCACTTTCCTATTTGTATATTTGTCGGAAGTCACTGCTGTCATTGAGGAGAATGGTGTTCCCATTGATTTGGTTTGAGCGTGAGCCGATTTTATGGGCACCTTTGTTGACAAAAGCCTTTAATTGGATGAGCCATCACACAATTACAAAATATTGGGCCCTTTCAATTATAGTGTCAATTTTTAAAAAGGGGAGTTGCACTGAGCCTAAAATGTATTGCCCTATCTCCCTGATAGACATTCCTGCTAAGATCTTTGGAAGAGTCCTATACAATAGGGTACTAACATAGGTCAATTAAAATAATGTATTGAATGAGTTTCAGCTGGGTTTTCGTAATGGAATATGTATAGTGGAACAATGCCTGATTTACACCTTATTATAGGCAAATACACCATAGAGAAGCGATCTAAGCAGCATCTTGCTTTTATGGACTTGTCGACTGTGTAAACAGGGCTAAGCTATTGCAAATTTTTATTGAAATGGAGATGGATCCAATACTGGTACGCACTTTAATATCCTAGCAACATGATACAAAAGCATGTGCCAGGTTTGGTATTGATGGGGAAGTATATGATGTTTTTAATGTTGAACAGGGTGTGCGTCAAGGGTGTGTGCTTGCCCCTTTGCTATTCACTTTATACATAAATCACCTCAGTCAAGAGCTTATAAATAGCACCATCGATGTCCCCATGGTAAACGGCATAACCAACCCTTTACTTTTATATGCAGATGGTGCTATACTAATGGCCTGCACCTTTAAAACCATAAGCCTTTTAATCAATTCTATGTCAGGACATGAGGCGGGGATTATGCTGTACTTTCCTTTATTTCCTTTTCCAGCAGCTTTCAAAAAAAATAAAAAAACTATCTTTCCCAGCAAACACAGGAAAGGTCAACAAGGTCAGCCAATCAGCAGTCCAGTGTGCTCATAAATTTATGGGTAACCACGTCCTCCTCCTTTCTTTCCTGCTTCCAGTAGTTAAGCCACGCTGACCCGCAGCCACTGGAAATGGGATAAAATAATTTCTGTAGGCATTTATTAATGGTGCCTGCATCAACCTCACCTTTTATTTGCCATAAGGAGTTGGCATTAAATTATTTATGTGACCAAATACGTATTCGCCCCGCGTTGCTGTGGTTCTCTTATGAGCAATGTGGAAGCCTCACTCACTAGAATGATACTTTTTGACTGCCTGGCACAAAGGGTTCTCTATTCCCTGGCTGTCCTACGTAAAACAGTCACTGAAAGGGATTAATGTAAGGGTTGCTGTTTCTGAGCCAGCTATAGGTGCGCTAACCAGCAGAAAGCAAGCACAAGCTCTGTTAGAAAAAATTGCAAGGCATCAGGTTGCTTGAGGAACTGCAGAAACCAGTATTGGGGAATACATATTTGCTAATTTTGGTGCTGGGCCAACTGATTACCTGATGAATACTAACGGGAGGTTGGACGGCTCGCTTTTATTTCGATTTAGAACGGGGACCTTGAAATACTCCCTTTGCCTCCTGCAAGGTTTCCAGAAAAACTATAACACACAAGTTTGCCTATGCAATAATGTATCTAAGCAAACTATTATTCGCTTTACTTTCTTCTGTGGGTATTACAAATTATTTACGAGAATGTATTCAGCAACTTTTTTAAGGCTCAGAAATTGTTGGAGCTCGTAAATGCCAACAAGCTTTTAGGTGTTTGCAAGAATTACCTGAAAATGAAACCGGCTGTTGTGTAAGCTTGGTTCTCAAGGCAGAGGTACGCTCAAGAAGCACTATGACTAACCTCATGCACTTCTTTAGACTATTTATTATGTATGCCATGCTTTTACTCATGTTCTAATCTATACGATACATTCTGGTAACCATTGATGTTAATTTTTTATCTTCTCTGTATGTATTTTAAATTGCTTTTATGGTGGGACTTCCTGCCGAATAAAGATGCATTGATTGATTCAATTTCCATTAAGCTACAGACATTTCCAAATACTACTAGACTTATGTTAACAATATTCACATTAGTTGAATTGCTGTATTAATTAGAATTGTAGTTCAAGTAAAGCTTGGAGATACACCTATTTATTTGATACGGTTGCATTCGGACGAAAAATAGAACCATTTACTTGTATAAAAGGTAAATACAAATAAAGTTGAATATTATTTTACAAACAAAACTTGTTAGATGCAGAGGTAATGTGTCAGTTATACTACACTGTCATTATTGACTGTACAGTTTCATTTCGATTTTTATATACAACTATAGCAACAGTAACCACAATGCCTTTAAAATATTACCAGTAAAAAATTAAAATGAATATGTAATCCAATTATATTGAAACTACCAACAGCTACAAAAGGACAACCTGGACATTCAAAAATGGAAAATGGTAAGGGTATTACTGCATGTATGTAAAGGTAGAAAGGAGTTTACACTGATAGTATGCTTCTGCATGGAAAACAAATTCACGCAAATGCTGATATGTCTGCAGAACACATCTACAAAAACAAACAGGTGAATTGTTCTCTGTTGTACACTCATACAAGGAGAGAGAGAATTTGAACTATTAGGCAGCTCAATACGATGTCAGGCGGAGAGCCACCTTCCAACAGTCAGAATCCCCTCGACCGCGTCGGAGCCCTTCCGGCCGACTTGGTTGGTTTACATTTCGACCGTCCGATTACGATGTTTGGAGACGGAATGTAAACCGTGCGGTCATTCCGAATCAGTTCCGAGCAACTCGTGGAGTATTCATGTCGGTTGTAACCGCATCGTACACCCCTATGAACAGCGTTTCTGCCCTCGGAATTACAATGTCAATTTCCAACAGCCTTTCCGCGTCGACCTGTGACGCAGAAAGGCTGTCGGAAAGTGACTTTGGAGGCCCCTGGCAGGGCCCCTAGGCCCTGCGGCCTACGGTTGATGGCTGAGGGGGTACCTAAGGGACCCCCCTGTAAAACCCTGCACTGTGTGGTAGGCACTGTGGGGTGCCTGTGACAGGGTGCAGGGTTTTCTGCAAACACCCCAATTCCCCATACGAGCTCCCATAGGCAACAATGGAACTCTGACCGAACAGTGTTCGGTCGCATCGTAATCTGGTGGTCGGAACCGCCGACTGCAAGTCAGTTGGTCCTGATTCAGAGTCGATATCGGGCAAAGGCTTTCTACCCGGCATTGTAATGAGCCCCTATATGTAAATAGTTTAAAAACAGAGCACTTAGCAATCTACTAAACACTTAACCCATTTGCAAAAACTAAACTGAATCATAAACCAGATTTTCACTTGATTGTGGAAAAAGCCTTTGTTGTGAAAATACATTTTTTTATTTCAACAATGAATAATCAGAAAACACTGACATGCTTAATTTTAAGTAATAAATTAGATAAGTTAGGAAAAACAATGAATTGCTCAAACTTCTATAACATATTTGGAGGCTGGTGGAGACACACGTCCAGAACTGAACCATACTTTCAGGAAGAATGTTAGCATACATACACTAACTGGGTGCTAGACGTTGCTATGAATATATGTATATGGATATATATCCATGGCTCTGTCGCAGGGTTAGAAAAAAAAAGTGAAACATGTAACAGAGCACTCTACACAGGATTTCGAGGAAAAAGGTACTAAATATCTCATTTACCAATGGAATTGCACTTCAAGATGCAAGATTGAGACAAAATCCATGCAAACCCTACAAAAGTGTATTACTATTTAAAAGAAAAACATTAGCAAGGTAGAATTAAACTTTTGCAAACATTGGACAACTCCCCATTTCGATACATTACACAGCTACGAGGCAGCAATTTAGGATGCTTAAAAATTATATGAGTAATTCCAATTTTCATTAAATTAAAATGCTTTCTATTCATCATTCCAGTATACCAAAACTAGTACAAACTTTATACCTTGTTAAAGGACCTGCAAGACAATTGGGGGTATTAATTGATGCTCTATTACACTGTAAACCTGAGAAGGTCCTTTCAATTACAAAATATATACAATCAAAATCCTGAGAGTACAACTGATAATCCAATTATGGATTTCCAATGCTATCATTTGGATATTTTGCAATTCCAAGAAACCCTTTCTGAAATTCCAAATCAAGTGTGCATGTTCTGTAGAAGCACACATTATGGAATACAAACTAAATATATTGATTTACTGGGCACAAAGAGAGTACCTTGGAGAAAACTTGCAATATACCTTATTGTGGAAATCAGATGTGATGCCTGTTCTGATTAAATTGTATGTTATTATTGCATTGGGAAACTTGACCATAACATTATGCCCTCACATGCAATTTGGATTGATTTGGAAATTGACCCTTTACCTGCTGAACTCCAACATTTGAATTTATATGAAAGTATAATAATTCAAACTTTACATCCTTTTCAAGATATTATTAGAATGCAACCTAAATCTGGGAGATTTCCGGCTCAAGAATTAACGTTTGCACTAAAAAGAAAAGCTGTTTTTCTGCCATTAGATTTTTTTTTTTTTTTTTAAACATCGAAACTGTGGGACTACAGCACAAATTAAAAAAAGTTTTAGTTACATTAGTAAATGGAGTACCAACAAAGATACAAACTGACCAGATTGCGGAGCATTTACAAAATACAAAATGCCATTTCATACTTGTTAGAAAATAACATACACTACCAGAATTTCAAACTGAATGACTGCATAGATACAACAGACCTATTAGTTCTAGATGACATTAAGGTAGGACAGTTTCAGAAAATTACTAAAGAACACTAAGAAGAAATATATGATCACTATAGTATACACCCACTGGATTCCAAAGATTTAATGGACAATGCCTTAGAACTGTATCACATGAGAGAGGCTACAGGAGATCCTGTTAGAATTTGTGGGAAAACTTTAGAGGCCCACATTACCCAATTTTATTTCCAACTGGAAAATGAGGGAAATATGATGATCGTGCTATTCCACTTTCTGCCTCGGAATACCGTTCTACAAGACTATATTCAGAGGACCCACGTTTTAGGCAAAACATTCCTTATATTTTTACATTATGATATGAAAGTAAATTATCCGTAACCTCTTATGCTATTGGGCATGTGATGCAAACTCTAGGGCTCAGGTTAAATCTCGTAGCAATCTGGATTGTACGCGGTCGGATTCACCAGAGGCTTATCACGGCCTGGCTGTTTATATACGAGGGAACGGGAGTAGAGGAAACCAGATCCCATTACCACAGGCTGTAAATGTCTACTATGGTTTGCGTTTCTGTTACATTTATGAATTCTGCAATATGAACACCTTCATTATTTCGGTCGTGCTTTGAGAAAGTCCTTTTCGGACGAAACACATGTCGGCTGCCTGTTTTGGATATTATGGACACTTTGCTGATATGAAATAAAGGATTTACGGAAGAAAAACAAAGACCATCTTATGGACTTCCGGTTTCATATTTTTGTGACCGAAGCCAATCTCACAGACTTTGAATATTTCTTTATGCGCCTCGGCTTTTGTGCAGTTTGTGTGCAGACCTCAAGGGGGACTGGCTTCTCCCAGGAGTGTCAACTTGGTCTCCTAAGGCAGAGGGAGGTCATAAGCTTGGAGAGCACTACAACATACTCAATCTTGGAATAAGTACGTACCGATGGACGAAGAGGGCAGATGGGCATTTAAAAAGTGGCATCTCTGCCTTGTTCTTTTGTGTAATAATTAAATCTCGGGCTATTACATGGCTTAGCTTATGATTCGCGTCTTCGCAAAGACGAGTTTCAAAAAGTTTACCGGAAATTGAATATCTTGCTCACTTTGATCCTGAAAATAAAAACATTGTCAAAACAAATTTAATAGACAATTCCTACCCAGCAAAAGCTCTTTATTGGATCAGTTATCGGTACATGAAGTAGCTCAATTTTATATTAACAGAAATAATGTAGTTGAGGATGTTAATTCTGGAAGGTTTCATGTGCATGGAACAGACGGCTGCTTAATACGTCATTCTAAACTTACAATAATTAATCACCAAAAACGTATAAATGTTCACCATGAACATAGTTTATGTATATTTTCAGCCTATATTAAAATCACAGGCCAGGCTGGTACCAGAAAAAGTTTTGTTCTAAAAATTATAAGTGCCTACCTTCAAAAAGTTACCAATTCAAACGTATTTTGTGTTGTTACAGCTCCAAATGGAATAGCGGCACACAATATTAAAGGAATAACATTACACCGACTACTATTCCCAGTGGAACAGCATAATAAACTGTTATACCTAAAATTAAATTGTGATTCCCCACAAGAAAGTGGTTGAGTTCTCAAAAAACTACACATTTTGATTAGAAATGAGGTTAGTACAGTTTCCATCTTAATGCTGGCTTTCGTTCACTTGCATATGACCGACATCCTGAGTACATCACATGATAATCTCTTAACTGGTAAACAGGTCATTGTTGTTGGCGATCTACTTCAACTTACTCCAGTTAAAGGGGACCCAATTTGTAAAACTGACTGCTCAAGAAACGCAAAACTCCTTAGTTATAGGTAATGTTAATTATTGGTTGAATTTCTCATGCAGTGAACTTACACAAAATATGAGTCAAGCAAATTATGAAGAATATGAGAAGATTTTTACAAGATATTAGACTAGCAAGTGTTACAGAAAGGGCCCAAAACATCCTTCTGACTAGAAGTATATCTACTTTATTCCTACATTTGAAAGCTACAGGAGAAGTTATGCATTACCTTCTTTTGAAAGAACTACCCATTGTTTGTTGGATTCCACCCCTGCAAGAAAGCAATGATTTAAATAGGGAAATGTTATTAATAGAAAAATATAAAAGTATAAATGTACCTTGTAAAGATTCTTTTGACCCTCATGGAGCAAATATTCGTATAACAAAAACCTTATCTACAAAATTATTGAACATGGAGAAGTCTGTGTCACGAACAGCCGGATTAGAAAAATACTTATTTCTTAGCAAAACTAGCTGTGTCATTTTACACCCAATCTGTATGTAGAACAAGGACATGTGAATGGCGCTATGGGACATATCGTAAAGTTTCTATAATACAAAAATAATCAAGAGATTGAATTGGTTATTGTCTAATTTGACAATATTAAGGACCCAAAACACATCCCAAGAGCATCAGCAAGATTTTTACTAGTGAAAGACATATTTGAAGAGAACAATTGCCTTTATATTTAGCTTATGCTATTTGAATAGCAAACTCTATAGGTTTAAGCTTGGGTTATGCATTAATTAACTTCGGCTCAACAGTTTTTAAAAAGTGTATGGCATATATTGCCTCTGTGAAAACATTACAAGGACTATGTATTTTAGATGTAGATAACACAAAACAAAAACTAATGCAGACACTTATGTTTGCAGATAAAATCATTTAAGACATATATATCCATAGCTTTATATGTAGATATATATATATTTTACCTACTGGCGGTTGCCAGTAGGTAGTGATAGTTAGAACCTCGTTTCCATAGGAAAAGCATTTTTTGATTTGCCAATAACGTTGGCGTCGTTTGACGAATCTTCGCGAAATTCTGCCAAAAAAAAAAAAAGTCTATTCAGGACACAAGGGGAATTAATTCCCCAATTTACAACGCGCCATGGGGCGCATTTGCACAGTGGTGCAGGGAGGGGGCGGGGCCTGAGGTGACGTGTGCACACACGCCCTGTTTAAGCTTGGGTTATGCATTAAAAAACAGTCTATCCAGGTCAGCTCCTATCCTGAAAGTTGGGGGGGATTCGTGAAGCGGGGGCTGATAAAAAAGGGGGGTCCCAAAACGCATTTTCCCCATGTTAATTTCCATAGGAAATTTTGGGACGAGCTACAGCCCGAACTGCTGAATGGAATTACCCCAAATTTGGCAAAAAGGTAGAGCTTGGTTCAAAAAGCGACCTTTTTTAAAAATGATATAAATCCGTTCAGTAGTTTGAGAAATTCAAAAAATAAGAGTCAAAAAATCAATTTCCCATAGAAAACTTTGTGCAAGGCTACAGCCGAAACTACTGAACGGAACTACCCCAAATTTGGCAAAAAGGTACTGCTTGGCTCACAAAGCAAACTTCTTAACAATAGTGTAAATCCGTTCAGTAGTTGCTGGGAAATTCAAAAAATAACAATATTGATATCTAGAGGCGCGGTGGATCCGCGTACCCTCCCGACCATGAGCTTCATTCTAATTGGCTGTCAACACTCCAAACCAGGAAGTGCTGGCAGCCATCTTGTGACTCGGTAGAACCGAGTCACAAGAAAACAGAAAAACAAACGCAAAAAACAAGAAAAGGGGGCAGGGTAGAAACACCCTGACCCCCTAGGCCTGCTTAGGGGGTCCCACAAGGACCCCCAGGGCCCAAAAAAGTCTTATTTATTTTTTTTTAAATGGCAAAAGTCGCGGAGGATCCGCGGATCCTGGTGTGAAAATAAAAAAAACGAAGTGCGGGCTCCCACGCTTCGTTGTTATTTAGCCCTGGGGTGGGTCAAGTCCCGGGGGCATGCCAAATTGTAATTACGGGGGCCCAGCGGGGCCCCCACAGCCCCGGGGACTGCCACCCCCAGGGCTTTCCCTAAACAATTGCAGGGGAGCACACTGCCCCCTGCAGCCCCGGGGACCGCCTCCCCCCCAAGGCTAATTGTTAAATGTGTGGGGGGCCACCAAGGCCCCCCCAGCCCCGGGGACCGCCACCCCCGGGGTTTTATTAAAAACTATTAAAACTGTGTGGGGGGCTCAAGCGCCCCCCCCCCCCACGCCCAGGGGACCGCCACCTCCCCGGGGCACTAAGATGCAAATGTGGGAGTCCGTTACGGACCCCTGAGCCCCGGGGACCACCATCCCCCAGGGCTTGGCAAACGTTGGTAGGGGGGGGTGCGCAGCCCCCCTCCTGGAGCCCTTGATGGCCCTGGGGACTGCCACCCCCCAGGGCCAGCTCCTAGAGTGTTCCGGGGTGCCCATCCCCGGGACACTGCTGTTTGCTATGACAGGGCGGAAGTCGTGTGGCTCCCGCCCTGTCATAGCAAACCGTGGTTTGGATTTTGTAAGCGAGAGCAGGTTTCCTGCTCTCGCCTACAAAATTCAAACCACATGGCTTTTCCACACGGGGAGCTGCATGTTAGCAGCTCCCCATGTGGAAAAGCAATGAGAACAATTCCCTTTATATTTAGCTTATACTATTTCTATAGCAAACTCTATAGGTTTCAGCTTGGGTTATGCATTAATTAACTTCGGCTCAACAGTTTTTAAAAAGGGTATGACATGTTTCCTCTGTGAAAACATTACAAGGACTATGTATTATAGAGGTAGATAACACAAAACAAAAACTAATGAAGACACTTATGTTTACAGATAAAATCATTTAAGACATATATATATCTATATCTTTATATCTATATCTATATATGTAGATATATATATATATATATATATATATATATATATATATTTTACCTACTGGTGGTCACCAGTAGGTAGTCATAGTTAGAACCTAGTTTCCATAGGAAAAGCATTTTTTGATTTGCCAATAACTTTGGCATCGTTTGACGAATCTTAGCGAAATTCTGCCAAAAAAAAGTCTATTCAGGATACAAGGGGAATTAATCCCCCAATTTACAACACACCAGGGGGCGCGTTTGCACAGTGGTGCAGGGAGGAGGCGGGGCCTGAGGTGACATGTGTGCAAACACACCCTGTGGCGCGTTGTAAGTTGGGGAAATAATTCCCATTGAATACTGAGGGTCCCAAGGGGCCAACTAGCCCACCAGGAACCTCCAGTATGCACCAGGGAGCTGCATTGCAGAGAGGTGTTCAGAGGCCACGCCCCTTTTTACACCTCTCTGCAACACAGCTCTGTGGCGCTCACTGGAGGTACCTGGTGGACTAGTTGGCCCTCAGGGACCCTCAGGACTCAAGGGGAATTAATCCCGCAATTTACAACGCGCCACGGGGCGCTTTTGCACAGTGGTGCAGGGAGGGGGCGGGGCCTGAGGTGACATGTGTTCAAACACGCCCTGTTTAAGCTTGGGTTAGGCATTATAAAAAGTCTATCCAGGTCAGCTCGTATCCTGAAAGTTGGGGGCGGGGGGGAATTCGTGAAGCGGGGGCTGATAGAAAAAAGGGGGGGCCCAAAACACATTTTCCCTATGTTAATTTCCATAGGAAATTTTGGGACGAGCTACAGCCCTAACTGCTGATCGGAATTTCCCCAAATTTGGCAAAAAGGTAGAGCTTGGTTCAGAAAGCGACCTTTTTGTTTTTTTTAAATGGTATAAATCCGTTCAGTAGATTTTGAGAAATTAAAGAAATAAGAGTCAAAAAATCAATTTCCCATAGAAAACTTTGCACAGAGTAGAAACACCCTGACCCCCTAGGCCTGCTTAAGGTATCCCACAAGGACCCCCAGGGCCAAAAAAAGCCATTTTTTTTTTTTAAATGGCAAAAGTCGCGGAGGATCTGCGGATCCTGCCGTGAAAATAATAAAACGAAGTGTGGGCTCCCGCGCTTCGTTATTATTTAGCCCCCGGGTGGGCCCAGTCCCAGGGGCATGCCAAATTATAATTACGGGGGCCCGGAGGGGCCCTCGCAGCCCCGAGGACCGCCACCCCCGGGGCTTTCCCTAAACAATTGCAGGGGGGCACACTGCCCCCCGCAGCCCCGGGTACCGCCTCCCCCTGGGGCTAATTTTTAAATGTGTGGGGGGCTCAAGCCCCCCCCACACGCCCCGGGGTCCGCCACCTCCCCGGGGCACTAAGATGCAAACGTGGGAGTCCATTACGGACCCCCGAGGACCACCACCCCCCAGGGCTTTGCAAACGTTGGGAGGGGGGGCACGCAGCCCCCCTCCTGGAGCCCATGATGGCCCTGGGGACAGCAATCCCCCAGGGCCAGCTCCTAGAGTGTTCCGGGTTGCCCACCCCCGGGACACTGCTGTTTGCTATGGCAGGACTGGAGCCGTGTGGCTCCCGCCCTGTCATAGCAAACCGTGGTTTGGATTTTGTAAGCGAGAGCAGGTTTCCTGCTCTTGCTTACAAAATTCAAAGCACATTGCTTTTCCACAGGAGCCGGCAGGGACCGTGGGGGCATTGGGGCTCCCCTCACGGGCCCCAACGAAGAGGCCAGGCCCCGGGGGATGGGGTCACCGGGGCCAGAAGTGGCCTGGGAGGGGGACAACGCGCCCCCCCCCCTCCCCAGTTTATAATAAAAAAAAAAAAAACAGAGAGGCCAGGCACTGGGAGATGGGGTCCGCGAGCCATATTTGGTCTGAGGAGGGGGGCCACGCGGCCACCCTACCAAAAATAAAATAAGCATTGGCATAGCCAATAGGTCTAGCCTTTGAGACCTTATAAGTGTATAGCCATGCAACAGTTGCATAACTAAATACTTATAAGGTCCCAAAAGCGAGACCTATTGGCTATGCAAAGCGATCAAACATCAAAGCGGCTGTGCGGCCGCGAAAGTGAAAGTAATTGCGGTAAGGCGCAGCGGCGCGCCCACACACATGCACTGTAGCTCTAGTCTGGTCTGGTAGCCCTTTTTGGCGCCCTCTCAATAAGTCTCGCCAGACCAGCGCACGCGCTGGGTCAGGCGAGACCTAAAAAGGAGGGCCAGGCCCCGGGGGATGGGGTCCCCGGGGCCAGAAGTTACCCAGGAGGGAGGCCACGCGGCCCCCCTCGCCAAATAAAAAAATTTATAAATAAAGTCCGGCCCCGGGGGATGGGGTCCCCATGGCCAATAGAGGCCTCAGGAGTGGGGGCCACGCAGCCCCCCTTCCTGTTAAAAAAAATACATGTGGCCATGCACCAGGGGATGGTGTCCCCGGGGCCGGAATTGGCAATGGGAGGGGGGCCCACGCGGCCCCCCTCCAATTCACATTTAAAAAAAAAAGGGGGGGGACCAGGCCCTGGGGGATGGGGTCCCAAGGGCCCAAAAAACAGGCAAGAGAAGGGGGGCCACACAGCCCTCCTTAATTTTTTTTTTCTTTTTAAAAAGCCGGAATCGCGGCTAGGCCCCGAACCCTCCCTGCAGCACTCAGCAAACGCGCCCCCTGGCGCGTTGTAAGTTGGGGAATTAATTCCCATTGAATACGGAGGGTCCCTGGAGGCCAACTAGCCCACCAGGAACCTCTAGTATGCGCCAGGGAGCTGCGTTGCAGAGAGGTGTTCAGAGGCCACGCCCCTTTTTTACACCTCTCTGCAACACAGCTCTGTGGCGCTTACTGGAGGTACCTGGTGGACTAGTTGGACCCCAGGGACCCTGAGGATTCAAGGGGACTTAAACCCCAAACTTACAACGCGGCAGGGGGCACGTTTGCAGAGTGGTGGAGAAAGGGGGCATGGCCTTTGTCTACCTCTCACTAATCCCACTGCGTGGGGCTTACTGGAGGTAAAAGGTAGGCTAGTTGGCCACTAAAGGACCGCCAGCAGTGAAGGGGACTTCCATCCCCATCAATCCCCATCCAAGAGCGTGCCAGGGAGTGCTTTTGTAGAGTGGTGGCCAAAGTGGGCGTGGCCTGGTACGAGTACCTACTAATGCTGATGTGTGGGACTGATTGGAGGTAATAGTTTGGGAAGTTGGCCCCCTAGGATGTCCTTGGGGGCCAGCTACCCCTTATATTACCTCTAGTAAGTCCCACACAATGGGATTGCGAAGATGTCTTTGGAGGCCATGGCCCCCTTTCTTTACCACTCTGCAAACATGCCTCGTGGCAGACTACGGGATGGGGGATGAAGTCCAATTTAGTCCTGAGGTAGTTTGGGGGCCAAGAATCCCTCCTGGTACCTCCTGTAAGTCCCACGCAGCGGAATTCCTGAGCGTTGGTTGGACGCCCAGCACCCTTTCTCCACCACTCTGCAAACGCGACTACTAGTTAAAGTCGCATATTTCTGCACCTCTGACTTAGAGGCAGTTTTAATCCCCTGCCCTATTATGTGCCAGGGCCTTACAGAGGTGGTCATGCTAATCACAGGGGTACCCCAACGCATAGTGTTCCCTAGTGTATGAAGGTGTTTTCAGTGTATTCTAAGTGTCTTTTAGCATGGCACTGGCTCTATCCCTGGTTAGTGAGAGTCAGTTACCACCAGTACCCGTCTGAAAAAGTTGTGGGCACAGGGTGATTTTGCAACAAGGCCTCTTTCTGCTCCTCTGTTGATTCTTTCTGCACATGTTTTGCTTCTTTCTGTGCGTTTTTTCTTCTTTCTTCACATGTCCTACCTCTGTAGGCATAGTTAGAAACTAGCATTTAAAAAACCTTTGAAATTCACTAAAAAAAACATAGGTTTCAGGGGTATTATAGTTAGTTGGACATTTCATTCGTACAAAACCAGTGAAATTCCCCCGCTATAGTTAGTTCAGCTAACTATAACTCACGCCCACGCAATGCACTGCAGAGGACGTCACATATTACATCACTCATGACATGGTCACTGACATCACTGATGACATCTCAAATGACATCACTGATGACATCATCCATGTGATAATTTCATGCATCTTCTCACACCCTAATATAACTTTTGATACACCCACTCTAAATTACAGACTGCCATTCTCAAAACCATAGACACTCCAACACCAATAACTACATATCCACTCACTGATTCTTAGGTCTAGACACACATCCACTCACTCACTCACCCGTACAGTCACTCATACGTACGGTCACTCAGTACAGGACTATCATATGCACTCATACACCTATATAGACGCTTGCACACGCCACCACTCATCCATAGAGGTACTCACATACCTAGTGAGTCATGCAAATAATTAATCACACTCCCATTTACTCACCTATACAGTTATACACACACCAGCTCACTTACTCATACAAATACTAGCACATTCTTACACTCTTATACTATCACTGATACAAGCACACACTCATCCATACAGCCACTCTCACAATCACACACTCTCACTTATAGCCATTTATATACTCTAACACACATACATACCGCCTTTCACATATGTAGTTACTCAAACATGTGCCACTGAGATATACATTCACTCACTAACACACACACTCACCCACCCACCCATATAGTCCATCACAGATGCACTCTTGAAACCATGCACCCAGTAAATCACCCACTCACACATCTATGCACAGTCACACACACCCCACCCACACAAACACTCAGGCACCCATACAGATACTCAGACAACCAATCAATAACTCATATAGACACTCATGTAGCTATTCACAAACCCATGCAGCCGCTTACACACCAACAGACAGACGGATACAGACATTCACACAGTTTAGTCACTAACCCATGCATTCAGTAAGATACTTTTAATCACTCACTTATAGAGTCAGTCACGCACCTACTAAATCATCCATTCAGACACTTATACACCCACACATTCTTCAATACGCCTTTCCCTATATATATATATTAAACATATTTAAACTTTACAGAAACACAGTCACTGGATGATGTCATCAGTGATATCATTTGAGATGTCATCAATGAGGTCATCAGTGATGTCACTGACCATGTCATGAGTGATGTAATATGTGACATCATCAGCAGTGCATTGCGGGGGCGTGAGTTATAGTTAGCTGAATTAACTATAACGGGAGAATTTTACTGGTTTTGTATGAGTGAAATGTCCAACTAACTAGAACGCCCCTGAAACCTATGTTTTTTTCAGTGAATTTCTAAGGTTTTCTAAATGCTAATTTTTAACTATAAAGTGCCTGAAACCTATGTTTGTTCAGTGAATATATGTATATATATATATATATATATATATATATATATATATATATATATATATATATATATATATAATCCACTGGCGGTCGCCAGCAGATAGTTATAGTTAGGACCGTGTTTCCATAGGAAATCTCAAAATTCTATTTTGAAAAACTTTGGCGCCGGTTGACGAATCCTCGCGAAATTTTCAAAACTAATGGGGCGCTCCGCTCAGCTCCTACCCTGAAAATCTCGGGGGGGATTCGTCAAGCGGGGGCCGAGAAAAAAGGGGGGTCCCAAAATGCGTTTTCCCCATGCATTTTCCCATAGGACCTTTAGTCGAAGGTACAGCCCGAACGGCTGAACAGAATTACTTGAAATTTGGCAAAGAGGTAGTCCTCAGGTCAGGGATGTGCATATATGGAGTCAATCTGTTCAGTAGTTCCTGAGAAAATTGCAGTTAAAGTACATAAATATCTATAGCCGCGCACCGTGTGCGCACCCTAACGTGCGCGAGCGTAATTCTGATTGGTGGTTGCATGTCAGTCAACGTTCGAATCGGTCGAAATCAGGAAGTGTCGGCCGCCATTTTGTTTGTTTTGAGTGCGAGAGGGAAAAAGGAAGGTGGCGAACGTGAAAAGGGGGCAGGGTAGAGAGTTTCTGACCCCCTAACCTTTGTCAGGGGGTCCCTGAAGGACCACGAAGGCAGAAAAAAACATTTTAATTTTATTTTTAAATAAATAGCGGGGTGCGCGCACGGTGAAAAACCATTAAAAAAAACCAACAATTTTTAATACGTAGTTTATTGTAAAATAAATATATAAAAAATATAATAGTAAATAAAAAACTTAGCATTTAAAAAACCGTACAAATTCACTGAAAAAACCATAGGTTTCACACACGTTATAGTTAGGAATTAGCATTTAAAAAACCTTGCAAATTCACTTAAAAAACCATAGGTTTCACACATGTTCTAGTTAGGTGGACATTTCACTCGTAAAAAAACACTGAAATTCCCCCGTTATAGTTAGTTCAGATAACTACAACTCGCGCGACCGCCACTCTATCAAAAGGATGATGTCATCAGTGATGTCATGAGTGATGTCACTGACCATGTCATGAGTGATGTAATATGTGACGTCATCAGCAGTGGATTGCGGGCGCGCGAGTTATAGTTATCTGAACTAACTATAACGGGGGAATTTCATTGGTTTTTTACGAGTGAAATGTCCACCCAACTATAACAGGTGTGAAACCTATGGTTTAAGTGAATTTGCAAGGTTTTTTAATTGCTAATTCCTAACTATAACGTGTGTGAAACCTATGGTTTTTTCAGTGAATATATATATATATTACCTACTGGCGGTCGCCAGTAGGTAGTTATAGTTAGGACCCCTTTTCCATAGGAAATCCGCAACATTCTATTTTGAATAACTTTGGCGCCGGTCGATGAATCCTCGCGAATTTCTCAAAATAGGTGGGGCGCTACGCTCCGCTCCTACCCTGAAAGTCTCGGGGGGATTCGTCAAGCGGGGGCTGAGATAAAAGGGGGGTCCCAAAACGCGTTTTTCCCATGCATTTTTCCATAGGACCTTTAGAACGAGCTACAGCCCGAACGGCTGAACAGAATTACTAGAAATTTGGCAGAGAGGTAGTCCCTATGTCAAGGAAGTGCCTTTTGTAGGTTTGGTGTAAATCTGTTCAGTAGATTCTGAGAAAATAGCCTTTAAATCAATATATATATCTGAGCCCGCTTACGGTACGCTTACCGTACGCGTACGGTGGCGTGCGCGAGCGCGATTCTGATTGGCTCTTAGATCTTAGTAAACATTCGAATCGGCCGAAACCAGGAAGCGGCGTCCGCCATTTTGTCTCTCGCACTGAGTGTTATTTATCAAACATGATGCCCAAAAACATGTTACGGGGCTGTTTTGACAACTCCCTCCCACATAGTCATGTTGAGGGAGTCCCCAAACATCCCCCAAGAGCAAAAACGGTTTTATTTTTTTTTCGGCAATTTCGCCGAGTACGCTTACCGTACGCTTACCGTAAGCGTACGGTAAAAAATAGAAAAAAAAAAAAACACTATCCACACTTACCCCACCCCCTGTGCTTTTGGTGGCCGTAGGCCACCAAATGTGCAGGGCTTATTACATCAGTAAAAAAACTATATTTTGGCAACATGAAATTATAAAATCGAAATAAAAAAAACACTATCCACATTGACCCCACCCCCTGTGCTTTTGGTGGCCGAAGGCCACCAAATGTACAGGGCTTATTAAAGTTGATAAAAACCGTGCACGGAACGCACTGCGTTAAGTGGGCGCGCACGCCTCGAATGGCGTAAAGTAACTTAGCATTTAAAAAACCGTACAAATTCACTGAAAAAACCATAGGTTTCACACACGTTATAGTTAGGAATTAGCATTTAAAAAACCTTGCAAATTCACTGAAAAAACCATAGGTTTCACACATGTTATAGTTAGCGGAAATTTTACTGATAAAAAACCAATGAAATTGCCCCGTTATAGTTAGTGCTGGCAACTATAACTCACGCGACCGCAATCTTCTGCTGATGACATATGTGTCTTTATAAAAAAAAATATTTGTAATATATGTATAGCTAAAAATGTATGGAAGAAGACATGGGCAAATAAGTGTCTAAATACAGTATTAGCATCAGCAGAGGATTGCGGTCGCGTGAGTTATAGTTGCCAGCACTAACTATAACGGGGCAATTTCATTGGTTTTTTATCAGTAAAATTTCCGCTAACTATAACATGTGTGAAACCTATGGTTTTTTCAGTGAATATATATATATATATACACACATATATACATACATACACACACATACATACATAGACACTCCTTCTCTTGGGGAATTTCCAGTGGCATGTTATCCTAAAATATATATGAAAAGGAAAGAAAGCTTCACAACTGAGGCACTTTAAAATGCTCAACAGTGTAAATGAAAGAAAAAAGAACCCAACCTTGAAATTGAAGGCTTTCAGTTTACTAATACAAATGGTATTAACTGTTACAGTAATGTGACAGTTAATTTAATTTTTATATTTGCATTTAGTGAAAGATGTTATTTGGAAAAAAACATTTAAGCCTCTTTGCAACACTGTAAGTAACTTGTGTTCCCTTTTAGTTGAAGAAACAACTGTGCCAATCTGCAAGTGGTGTGAGAGATATTGTGGACGTTTGTACAGGAACTGTTCGTTTTTGTAATGAATCTGCAACAGAATGCCCAGAAATTTTGTACGTCTTTTCTGGAAATAGTAGCAAGTTAGAGTTTTCCACGTACAGGGTGATTTGCTCTAAGGTACTATTGGAACATGAATGTTTCCAATGTTTTCTCAAATGTCACGGAATTTAAAGATTGGTATACCTCTCTATGCAGGATTGTAAATCAATATCATTTAAAAAATTGATCTATCAAGCTGTGCACTCTAACTTTTGTTCAAAGTATGGATCTAAGGTTGGCTTGACACTTTGTTTAACTAAGGTGAATAAATATTTATGTGTCATGATACAAAGAGGTGCTCCAGATAGTACAAAAATTAATACCATCATTACGGATGTAACTGCTACTCAGATTTCTATATCTGGATGCACTTTTACTTGTCCAGCCATTATTTTCCATCATGGACAAAATACTAGATCTGGTCATTACACCATATATTTAAGAAACGATACAGGATGGAATGAATGTGATGACAGGAAGTTGTCCTTTAAACAGAGATTGCCTAAAAATCTAATGAACCTTCTTATACGAACTTCTAAATTTTAATTGTAGGTAAAAACTTCAACATTTGTGATATAATAAGTTAAAATACTACATACTACCTACAGTATATATGACATTAAGTGGCCTAGCATGGTTGATGACTTGTGAAGAAATTGACTGCGTTAGTTAGCAGAAATTGCTTTAGAAATGAAAATATAACTCACAGTTGAACAAGCACAGTAATAACCTGGTGGGTGATAAATGATAGCATACATTAGTAACTTCTGTGTTACTACCATCTGAACAACACTAAAGACAAAGATATTTTTTGATTAACTATGTAAGACATAATAGTCTTTATTCGGAAGCATGAAATAAATCCATAAAAGCATCACATAGATGAAGCATCATTACACAGTTCTTATCCTAAAGTAAAAACTACAATGGTTAGTTAAAATCTTCACAAAAATGAATATATTTTAAAATGGCCATTTGTGAGCGGGTTTTATACTTGTGTACACATCCTAATTAGATGCAATAGATGGTCCGCTGTAGAAACATCTTTAGTGACAAACATTCTCAGCCAAATTTTATAAAGTGCATAAATATTAGTCAAAATTAAAAATCCAAATCATCCTGTACTGGGAACCTATGAATTATCACGGGCCATATTAATAGATGGTGCAATTAAGTATTATAGGGCCTGTTCCCTCAGACCCTCCAATTAATATGGTGCAAAAAAGCACTGATCTAATTAAATTAAAGTACAAGGGTACAAAATATTGCACAAATCTGGTCATGTTAAAAATATCGTAGAATTATATATTACACAGCCGTAGTTTCCACCAAGTACTTATTTCAACATTTATTGATCCATAAAGTATGAAACTGTGCAATCTAATCCGATCATAAGGTTAATACCATGTTCTTCCAAATATAAAATGCCAACCATAAAAATTACGACAATCTGCAGCATATTTCTAGAGTGGGTAATGATTGCAAATATAAGTATGCCAGGCGACATTGAATAACACAAAGTGGTTTCAATATCGGTAAAATATATCTTTTCCGTAAAGGATTATAAAACTTGCAAAAAAGGACTTGCATTGTGTCCTGAGGCATCATATTATCACAGGGACAATTGAACAAATTTAATGCCCAGTCATTCATTTTTGGGAAGCTGACTAGTTGATGGAAAATACCTAGTCTTAGGCGGGTTAAAACAAACGTATGCCTACCGTGCAACACTGATTTGAGATAAGGTTGCATGTTAAAAGTAGTTAGGATTAATTGGTTCTTTGATACACTTGGTTTTGGAGCTTCAAATGTCCATCTGAGATTATCTAGATGTTTCGCTTCATCCGTTTCCCTTTCAAAGTTTTTTAGCTAATGGTGCATAAAGTATCTGGGCTTTCAAAGTATTCAGAGCAGCCCATATAACAAAAAAACACGAGATTTTTGAGTGCAGACATAACTTAAGACAGTCCCCGGTGATTCCTCGATTAAGCACTGTAAATTCTGATGGCCAAATTTTATGCCAAAGGAGTATTGGTTGTAGTTTTATTAAGTCTGTAACGTGTTGTACACCCAGTTCCACGTGTTTAATGTAAACTGATGTACTTCTGAGGGTGGATGGCCAGTAAATATTGATAAAAATCATTTTCCACCGTTGGAATGTCTGTGCAGTTTCTGTGTCCCCACAGTCCTGCCCAGTTTGTGGCTATGCTGAGACACTTTACTTTTAGATTTTCTCATAACCTCAAGAGGGTTTGTGCCCAATCGTTTTGCAAAACTCCTGATGTTTGTATTTATGTTAAAGTACATGAAATGTATTGTAATGTAGTGTTTTGCATTAACATAGGAAATTACAATTGTAATTTAGATAGTAACAATACTATTTATTTACTATACGTACCTTTATAATGTAACTTATCGATAACTTACCTTCTCCTTTCCTCTTCTTTACTATATATAACTGCCAACTTTAAAGCTCTTTATTATACGAATTTTGAAAATAGTTCTAACAAGAATTTTTTTCTGCTTTTTGGTTTATATTTTTTTGCTTTTAAATCACAAACTTTAGCTCAATGGGACCAACTATATATAATGTGAACAAAATGCACCCAACAAGGCACAAAAAAACTTGCTGCAAGGGAAAAAAAGTATGAGTTTTGTGGAGGACAGCGGTGAGCTATAACAAGTTCACAGTATATATTTAAGTCACTTTCTCGAAGTGGCAAGGACTGTTTGGCAAGCCAAACAGTTTGTCGCAGTCCCCGCATAGGGCTCCACAATGTTGCGCTGTTGGCGAAGGCAGTTTGACTGCACCTTGAGAGCCAGGTGGTGGAATGGTAGGTGTGGCAGAATTATAAGATTGTGGTCATACTTCGGTGGCCACGCGGAAGAGGAAGGTGCAGCAGGAGGAACATACTTGGGTCCGGCAGAGATTGCCTCTTTGAGTTGGACCAAATCTAACTCTTGTCTCCTTTCTGCACAAGCCAAACGGGTGGAATGCATAGCTTGCATGTGCTAATGCATTCACGTGGTCCCTAGTTAATATTGGTGTCCTGTTCCACAGGAGATTATTTTTCGTCATGATAAACATGTCACGATCCGGGCATTCACTTTCTTCTCCCCTGCTGGAATTCTAAAGAATTGCCATATGACCAACTCCTTCAGGTCCCGTCCCAACTCCTGGGCCTCGATAGAAATGGGCTCCTCTTCCTGTCCAACGCATCATGAGCAAAAGCAGTAGGCTCTCTTCCTTCAGACATCTCTCCAAAATCACTTCAAACAGAGCAGAACCAGTAGCAGGCCATTTTCACTTCTGATCAGGTCAAAGGCTGAACAATAAAGAGCACAAATACAATCCAGCTTTCCATTGGCTAAAAAATACATTATTCCAGCCTTTCAGAAGCTTTCTTACAATTCCGAAGTACCGCGGTACTACTGAGGCAGTACTGCAGTACCAGCGAAATTTCAAAAGAAAAACAAAAACCTATTGCATGCTGCTTATTGGTACTATACAATCCATACCTTAGTTACAACTACAGCTTTTATGTATATGTACTCACATAAATATAGCTACAAATAATTTTTAAACAATACATAAACAAAATACATTGTGCTACAAAACTGTTGCACGTTTCTACTGCACAAAGAAAAACACTGTTTATAACGTTAAAATAATTTCATGTTTCACTGCAATTCAATTACTTGCAAGTGACACAAGTCAACAAACTTCACACTTTGAAAAAACCAATAAAATTCACACAAAAAAGTTTACAACTTAGTTATAGGTAGGGGTTATTATATTAAAGCACAATTACACAGCACATTTAAAGTTCACAGACACTGGAATAACTTCAGTCATAGTTATTTTTAAAGTCTTTCTTTCAAACATTTTTGCCCAACTTGTATTACCCTTCAAAATCTAACTTCAAATATGAACGTCACTAATACAATTAAACAACTGTAACTCGCCAATTGCAAATTATTTACACCATTCAATAATGTCTAGTTAATACATATCTTAATTTACCAATTATATACACAATAATTTGAAGCTGCAAATGTTCTCTTTTAGATTGGATTTAAATATGGCGAGTAATATTTGTTTCAATGTTTGAGTGATGTTCATATTTGAAGTTAGATTGTGGACAGTAATACAAGTTTTACAAAGAATGTTTGAAAGAAAGACCAAAAATAACTATAACCGATGCATTTCTAATGTGTGTGTATTTTAAATGTGTTGTGCAATTGTGTTGTAATATAATAACCCCCAACTATAACTAAGTTGTAACCTTAGGTTTTTTTTTCTGTACTTGTATGTATGAATTTATGTAGAACACTGTGCTAATCCTATGCTTAAAGACTTTGCTGTAGAAATGGCAAAAGACTGTCCCTTTCTATCTCGGCGTGGATGGTACTGTGCTAATCCTACGCTTAAAGACTTTGATAGAAAAGCAGACATTTAAGGTGAGCAAATTTAGAGTGTCGCTGTTGTTTAGAGTGCTCTATACTAGAGCTGCTCTTCACCTAAACTTGAGAACTACCCAGAGTTCTCTGCTTCTTTTTTTGCATAATTTATGCGTCACCCTATGCCTGAAAGGGTATGGTTTTGACTTACACTGGGTACTCCCTTGTGTCTGGACAAAGCTATACCTCTCTGAAGAGCTCTAATTAGAGCGTAACACGTGTCAGGGGTTGCTTTTATTCAATTCAGGTTGGCTTGGATGGTATCTTATCCATCAAAGCTGTAATACTGTGCCTGGAGTGGTAAAAGGCTTTGGCCATTTTGCAGCTCGGCATGGATAGCACTGTGCTAATCCTATGCTTAAAGACTTTGCTGTAGAAATGGCAAAAGAGTTTGTCCCTTTCTATCTCTGTGTGGATGGTACTGTGCTGATGCTACACTTAAAGACTTTAACAGAAAAGCAAACATTTGACGTGAGCAAATTTAAAGTGTCGCTGGTGTTGAGAGTGCTCTATACTGGAGCTGCTTTCCACCTACACTTAACTACCCAGAATGCTCTGCTTCTTTTTTTGCATAATTTATACGTCACTCTATGCCTGAAAGGGTATTGTGTATATATATATATATATTTTCAAAAGGGTCACTGTGAAGAGCCGCTCTCCCTCCTGACGACGCCGGTGCCAGCAGCGAGCACAGTCCCGCTATATGTATTTCCAAAGAAGACGTTATCCCAAACTTCAGAATAACTTCCAGCGGCACACCGGAGGACGAGTTCAATATAGGTTTATTGACTCAAAAACAAAACAGTACCGTTTTGTTTTTGAGTCAATAAACCTATATTGAACTCGTCCTCCGGTGTGCCGCTGGAAGTTATTCTGAAGTTTGGGATAACGTCTTCTTTGGAAATATATATATATATATATATATATATATATATATATATATATTCACTGAAAAAAACCATAGGTTTCACACACGTTATAGTTAGCTGGACATTTCACTCGTAAAAAACCAATGAAATTCCCCCGTTATAGTTAGTGCAGGCAACTATAACTCACGCGACCGCAATCCTCTGCTGATGACGTCAGATATTACATCACTGATGACATATGTGTCTTTATGAAAAATAAATATTTGTAATATATGTATAGCTAAAGATGAATGGAAGAAGACATGGGTAAATAAGTGTCTAAATACAGTGATGTAATATCTGACGTCATCAGCAGAGGATTGCGGTCGCGTGAGTTATAGTTGCCTGCACTAACTATAACGGGGGAATTTCATTGGTTTTTTACGAGTGAAATGTCCAGCTAACTATAACATGTGTGAAACCTATGGTTTTTTAAGTGAATTTGCAAGGTTTTTTAAATGCTAAGTTATGTATTTATTAACCCCTTCGATGCTGCGCAGATTCCGCCGCTGTGCTGACGGAATCTTGCGCGGGCGTGGTCATGACGGAATGGTTCCGTCATGAGCACAGCTCAACCGTGGGTCATGACGGAACCATTCCGTCATGAGCACCGAAGGGGTTAAAAAAGTTTTTTTCAGGTTTTTCACCGTGAATTATTATTATTTTTTTTTTAAATCGCGAGGTGCGCTCACCGTGCGCGCTCTGTGGGCACTCGGTGCGCTTCGCGACCGCCAGTAGATAATATACACACACACACACACACACACACAGAGTTGTGAAATGCAAAACATACAATTGCTTTGTAAAGGTTTCCCATTTCAAAATGTTTCTGAATGTTTCGGTCTAGAAATCAGAATAGAAATAATGACAAAACCAAGATGTGACTCACAACCCTGACTAACAAGACAAATCCATACTAATTTAATCCAAGGCCTAACTTGTTCCATCTTCCCTATGAGTTAAATGTCATATTAGCCTGCACATAATTACAATGTGCATCTAACATTGCGAAAATGATCTGGGCGCATACGCCCTGAAGCATGACCCTTTCAACTTGATTTGATGTTCTGGGGAACGTAAGGCAAAGCAGCGATTCTGGGCTAATTAAAGCGGCCTTCTCGCGATCATTAAAGAAACGTTGGATCAATAGCCACAGCCTGCAGCCTCCACATCCTGACTGATGTCACGGCGAATCTGAAGGTCAGCTTAAAAAGGAAATTGATTACTGCGGGGCTTTTCCTGCAGAAACCTTCGGTTTTTTAGAGGGTTGAAAAAGTTGTTCTAGCACTGGAAAATGGACACACAAAGCACATATACGTGTCGCTCTCAGCAACCTTGAAAATAATAGGCAAATGTGCATTGTCTAAACATGCAAGGCTGGCAAAATAAGGGAATTTTTCATTTGTGTTTGAAAAATATTTATGACATGTCGGGTATAATAAAAGTAGCCCAATACCACAGATTCACCAATAAAGACCAACTTCGATGCTATTAACACAGTACAACTTGACACAACGGTGGAAATAAATAGCATATTACACCCTGCACCGCTACCTATTTACTATATACATTATATATAGTTATCTGCACATCATCTAATGTGCTGTTTATAAAATCATGACAGCATGACCCATTTGAGAGTTCACCTCTCACGAGTCCTGCAAAGCGCCACACAGCAAAGGTAATAAATAGCTTTTTATATTTTATGTGATCAAGGCCGTTTTACCGGCCGAAACGCGTCATGGTAGGCAGAAGGAAGTAAACAATAAAAAAAAACTCTATTCACCGACGAAGAGGAGTTTGTGCATTCATTCTCGCTGCACGCTGGAAGTTTGTGAATGCTTTGAAGTTGATATATATATATATATATATATATATATATATACACACACACACTTTTGCACTTTAACTATTTGCACAACTGTGCAGTTACCATTACCTATCCACCACTTTAATCACTTCCATATTTCACTATACTAATTCAACACTAACACTTTATGGGTTCAGGAGTGGCGTGCTACTCGCCGAAAAAGCGCTTTGACGCCTCATCAGGGGTAGTAAGCGCTATATAAATGCAATTACAATACAATACCTTACCTGTAGGCTAGCGCCAACGCCCATGCACTGGCGGCACAATAAAGGCTGTCTTGAACCTTGGCCTTTTTACAGTCACCAGCTGTTTCCGTGGGAAAGAGCCCAGTTGTGGGGCTCTGGAAGTTCAATACCGTCGACTTCACTGAGAAAATAAACAACAAAAGCAAATGAAATAGAGCATGTATTACAAATGATATTACTTTTGCCCTTTATTGCCAAATACAGAAAATTAGAAGAGCACAGCAAGTTATTACACAGAGCTGGCCTGCAGGAATAATGATTTTCAGTGCTCTTCGGCCCGTTTATGTTGTTTTCCTACCCCAGCTCCCTTTTTACTGGTGTTTCTTTGTCATTAGTATTACCTGCCTTCCATCCAAGCAGAACCAAGGCCCTGAGAAGACTGCAAACAACCTCTCTGCAGAAACATTCGCCAGATTAGCCATTCTGTGACTTTTACCTGTTAAGTGACCCATGTACATTTCATATTCCAGGCCTCTGGGTTTACACATTTTCATTACCACAAAATAGTTAAGGGATTATTTATTTATGCATTGCTCAAGGGCAGGGAAAATACCAGGAGTGGAAAGTAGCAGCTTACTGTGACAGTCAATGCTATGCAGCATACTGCTTCATGACACTGATGAGAGGGCTGATTAATTAGATCTGCGGTTTGCTACTTTGAAGACATTAGATGAGGATGTTACAGACTTTCCTTAAGTCTTTGACAGCGCAGCATTCGAGTTGTGTGAAGCGATTTAGTCCCATTTGAAAATAACCTTGCTAACAGCATCATCAGCTAAGAAAATCCATATAAATAGGTCAATGCACCATGGACAATATTCAATTCTGCACCACTGAGGAGGAGTGGTGACAAGGATGTGCCTTGGGTGGAGAGATGGCTAACAGCAGCAGCACGGATTCGCCACTCTCCACTATTGGAAGTAAATTGAACTGTCATCTACAGAGAAGGAGAAAGAAATTAATTCACAAAACGTTGAAATATGTCAGATTACGCAAGGGAAAGAAATGCTGGTCCGCGAAGGCGCTTCTTGTGGTTTAACAATATCTACGCTTGGCTTTTATACAGAACTATCAGCTTATTTTCCATTAAACTGTAGAATGTGAATGATGAAGCTCAGGCGCCAAGATGTGGCTATTTGGAGTCTCCAAAAAAAAGAAAATTCCTCGGTGTACAGCGAGCTCTTCATGCAGTACACAAATTCGATATTGTATTATTACCATTATGTCTCTCATAAAGGGGACAATTAAGCGGCAAAGAAAGCATGAGATTTTAAAAATGGGACCTAAAATAGACAAACCGGCATACATGCACAGACAATAAAACTGGTTTCAAAGTCTGTCCTAAAAAACGCCTATCCATTAAAAAAAAATAATAATAAATTTAGTTGCCAAAGATGGTACCTCCTAACATAATCAGTACATACGTTTATCACAAATGAAACAAAGAGCAGTACATAGATGTATCCAGAATAAAATACTTTAATACTTTTTTCGTAACATTATTTATTTGAATATAAAAAGAACTAACATTCCAAATAAATTTTTTCGTGATTAGATTGCATTTTTCTTATTACTAAATACGACAATACAAACTAAACTATGGGTAATTTTTTTGCATTTACTTAGCCAGGAAAAGCATTTTTAGGTCACAGCCTACTGGTTTGTTAAAGACATCTAGGGGACATTAAGAAAGTTGACCTAGTGTCAAGAATTCCTGTCATGCGAGGGAAGGAAAACACGCCCTTATGTAAACAGGAGAGCTGTTACATAACTCAAGGAAAACACGCCCTTATGTAAACAGGAGAGCTGTTACATAACTCAAGGAAAACACGCCCTTATGTAAACAGGAGAGCTGTTACATAACTCAAGGAAAACACGCCCTATAAAGGGAGGAACCGGGAGGTACAACGCTGTCGGATATTGTGTTTACACCGACGTACCTGCTTAGTGAAGAGCAGTGTTCCGGAGTGGTGCTCCAGTAAGGCAAGAATGGAGGTAGGTCGAGTCGTTACTCCCTGGGCCGTGTCTTGCCCCATCGTCACCTGTGAAGGACCCGGAAGCTCTACCGGATAACCATTGAGCTTCGCTTTTTGACTCGGCTGAGTCAAAGCGCAGTGGCGCTTTTGCTGGTTGGAGTCGTAACTCCCAGCCCGACCAGAGATACAGGGACTGCCAGCTGTAACGCACACCAGGAGGTGTTTGCCGCGTTACAGACTCGAAAGTCCACAGGATCGATCGAGCGGCTGCTCTCGGTTCAGTCTTCTTTGCTTGTGATTGGGGTATCGGTGACGCATCACCAGGAGGTGACTCCGCGTCCCGGTGCAGTCTGAGGAAGAGGTTGAGCGGCTGCTCCCTTCAGGTAGAGACCCCGGCTGGGTGTTTCCCTGACTCCTCGATTCTCCCCAACACTCTTCGTGCCCCTCGCAGCCTACCGATTGGCATTGTCGGCCATTTCATTTCTGCCCTCTGTTGGCATACGCCGGGATCGGCGTATATGCAGAGGACGGTTAGGACCATCCGTGCTGTGGACTGGTAACGTACTTAGCCTGGAGGATTCCAGTGACTATAACCTTTGTTTATTCCTTGTATTGTTTTTGCCTTCATTAAAATAACTAAACCTTCACAAGTGGTTGCGTTCTCATTATCGTGTCTGTTAAACGATCCTGAGACGTTCAGGGCGTTACACCTAGGAATACATTACGCCCATTGCTTACCATTGCTTTGTAACTCACATTTTCTGGCTTTATTTGCGATTGGCTGAGCAGCTCGAGTTCGTCCCTCCCATTGCCCAAACCTTGTTTACTGTATTCTTCCACAAACTAGCTTTCTATAAACAGCTCTTTAAATCTTGTTCTTATCTTGCCATATTTGCTGAGCATTCAAAGACAGAGGTCAAATTTCAGGCTGTGTCTTCCAGTGAGCTTGGTGTTTATTTTGCTCTCTCGGACTTCAAAGTAAAAGGACCTATGTGACAATCATGTTGGTTATTGGGGGTCTGATCGAGGAAGGCTGTACAAGGTTATTTGTTTTTCTAGCACATAACAAAATTTAAGTGTCTGTAAATGAACTGGGCTGACGATCAAATTAACACACTGGGTGATGACATTTCCACGCATTCTCGTTTGTGCTCTGTATACTTTCATCAGTGAAACTGTATGCGAGTGCAAATGTAATGGTCATTTCAATTGAAGATGTGTTGTCTCTAATGGCAGTATGCTACCATACCAAGCATACTCCATGGTACCCCACTCCACTTTGCACCATTCCACACCACGGCACTCTACCTGCACCACTCCACTCAGCGTCACGGCACTCTTTACTGCACCACTCCACAGCTCTGTACTCTACACCACTGCACTTATTGCCAATGCAGTCTACTCCTTCATTTTTCTACTCTGCACCACTACTATGAAACAATCTACTCCACGCCACTGCACTCAGCACAACTCCACTCTACTCTGCACTCTATGCCAATGCACTTAACCTCTTTACTCAAAACTAATGCACTCTATGCCAATATACTTTGCACCACTACACTCAATGCCACCACTACTCTACTGCTCTCTACACCACTGCACTCTACACCGCTCTACTCTACAGTAGTATACTCTGCATTCTGCTACTCTACTTTATGCCACCCTATGCCACTGCACTCTACGACACTATACTCCACTTTATGCTACTTCACTAATGCCATTCTACTCTGAGCAACTGCATTCCTCGCCACTGCACTCCATACCACTCTACTATACACCACTGCACTCTACAACAGCATACTCTGCAACGCTGCACTCTCTGCTACTCTACTTTATGCCACTCCACACCATTATACTCTACTTTATGCCACTTCACGCCACTCTACTCTACACCATTGCACTCTAAGTCATTTAACTCTGCACCACTGTAAACCACTGCACTGTACGCCACTCTACACTACACTCTAGTCTGCAGCATGGCACTCTCTGCCACCGAACTCTATGGCTCTGAACTCTCTGCCACTCTACACTGCACCACTCCACTTTACTCTGAAGCAATCTACTCTACGCCACTGCACTCTATGCCACTACTCTATGCGACTGCACTCTACCGTGCACTACTGTAATCTACCCTGCACCACTCCACTTCACTCTACTTCTAAACAATATACTCTACGCCACTGCAATCGGAGCCACTCCACTTGACTCTGCACTCTATGCCAATGCACTCTACACCACTTTACTCAAAACAAATGCACACTACACCAATCTTCTCTGCACTACTGCACTCTACGCCACTAAACTCTACGCCACTAAACTCTACGCCATTGTACTTTGTCTCTGCACTCTACGTCACTCTATTCTACTTCGTGTCACTGCACTCTACACCACTCTATTTTACTCTGCACCACTGCTCTCTACGCCACTCTACTCAGCACCACTCCTCTCTATGCCACTGCACTCTGCAGCACAGCACTCTACAAAAGTATACTCTGCAACACTGCACTCTCTGATACTCTACTGTATGCCACTCTCTGCCACTGATCTTTACACCACTGCTCTCTACGACACTCTACTCTAAACCACTACACTCTACGCCACTGCAGTCTTCGCCACTCTTTTGCACTCTGCACCACTTCACACCACGTCGCTCCATACCGCACCATGGCACTGCACTCTATGCCACTTTACTCAAATCCAATACACCAGTCTACAACACTCTAATCAACTTTGACACTGTACGCCATTCTATGCCACTCAATTCTACATCCTTCCACTCTACTCACTCCACAACACTTTAAGCTACTCCATGACACTCCACTTCACTCCTCTCAACGCCACTCAACTCTACTGTACACGCTCCACACCACAATACTCCACAACACTCCTTTACCCTACTAACCTTTAGTCATGCTGAAGAGCAGGCACTCTGGTGTACAACATTGCTAAAATATATTTGCAAAGCCAATAGCTCTTGCATAGGCGACGTATATTGGCTTTGCCTATGCTCGTTTCAGGCTATGAAAGCAGGACTGTCCAGCTGCAGTTAATGTAGGTCTGGTGAAATTTCATAATTCACTTTTCAGATTCTCCTCATAACATTAAAAATCAGTTTATTCTTCAAATAAAAATACAAGAGCATTTCATGCAGCTCTCCATCCACTCTGTTGCAGTGATTTTGGCTTAGTTTTGGCCCGCTCTGTCGGCCTCATTGGGCATTGTGTCACTTGAGACCCAACACTACAGATAATGCTAAACTGTAGCTCTCTAGTCCAGGACTGACAATTGAATTCAAATAAAGGTAACAGATACCTTGTCAGTAAGACCTCCTGTATGCCCAAGTACAATCAACAGACCACTGATACTGGTCAGCAAGAACACTAGAACCAAGAAAGGTGTCCGAAAGCACTTCAGAAACATGAAATGTGGGACTGCGCTAAACATATACACATGACTTAGCATTATTTGTTATCATCTCAAACTTCGCCTTTTCAAAACAGTTATCTTACATTTCCCTTCTTCTCTTCTTTGAAAGCTCACCCAAAAGGGTACTCCCCTCAGTTAATTTCACCCCCACAACAGCTCGAATAGAATAGAATTTCTAACTCCTCCCCTAAAATTCGGAACAATCCTCGCTATCTGCCTCGCTCTTTGTTCTTTCCAACCGCTTTCTCTACGGGCATCTCGGTCTCCACATTGTCTTCCTCCAATCAGTTTAAAGCAGTGGATGAGAGGAGAACATCTGTCTAATGGAGCACTGCTGATCACGTGTGCATGTAGTGCACACACAAAGGTGGTGCAAAGTAATTTATAATTCGCCAAGAGTCATGTCGAACAATGTGCAAAAACCCAGAACCTGAAATGAGAAAAAGGTGAGGAGTTGGCTCCAATTGTAAGTCACTCTTCTCCCAGTCATAATCCGGACCACGACTTCGAGGCACTAGGAGAAAGGAGTGTCTACTCCATGTATGTTGAACTGTGCTGGATTGTCAGACTGGATTGTACAATATGAAATGGTAAGGTGCCTGTGCTGCGAGAGCCATATAAAATGGCTCAAAACATATCGCTGAATTGTTAAGTTGAGTCTGCTAGAAGAAGCATGCTGGCAGGTGGCATCATCTACCCCCAACTAATTACTATTCAAGTTTTTTGCCAATCAACTCAAATTATTCAGAGTATTCTCACCTCACAATTACTTGTATTCATCATCATGACCTGCTATGCTACATACAACTAATCAGAACAAAAATCTACGTCTTAGGGAAATAAATATCTACTCAAAACTATCCCCTTCCTTTTCCGCTCCAACCCACCACCCAGGTGTTGAGCAATGCCTGGATTATCTGAATATATAGTCTTTGAACTTAAAATACTTTGCTCATTTAAACATTGTAGAAAAGACAGAGACCGGGACGGCTCTCTGCATAGTCTTGTACACTAGACCAGCACCTTGGGATATATAGATCTCAATACACTGGTAAAATGGCTCACTGAGCTAATGCTTGCTGCTGATATCTGCGGGTCACAAATTTCATAATTCCATACCAAGCAGGGCTACCTCAGCAGGGTCTATTCTGCAACATTGGTAAACAGTGTACTATTAGAGTCGCTAATAGTAGTGAGTATTATTAATATCACTATTTTAATTGCTGGGGCAGTAGTTTTTAAAACTCATTATATATTGGCCACTTACGTCTTCTCTCCAAGAAGGATTCCCTAAAATAGCCATCAGAACCATGTCAACTGGATTTTCTCATTACATTTTGAGAAGTTAGTGAGGTCGGTTATCAGCACTTTGGGCTTCGACGAGTTGACACTCTACAACAGATCCATTCATTATAGGTCAACACGGTTTCAAAACTGCAAAATAAATGCGAAAGACTTCAGAGAATACAATGAAAATGAACTGCCTAGAAACGGCCGTTATGGCACGCAGTCAATCAAATCACTTGAACTCAAAGACCACCAATTTATTGATGTACTGTCTGTCGGAAGCACATTGAGACTTTACATTTTCAGGCAAATTATAGAGTTATTTGAAATCTTTCGAAGATACTGAAATTGCTCCAAAAATCCCAATAGAAACTATAAGTAATATAAGGGGCCAACTTGCTGAATGTGGATCAAGGGACATAAGTTCTGTTCCCAGCATCTCCCATCATGTTGCAGTTAGTCTATCAAGTCTTCCCTCCACTTGTTTTTGGGTCTCAACCTGCGACAGCGTATGTGCTGCATGCAATCTCGCTTGCGAGAGACATTATATACAATAAGGGGCCTGCAGCCCGTTCACTGCTTAACATTTGTTGACTTTACTGTCCCTCTTATTTACTGCCTTCAAATTGGCTCACGCATACTGGCTTCACTCTTCATTCAGCTAGAGCATGCACCAAGGACCAATTGCTTCAGCTTGATTGTTGCCCTGCCGCTGATTGTACTGTGATTGAGGTACTACTTTTATTCTTCTACTCAATCGTCTTTGTTGAACCCCTTAAAATTTGTAGCGATGTTTTACAATGCCTCACACACTTCAAAGAAGCCCCTTTCTCCTTTGAAATGGATGTTTATTGTGACAACAAATGCTATCTGCTTTTACTGAGACAAACAGATGTTATCTGCTTCCAAATATATTTTCACTAAGACATGGATGCAATTGCTTCCTTATGCGATAGGATTTTTTGCAAAATATCACATGTTTTTTCTCTTTCACGCATAGGAAGATTAACGGATTTGCTCAAAATCACAGGGGTATAGCGCAGAGACCTAATAAATATTGGCAAAGCCACAAGTGCCCACCTTTGAGGCGACTGGATCTGCCACTGGTTTTGCTCATGCTGTACAATATGAGCATTGCTGACTTTGGCAATTATTTGCAGCCATTCTGTGTAGCAGCATGGCTAAAAATAATGACATCGACAAGAATGGAGCGAAGTTTCACTCCTTGGCCCGGCGCACCGCTGATTTCGTGATTTCCACGCTTTTTTTAACTTTGATTCTTGAAATAACATGATTGATAATGATGAATCCATGTACTCCAAATTTTTTTATTTCATTATTTTATTTCTTTGAGTTTTTATACACGCGTGAGATACTTATATCTTAAACTGCTTCTCATGCCACGAGTATGCCAATCCAAGCCTTTTCCCGGGCACGCCAAAAAGACATAAAACATCCTCAGTTGCAAATCTTGTATGACCCAATGCATTTCGGGCTGCTTAAAAGCCCTTCTTCAGGGGTTTTCTAAAATTAAAAGAACATTGCTATTAAAATACTATTTCAAACCTCTGTCATGAACTATGCACAATCCTCCACAAGCTAATCAATACCATGTATTAGTACAGCGCTTTCCCTCTAAATACGAAGCTGAATTGCTACCGCCATCTTACCTACACCACCCGCGCACCCACTGATTCAACCTCCTGATTTTAGCCTGCTTGTTAATACTAAATCACACACTGCTGTTAACCTCTTTAATTTACCCGCGACTTTATCCCATCTATCGTTGCGTTGCTTTTGCACCTTGCCGCTTGAACATGTACCTTAGCAACTTAATACTGTAGTGTTCCCCATCACAGGCAATTCTCTCCGTACATCGGTGTTTAAAATCACACCGGGATTACCCCTTTGATTTAAATCATGTGACACTGCCCCGCCTCTACGGCTTAACCTATCACACCTTGCCGGTAGTCTCTGTGTTAAAGTTCGAGACTCCATACCCCAGAGTTCACCTCTCGTTAAATACCCTGAGCACGGCTTCCTACTTAAATATTCTTACCCGTTCTCTCTCACTTTTCCCGGGCCCGTGATAATCCCAGCACTTAAAACTATACCCCGCCCTCCCTAATGATTGTCATAGTTACGCTGTGCTAAGGATAACACAATTCTTCTCAAATACATGGATATGTTATCAAACTTTCATTATTTACAACAAATACAATATTACACAAAATATTCATGTCCATAAACTTGATTAATCCACATTTTAGCTCACACCATTCCTTTAATGTCTGAGATGTGTATCTCACGAGCGTTTTCATGACCGTTTTGATTTGTTCGTTCTCCCTCAAAGGGTGCAACTTGCAAACAGGGCAGTCTGGTAACAGTACAATTGCAAATCTTATATGACCCAAGCAACCCGAAATGCATTGGGTCATACAAGATTTGCAACTGAGGATGTTTTATGTCTTTTGGCGTGCCCGGGAAAAGGCTTGGATTGGCATACTCGTGGCATGAGAAGCAGTTTAAGATATAAGTATCTCACGTGTGGATAAAAACTCAAAGAAATAAAATAATGAAATTAAAAAATTTGGAGTACATGGATTCATCATTATCAATCATGTTATTTCAAGAATCAAAGTTGAAAAAAGCGTGATAATCACGAAATCAGCTGTGCGCCGGGCCAAGGAGTGAAACTTCGCTCCATTCTTGTCGATGTTACGCAGCGCGTGAAACCAGGGAGGTTCACGCAACCCAGGACGCACGCATTGGAGTCAATAGTCAAATATGTTTGGAAATACGGAAGTAATTGTTTAAGAGAGGTGTGCACGGCTACTTCAAGTTTAAAAATAATGACAACCATGATGCATCCAGCGTTAAAGTACTTTTTTTTTTTAACGTGCAATTGCGCCTTTTGCAATTAGTTTTAGCCTTTCTGCAAAGAATCTGCAATGCTGTGCAACATGGCTACAACACATTGCCAAAGCCAATAACTCTCACAGGTGAGACCTACTAGCTGTGCTAATGCTTGTTAACATTTGCTACCCTCAAACACGTCTGAAAACAGAATGCCATTTCTCCATTTGCCTCAGTACAGACTATGCGCTGCCAATTACAAATCTAGTTTTAGATCTGGTAAGAACTTCAAAGTGTCCAGTATATTGGGAGACTCCAATTACATGGGCACTTGTCCTATCGAGCAACATCCAGGCTCTCTGCATCAGCCCAGGGCAATGTGCTGTATGCCTCGGGCTAGCGCCCATGGTAAAATCAAACCATGAAAACCCATTTCTATGTGCTGTGCTTTCGTTTTTTGGTCTGGCCTAGGGACAGCTTTAGCGGACTCACCTGCCTCATGTCTTAAAAAAAAAAATCATAATAAAACTATACACGTGATCATACGTACATGGGCTTTCAGTCCGCCGTCTTCATCTATTGGACTGATCAACTGTCCTTCACATTTTGCTTCCACCCTGCACAGCATACCGCATGGGGCAGTGGATCAGCCACTTCATCTAATGGCAGTCTTACACCGCGAGTGATGAGATTTTGCATGATCAAATGTGCACAGGGCTGATGATGCGCCTTAAATGTTTAGAGTATTGCACGTTTAAAAAACAAAAATTGCATGCTTGAAAGGTTTCTGGTTTTCCCAATGCTTGCTGAGAAAAGCAGTTAACAGTCTTGTCAAGACGCCTACCTAGGGATGAGAGATAATGACTGCTGGGGTAAACGTTATCCCTCCCTAGCTATACCCATGATACATTAAAAAATACACCATGAAATGCTTTTCTTACAGAATTAGGTCTTTTTTTTTTTAAGCAAGATAGCAGAATAGGTTTTATAATCATTTTCTCATATCTTGTCTCTGTAACCTTTCAAATCTGCATATGTGACACTCAACCGCTGTGAGATTATGGTAAGAATATGCAAATTCGCAAGGAACCAAAATGTAAGTTAATCAATCGAAAAATGGGGCTAAGAAATACCCAGTTTCGCTGGGACTGAAGCCACGAACAGTATAAGTAGTGTTTCAACTAATTCAAAGCAACAGACTCCTTTCAAGACAGGTTTCTTGCACTGGACAAGATGCTTCGTCCATCTGGAAGCATCTACTTATGTGTTCAGGGGTGAGGTGGGCTCTATGGAGGATGTAGTAATTTATTACCTTGAATCTCATGTTTCTAGACACTCTAGGGATCCCGCTAGTTTATTATCCCATTCCTTCACAGGGTTCGGGGTATTAAAGTGCTATTCCCACTGGAGGCGTAATGCCTCAAGTGGGCGAAGTCTGTCCACATGAAGCACCCTGTACAGGCAGGACACCACCTTAATAGTGCCCGTCGACAGGGCTATATAGTACCGGCTCTGCTGTGGCGGGAGTTCCACAGATCCCATCTTCCAGTGCTTACGGACTGCTGTTGTAAATGTTCTGTGTAATAAGAAATGTCCCCGGGGTAATCCAAACTCAGTTCCGAGCTCCTTGAACGGCAATAGCTAAGTATCCCTATAGAGGTCACTCATCTTTGTTACCCACGCTTCCATCCAAGCATCCAAGTCCCACCAATTGCCTCCATGTGGGAGTACCTGTAGCATGCCCAACAAAATGTCCGGTGAGTACGGAACCCTTACTCCCATTCTTTGCAACTTTAAGCGCTCAAGAGTCTTTCCCAGCTGATCTGTTCACTCTGAGGAACACTCGTAAAGAGTCGCGTAGCGATGGTCCAGTTGTTCCCGGGGCTTCCATCTGTCATCTCCAAAGAGCGATACTTCGTACTAGCCACTGCAGCTGTGCTGCTATGCAATAGGTCTCAAAGTCTAGGGCCGCCAGACCATCCGCAGCCATTGGTCTTTGCATCGTTGTGAGGGCAACCCTACGTCACCCCAAACCCCAGAAAAAAGGTCAGGATCTGGGATCTCAGGTCTTTAAAAAAAAGTCAGCAGGGATCCATATTGGGAGTGCATTAAAATAGTACAACAGACGGGGAAGTGCCATCATTTTGAGGAGTATGATTCTGCCAGCCACCGATGGCGGCAGGGTACGCCAGAAGTCTATAGTCTACCGCAGTCCCCGCAAGACCCTCCATATTTTACCCTCATATAGATCTGCCCATATATGGTAAATATGGACTCCCAGATATGGCAGGCAACTAGGCTCCCATTGCAGGCATTCGAAATCCCTCGGGGGCGTCCCGTCTGCATCACTGGGAAGAGTCAAGATTTTTGTCAGTTCACATTGAGCCCGGAGATGGAGCTGAATCTCTCCTGTAGAGCTCGGGTCCCATGCCTCTAGTAACAGCAGCAGATCGTCAGTATAAAGTGCTATATGATGGTAGTTATGGGCAACATTCAGTCTCCATAGAAGTGACCTGTTCTAGCTGCAATTGCGAGGGGCTCTATGGCAAGTGTAAATAATAGGGGGGGAGGAGGGGGTGGAGTGGACATCCTTGTCAGGTGCCACGCTCCACCGGCCAGCTCCACGATATGGTTCTCCCTGTGCGTATTCAGGTCGCAGGTCCAGTGTATAGGAGTCTAGCCCAATTAATGTACTTCTCAGCCAGCCCCATTTTCGCCATCACTTCGTTCAAGTAGGACCATTCTAGGCTGTCAAATGCTTTTTCTATGTCAACCGCAAAGATCGCTGCTTTTTCCTGGTCCATCCCCCCCCGTTCACCTCCAGGAAGGCCAACAGGCATCTGATATTCCCTGCTGTGCTGCGAGATGGGATGAACCCAGCCTAGTCCTCGTGCACTAGTGAAGACATGAAGGACAGGAGGCGGGTGGCTAGAATCTGGTTCAGAAATTTGTAATTGATGTTTAACATAGATATCGGGCGATAAGCCGATGTGTCGTGGGCAGCTTTATTTGGTTTCAGAATTGGGACTATGACAGCCTCTCTTGTAGTGTCTGGGAGGGAGCCCGTGTTGTCAGCCGCCTCGTAGAGCCTAACACGGTGAGGAATCAACTCAGCAGAATATGTGGAGAAAAATTCTACTGGGAACCCATCAGTGCCTGGGGTTTTATTACGTGCCATGTGTTTTAGGAGCAAGACCTCTGACCTTCTTGGTCTGTGTCACTGCTCTCCCCCGCGCAGCTCCACCGTTAAGGCTCTGCCCTTGAGCCCGAGCTCCTTCAAGAAAGGGATTCGAGGCCCTCCTCCACCCGCAGGGTCCTACCTGCGCCTCATCCCTGGTGGCCTAGTGGAAGAGCACCCTGCTCTTCTGCTATTCTGTTCTGCTCTGGGTCCTTTTTGCCTTTTTTTCTTTTTTGCCTCCCACTCGCTGCCTTTTTATCCTTGCCTTTTCTCTTTCTCCCTCTTTCTCAATGCCTTTTTCTCCTTGCCTCTTTTTGTCTCTTTCTCCTTGCCTTTTTCTTTTTGCCTCTTTCTCTTTGCCTTTTCCCTTTCTGCCTCTTTCTCTTTGCCTTTTCTCTTTCTGCCTCTTTCGGCCTCTTTTCCCTCGTGCCCTCCTCGCTCCCTCTTCCCACGCTCCCCGCCACTGCTGCCCCAGCGGACCCTCCTCCCCTGTGTGTCGTTCCCACCTCCTAGCTGATCGCCCTTCCCTCCTGACCCCTACTTAATGGCAGTCACTAAGCGGCCGCGCCTCTGGCAAGCCCGTCTGCACCCATCCGCAACCCAACCGTGACCAGCGGAAGGGACCCTGGTGCCCCAGCCCCCCGCCAGCACACATTAACCACTAAGCTCCATCCACCTCAACATATGCTCCCTGCACAGACACGCCGTAAAAATCTGGGACCTCCTCAACACTCACATGCCCGACGTCACAGACCTGGACCAACGCCAGCTCTGCACCCCACATCACAACCGCCATCCCCGATGGAAACAATATCCTGAGAAACGACTGCCCCAACCGGCCAGGAGGAGGTCTCGCCATCATCCACAAAAGCTCCCTCCGACTGGCAACCACTGACTCGGACATCGCCGAGTCCCACTCATCCCCCATAGAACACACCCACTTCCACGACACTCCGCAAAACACTCGTCTACAGATCACCTGGCCCCTGCACCCTGTTCACCATCATCGCCGACCACATCACACCCCACACCCTCACCTCCACAGACTACATACTACTCGGAGACCTTAACTTCCACCTGGACAACTAGAGCAACCCAAACACCACTGCCCTCCTAGAGAACCTCACCAACATAGGGCTGAAGTAACTTGTCTCCGCCCCCACTCACACAGCGGGACACACACTCAACCTCATCTTCGCAGGAGGAAACAACATCTTCAGACACCACAGAACTGGTCTGGACTGACCACCACTACGTCCATTTCTCCTTTACTAAACCCACCGCACACAAGCATGCATGCCGCCTCCCACACAGAATTTGGAACAAAGTCTCTGAAGAACACCTCACCTCCACCCTCACCTGCACTCCACCCCCAACTATGACAGATGCCAACACCGCGGCATGAAACCTCCACCAATGAATCGCCAACTGCTCCAACACACTCGCCCCCCTCCAGAACACAACGAGATGACTCAAGAAGAAAGCTAACTGGTTCACCACAGAACTCCAAGAATCCAAGCACTGCTGCTGATGACTGGAAAAGACATGGAGAAACAGCAGAACTCTGGAAGCATGCTCCGCCTGCAAAACAGTCACCACAGCACACCACCAACTCATCAAATCCACAAAGAAAAACTTCCTCCAAGACAGAATCCTCTCCAACGCTCATAACTCCAAGGAACTCTTCGCCATCATACTGGAATTTGCCAAACCCAACAGCAAAACAACCGACGTCCCTCCCTCCCAAGACCTCTGCAACAGACTCCGCTCCTACTTTCACCTCAAGATCAAGAAGCTCTACGACAACAAGAACTCTGCACTTACCTAACCCCCACCCCCAGCGACGCCACCCAACAGACCCTTCTTACCTGGACCCCACTCACGACAGAAGACACCCTTAAGACCATGAAGAGCATCCACTCCGGAGCACCTTCTGACCCCTGAATGCCGCACTTCTTCCACAGGGCCGTCACAGCCATTGCGCCAGAGTTACGTCAAAGCATCAACTGCTCCCTCGAGACCGCCACATTCCCTGGCAACTTGGAAGCGCTCCGAAGTCAACCTCCTCCTAAAGAACCCCTCCGCAGACCCAACAGACCTCAAGAATTTCAGGCCCATCTTAGTGCTCCCTTTCGCAACCAACCTCATTGAAAAGGCAGTCAACAACCCGTAGCATACTTCATCGAAACCAACAACATCCTAGACACCTCTCAATCCGGATTCCACAGCAACCACATCACCAAGACTGCCCTCCTCGCTGCCACAGACTACCTCCACGCCCTCCTCTACCAAAGCCAGACCGCAGCCTTCAACCTCTTGGACCTATCAGCAACCTTTGACACCATCTCTCACCACACACTAGCCACCAGACTCCACGACGGCCGTATCCAAGGAAAGGTCCTAGACTGGTTACGATCATTCCTCACAGGCAGAACACAGAGAATAAGACTCATGCCCTTCCTCTCAGAACCGACACATCAGATGCACAGTACCCCCAGGATCCTCCCTCAGCCCCACCCTCTTTAACATCTACATGGCCCCCCTCTCAACCATCATCAGAAACCACAAGCTCAACATCGTCTCCTACGCTGAGGACAACCAGCGCATCCTCTCCCTCACCAAGGAACCAGACATCACCAGGCACAACTTCCAAGGAGGAATGAAAGCTGTTGCCACCTAGATGAGAAACAGATGCCTGAAACTCAACTCGAAGAAAACAGAAGTCCTCATCCTCAGCTCCACCCCCTCTGCGTGGGACGACACCCGGTGGCCCCCACCCTTGGAAATCCACCCACCCCACCGGACGATACACATAACCTCGGCATCATACTAGACTCATTACTCACCATTTATCGCCAGATCAACGCCGTCTCCTCCACATGCTTGAACACCCTCTTCATACTACGCAAGACATTCAAGTGGGTCCTACCCCGACTTTAGGAAAACAGTCACTCATCACCAGCAGACTGGACTACGGCAACGCCCTCTACAATGGAATCAACAAAAAACTCCTACACAAACTGCAGACCGTCCAGAACGCCGCAGCCACAATAATCCTTGATATTCCATGGCACAATCACATCACCCAACACTTCTGCAACCTCCAATGGCTCCCCATCAAACGAAGAATAACTTTCAATCTGCTCACAAGGCCCTCCACAACACCGGACCCCAATACCTCAACTACCGCATCTCCTTCCAGGACCCCAAGAGAAACCTCCACTCACCTGACCGCTCTCTAGGCACTGTCCATGCTTCTACAGGACCAGAGAAGGTGGAAGGCCCTTCTCCTACCTCGCAGCCAAGACCTGGAACAATCTCCCCCTTCACTTCTGGCAAAGCCTGACACTGCACAAATTTAGGAAGGACCTCAAGACTTGGCTCTCCGAATGACTCCAACAAAGCTGCTCACACCCCACCCCTCATTATGTAATAATGGGGTGACCCATACTAGTCCATGGACCTGGGTAATGATCGGTATAGAAAAACAGCGGTCCTAGACTTTTTCTATTAGAAAAGTGTTCAATTAGGTCAAAATTTATATAGGGTACACATAGGAATCAAATAGCATCATCAATGTACCCCGGTTATTACTCAATTTGATTAAGAATATCCTCAAAATGACACACAAGTACCTTAAATAGCTTCAATAGTGACTGTTTAATTTCACAGTCATTATAAAAGATCACTGTAGACAGTGTTTCAAAACAGAAAGAGGGTTGCTCCAGGGGCAGTGTGAAGGAGAGTGCTCGTGAGAATACAACAGATATACAAGGAGGGAAATCAAAGAATAAAATTGAACAAACCCACCCCTCAGCGCCTTTAGACCCTAACGGGTGAATAGTACACTCTACAAAACCCCGATTGGTTGATTGATTGATTGACTGATTAAATAGCAGCAGCTATCTCATGGGTAGTCATGTTCCCTTCCAATGTGTCTGCGTCTTCCTCCGTGACCCCCGGAATCTGGAGGTCTGCCAGGTATACCTGCGTTTCCCGCAGATCATGTGTGGGTGCACTAGCATATAGGGCTGTGTTGAAACCTGCAAATATCTAATGAATCCCTTCCGGTGTATACACTCTAGAACCCTCGCAATTCTCTAGTTCTAGGATGGTGAACCTCTCTTGTCTGGGTTAGCCAGCCAAGCCAACAAAGAGCCCGATTCATGCCTTTCGGCATGTGTTCTGTCAATATAGTTCCGATAGTCAAAGCACCTCAGTCTCTCCACTTGCGTCACTACCTCTTCTTTGGCCGCCAGAAGTTCCGGTTGGATCTCAGGGCAACCCGGTCGTCTAGTTTCTATGTCCCTCAGGCGATCTTCTGCCTTTTCTACATCGGTCAGTAAAGTTTGTCTAATCCCCTTGGATTCAGCAATCCAATAGCCCCGCTCCACTGCCTTGAAGGCATCCCATTGTATTTGGGGAGTGGACGCCATACCAATGTTGTAAGCAAAATATTGGGCGATTTTGGTCCGGATCATTTCATGCAAGAGCTGGTCCTCCAACGATTCAGGTTTGAGCCTCAACGTAGGTATTGAGGATCTGGGATGGGCCCACCGCAGCTGTAGCAGCACTGGTTTGTGATCCAAGATAGTGCAGGATAGATATTCTATCAGGCCCCATTGCCGTTGCCAGTTTGTGAACATTTTGTCCGTGCAGGTCATCTGGGAGTCTCACAGGGGTGGGTGTGAGCGGTCTAACTGGATGTCGGAAACACAACTAAAATCGCCCCCAATTAATGTTGTTGCTGTCAACAGCGGAGCTAGGCATCAAGACAAATTCCCCCAAAATGTACCCTGTTCAGTGTTTGGAGCATATATTTTTATCATAGGTAGCTTCTAACCCTCTAGCCGACCCTGCATTGCCCTCGGTATCAATTACGGTATCTATAAGCTGGAATGGGACCCCGCTTGAATCCATATAAGTACTCCTCTGGAATATGTCGAGTATGTGGTAAAGTACGCCTGCCCCCTCCATCGTCTCTTTATTGCCTGATCTTTTCTGTCAGTGAGGTGTGTTTCCTGCAATAGTGCAGTATGTGCCCCCTCCTATGTAGGTAAGAAACACATTGTGCAGTATCACCGTGGTATGCATACCCCTGATATTCCATGTCAGGCACTTATACACCGGGTTACCTGTCATGGGCATTCTGGGTGTGGAGAAAGGATTCCCCCCGTTCTCGGCGTGCAGGCTTGCTCGCCCTTCTTAATGTTTACCGGAGAAGATCGTGTATGCCAATTGTGGGACTCACAGCTTTCCCATCCCAAAATCACAAACAACATCCCCAACTCCCCCTCCCCAGAGCAAGCAACAACTTGCTACCCGCCCAAATCATATTAATGTTCATTAGAGTTTGTGGTTGAACTTCCACTAGGCACTGCAGCGCGGAGGGGTGCCTCATGCAGGCCCTCGGCAGCCAGGTCCTCATCCGGCCCTTAGTCCATTAACATGACGCACTGTTCAGGGTGAGTAATATATAGTCACAGTTCGTCATTACTCGCTGATGGTACATCAAGTGTCTCATATGATACCGTCCGCTGTTCCCGGTGTGATCGTGGGCATCTCTAGGTTTGAGATCTCTGATGCATTGGATTCCGGGTCGGACTCAGATTCCAGGGGGAGAACCCCCGCTCCAGTACTTCCCGATTTGTCTGACCCCCACTTATTTGTGCTACGACCTCCATCACTCTTCAGCGTCCCAGCCTGGTTTAATCCTGGGAAGTCGCAGCTAGGCTCATCACGAACGTGCGCTCCTGGGGTTTTGGTATCCGCTCTTCACCTTCTGCATCAGTTTTCGACTCATTGCTGGCCTCCAGTCAGTGCCCTGCTTCCTGCGGAGATTGAAAGAGCTGCGCTCGGTTTGGGGTTACCACCCTTAGTTTTGCTAGGAAGAGCATAGAGTATTAGAGGTCCAGCTGCCGCAATTTCTTTTTCATCTCGTGTTAAGATGCTCTCTGTCACTGGACCTCCCTGGAGAAATCCGGGAAAATGCGCACAATCACATAGTTCACTTGCAGCTCCCCTTTTTTTTTACGTGCCTGAACCAGGTTGCAGTCATGGTCCTTTTAGTGTTGGAGTCGTGCTATTATGGGTCGCGGGGGAGCGCCAGATGGAGGAGACCCGGTTGTGACTCGGTATGCCCTTTCAAGGGCAAAGAACGCAGATAGGCCCTCGGGGCTACAGTGGTTTTCAACCATTGTTCCATGTATTATGCTGCTTTTGTGCCTTCAATTTTCCACATATTCTGCTCTATTCTCCAGCGTCCACACTTCCGATTCCATGACTTGCAGTCATATCTGTATCATAGCCACAGCCGGGGGGAGGTCTGCCAGCACACGTTCATTATTGGTTACCTTCTCTGCTAATTTCCTATGATCATCCTTGAGTAAATTAAGGTCGGTGCCGATGGTATCAATTTTGAGTTCCAAGGCTTCCCTAGAGGCAGTGATGGCTAGCAGTATGTCCTGCAGGGTAGGATCATTGGCTGGCCTCATGTTGTCGGCACAGTCATCTCCACAGTCACTGTCGCCCTCATCTCCTCTCAATCCTGTTCCCTTCATCTGGAGGATTTGCCCATTATCATGGAGATCAGGTTCTGGGTGGGTGCGTCTTTGACATGTATTGCTGATCCACTTTACTTAGTCCTCGGTCTCCGCCAGAAAGTACCGGGGGCCCGCCTTGCAGGGTGCGCTGTTGAATGTGAGTTTGGTAATAGCTGCGCTCCTATGAGTGAGCCAAGGTTTGCGGGTGTTCATAGCCAGGGCCCATGCCCTATATGTGCAGGTCCACTTGTCCCTCTGGATGGTCAGGCCAGCAGGTTCCCAGTTAGGTCTGCACTGACGGTTGTATTCAATTCGGCCACCCATGGGCAGGTGCGATATCTCCTGGGCCAGCCACCGCAAGCAAAAGGCAGTCGGCAAGGTCCCCCCCACACCCCTCTGGTCACAGCCCGCTCCAGTCTTGCAGCTCCGGCGGAAGGCAGGGGAGCCGGAGTCCTAAACCCCCTCACCCAAGGGGTGTTGGAGCCAGCAGGCAGCCACGAGGTTGATGCAGTGCAGGCGAGCTGGGCCCCATGGATTGACTCCCAGTGCCAGGGTTCGTGCATCTTCTTTCAGTAGGCAGGCCTACCCCCTCGGTCCCACAGCAGGTGCCCCCAAGGTTGAAGTTTTCTCTCTCGCTGGATGTTGAGTCAGACCAGTGATTGAAGGTAGGAGCCCCAATTATGGCAAAGATGATGTGGGGTGGGCCTCCTCGCTCAATGCGGTCTCTACTTAATATACAGGCCAGTGCAGTAATGCAAGTTCTCTTTTAGGGGCAGGGGCCTCCGCTTCGGCATCACAGCGGGCAGGGGTCCCTTCAATCCCAGCCCTATCGCCAGCACTCCCTGTCCCTACCTTTGTGGAGGTTCAGTGTAGGGCCCAGCGTTGCTGCACACAGGCTCCCCCGCTTGATCTCGCTAGGGGCTGTCAGCGCTCGTCCTCTCTGGCGCCACAAACTGCCCCCCAAGGTGCTTTCCAAGACTTGGGGCTCACTCACAGTTGCAGGCCGTCGTCTGGCCGAACCGCAGTCCTCGGAAGTAGGGTGGCAGCCAGCCGCCATCTGGTCTGATCAAATTCGCTTCAGTCCACACTCGTCCTCAGTATGCGGGGTCTTCGCTCCCCGACCCCAGAGGTTCTCCGCCCCGATCACAGCTATCCGCAAGGTCAAGCCAGTCCCCTCTCACCGGCCGTCGCTGCCTCTCTTCGGTTACCTCGATCAGGGGTAGGTCGGCTCTGAGGGTAGGTGCACTCTCTTCTTAGGCCACCCCGTCACTCTGCAGCCTCCGCCGGGCCGCAGTCGCTCTCGACGATCGCCGCCATCTTGGTGCAGAGGCCGCCACTCGGGTTGGATTTCAACAGCAACCTGAGGTTGCGCAGTTAGGGGAACGATGCACAGTATGTTAATCACCACTCAACAGTGTCTGGCAAGGTATTATGGACCTCGCAGGCGTGCAAGGGTCATGATGGTGCCAGAATAGGTCCGGCCACAAGGAGCTCCGAATAGAGTTTCTCACTCCATTGGCGTCAGGCCTTGCACCCCTACACTTTAGCTGGGATGTTGTCGTGTAGTTCCTTGGACCCCCCAGGACCTGCGTGTTTTGGATGACCTAAACTGAGGGCTTGGTTTCCAGACAGACTCTGTACACCCCCACAGTCAGCCGTTAGACCAGCTAGCTCTACAGTACCACTACCACCACCCCTGTATTCTACAGTGGTGTATGTAGTTTCTGGCAACCACTGAACATGACAATCTTGATTCCTCAGGTATCATGGAAATAATACGGTATCTTTCGCTCAGTCACTCATGCTTGCTTTTCTCAGAATACAAATAGAATGACTATTTGAACAGTTTCAATAATTATTTATTGGTCAAGTGTCAGTCTAGTATAAAACATGTTAGTTGTAACCATCAAAAGACAGGAGCAGACAAATGTAATCACTAGTACCAATATCATAAAAAGTAGACACATTTCTACGATAGTGCTAATAAGAAGAATAAAAACATATTATATAAAACAATAGCATTGACATACTCCTACGATGCGTAGCCTACCTAAATGTACCTAGCCTAGATATGTGGGTGAAGCCTGTATATGTAAATGTCAGGATAGATCCTAATGGAGCCAAGAATCCCCCGGGGAAGTACTAACCCCTCACCTGATCGTTCTGAATGAAAAACCCCCCTCTTTGCCTCGAGGATGGCACCCCGCAAGGGATGTCAGATCTCTGCCTGTCGAAGGATCAGCCTGCAGAGTCTCGGTCCAGCCTGGAAGGAATTCTACTCTCTGCGTGTGTAAGGGGGAGTGAGGGTCTTTTATACTAAAGTGGTCACTCCAGGGTTTTTCCAGAATCAATATGTTGTTAAAACATTCACTAATCCTTTTCTAAACAAAAACACTCATGCACAGCTGGCTGTTGGCCATGGATGAAAAAAAGTGGTGACCCTTATATAGAATAAATTTACAGTGCCTGGGGACATGTTTATGTACGTCAGGTACAAGGATTAAGATAGGATACGGAGGGCCTGATTGGCGAAGAGACAGAAGTAAGCTACTAGGTAAAAGGTCACCTGTGTTTAGGACTGTTCTGTCATGTGGATGGGACACTATGTATGTAATATGTATGTACATGATGGGATTATCCTAAAGAACATGACAATGTAAGAAAACGCCTGTCCCCCTGATTAGGTTCTTTGTATGTGCGGATGTGAGCAAGTAGCAGTCCTCTGGACATGGTGTCTAGGTGCTTGGTGGAAGAAGATGCCACTGTTCAGCTAGGTGGGGCGTAAGCGGTTTAGTTTCTTGAATGCGTGTGTGACGAGTTTGAAATTAGCATGTTTGTGCATCGGGAGCCAGTGAAGCTAACTGAGGTGTGATGTGAGTTCTGTGTGGGAGGTTGAGGATGAGTCTGGCTGCAGAGCTCTGGAAGGTTTGTAGTCTTCTTGTGAGATGCTTGGTCATACTAGTGTCAAGAGTGTTCCAATAGCCCAACTTGCTGGTGACGATGGCATGAACCCACCAAACATGCTTACTGTACTCTGAGCCCACTGGCAACTGCTTAGCATCCCTCCTTAAGAGTTCACCAGAAATTCTTATAACATTTCCTGAAGAGTCCACTGGGACCTGCTAAGTAACCCTGCGTAGGAGCCCACCAGCATATGCACAGCACTCTTTGAGGCGTCTACTGGTAACTGCTTAGCATCCTTCCTTTTGAGACCACCAGAAATGGGTAGTACCCGCTCTGCAGATCCCTTTAGTAGCTACTTAACAACCCTGAGGAGCAATTAGTAAATGCTAGACAGTCCTCCAGATGTAGCCACCAACAAAAACTAAGCAACCCTCCTGAGGAGCCCATCAGTAAGTGTTGTGCACCCCTCTGTAAGAGCCTGCTAGGAACACTTAGCACATCTCCTAAAGAAGCACATGGTAACTGCTTAGCAATCTTCTGTACGCGCCCACCAGCATATGCTTAGCGCCTCTCCCATAGGACCCTGAAGTACATGCTTAGAACCTCTCCCAAAGAGCTGTAAGGTAATTGCTGATCACCCCTCTTTAGAAGTCCATCAGTAAATGCTTTGCAGTCCTTCTGCGTAACCTAAAGTTATTTTCTTAGCACCCCTCATGAAAAGCACACTGTTAAATGTTTGTATCTCTCCTCAAGTACTGACTGGTAACTGCTTAGAACTCTGAGGAGCTCATCAGTGAATGCTTAGCACTGTTCCTGAGGAGCCATCAGTAAATATGTATTACTCCTTTCGTATGCCATGGGTAACTGCTTAGCACCCCTTCTGAGGAGTCCATCAGTAAAGGTTTAGCATTCTTCCGGGGAGAGTTGCCAAGTAAGAAGGTCACCAACAAGGTTGGGTAACAATAGCCCTCCTTCGCTTTTAACAATTTTACTAGAACTATTTGTATCAATGCTTTTTTTCATCCATTGCATCTTGTTGGTCATCTTTCTCCGATTTTTTAGGTCTCGCCTAGCGGTGCAGCGCATGCGCTGCACGCTTTGCGAGGCATGCAATATACACTATAGGTGAGGGAATCCCTGCCCACTCACCCGCCCACTTTTTCATTGGCTTGTGGCTTTGTTGTTTCTAAATGCTACCTTCTGATTGGTTTAGAGGCTGCTAGTCCTGCCTTATCACAGCCATGTCTCCTTCCACGGCTATTGGCCTTTTACTGGTGTTTCCTGAGCACTACTTTATACCCGTGCCACCCCCTCACGCTGTACGTGCCTTCTCTCCTGCCCCTCCCACTCCCGTTTTTCATGCCTTAATCAAGCCCGCCCACCCGCACTCCCGTCTGCAATGCATTAGGTCTCGCGTAAATGCGAGTCCTCTTGCATCGCAAATGCTTATTATATCATTGAAGGTAAGGCAATTGGGTGTACTAGGCTCTTAGCAAGACAGAAGGTGTGTAAACCTCTATTTGGTTAATGCCAACATCGTAGTCCTCTCTTTCTACTGTGCCCGTGAAACGTCAGCCATTTCGCTGTCCTACCTTTATGGCTATGACAATAACAGCAAACTCTGTCCTGGTGTCCCTTGTCTAATACCATGACCGGTCCGGTCTATTGACGCTCGGTGCAATCCGTTCTCTATGGCACTGCTTTGCTGTGGCGCGCTCTGGTGACCTGGTGGCTTGAGTTGGGGGTAAGACCTAGAAGATGGTGGAGAAGGAATCGTTACTCCGACAGATCGAGCTGCGGCAGGGTGAGTAGGGGACGGAGCCAGGGAGAGGGTGGAGCTAGACCTAGGGGCAGAGGCAGCACAATCACAGGCTTCGTAGTTAGTGTCAGCTTCAGCTTACTTGTTCCGTTACAATTGACACTTCCAACGCTTGCCACATGCTTGTTCTGCCACATTATCTGCCTGCTCCAACCCACTCTGTTTGCCTGTTTGGTACATATTTTATCCAATGTTATGTCTGGTCCATTCCTCCTCGTGCCTCATCTCGCCCTAGTTGCTTCATCCTTAGTTTTCGCCCCGTGCCATATCCCCTGCTTCAGCCAGCCACTAACATGCCTATGACTTCTTCTCCCTACTGCTTGCGCCACTGCCTCTTCAACCCCCTTCCCTATAGTTTCTTAATCTCTTCCTGCTTCATCAATCCCTCCCCAAACTACAATCAGAGCTACTTTAACTATCCTAACGACTGCCAGCTCCTTATCTACCTTCTCCAAACACGTCATGTCTGATTAATCCACATTTCTGCTTTCCTCCACCTGCACGACCCAACCTTAACCTTTTAGATCTCTTACCTGATCGTCCCAACCCTCCATTTCTTTGTTCCATACAACCTCCTAACACTTCACTCAAACCTTTGCGCTCTCCACAGCACCCATTTTATTTATTATTATAACACAACACATATGCTGTTGTGAGACAATTTCATTGTGCTTTATTCTGGTAGGGAGGATTACAGAAGACTTCGCAATGGTTCATGTTAGCAGACCAGAAGAGTCATTGGTCATGTAGTCCAACAGCTTAGCATAACCGGTGTATTTTTAGTACTTGATTGAATCACAGCTGGGTAGAGGCAGTCTTTATGTATAATAGAAAAGGTGAAAAAGGAGAATTCTCTAAATGGGGTGTGACCAAAAAAGCATAACTAGGAATCCTTTCCAAGAAGTGTGGCCTATGCAATTAAGGGTGTGGCTTTAAAACATAAACGAGGAACCTGTGCTTCATGCAGCGTGCCACTTAACCGGTAGTTTGGTGCCTCTCTAGGTATTTTCTGTTATGGCATACACATAGCTTTGCCAGTGCTTGTTAGTTGTATCTGATAATTGAATAACAAGAATGATTTTGTTGTGAATAATTAAAATTGAAAAGGTTTCAGTTCTGAAAATATGTGATGGTGAATTAAGCATTTCTGAGGTCCGTGGAAGAGTTAGTGGCTTTTGGAGTGTCGCACACACTCCCGTTCTCCCCTGCACAATACTTTCTTCAGCAGGGTCTCGCTATGTTAGACACTTAAGTACATTTAATCCCCACATCTTTCTGAAATGCTTCATTCGTGTATCTAACACTTCCCCATAATTACCAGTGGCAGACATGTGGCTATCCTTATTTGGGCTCGGCAGAGGCCAAGTGGGATGTTCATGTAGTCTGCACACCTATATGGCCCACTGATAGTGTGAGAGTCCCATACTGCCTTCTGCCTCAACTTCAGTGCTCTCGATTGTGTGCCATCATAAATACCCACTTACAACCTGAACTCACTCAGACACCTGGAGGTGTCTCAGTTCAAAGTATGCACCATACAAGTCATAAATTGCATGAGAAAACAAGCCTTTTTTTTTTACATTTCAGTGTGGGGGGGTCAGACACGTTGTGGATTGTGTGTCCTTGCCCCCTAGCTGTTCACACAGACCTTTCTTTCCCGCTCGTGCACACTGTCAAGAGAGGAGCAGGGAGATACAGGGGAGAAGTGTTATCACGGATTGTCCAGCAAGAGGAGCTTGCAGCACACAGGAAAGCTCATCACAGCGTGGACTTTTTAAACACCCTACAAGGCTCTTTATTTCATCAGAGTACACCGGACCCAGGGCCAAGTCAGCACATATAACACTTGATAGTACAGCTTTGCATATGTGGAGCTGACACTTGGTCATTAGGAAGGAAGTATGCCAGGATAATTTCCTATTTCATAAAATAGTCTTTTATATTCCACAACATTCTATGCTGAATATGATTAGAATGCAGCTTTTAATCGAATGTCTAACTGGTTTCATCTCTTTTTGTCTATTAATGTAGCTGGCCTTCATGTGTTTCTCCCAGAGAGAATAGGCGCGGTGACGTCGCACATAATATAATTTTGTCCAGGGTAAATTGAGTTTATGCGAACGCAGCTTCACACTGCAGTGACTGAGCAGTTGTTGGGTAGGGGTGTATTCAGCTCAGATTATGCAGAGGAAGAGTAGATATAACTAGTATTCGCAAAGCCAAAAGCTCTACCCTCTGGGACAGCTTTTAAATTTAGCAACCAAGAGGGGGATGGCTAACGGGGGAGGAGGGTTGGATAACTGACTGATTTGAAAAAAGCACTAGAAAGCGTACTGTGCTGCATGCTTCATAGCGCTTTTAGGTCCAGATTGCAGATAGGGGGTGGGGGTGAGGAAGGAGGAAGAAAAACAGTACAAGGGAGGGAAATGGGAAACGAGACAGTGGGAAGAAGGGAAAAGGCAAGAAAGAGGACAAAAGGGAAGAAGGAGAGAAAGAACATGAACCACATATTTGCAAAGTTGTATTTGGTGAGGATTAGCTGCGAGTTACTACTTTTCACCAGGTTAGTGCCCTTCCATTTCTGGTGCTTTACAACAGTTTTAAGCTCTTATTAGAGTTTCACATTGCTCAAATTGGTATAATTTCTCATATTTATATATTTCCCTCATCTTCATTGCTTAATTTTGCTTGCCAGAAAATGTCACTCATAGCTGTTGAATGTCACTCATAATTACACTGAAATTTTTAAAATGTCATACATAAGCCATCTGAAACCTTGGCAGCTATGCAAGGGCCAGGGCCATCAATCTTGTAGCGTGCGAAATGCTACGAATGATGGCCAGGGCATCATTTTTGGCCAGCCCCACGCAGTGCTGCTAAAATGCAGCAGTGACGCGTGCCACCACCACGCGCTCCTTTGAATGAGTGAGTTCTCAGCAGCCAGGGGAGTGCTGGGCGATTTGCAGAACCCCTACGGTAGGGGCCCTTCCACCACTGTGGAGTCTACAGGAGAGGGAAGCTAAATATTCTATTAAGTGGTTTGTGTGCATACAGTTACTGGCTGTAACTTTCTGAACACAAAACAACCTGTATTGCAGAGGACACTTGTAGTCTGATGTTGGGGCTATGTGGGTCTACTTTCATGTATGCCTAAAGGAGCTCTCAATTGTTCTCACACCTGGTTTTGCTAGGATTCTATGTTTCTTAGGAGTGATGAGAAGAATCCGTCTGGAATGCTGGTAGTGGTGAGTGTTAACATTGCAGTAATGTTAGCTAATGTGCTGGATCGGTAAACAGTTATAAAGTCCTAAAGGCGAGACCGATTGCATTGCAAATGCTTGTTTTTCCACCTCTCAGTCAGTCCTCACAACCTTTTGACTACTGCACTGTACATTTACTGTAATATATCCTAATTCATTCTTCGGCCTGGACATTACAAAATATTTTTGTGCTAACATTGGGCTACCTTTGTCATCGATTCTTCACACTATGGAATGAAGCTTCAACTAAGCCACATGCTACCATTGGTTAAATTAAGTAGCAAGTTTGTTGCCAAGTAGTAAACTTAAAGATTTAGTTCCAGACTTTGAAATAATACTAGGATTGGTGACTTTCAAAACGGTAAGATATTATTTATCGAGCTTTAGAAAAAGAAAACATTATGAAATTTCGTGGGCTGATCCACGTATCTGTGTCCACAGGATAATATACCATCATCTGTCATTTTAATATTTCACCTTTCTGTAATGTTTTCTCAGTCAACCCACTTTATTAGGGTGTTGGAGATAATTTAGTTCTTGTAGTCTGTGTCACATAAATGGAAAATAATATTTTTTATCGCCTTTATTAAAAATAGATAAAACGTTTAAATCATTACTTTCATGCTGCAGTTAAAAGTCTACTTTGGAGGCATAATTAGGAGAGCGGGTAGGCAAAGTAAAATTAACATAAGTAATGTACTTCTCGTTTTCTCATTAAAAATAAGAAATTCTGCCAAGCCAATTCTTTCCTTTCACAGAAGTAATTTACTTGGTGTTTTGTTTTCTCCAGAAACACATCGATTGAACAAAACATCAAACCACTCATTTTTTATTAAAGGTGATAAATAAATTTGGCCACAAAATTACACTTGCTGTGTAAAGAACCTGACAACTTTATCAGGAGAATGGCTATTTGGGGCATGCCTGTATTTAGTGATATTGGCACAGCAAAGCCTAGATGGAGGGATTTGGTGGAGGCAGCTACAGAAGGAGAACACTTGGGCAATGATAGTAGCCATCTTAACTAATAAAAATAATATAAACAATAGTTGGTAGCATATATAACTCTTAGGCCCTGATGTACGACCATAGCATTTTGCGAGTCACAAAATGATCTGTACAACAGTGTCTGAGACACTGTTTGAGATTCTCAATGGGGTCGCAAATTGCATGCCTCATGAATATTAATGAGGCTGTCGCAATTTGCAACCCCATTGGGAATAGTAGCTTACACTCCCAGGGATGGTGGCCTGCTGGGGTCTGCAGACCACCATGTCTGAGACTGCTTTGCTAATAAAGCAGTTTTTTTTTTTAATGCAGCCCGTTTTCCTTAAAGGAAAACGGGATGCATTTAAAAAATAAAAATGAAACTTTTCAGTTTTATTTTTTAAGGGCAGGCAGTGGTTTCTGGGACACTGCCTGTCCGCCCTTAAAACATATTTGCGCATGCATTCCCAAATGAGAAGGGGTCCCCTGGGGATCCCTTCTCATTTGCAAGTGCCGTACTACCCTTTTGAGAAAATAAGGTTGGTACATTGGCCACACGTTTTTTGCAGTCACAAACGGGCCTAATACCCCTTTGCGACCGCAAAAAACAGTTGTACATCAACTCTGAGTCACATATGTCTCAAAGCACTGTAATAACAAGTCTTCTCTCCCAGCTCAGTGGAAGCAGAGCAGATCCTCTGGGATTTGAACCGGTGACTTTTGGTTTTCACTAACATTTCAGATGTGGCTCCATCAGTCCACAGAGCTATCCTGCTTCATATGCCGTGAGTGTCAATTTGAAAAGCACATACACGAGCTAAAGCTAAGAGACAGAGAACTGTTGAAACTCAGAGCACCAAACGCGCACAGAAGAATACATTTAATTAAGAAATGCCTTTAATCTGTCAATCATACTTTACAAACCTGGAAAAATCGATAAGGCAGATACCAAATATGTTCAATTTAAAAATGAAAGTTTAACAAAAGACGTAAGGATTTAAATGAGGAGCTGGCAAGGGTTGAAAAGTATCCAAGAACAAAGCATTTAATTCACATTATTTTATTATGGTAATTTTCCTGCAGCTAGAGGAGAATAGAAGACTACAGTCGACTGTGGATCAAAGTCGTATTTAAAGCAGGATTTGAAACAAATGTATAAGACGTCCATATTCTCTTCTCAGAAATAAAAATGTTACAAAGCCGCTTGCTGCCATAACCTAAGTTCGTAAGTTGCAAACAAAGACAAGCTTTAGCAAATCCAACAGGTCTATGCGACTTTGAAGAGCTAGTGTAGCGGTTATTTAAAATATATATATATATATATATATATATATATATATATATATATATATATATATATATATATATATATATTGCAAGCATATGGCACAAAAAGAAACATTTAAAAAAAATAAACAGCCACCTAGATTTAGCATCATTATGCATGCATTAAAAATTGTAAATAACCCCAATTTTTTTTCTTTTCTTTTTTTAAGGATAGACCCAAATTGCTCCAGTAAAATTTTACAAAGTGATGAAGGTCACACAATGGCATATAATTGTATCAAAAGAGTAAAGATAGTTTTATTTCTTTTTTTAATTTTATTTTTTGCTTTAATACATATCTGAAACAATAACTTCTAGCCATAGTTTAAACACACAACTATGCATATCTGAAACACTAACTTCCAGCTATAGTTTAAACACACAACTTTGCATGTCTAAAGTATAAATAATGAGGCTAAGTAAAGTTTCGGCACCTCAAGCAAAAGTATAAATAATGAGGCTAAGTAAAGTTTCGGCACCTCAAGCAAGTAACTCCAGTGCACTTCGTTTTAGGAAGAGGAACACTTGATCAGATTACAGTACAAGAAACCCAGTGGCTGGAATTCCATTTTGCATCACAACTACGGTACAAACTGTTATAAATGTTACAAACAAAGGCCCTCGTTTAACAGAATAGTTATGAGCTCGTGCACGTCATGTCAAGTTTTACATTAATGCACAGCCACACACCGGTAATGTACAGGATCTAAATGGCCGTCCCTTAACCTGAAGTCTATGTCACCAATGTTCTTTCACATACAAAAGCTTAGCAGGAAGTACATTCTATTTAGAATTGATGGATTGTTTTGACTAAATGGTTTTTAAAGGGCAACAGTGATAGATTTAATTTCCGGACATACATTACACTCATTTCTTATGATGCTGTGGCTCACACGTTTGATGCCACAGCATAACACATAGCAACGGTTCAACATTTCAAACATAATAGGAAAATAAAAATGTAAATTAAGGGATATTCTGCAGATGGTGAGAGATGAAAACGTAGGCGAATGAAGAAAAATCATCTAGGGGCGTGGTCTGGCCACGCAGGAAGATGGCCGCCTGACGAGTGAGCTCCGCCGCGGGATGGGCTCTTAACAGAAATATTTTACCCCTTACCGGCCTTGGAGTCCTCTTCACGTGCCCTATGCTTGCCGGAAGGTGGGGGGCACGATTTGAGCGTGTTCCAGGGATGTGACGGCGCAGTCTTCCTGGTGTTAATCGTCTCGACGAGATTGTGTGGCGCTGCTTGCCTGACGCAGCCCGCCTGACGTGCTTCCTTCGGCTGACTCATCCTCCCCCCCTGAAGCCGCGCCTCTGCTGTCCATGGAGTGCGCCTGCCCCCTCATGAGGCCGCGCCTTTGTTGCTGTTGAGGAGCACTCGCTTCCTTACGAGGTCGAGCTCTTGTGGATGTCGAGCGCCCGCCTCCTCATGAGGCCGCGCCTTCGCTGCTGCTGTCAAGCGCCTTCCTCATGAAGTCCCGCCCTCGCTATTACTGCTGAATACCTGCCTCCTCATGTAGCCGCGCCTCCTTCAATTTTGTCTGCTGCTTTATTTTCCTCAGCAATATTACCTCACAGGAGCCATGGTTCTTGTTGTGCTGCTGGTCTGCTACTGGTAAGATTAACTCCTTTTATAATCTTATTGTGGCGCTTTTTGTCATTCACCTCAGCCAGTCATTTTGCGCCACACCCTCTGCAAAGTTAACGATCTTCCTGCAAGAACAAGTCGCGATTTGTCACTCAAAACTGACCTTTCAAATTTAATTTTTTCACCCTTTTATGAGTGGCCTCACCTTTGTGATAGTTGTAGTTTCGCGCCCTTCGACTGGCGCTGCCTGGAAATGACTCTTTTTAACGCAACTTGGGTGACGCATACAATAGCATGTTTTAATTCAATGTCATTATAGTGCTTTAGTCAATCTTTTCAGTCAGGTTGTGTACTCTTTGCTTTGATATGGCTCATGATTTCCCTGTTCATTCTGCAAATACAACTGTGGTTATTAATGTCATAAGTGCGCATATGTTTCATCTTATCTCAGTTCTATTTATGCGCCTTTGAGCATGGCGACAGTTACACTATCTTCATCAATGCTTTAACCCTTTGCTTATGGTTTTGGGGATAACTAAGCAGGGATTTCCCCTTCATGTGATGTACTTTTACATTTTAGTGTCTGGAATTGTTGTATTTTTGTGTTTATATACAAGAATCGTCTACCAGCAAGACGCCTTCACGCATTTTCAAAGATTCTGTCAAATATTCTCCTCAAATGCCTGCCCCTAGGCAAGGAAATAAGTCTTCTAAGCCACTTCTTTTTGCAGAAGCTCTTAAGCAGACCATTAACATGCCAACGAAAGGTACTGCCTCCTCTCCTCCCGCTTTACCCTCGGCTTCGACCTCTAATGGGGGGCAGACATCGGCGGCAACTCTGCAACGTATTTTACACGAAATATCTGAGGTTAGTCGTCGATTAGATGACATGAACCTCACAATTACATCATTAGCTGAGGAGACTATATCAATTAAAGCAGAATTCACCGGCTTTCATGCGAAGATTGAATCTCTGGACTCCAGAGTTCAGACGGTGGAGAACCGCTTGGACTCCCTTCCCAACAAAGACCGAGACCTCCTATTCTTCCATAGCAAACTTATTGATTTGGAGGACAGAAGCAGGAGGGATAATGTTCGTTTTTTTGGTTTTCCAGAGCGTATTGAAGGGCAGAGTTCCAGTGCATTTCTGTGTCGTATACTTCCTCAGATGACTGGTATTTCTTTTACCCCACCTCTGGAGATACAGCGGGCTCATAGAATTGGTCCTCCACGTGGTGATCCTGCTGCGCGCCCACGGCCGATCATTGCCTGTTTTCTCCGACATGACCAAACTAGACAACTACTATCTGCTGCTCGACTTCAAGGTTCCTTCTCTTTTGAAGGCCATCGCATTCATATGGCAGCCGATTTCTCCAAGGAAACCAATGAGCGGCGGAAGGCCTTTCTCTCCATGCGACCTCAATTACGTCAGTTAGATATCAAATATGGTCTATTTGAACCTGCACGTTTTCGTGTTACCAAAGATGGAGTCTCTAAGGACTTTTTTGATCCAGAACATCTTCAGCAATTTTTGGACTGCCTTCAACCTCAAGATATGGAGGTTCTCACTGCATCCTCACAGCCAATCCCGTCCCAATCACTCCCTAAATCTTCTACTTCAATGTCAGAACGTAACAGGCGCCCTCCCAGTAGCCCTAGACCTCGGGGCAGGGACCTCAAACGACTTCATCGCTCACAAGAAGATAGGAAGTCTGCAATACAATCGGTTTCGGCAGCCACATTCCCACAAGACTTACAAAGAGACAAGTCCCGCTCTCCTCTTAAAACCCCTTCAGATGCGGACTGAATAATACTTCCTCCTGTGGAAATAGTTACTTCCAGACCTATTGGCAGTTAATGGTAGACTCCTGGTCCTTGCGAGTCTTGTTTCTATTGTTAATTCATTATTATATTTTTGACATATTTTGCTGTTCTTATAATATTTGATTGCCTTTTTTCACCTCTTTCTCACTAGCTTCTTATCTTATTTCTTTTCCTTTTCACTTTGCCTTCTGCTATTTCTCTGCCTTATAATGCTATTCTTTTTTCTCCCTGCATTTATTACTCTCCATGTTACAATTTTATTGCATATTTCTAACTGGTTTTGCAGTTACTTGGGTGCCTTGGCGCCTAATTGTTTGATTATAGTTGTATTATTTTATTTGCTCGCATGCATATTGGTATAGGCTTTTTGATATGTGTATGATATGTCTTATGCACTTAGGCTACCTCACATTTAATTATTGTTAGATTTCTCCTCTTATGTAATGTCGCTTCTCAATCTCTATTTGGCTTTCTCTACCTTCTTCTGTTCTCTTTTATAATGCTCTTTTGGGTTTCCCTTCTATATTATTAATGCATTCTTAACTGTTTCTCTCTTTCTGTGGGGTCTTTTCCCGCGGCGGCGCTCTAGTGCGCCCAGACCCGCGGGTAACAGTTTACGGTTTCTTGTTCTTTACTCGCTACTATTTAATATTCTATAGTTTCTTTATTACTGTACTATTTTCTAAATTTTATCTCCTTTCGTCTTTATCTCTTTTATTGTTTCCTTTATGCATTTCATCTAAATTAGAAGTACTGCTTCCACTTATTTTCTTTCTGTTTCCCCTTCCTTTTGTAATTTCTTTTCCTTTTTTCTTTGTCTGGTTCAACACGTTGTTTTGTGCTTCATTTTCCTCTTTCTGATTTTTGCTCTATTCTACTATGGCACAGGCACATTCTCTTAATGCGATTACTTGGAATGTACATGGCCTCACCCATTACATAAAAGGAAGAAAGTACTCTCCTATCTCCAGACCAAACATGTAGATGTGGCCCTGCTTCAAGAGACCGATTTGGATGCTCTAGAATCAGATAAACTTTGTAGAGACTGGGTGGGCAAGGTTATCCATAGTAGCGTTCAACAAGACGATTCCTCAGATACAGGCCCCCTCCGCAAATGTGGAGTAGCAATCCTCCTTCGCAAATCCCTCCCGGTCACTGTCTCTAAAACATGGTCAGATGTAAATGGCCGTTATGTATTTGCCAAACTTAAAATTGGAGAGTCTCACATTTGTGTAGGGTCTGTTTATGCTCCTACAGGTACCAAAAAAACATTCTTTCTTCAATTATCCCGTTTGCTGCTTGAAATTAATGCATCGCAATATTTGATTGGCGGAGACTGGAATGTAACGCAAGATTCCATTCTAGACAAAACTGGTCCATTAGATAGGGGCAATGCGTCAGACAGAGCCTTGTTGGGGGACATCATATCAGATATTGGACTGGTTGACCATTGGCGTTTCAGCCATCCAACGGATAAGGAATATACTTTCTTTTCATCGGCCCATGGTACATTTTCTCGTCTTGATTACTTCCTCATTTCACATAGCACAGTTCAATTCGTTACAGACTCCTGCATCCTGGAAGCGGCCTTGTCTGATCACTCTCCGGTTCTCCTCTCCCTTGATCTGGGTCTCTCGGCCTGGACGTAAACCATGGCGAATGAATATCCAACGCCACAGGACTCCTACTGGTAAGTCCCAACTGCAATCTCACCTTCAAAATTATCTTTCTACTAATCAGGGGTCTGTCACTTCCAGCAGGACTCTCTGGGCTGCGGCGAAGGCTACTTTGAGGGGGCAATTAATGCGTGATGCAGCAATTGCTAATAAACAAAATGCAAAGAGACAAAGTGAGCTCGAATCTGACATACAAACTTATTCTCGCTTATACACCATATCTCCGTCTTTACAAAATCGTAAATTACTCGAGCAAGCTCGAATGGCCTTAAATAGCCTTTTTACATCTAAAGCAGAATACGCTTTACAGAAAATGAAAGGTCGACATTACGAGCAAGGGGAAAAGGCGGGAAGGTTATTAGCCGCGCAGCTGCGTCAGAGGGAGGCGTCTATGGCCATTCCGGCCATTAGATCTGCGCAAGGACACCTGTGCACAAAACCTCAAGACATTGTTAATGAGTTCGCCTCCTTTTACGAATCTCTTTACACTTCCGATAATCGAATGGATTCGGATAAAATGACAGCATTTCTTGCAAAAGTGCATCTTCCTTCTCTTTCGGCGGAGGGCAGAGCCATCCTCGAGGGTGAAATAACCAGAGATGAGGTTTCTAGTGCGATTACTGCCCTGCCTTACCACAAGGCCCCTGGAGAGGATGGATTTCCCCCTGAATTTTATCGCTGGGCAGGTCACAATATTATTGATACCCTGCATGCCGCATTCCAGGAGGCGGACAGTACATCTTCACTAGGACCCCTTTCTAACAAGGCTATTATTGTTGTGCTTCCAAAGCCAGGTAAAGACCCCCAGCTCTGCAGTAGTTATCGCCCCATTTCTCTATTGAACTCTGATATTAAAATCTTGGCCAGCATTCTTGCTTCGCGTTTGCGTAAAGTCTTGCCTTCCTTGATACACCATTCTCAAGTAGGCTTTGTACCGGGCCGTTCCTCCCGGAACCATCTGCGTTCTCTGGCCCATGCACTATGGTCGGCTCAACATCTTACGGACGATGCGTTAGCCCTTTCACTTGACGCAGAAAAAGCGTTCGACCGCATCGAATGGAACTATCTCTTCAAGGTCATGGATAGATTCGGTTTAGGTACGAAATTTATTGATAAGGTACGCTTATTATACGATCACCCTTCTGCTCAGGTAAATTGTGGTGGGTTTCTATCAGACACCTTTACGATTAAGAGAGGGACACGCCAAGGATGTCCACTATCCCCCCTTCTGTTTCTTCTGGCTATGGAGCCTCTGGCCGCTACCATTCGTCAATCTGATGAGGTTTCTGGTGTCCCCCTTCCAATTGGACATTCTAAAATATACCTGTATGCTGATGATATTCTACTCACCCTTACTCGTCTTCCCCGGTCGATTCCTTCTCTTCTTCACATTATTAATGATTTCTCCTCTTTTTCAGGTTATAAGATTAATTGGGACAAGAGTGAGGCTTTACCCATCTCTAACGGTACCACAAAAGCAGCCATTTTTGGATTTCCTTTTCATTGGCAGTCTTCACGCCTTAAATACTTGGGTGTCCTCGTTAATAAAGGATTGCAAGACATGGTTGCAGATAATTTATCTCCTCTTATATCCCAAATGCAACGGAATTTTGACAAATGGAAGGTTTTGGGTCTTTCTCTTTGGGGCAGAACTCAGGCGGTTAAAATGGTTACCCTTCCGAGATTTATATACATTCTAGGTATGCTTCCTCTGCAGATTCCTTTATCTTTACTTCGATCAGTAGATGCCCAGATTAAAACTTTCATTTGGGGTACTATGAAGCCTCGTCTTGCTATCACTAAGTTAAAGGCTCACCAGTTATCTGGCGGAATTGGCCTTCCATCTATTGAACACTACTCTTTGGCGTTACATGTTTCCCAAATTTCATATTTTTTACCTGGCATCAAAGATTTACCACAATGGGTTCAAATAGAAAGACATCTCCTATCCTCAGAATCAAACCTCTCTCCTCTGTATGGTAGTGGCTCTAGTCGTTTTGACCCAAAAAACCCGATATTATCCGCCATGCATAAATCCTGGCAGAGAAGTCATAGATTATTAGGCTCAAACTCAAGAATCCATGCTAAGGCTCCCCTATGGAATAACTCGGGGATCCGTATTAATGGTCGTATGTTATCCTGGCCTGAATGGCGAGCTGCAGGTATTCTCTATCCGGATCAACTTCTGCATGATGGGGATTTTAAGTCATTCTCTCAGCTTAGGGTAGAATTTGATCTTCCCCTTCATCATTCTTCCAAATATCTTCAACTTCAACAATGTTTGAAGACCCATATGGGAACATCACCATGGCTCCTGCAAGATTCCCCTATATTATCCTATTTGCACATTTGGGGGAAACTTAAGGGCGTTACTTCTGGTATATACAAAAATTTTTCATCTCATCTTTTTTCTAAATCTCTTTCACATGATCTCCAGCGTAAATGGCAATCTCGCCTCTCAATTTCCTTTTCCGATACTGAATGGGATTTGATTCTAGAGAATTTAAATAAGGGAGCCCGTGAATCAAGGCTCAAATTTTGTCTTTTCAAAATTCTGAATGATTGGCACTGGTCTCCTGTCAAACTACACCAAGCTGGCCTTCTCTCTCATTCTAATTGTTGGAGATGTTCCAATTCAGGTTGTGATATTACTCATATCATTTGTGAATGTCCTAGTATCCAATCCTATTGGACTTTTATCGGTGTTACCTTGAATTCCACTATGCCCCTAAAATTGCCACTTACATCTAATAACATTCTCCTGCATGATTTACGTCATTCCCCAAAGCTCACGAAGCCACAACTCCGCCTTTTTCATACTTCAATTGCTACTGCCAAAATATGTATACTGCGTCATTGGAAATCAACTTTACCTCTCTCACAGGAGGATTGGTTGGTGGCAATGATGCAAACTGCCTCCCATGAACGTACAATCTATAACCTTCAGGATCAAACTGACACTTTTCTTCGAATCTGGTCTCCATTTCTTAAATCAAATGCTGCTGATTCTCCGGCCTCCACTTCTACCCAAACACATTAACCAGCTTTCACTTTTTCTGTCCTTTGTTTTTTCTCTTCTCTTTGTTCCCCCCCAATCCTTTGCTTCCTCCGTTGTGGTATTCTTCTGCTTTTATTCAATTACCTTTTCTTTGTTTTATTTCTTTATATTTCCAGCACTCTTTATTCTTCTAGGTCTTTCTCCTCTTTTTTCCCTATAGCTCACTTTTATTACATGTCATTCTGTGTTTTGATCTCATTGTTGCATTAACTAGTATTTATCTATTTAAACGCATATTTATATCGTATTTATTTATCAATATCTTATTCCATGATTCCTTTTAACATGAATTTATTTTCTTTTATTTATTATTGTATATGCTCTAATGTATTCGCCTTATAAAACTCAATAAAAAATTTCAAAACAAAAAAAAAAGAAAAATCATCTACCATTACTTTCACTAGAAATTGTGAGGTGAAGTAAATATATTCCATATTATATTCCAAAAGCACTGCGGCCTACAGAGAATGAAGGCAAGAAGGTAGTGACCGCTCAGCTCATTTTTCTTTTATTTTCTGATGGGTTAACCCTTGAACCTCTTTAGTTTCGATCCTCTGTACTCATCTGTTTCTTACAACCATTTCCTCCTCCCTCCTTGCTTCCCATGTTCAGGCCCCTCTTACTTCTATTTCTTGGCTCTCACACTACAACTTTGCACCTCCACATTTGTAAAGCGCAAACAATCACCCGTAAGGGTCTCTAGGCGCTGGGGGCCGTCGGGAAGATTAAGCAAGCTATTGCCCAGAGTCACATGGTGCTGGGCTAATCTGCCGCCGGCGCCGGGGATCGAACCGTGATCCCCAGATTCCGGAGTCAGTCGCCCTGGCCGCGGCGCCACACCTCTTCCTACCTCTTCCCTCCCACCTGGACTCTCCCCATCTCTTTCAGTTTGTATCGGTGACCTATCAATCAATCAGGGGGTTGTAAAGAATGGCTACTCACACGTGAGTGCCTAATGGTGCTGGAGGGCTGATCCATCTGGGTGTGGAGGTTCAGTTAAAGAGCGAGTCCTTGAGGTCATCCTGAACTGGGTCAATGATGCGGATTGCCTGAGGTGGAGGGACAGGTTATTACAGGTTCTTGGTGGCGAAGTAGGAGAAGTAGGAGAAGAATCTTCCTCCAGGTTCTGGTCTTGTGGATACGTGGGAAGGGGGCCAGGGTGATTTGGGTGGAGCAGAGTTGTCTGGCGAGTGTATGCAAAGTGAGGCGGTGGTTCAGATATTCTGGTTCCGCATATTCTGCATCTATGGACCCTGATCTCCTCCCTAATACCTTCCCGTTCTTTTTCCGCCACACTACTCTATTTTTTCTCCTAACATTTTTCCTGTGACCTCCACACAGCTTTTTTCTCTTTTTTTGGCCTCAAGCCACTTTACCATCTGGCAGGGTATCTCTGCACTACTGTTGTTAGTTTTAATACGACTACTGTGGCTTATTTGTTCAACCTAAGGTTTTTATTGAGAATTAAAATTGGAATTACAGTGCTTTAGTCATTTGTAAAAGATTGTAAAAAGTTCAGTTAAAAAAAAAATCCTCTAAATTCATGGAAAATTTCGTGGTAAATAGCATTCCTAAAATTCACCAAAAAGAAGGATCACAAGCCCTACGGTCTTCTGATTCCTGCTCAGGCCTTCCAGAAAAACGATGTCCCTTAAACATCCTAGCTCACTGTGATTCAGACTTACTACAACCTTCACATCTAATATTGCAATTCACGACACACCTCAAGAACTTTAGATTTACACTTCAGTTTTATGAAAACAATTATCTGCTGCTCAGCTAAGCTCTTTGGATTGAGGCGCGCTAATCCTTTGCATATCCATTGGTGGGCGCCAGATAAGTGAGCTTCTGGCCACTAGGTGGTTGCATTCCCGCGCCTATTTAGTCGGCTGTCCCTCCTGTTGTGAGAAGAGTCTAACGTCACTCATAAAAAACAGTTTTAAGCTTTCAGACACAATTTTGATTGAGTAAATTCTCCATGATCACAGAGACATGGAAAAGCGACTTATATCCACTTGTATTGGTGCTATTTATTAACATATTTATATTGTGCTGCTGTACCATGCAGTATTAGCACAGTTAACATCATCACAAATATATACAATCGGAAAACGCAGTAAGCAAGACCTAGAGAAACTCACAGTGGGAAGAGATGCATTCATCATGGAAGGGAGAGTGGACAAAACCACACAAATCAAAGCACACAAAATGATCACTGGTGATGAAACGCAAGGGCAAAGAGAGAAGGATCTTAGCGCAAACAAGAGAATAGAGGTAGACTAAGAGAGGGGTTGCGTGTTAATGACTAGCTCAGGTGGAGTTTGAATAGGTCAAGGGTATCAAGGAGGGTTGCATTTTTAGTTGTTCCAGTAATGAGTTCCAAATGCTCGTTGCTGCACCTACAAAAAGGTGAATTGGTTTAAACAAAAGGCAGAGAGTCTTTAAAGGAATTAGCAGGTTTGTATGCAGACGGCTGGTGACGCATTACTGAGGAAGAGGGGCATGGAATTCTCACTATGATTGGTGCAGCAAAACAAAATGGAGGTGCAGCAGGACAGTTGCATGCGGAGGACTAAAAGAGCTAGTGAATGCATATGTATTGGAAAAGCTGGAAGTGCCCTCAGACCAACACAGTACACTTCAATTCTTCAATGAGTTTGATAACGATGGAGGGGATAGCTCATCTCAATAAATTGCAAAGAACTTCTTGACCCACTGCAGCGTCGTGGTTTAAAGTGACATTTAGACAGTGGTGTCTAGTAAATGTGTGCCTGTCTGTCCATTCTGCAGCCCTATATATGTCAGGTAGGTGTACTCCGACTAAAAACCTCTTCTTGTTGAATGAGGATGCACTTTAGCTGTAAGCGGTTTACCTACATTTTCATGGCAAAACGTTATGGCGGCTGATACTCATCTTGCTATGCTACTTCTTGACGAGGTTTGACCCTTTCATGGAGGTGCAAAGGCAACTGGAAGTTGGTCAGGTTTTCAAAAGTTGTTTCTTCATTCAATATAAAATTTTAGGCACCTTTTAATGTCAAGAGTATGAAGAGCTCCTTCATTAGGTGGATTTTGGAAGTATCATTTTCAAACAATAGGTTCATTAAGGTGAAAAGCGGATGGCACTTTAGGTGTGGAATGAGGATTAGTCCTCAAAACAACTGTCTTTTTTTAATTGCATGTATGGCTTTTGTATTGTAAATGCCTGTATCTCGCTAATTCACTTGAAAATGTAAGGTCTTTAAGTAGAGCCATATTCCATTAAAAAGATCTTTGATTATGGCTTGATGTGAAGGCTCGAAAGGTCCTTGCAATAACTGAGTCTGGGTAAGTTCTATGCTCAGAGGGTTAAGATCTAAGCAAGCCACGTATAATTATTTTATTAGTAAATCTGACTACAAAGATCTTTGATTCCAGGCTCTTCTGAATGTCGAGTTTGCAGCGAGATGAACTTTGATTGAACTAAGCAATAAGCCGGAGTGAGCTAAGCTGATCAGGTACGGTAATATCTGCGCAGAGGTTGAAGAGAATGGATGACAGTTATTCAAAGAACACTAATTGCAGAACCTTTTCCATTTTGCCTGATATGATTTATTTGTAGATTCGGCTCTCGCTTTTGCAAGTATGTCTCTGCATTTTTGTGAGAGATTCAACTGGTACAAATCAGATATAGGAGACGGACAGCTGAATTGATTGATCAGGAATTTGGTGAATAACCTTGCCTTTTTTAATTGATGGCAGCCATGGGACTGGTTTGAGTGTAAGGTGTTGCTGTTCCGACATGAGAATAAGTTCTCTGTGCTAAAATTGTAATGGCCACACTGGAGTTATTTATTAGAATAAGTCAACACAATTCCCTCTTCAACTTGTTGAAGATCCACAGACACAGAGGAATTGGAGGAAAGGCATATGCAAAGATTCCGATCCATGCAATCTGAAAAGCGTTCACCAGGATACCTTGCGGAAAATCCAGCTCGCCTGGTATTGGCATTTTTCATTGAGTGGAGTTCCGGAAGAGGGCCAAGGTTGGCTTTCCCTACTTGCCGAATGTCCTTGAAAGTTGTCTGAAGCAGTTACCATTCGTTGCTATTCCTTGGACGATCTGCATAAATCGTCCGCCCACTGGTTGTTCGTACCCTGCACATGCTCTACCTTCAGGGAAAGATTGCGATGCAAGCACCAGTTCCAGATTTCTTGCGCTTCCCTGGATTGTGGCTACAACCTTATTCCTCCTTGCTTGTTTAAGTAGAACATTGTGGTTGTGTTGTAAGTTCGAACCATCACTATAGAGCTTTTTATTCTTGAAAGAAAAGCACCGAGTCCCAAAGCCCCTATCCTTAAATCCAGGACATTTATATGCGTCTTCTTTTCCCAGCTCATCCATTTGCCGCTTACTTTCAGGTCCTGGAGATACCTTTCCAAGACTTCCATAGATGCATCAACTGACATCATGTAGTTTAGTTGCTTGGTGGGAAATGTCAAGTTCATGGTGATGCTGACTTTTTTCATCCACCATTATATTGCTGCTATCATTGCTGGTGTTACTTTGATAAGATCGTTGAAAGAACCTGTTTCCATTGTCTGTCTATTTTTTTTCTTGCAGTGTTCTCAAACAGACAACAGGTAGGGATCAATGGAATGCATGATGAAATTATTCCCAGGAAAGATTTGTCCGGTCTGATTGAAGTGAACTTTTGTCTTGAGAGGGAGGAGGCTAGTGCCATTATCTTTGCAACTCTCTCCATTGTGGATAAGGCCTTGCTGACCCTTGTATCCAGAATCACCCCTAGAAATGTAATTTGTTTGCTTGGAGTATGGCAGGGTTTTTCCTTGTTTAGTTTGAGACCCAAGTCTTTAAACGTCTAGAGAGAATGTTCTGTCGAACGTACAGGCAGCCTGGAAGGAAGTTGCTTTCATGAACCAGTCGTCTAAATAAGGGAATATTTGATAACCTTTTCTCCTGAGATACGCCCCTACTGGTGGCATACATTCGGTAAAAATTCTCAGGGCAGACTTTAATGCGAAAGAGAGGTCTTTGAATTGATAGTGACATCCGGCCACCTCAAACCGGAGATACCTCCTATATTTGAGATGGTTGGGGCATGGAAATAAGAATCTTGCAGATCTAGAAATGTGATATGATCCCCTGGATTCCTTAGTTGCAGATTATCCTGCAGTAGGCATTTGTTTAGCGGTCTCAGATCAAATACCTGTCTCCACTTTGCATTCTTTTCTTTAGGAGGAAGAAGTTGGAGTAAATTCCTGTGCTTCTGCATGCCTGTGGAATTTCTTTGATTGCTCCCTTGAGAATAAGAGACTCGATTTTCTCTATTAACAGACAAATGCACTGATGTACTTTTCTGTGAGGTGGATTCTGAGGAGGTTTTTGGGTGAATTCTAGGGTGCAACCCTATCTTACATCCAATGCCCATCGATCTGAGGAGATGGCTCTGCAAGCGCCATAATAGTTGTAAAGAGTGTCTTTTAAAATCAAGGGCACTGCTTGTAAAAAGACGACCGGAGTGATATTGTGGTCACTACCTACTGAAGGACTGATATCCCTATCCTGTACCTGCCAATTTTAGACTGGAGAAAGCTGCAGCTGGGGATATTCAATATTGTTACGTAAGATGTTGTCAGTATACCGGTTAGGCTTGTCCGTAAGGCTGATACCCCTTTGATTTAAAACGTTCTCCAAGAGTGTATTGACCTTTGTCCCAGGCACCACAAAATGTCTACAACCTGCGATGTTGTAGCACTCCCAATGATTTTGCGGTCAGCATATCAGCATTATTTGATTGGAGTCCATCATCCATGTGTTTTCAAAAGAGAGCTTCTCTGTTATAAGGCGTATCCAGTATTTTTTATTGCAACTCTGGCAAAAAGAGATTCCTTTTAGCCATTCTTGTCTTAAGACTGCCACTCCTGCTACCTGCCTGAAGCCAGCCATAGTTCTAGCCATTGCTGAATCAATCATTTCGAAAGATGTTCCCTCTCCCTCCTGAAGAATAGACTTCGCTTCCCGCTTTTTGTCTTCTGGCAAATAGTCTATAAAGAGCACCAAGTCTGACCACATCTAGCAATGGCATCTGCCCAGTATGGCTAAAACGTTGAACACTCTTATGGTCATAGCAGGCAAAGCTGAAAAACACTTCCCTATATCATCTAACCCTATGTATCAGGAGGCGCTGAGCATGGTGTGGTTGAATTTGTAGATATTTGTTGCGCAGCCTGATCACTACTGAATCCGGTTTCGGATGTCCTATCAGGCAAGTTGGAGAGCTTTCAGGAGCCTTCTATTTCTTGTCTAGTCTTGGAATTACCATTGCAACAGTAGCTGGGTTCTTCTTGACCTTCAGACCTTCTGGCCAGAGATATTAAATAGGCCTCACTACTTTCCTTGCTGTTTCTTTTCCCTGCACAGATTCCAAAGCTGCACGTACGGTAGTATGTGAGCGAGGATCCAGTCTCCATCATGTGGCATGGACAGGCCACAAAAAGGCAGAAACGGGCGAGGAGGAGCCTAGCGCGCAACCAAGATGGCCGCGTAGGTGCGAGGCTCCCGAGGAACTCCGCGACCTCCTACGATTATCCTGAACTTATCCTGTCCCAGATGAGGGGACTGTGTTGGTGAGCCTGAGCTGAGGTCGCACCCGTTTTCCGCTTCCATATCGGACCTCGGACACCGGCTTGAGCACCGATCGAGATTTGCGGCCTTCTCCTAGCCGAACCCCGGATTTGCGCTGTGGGGCGATCCAGTGACAAAGTGAACAACAGCGGCGGGCAGGGCTTGGAGGCTCGCGTACCCCGCACTTTCACTTTCGCTTTCGCACCCCCCTTGCTGTCTCTGCGAGGTTGGGTCGCGGGGCTTTGTGTGTTGGTGTGGCCTCGCTGGGGGACCCTGCCTGCCCGCCGGCTGTGATCCACCCCGCAGATCTGAGGTGGCCCCCCCCCGGAGCCCGTGGACCGGCTTGCCTGCCCTTCACGACGTGGCTGGTTCGACCGGGAGACTGGGACCATGGCCACGAAACAAGATGGTGACCGGGCAAAGATAAAATCGACCCGGCATGGCGCAGTCCATCAGTCCAACAGCATGGACCGCTATACCCTCCAGAAGGGATCTCCCGAGGTGCCACGCAGGTCCCCTGAGGGCCCTACTGATGCCCCCGATCTGCCCACGGATCTGACTCTGCGGGATGTCATGGGCGCCATCGCCGAGATGAAGGCTTCGGTGGGCCAGCGTTTCGATACGCTGGCGCAGAAGATCGACTCGGTCCTCGTGGATGTTGGCCTGGTAAAGGCCGATCTCTCCAAGACCAACGACCGAGTCGATTCTTTGGCCCACACCGCATCGGGCCTTACGACAGATGTGGCGGCCCTACAAACGGAGGTGCGCCGGCTTACTCGGGCGAGTGCGCTGATGGATCGCCACCTGGAGGACTCCGAGAGTCGGGCCCGGAGGAACAACATCCGTATCATCGGGGTGCCTGAGGGGCGTGAGGAGGCGGCGGCGGACCTCTTCGTGGAAGACCTGATTGTTACCCATCTCCAGCCACGGGGGCTGAGTAAATTCTTTGCTGTGGAGAGGGCCCACAGGGTTCCCGGGGGAAGGCCTAAGGTCGGAGCCCCTCTGAGACCTCTCATTGCCCGGATTTTTAATTTTCGGGACAGAGACGCTATCCTGCAATCCTCCAGACTACAGGGACCGATTAGACTTGACAATATGGACGTTAATTTTTATCCTGATTTCACCCCAGCGGTCCAGAAGCAGAGACTGAGCTTCCTCGGTGTCAAACGCCGTCTTCGGGACCTAAACCTCAAATACGCCATGCTTTTCCCAGCTAAGCTGCGAGTGGAGGTGGATGGTCGCACGCACTTTTTTGATCGTCCCGAAGCGGCCGGGGACTGGCTGGATACTCTGTCTGGGGATCGGGATCGGGGGGGCGTGGGGGGGAGCGGTGGGGGGAGAGGGCTCGCCGGATCAGGACTGAGGGACTAATATTAGGCCTCGCTCGGGACAAAAATGATGCCACTTTTGACCATGCGTCTGTTCGTTTAAGTTCCCCTCCTATGGAGGTAGTGTGGGGTCTCTTGGGGGTTCTCCCTCCTCCTCTGGGGGTCTAGTTAGTTTAACTATCTATGGGGCGACAGGCACACTGCACGTTGGGGGGGCTGTTTGGGCTCATGCAGGGGTGCAGGGAGGGGGGAGTTCTGTTGGGGTGGGTGGGCAGGGATGGGGTGTTGTTCGTTGTTATCACAAGGCAAACTTATTTTTGTGTTGGTTCTAAGGTGCTCTCGGGGGGACGAATGATGGTTTCTGTGTATGATGGGGGGTAGGGAATTAACTTTGTTGTCTTGGAACGTTAATGGACTGGGGGACAGGATTAAACGAGGTGTGGTCCTGCAGTTTTTGAAGCGACTCTCGCCCGATGTAGTCTTTCTGCAGGAGACACACCTTATTGGCAATTCCTTCTGTGCCATGAATCGGCGTGGCTACCGCCTCGTGGCCCACTCGGGCTTCACGTCAGGCTCAAGGGGTGTGGGTATCATGGTAAAGAACTCGCTCCCGTTAGAAATTGATGAGGTGCTCCACGATGATAGGGGACGTTACACTGTCTTGGTGGGGAGAATGGAGGGCAAAGTGGTTGTCTTTGTGTCAGTATACGTCCCACCGGGGCTGCAGTCGACCACCTTTGCAGACCTGGGGCGCCTCCTCCTTGGCCTTCCGGGGGGGCTTCTGGTGGTGGGGGGAGATTTCAATGCGGTGGTTTCTGGGACTGTGGATCGTCACCCCCCTAGGGACCTCCCCCGGGCACAGGCGTGGCTATCCGGCCTCTTGGATACACTGGGATTGGTGGACTGCTGGCGCTTAAAACATCCCACGCAGCTGCAATATACTTTCCACTCGGGGGCCCATGGTAGTCTCTCACGGCTTGATTATGTCCTTGTCCCGGCGGCCTATGTCGGGAGGGTGGGGGAGGTGCGCCATTTGGCACGGGGTATCTCGGACCACTCCCCGCTCCTGTTACATTTCGATGTCTTTCCGAGGGGTGAGGGCAGGGTGGTCCCAATCAATTCCTGGTACCTGTGCGACCCCACCATTCGCGCTGACTTGATTAAATCCCTCCAGCGATATTTTGAGGAGAATGTGGGGTCAGTGCCTTCGGCTATTACCCTGTGGGAGGCCTTCAAGACAGTACTCAGAGGGGAGGCCCTATCCCTTATCTCCCACGCCCGGAAGCGCGAGCGGGAGGAGGTGACCCGGGTGGAGGCTGAAATAGCCGAGTTGGAGGGTAATCTAGAAGATGGGGTGACGGATGCTGCACTACATGTCCTCCAACTCAAACAAGTGGCCTATAGGGCCCTCGTCACGGAGGCGGCCAGGGGCCTTAGTAGAGAGCAACAGGGGCGACTGTATGATGTGGGTGATAAGGCTGGTAAACTGATAGCGTGGTTGGATAAAAAGGAGAGAGCGAATCGTGTGGTCCCGCTGATTGAGAAAACGAATGGTGTGTGTGTAACTGAGCCAGAAGAAATTGTCTCCTGTTTCGCGGATTATTTCCGCGAGGTGTATTCCCCGGTCTCTTCCTGCTCTGAAGAGGATTCCCGTGCCCTGCTCAGGGATATCGCGCTGCCGTCCCTTTCCGGGGAGGACAGGGTGTCGCTGGACGCCGCTCCCACCTCCGACGAAATCGCCCTCGCCATACGCTCGGTCGCTTCTGGCAAGGTATCCCTATCGAGTTGTATAAGTTGCGACCGGATACACTGGCGCCCCACCTCTGCGCAATGTTCCTGGCGGCCCACTCGCTGGGCTCCCTCCCGCTTGACCAGCGTCTGGCTACAATCGTGGTGATCCACAAGGAAGGGAGACCTCGGGACTAGTTACTTCCTATCGGCCTATCTCACTACTGAATGCGGAGCCCAAAATTCTCGCCAAGGTACTGGCCAATCGGCTGGTCGGTGTGGTGGGCGATCTGGTTCATCAGGACCAGTCCGGCTTTATTCCCCATCGCAACACAGCCCTTAACCTGCGGCGTTTGCATGGGGTGCTCGCACGCGTCCCATTTATACGGGAACCGGCCATTTTGGCGTCCTTGGACGCCACCATGGCGTTTGATACGCTTGAGTGGCCATACATCTGGGCGATGCTCGCGAAGTTTGGATTTGGCCCAGGATTCATCAGTTGGGTCAAATTGTTGTATTCGGGCCCATTGGCGCAGGTGGTGGTGAACGGAAGAGTATCGGCCCCGTTCGAGCTGGGCCGGGGCACGCGATAGGGCTGTCCCTTGTCGCCGCTTCTTTTTGCGCTTGCCTTGGAGCCCCTGGCGGAGTGGCTGCGGTGGGAGCCTTCCATCCGTGGTCTCCGTTGGACCCCCCGAGTATGAGGACCGCGTATCCCTATACGCTGATGACATCCTTCTGTACCTAGCCTCCCCACGTAAATCACTTATAGTGCTGGTTGATGTTTTACATTCATTTGGTCGTAACTCCGGTCTCGTCATCAACTGGGCTAAATCGTGCGTGTATGTTCTCTCTGGGGAGGCTCCTATTCTCCCGCGGGGCTGTCCGATCCAGATCGCCCCGCAGGGATTTCGGTATCTGGGTGTCTTCATTACTCTGAACCCGGAGGCCCGGTATGAACGGAACCTGCTTCCGCCCCTCCAGCGCCTGCAGGCAGATGTCGCACGCTGGCGGCGCCTGCCGCTTTCGCCGCTCGGCCGGGCGGCATTGTTCAAGATGAGGTCTCTGCCGCGTTTCCTGTACGCTTTGCAGAACACTATGGACTTAGTCCCGGCGCGCTACTTCCGTGAGGTGGAGAGTCTGCAACGCCGCCTGTTCTGGGACGGGAGGCCGCGTATTGCCCTGGCGAAGTTGACACTCCCATGGTATGATGGGGGGATTGCCCTCCCGGATATTAAACGGTACTATTGGGCCTCCCAGCTAGCTGCAATTAACCATGGCATATACGGGCCCGCCTTAAACCCGGCATTCGAAATGGACAAGATGCTCCTGCCAGGTGGCGACTACAATCGAGCGCTCTATTCTAGCGCGCCCGACGCTCGTCTGACGGGCCCCACGCGTGTCATGGTGCAAGTGTGGCACGCGGCCAATGCAGCTATGGGGTGGAAGGACCGTTTGACCCGGGCGTCACCACTATACGCGTCTGAGCGGTTGGGCTCCCTGTGGACCTCTAAGGGCTTTGAGAAGTGGGACATAATAGGCATCAGTAAAGTGGGGGATCTCTGGACGAGGGGAGGATTTAAAACGTTCGATATGCTGCAGACGGAATTTCAGTTGCAGGGCAGTGAATACTTTCGGTATTTGCAGGTCCGTCATGCGCTGGGCTCCGTCTTTTCGGACGTTGCCTCCATCCCGGAATATTCCCCCCTGGAGGATAGAATGCTGGATGGGCACGTCCCGGACAGCACGATCTCACTGATATACAAAAAGCTGATAAACGACCGCTCGGGCCTGTTGACTGCCCTTCGTGCGGCTTGGGTTGCCGACGGGCTGGAGTTGGACGACGAGGACTGGACCTCCGCGGTGGCTTCCCCGAAGGAGGTGGCCATACCGGCTCGCCTTCGCTTCGTCCAGCTCAAGATACTCCACCGGGTCTACATGACGGGGCCAAAGCTTCTGCGTATGGGCTATGCTGGAGATGGGTTGTGTAAGCGTGGGTGTGGTGCTTTGGGGACCTTTCTGCATATTTTGTGGGAGTGCCCGGAGGTGGAGGGGTTCTGGCGTGGTGTACATGAGGTGCTGCGACTGGTTACGCATGTGGCGCTGTTGCCCGAAGCGAGGAGATGCCTGTTGAATGTGTGGGAACCGACTGATTACTCGGCGCCGCAGACGTGGTGGGTGACTCTGGGATATATGATAGCCAAGCGTGATATTGCTCAACTGTGGGGATCCCAGAGGCCCCCGACGGTCTCGGCCTGGAAAGAACACATGGACTGGTGCATGTTTCGAGAAAAAGTGGTGTATGTGGCGAGGGGTAAGCCTGGGACATGGGTGAAAGTATGGGGCCCCTGGAACGCCTACCGTGGGGGTATCTGTGTACCACCGTTGCTGCCTGATATCTCGCCAGCCCCATCCCCTTAGCCGACTCATTCCCCCGCTGCCGGGCATTGGGTTCCCCCAGTCCTTGCTCTGCTCTCTTCCCCCTCTTTAGACTCCTGTGGATAGTTGGGATCCCCCCTCTAGGGGAGCACGTGCTGCTATTTCCGATTGTGGGTTGCCTTGTGGATGTGGTTTTCTTGTTGTTCTTAATTTAAAATGAAACCGTATAGTGGGGTCTGGATGATGTGGCTTTTGACGTTGTTACCTCCTGAGCATGCTCCTCCCCAACACCACGTGTTCCATAAATGTATGTCGTATGTTCCTGTCATTGCTAGCGGCCGGCCGGAAGGTTGTAGGCCCATACTTGTATACTCTTGAGACTTGTAATAAACGGTTTCAAAAACAAAAACAAAAAAAAAAAGGCAGAAACGACTCGCTGAGCTCAGGAAAGCAGGGTCATTGCAGACCCCAAGTAGCCATGCTCCCAATCTGCACTACTTTCATATTCCTAGTAGTTTATAATATCAACATTACAAATGGTAACTGAGGAACAGTCAGAATTTTTTCTTCGGCTGTTTAACTGTTAACCCACATGTGAAGGTGCGTTTCTGTTTTCAGCTAACTAACATCCACTGCCTTTGTAATTGTGCAGTGAGGTGAAACAAATTATCACACAATGAAGAATCTTTTTCTTCATAATGTATCCCAACAGTTAAAGCAAAGATAAGGTGAGACAGTGAAAATGTTTGGATTTTGAAAGTAGTTGTTTCATAAAAGCTTTCACCAACCAAGGGCAATGTACTGGTTTCTTTTGGCTCTGGGGTTTAGGTTTTTATGTGGCATTGACAAGTTTATGACTCAAGAACCAAAAATAACAGTGCCACAATTGGGAAAAGCAAGTCTCATTTTCTGTGCCACAACCCTGATATAGTTATCAGACCAGCTCACGTAGGCAGCGTTTGATTTCTGTGGGTGACAATAGATTACAAACTGAAGTTTACCACAAACCGACTAACAGGAATAATCTGCTAAGATCTGACTGCCACCACCCACATGCCTTTGGGGAGAATCTCTCCTTTGGTCCGTTTTTGAGGATCCAAAGCAATTGTTCTCAGATCTATCATTTCGATAAGCAGATGGAAACCCTCACCCAGAAGCTGGAAGCCTGCAATTACCCTATGAGACAAACCGAGGGCATGCAGTAATAACAGAGAGGCCTTACTCAAGATATACCTCAGACAGCCTAACAATAGATTGCATATTGCATTTGTGCCACTATATTCTCTCCTGTATACAACAAAATACAGAAGAGATTTACCAAACACTGGAAGATCCTGAGGACTCCAGGACAAATATGGGACCCCGCTCCTTTTTAACTTACAAAAAGAGTCAAAACATCTGAGACATGTTACTACACACACCCAAGACCAAAACGTCCCACAAGATCAACAGACACCACATTATGGGACCTTCCACTGCTAGTAGGACATTTCCCTTGTGGTGTATATCCATATACTAGAGCTACTAAGACTTGCGATTTGTGTTTGAACAGACCTTTGGAAATCTGCAAACACACCAATTGCAACAAAGTCAATGCCATTTACATGATTACATGATGCTATATTGGATATATATGGATATATATGGATATGGATATATATATATATATATATATATATATATATATATATATATATATATACACTGAAAAAACCATAGGTTTCAGACATGTTATAGTTAGCGGAAATTTTACTGATAAAAAACCAATGAAATTCCCCCGTTATAGTTAGTGCAGGCAACTATAACTCACGCGACCGCAATCCTCTGCTGATGCTAATACTGTATTTAGACACTTATTTGCCCATGTCTTCTTCCATAAATTTTTAGCTATACATATATTACAAATATTTTTTTTTCATAAAGACACATATGTCATCAGCAGAAGATTGCGGTCGCGTGAGTTATAGTTGCCTGCACTAACTATAACGGGGGAATTTCATTGGTTTTTTATCAGTAAAATTTCCGCTAACTATAACATGTCTGAAACCTATGGTTTTTTCAGTGAATTTGCAAGGTTTTTTAAATGCTAATTCCTAACTATAACGTGTGTGAAACCTATGGTTTTTTCAGTGAATTTGTACGGTTTTTTAAATGCTAAGTTACTTTACGCCATTCGTGGCGTGCACGCCCACTGAACGCAGTTCGTTCCGTGCGCGCACGGT